>NW_027362765.1:3557500-4303750 GCF_046119375.1 Phyllobates terribilis | reverse complement strand
TTTAAGAAATTTCACTTTTGAATTGGGGGCTGGAAATCGCAGTATAGCATTTTCAGGACACCCTAAGAAGGTTCCCAGGGTGATTTTAAATATGTATGGGGTTTATAATTGTAGTGGGCAATGGTATAAGGTTATTTTTGGCCATTTTATATGAAAGTGTACTGTCTCTTTAAGAACGTAACTTTTGAATTGGGGGCTGGAAATCGCAGTATAGCACTGTCAAGACACCTTGATATGGTTCCCAGGGTGATTTTAAATATGTATGGGGTTTATAATTGTAGTGGGCAATGGTATAAGGTTATTTTTGGCCATTTTATATGAAAGTGTACTGTCTCTTTAAGAAACTTAGCTTTTGAATTGGGGGCTGGAAATCGCAGTATAGCACTGTCAAGACACCCTAAGAAGGTTCCCAGGGTGATTTTAAATATGTAGGGGGTTTATAATTGTAGTGGGCAATGGTATAAGGTTATTTTTGGCCATTTTATATGAAAGTGTACTGTCTCTTTAAGAAATTGAACTTTTGAATTGGGGGCTGGAAATCGCAGTATAGCATTTTCAGGACACCCTGGGGAGGTTCCCAGGGTGATTTTAAATATATATGGGGTTTATAATTGTAGTGGGCACTGGTATAAGGTTATTTTTGGCCATTTTATATGAAAGCGTACTGTCTCTTTAAGAAATTTAACTTTTGAATTGGGGGCTGGAAATCGCAGTATAGCACTGTCAAGAAACCCTAAGAAGGTTCCCAGGGTGATTTTAAATATGTATGGGGTATATAATTGTAGTGGGCAATGGTATAAGGTTATTTTTGGCCATATTATATGAAAGTATACTGTCTCTTTAAGAAACTTAACTTTTGAATTGGGGGCTGGAAATCGCAGTATAGCATTTTCAGGACAACCTGTGGAGGTTCCCAGGGTGATTTTAAATATGTATGGGGTTTATAATTGTAGTGGGCAATGGTATAAGGTTATTTGTGGCCATTTTATATGAAAGTGTACTGTCTCTTTAAGAAATTAACTTTTGAATTGGGGGTTGGAAATCACAGTATAGCACTGTCAAGACACCCTAAGAAGGTTCCCAGGGTGATTTTAAATATGTATGGGGTTTATAATTGTAGTGGGCAATGGTATAAGGTTATTTTTAGCCATTTTATATGAAAGCGTACTGTCTCTTTAAGAAATTTAACTTTTGAATTGGGGGCTGGAAATCGCAGTATAGCACTGTCAAGACACCCTAAGAAGGTTCCCAGGGTGATTTTAAATATGTATGGGGTTTATAATTGTAGTGGGCAATGGTATAAGGTTATTTTTGGCCATTTTATATGAAAGTGTACTGTCTCTTTAAGAACGTAACTTTTGAATTGGGGGCTGGAAATCGCAGTATAGCACTGTCAAGACACCTTGATATGGTTCCCAGGGTGATTTTAAATATGTATCGGGTTTATAATTGTAGTGGGCAATGGTATAAGGTTATTTTTGGCCATTTTATATGAAAGTGTACTGTCTCTTTAAGAAACTTAGCTTTTGAATTGGGGGCTGGAAATCGCAGTATAGCATTTTCAGGACACCCTAAGAAGGTTCCCAGGGTGATTTTAAATATGTAGGGGGTTTATAATTGTAGTGGGCAATGGTATAAGGTTATTTTTGGCCATTTTATATGAAAGTGTACTGTCTCTTTAAGAAATTGAACTTTTGAATTGGGGGCTGGAAATCGCAGTATAGCATTTTCAGGACACCCTGGGGAGGTTCCCAGGGTGATTTTAAATATATATGGGGTTTATAATTGTAGTGGGCACTGGTATAAGGTTATTTTTGGCCATTTTATATGAAAGCGTACTGTCTCTTTAAGAAATTTAACTTTTGAATTGGGGGCTGGAAATCGCAGTATAGCACTGTCAAGAAACCCTAAGAAGGTTCCCAGGGTGATTTTAAATATGTATGGGGTTTATAATTGTAGTGGGCAATGGTATAAGGTTATTTTTGGCCATATTATATGAAAGTATACTGTCTCTTTAAGAAACTTAACTTTTAAATTGGGGGCTGGAAATCGCAGTATAGCATTTTCAGGACACCCTGTGGAGGTTCCCAGGGTGATTTTAAATATGTATGGGGTTTATAATTGTAGTGGGCAATGGTATAAGGTTATTTGTGGCCATTTTATATGAAAGTGTACTGTCTCTTTAAGAAATTTCACTTTTGAATTGTGGGCTGGAAATCGCAGTATAGCACTGTCAAGACACCCTAAGAAGTTTCCTAGGGTGATTTTAAATATGTATGGGGTTTATAATTGTAGTTGTCAATGGTATAAGGTTATTTTTGGCCATTTTATATGAAAGTGTACTGTCTCTTTAAGAAATTAACTTTTGAATTGGGGGTTGGAAATCACAGTATAGCACTGTCAAGACACCCTAAGAAGGTTCCCAGGGTGATTTTAAATATGTATGGGGTTTATAATTGTAGTGGGCAATGGTATAAGGTTATTTTTGGCCATTTTATATGAAAGCGTACTGTCTCTTTAAGAAATTTAACTTTTGAATTGGGGGCTGGAAATCGCAGTATAGCACTGTCAAGAAACCCCAAGAAGGTTCCCAGGGTTATTTTAAATATGTATGGGGTTTATAATTGTAGTGGGCAATGGTATAAGGTTATTTTAGGCCATTTTATATGAAAGTGTACTGTCTCTTTAAGAAACTTAACTTTTGAATTGAGGGCTGGAAATCGCAGTATAGCATTTTCAGGACACCCTGGGGAGGTTCCCAGGGTGATTTTAAATATGTATGGGGTTTATAATTGTAGTGGGCAATGGTATAAGGTTATTTTTGGCCATTTTATATGAAAGTGTACTGTCTCTTTAAGAAATTTCACTTTTGAGTTGTGGGCTGGAAATCGCAGTATAGCACTGTCAAGACACCCTAAGAAGTTTCCTAGGGTGATTTTAAATATGTATGGGGTTTATAATTGTAGTTGTCAATGGTATAAGGTTATTTTTGGCCATTTTATATGAAAGTGTACTGTCTCTTTAAGAAATTTCACTTTTGAATTGGGGGCTGGAAATCACAGTATAGCACTGTCAAGACACCCCTAAGAAGGTTCCCAGGGTGATTTTAAATATGTATGGGGTTTATAATTGTAGTGGGCAATGGTATAAGGTTATTTTTGGCCATTTTATATGAAAGTGTACTGTCTCTTTAAGAACTTAACTTTTGAATTGGGGGCTGGAAATAGCAGTATAGCACTGTCAAGACACAATGGGAAGGTTCCCAGGGTGATATTAAATATGTATGGGGTTTATAATTGTAGTAGGCAATGGTATAAGGTTATTTTTGGCCATTTTATATGAAAGTGTATTGTCTCTTTAAGAAACTTAACTTTTGAATTGGGGACTGGAAATCGCAGTATTGCACTGTCAAGAAACCCTAAGAAGGTTCCCAGGGTGATTTTAAATATGTATGGGGTTTATAATTGTAGTGGGCAATGGTATAAGGTTATTTTTGGCCATATTATATGAAAGTATACTGTCTCTTTAAGAAACTTAACTTTTAAATTGGGGGCTGGAAATCGCAGTATAGCATTTTCAGGACACCCTGTGGAGGTTCCCAGGGTGATTTTAAATATGTATGGGGTTTATAATTGTAGTGGGCAATGGTATAAGGTTATTTGTGGCCATTTTATATGAAAGTGTACTGTCTCTTTAAGAAATTTCACTTTTGAATTGTGGGCTGGAAATCGCAGTATAGCACTGTCAAGACACCCTAAGAAGTTTCCTAGGGTGATTTTAAATATGTATGGGGTTTATAATTGTAGTTGTCAATGGTATAAGGTTATTTTTGGCCATTTTATATGAAAGTGTACTGTCTCTTTAAGAAATTAACTTTTGAATTGGGGGTTGGAAATCACAGTATAGCACTGTCAAGACACCCTAAGAAGGTTCCCAGGGTGATTTTAAATATGTATGGGGTTTATAATTGTAGTGGGCAATGGTATAAGGTTATTTTTGGCCATTTTATATGAAAGCGTACTGTCTCTTTAAGAAATTTAACTTTTGAATTGGGGGCTGGAAATCGCAGTATAGCACTGTCAAGAAACCCCAAGAAGGTTCCCAGGGTTATTTTAAATATGTATGGGGTTTATAATTGTAGTGGGCAATGGTATAAGGTTATTTTAGGCCATTTTATATGAAAGTGTACTGTCTCTTTAAGAAACTTAACTTTTGAATTGAGGGCTGGAAATCGCAGTATAGCATTTTCAGGACACCCTGGGGAGGTTCCCAGGGTGATTTTAAATATGTATGGGGTTTATAATTGTAGTGGGCAATGGTATAAGGTTATTTTTGGCCATTTTATATGAAAGTGTACTGTCTCTTTAAGAAATTTCACTTTTGAGTTGTGGGCTGGAAATCGCAGTATAGCACTGTCAAGACACCCTAAGAAGTTTCCTAGGGTGATTTTAAATATGTATGGGGTTTATAATTGTAGTTGTCAATGGTATAAGGTTATTTTTGGCCATTTTATATGAAAGTGTACTGTCTCTTTAAGAAATTTCACTTTTGAATTGGGGGCTGGAAATCACAGTATAGCACTGTCAAGACACCCCTAAGAAGGTTCCCAGGGTGATTTTAAATATGTATGGGGTTTATAATTGTAGTGGGCAATGGTATAAGGTTATTTTTGGCCATTTTATATGAAAGTGTACTGTCTCTTTAAGAACTTAACTTTTGAATTGGGGGCTGGAAATAGCAGTATAGCACTGTCAAGACACAATGGGAAGGTTCCCAGGGTGATATTAAATATGTATGGGGTTTATAATTGTAGTAGGCAATGGTATAAGGTTATTTTTGGCCATTTTATATGAAAGTGTATTGTCTCTTTAAGAAACTTAACTTTTGAATTGGGGACTGGAAATCGCAGTATTGCACTGTCAAGAAACCCTAAGAAGGTTCCCAGGGTGATTTTAAATATGTATGGGGTTTATAATTGTAGTGGGCAATGGTATAAGGTTATTTTTGGCCATTTTATATGAAAGTGTACTGTCTCTTTAAGAAATTTCACTTTTGAATTGGGGGCTGGAAATCGCAGTATAGCACTGTCAAGACACCCTAAGAAGATTCCCAGGGTGATTTTAAATATGTATGGGGTTTATAATTGTAGTGGGCAATGGTATAAGGTTATTTTTGGCCATTTTATATGAAAGTGTACTGTCTCTTTAAGAAATTTCACTTTTGAATTGGGGGCTGGAAATCGCAGTATAGCATTTTCAGGACACCCTGGGGAGGTTCCCAGGGTAATTTTAAATATATATGGGGTTTTTAATTGTAGTGGGCAATGGTATAAGGTTATTTTTGGCCATTTTATATGAAAGTGTACTGTCTCTTTAAGAAACTTAACTTTTGAATTGAGGGCTGGAAATCGCAGTATAGCATTTTCAGGACACCCTGGGGAGGTTCCCAGGGTGATTTTAAATATGTATGGGGTTTATAATTGTAGTGGGCAATGGTATAAGGTTATTTTTGGCCATTTTATATGAAAGTGTACTGTCTCTTTAAGAAATTTCACTTTTGAATTGTGTGCTGGAAATCGCAGTATAGCACTGTCAAGACACCCTAAGAAGTTTCCTAGGGTGATTTTAAATATGTATGGGGTTTATAATTGTAGTTGTCAATGGTATAAGGTTATTTTTGGCCATTTTATATGAAAGTGTACTGTCTCTTTAAGAAATTTCACTTTTGAATTGGGGGCTGGAAATCACAGTATAGCACTGTCAAGACACCCCTAAGAAGGTTCCCATGGTGATTTTAAATATGTATGGGGTTTATAATTGTAGTGGGCAATGGTATAAGGTTATTTTTGGCCATTTTATATGAAAGTGTACTGTCTCTTTAAGAACTTAACTTTTGAATTGGGGGCTGGAAATCCCAGTATAGCACTGTCAAGACACCCTGGGAAGGTTCCCAGGGTGATATTAAATATGTATGGGGTTTATAATTGTAGTAGGCAATGGTATAAGGTTATTTTTGGCCATTTTATATGAAAGTGTATTGTCTCTTTAAGAAACTTAACTTTTGAATTGGGGACTGGAAATCGCAGTATTGCACTGTCAAGAAACCCTAAGAAGGTTCCCAGGGTGATTTTAAATATGTATGGGGTTTATAATTGTAGTGGGCAATGGTATAAGGTTATTTTTGGCCATTTTATATGAAAGTGTACTGTCTCTTTAAGAAATTTCACTTTTGAATTGGGGGCTGGAAATCGCAGTATAGCATTTTCAGGACACCCTGGGGAGGTTCCCAGGGTGATTTTAAATATGTATGGGGTTTATAATTGTTGTGGGCAATGGTATAAGGTTATTTTTGGCCATTTTATATGAAAATGTATTGTCTCTTTAAGAAACTTAACTTTTGAATTGGGGGCTGGAAATCGCAGTATAGCACTGTCAAGACACCCTGGGAAGGTTCCCAGGGTGATTTTAAATATGTATGGGGTTTATAATTGTAGTGGGCAATGGTATAAGGTTATTTTTGGCCATTTTATATGAAAGTGTACTGTCTCTTTAAGAAACTTAACTTTTGAATTGGAAGCTGGAAATCGCAGTATAGCAGTGTCAAGACACCCTAAGAAGGTTCCCAGGGTGATTTTAAATATGTATGGGGTTTATAATTGTAGTGGGCAATGGTATAAGGTTGTTTTTGGCCATTTTATATGAAAGTGTACTGTCTCTTTAAGAAATTTCACTTTTGAATTGTGGGCTGGAAATCGCAGTATAGCACTGTCAAGACACCCTAAGAAGGTTCGCAGGGTGATTTTAAATATGTATGGGGTTTATAATTGTAGTGGGCAATGGTATAAGGTTATGTTTGGCCATTTCATATGAAAGTGTACTGTCTCTTTAAGAACGTAACTTTTGAATTGGGGGCTGGAAATCGCAGTATAGCACTGTCAAGACACCCTAAGAAGGTTCCTAGGGTGATTTTAAATATGTATGGGGTTTATAATTGTAGTGGGCAATGGTATAAGGTTATTTTTGGCAATTTTAAATGAAAGTGTACTGTCTCTTTAAGAAATTTCACTTTTGAATTGGGAGCTGGAAATCGCAGTATAGCACTGTCAAGACACCCTAAGAAGGTTCCCAGGGTGATTTTAAATATGTATGGGGTTTATAATTGTAGTGGTCAATGGTATAAGGTTATTTTTGGCCATTTTATATGAAAGTGTACTGTCTCTTTAAGAAACTTTACTTTTGAATTGGGGGCTGGAAAACGCAGTATAGCATTTTCAGGACACCCTGGGAAGGTTCCCATGGTGATTTTAAATATGTATGGGGTTTATAATTGTAGTGGGCAATGGTATAAGGTTATTTTTGGCCATTTTATATGAAAGTGTACTGTCTCTTTAAGAAATTTCACTTTTGAATTGGGGGCTGGAAATCGCAGTATAGCACTGTCAAGACACCCTAAGAAGGTTCCCAGGGTGATTATAAATATGTATGGGGTTTATAATTGTAGTGGGCAATGGTATAAGGTTATTTTTGGCCATTTTATATGAAAGTGTACTGTCTCTTTAAGAAACTTAACTTTTGAATTGGGGGCTGGAAATCGCAGTATAGCACTGTCAAGACATCCTAAGAAGGTTCCCAGGGTGATTTTAAATATGGATGGGGTTTATAATTGTAGTGGGCAATGGTATAAGGTTATTTTTGGCCATTTTATATGAAAGTGTACTGTCTCTTTAAGAAACTTAACTTTTGAATTGGGGGCTGGAAATCACAGTATAGCATTTTCAGGACACCCTGGGAAGGTTCCCAGGGTGATTTTAAATATGTATGGGGTTTATAATTGTAGTGGGCAATGGTATAAGGTTATTTTTGGCCATTTTATATGAAAGTGTACTGTCTCTTTAAGAAACTTAACTTTTGAATTGGGGGCTGGAAATCGCAGTATAGCACTGTCAAGACATCCTAAGAAGGTTCCCAGGGTGATTTTAAATATGGATGGGGTTTATAATTGTAGTGGGCAATGGTATAAGGTTATTTTTGGCCATTTTATATGAAAGTGTACTGTCTCTTTAAGAAATTTCACTTTTGAATTGGGGGCTGGAAATTGCAGTATAGCACTGTCAAGACACCCTAAGAAGGTTCCCAGGGTGATTTTAAATATGTATGGGTTTTATAATTGTAGTGGGCAATGGTATAAGGTTATTTTTGGCCATTTTATATGAAAGTGTACTGTCTCTTTAAGAAATTTCGCTTTTGAATTGTGGGCTGGAAATTGCAGTATAGCACTGTCAAGACACCCTAAGAAGGTTCCCAGGGTGATTTTAAATATGTATGGGGTTTATAATTGTAGTTGTCAATGGTATAAGGTTATTTTTGGCCATTTTATATGAAAGTGTACTGTCTCTTTAAGAAACTTAACTTTTGAATTGGGGGCTGGAAATCGCAGTATAGCACTGTCAAGACACCCTAAGAAGGTTCCCAGGGTGATTTTAAATATGTATGGGGTTTATAATTGTAGTGGGCAATGGTATAAGGTTATTTTTGGCCATTTTATATGAAAGTGTACTGTCTCTTTAAGAATCTTAACTTTTGATTTGGGGGCTGGAAATCGCAGTATAGCATTTTCAGGACACCCTGGGAAGGTTCCCATGGTGATTTTAAATATGTATGGGGTTTATAATTGTAGTGGGCAATGGTATAAGGTTATTTTTGCCCATTTTATATGAGTGTACTGTCTCTTTAAGAAATTTCACTTTTGAATTGGGGGCTGGAAATCGCAGTATAGCACTGTCAAGACACCCTAAGAAGGTTCCCAGGGTGATTATAAATATGTATGGGGTTTATAATTGTAGTGGGCAATGGTATAAGGTTATTTTTGGCCATTTTATATGAAAGTGTACTGTCTCTTTAAGAAATTTCACTTTTGAATTGGGGGCTGGAAATCGCAGTATAGCATTTTCAGGACACCCTGGGAAGGTTCCCATGGTGATTTTAAATATGTATGGGGTTTATAATTGTAGTGGGCAATGGTATAAGGTTATTTTTGTCCATTTTATATGAAAGTGTACTGTCTCTTTAAGAAATTTCACTTTTGAATTGGGGGCTGGAAATCGCAATATAGCACTGTCAAGACACGCTAAGAAGGTTCCCAGGGTGATTATAAATATGTATGGGGTTTATAATTGTAGTGGGCAATGGTATAAGGTTATTTTTGGCCATTTTATATGAAAGTGTACTGTCTCTTTAAGAAACTTAACTTTTGAATTGGGGGCTGGAAATCGCAGTATAGCACTGTCAAGACATCCTAAGAAGGTTCCCAGGGTGATTTTAAATATGTATGGGGTTTATAATTGTAGTGGGCAATGGTATAAGGTTATTTTTGGCCATTTTATATGAAAGTGTACTGTCTCTTTAAGAAATTTAACTTTTGAATTGGGGGCTGGAAATCGCAGTATAGCACTGTCAAGACACCCCAAGAAGGTTCCCAGGGTGATTTTAAATATGTATGGGGTTTATAATTGTAGTGGGCAATGGTATAAGGTTATTTTTGGCCATTTTATATGAAAGTGTACTGTCTCTTTAAGAAACTTAACTTTTGAATTGGGGGCTGGAAATCGCAGTATAGCACTGTCAAGACATCCTAAGAAGGTTCCCAGGGTGATTTTAAATATGTATGGGGTTTATAATTGTAGTGGGCAATGGTATAAGGTTATTTTTGGCCATTTTATATGAAAGTGTACTGTCTCTTTAAGAATCTTAACTTTTGAATTGGGGGCTGGAAATCGCAGTATAGCATTTTCAGGACACCCTGGGAAGGTTCCCATGGTGATTTTAAATATGTATGGGGTTTATAATCGTAGTGGGCAATGGTATAAGGTTATTTTTGGCCATTTTATATGAAAGTGTACTGTCTCTTTAAGAAATTTCACTTTTGAATTGGGGGCTGGAAATCGCAGTATAGCACTGTCAAGACACCCTAATTAGGTTCCCAGGGTGATTTTAAATATGGATGGGGTTTATAATTGTAGTGGGCAATGGTATAAGGTTATTTTTGGCAATTTTATATTAAAGTGTACTGTCTCTTTAAGAATCTTAACTTTTGAATTGGGGGCTGGAAATCGCAGCATCGCATTTTCAGGACACCCTGGGAAGGTTCCCAGGGTGATTTTAAATATGTATGGGGTTTATAATCGTAGTGGGCAATGGTATAAGGTTATTTTTGGCCATTTTATATGAAAGTGTACTGTCTCTTTAAGAAATTTCACTTTTGAATTGTGGGCTGGAAATCGCAGTATAGCACTGTCAAGACACCCTAAGAAGGTTCCCAGGGTGATTTTAAATATGTATGGGGTTTATAATTGTAGTTGTCAATGGTATAAGGTTATTTTTGGCCATTTTATATGAAAGTGTACTGTCTCTTTAAGAAACTTAACTTTTGAATTTGGGGCTGGAAATCGCAGTATAGCACTGTCAAGACACCCTAAGAAGGTTCCCAGGGTGTTTTTAAATATGTATGGGGTTTATAATTGTAGTGGGCAATGGTATAAGGTTATTTTTGGCCATTTTATATGAAAGTGTACTGTCTCTTTAAGAAACTTAACTTTTGAATTGGGGGCTGGAAATCGCAGTATAGCACTGTCAAGACACCCTAAGAAGGTTCCCAGGGTGATTTTAAATATGTATGGGGTTTATAATTGTAGTTGTCAATGGTATAAGGTTATTTTTGGCCATTTTATATGAAAGTGTACTGTCTCTTTAAGAACTTAACTTTTGAATTGGAGGCTGGATAGCGCAGTATAGCACTGTCAAGACACCCTGGGAAGGTTCCCAGGGTGATTTTAAATATGTATGGGGTTTATAATTGTAGTGGGCAATGGTATAAGGTTATTTTTGGCCATTTTATATGAAAGTGTACTGTCTCTTTAAGAAATTTCACTTTTGAATTGTGGGCTGGAAATTGCAGTATAGCACTGTCAAGACACCCTAAGAAGGTTCCCAGGGTGATTTTAAATATGTATGGGGTTTATAATTGTAGTTGTCAATGGTATAAGGTTATTTTTGGCCATTTTATATGAAAGTGTACTGTCTCTTTAAGAAACTTAACTTTTGAATTGGGGGCTGGAAATCGCAGTATAGCACTGTCAAGACACCCTAAGAAGGTTCCCAGGGTGATTTTAAATATGTATGGGGTTTATAATTGTAGTTGTCAATGGCATAAGGTTATTTTTGGCCATTTTATATGAAAGTGTACTGTCTCTTTAAGAAACTTAACTTTTGAATTGGGGGCTGGAAATCGCAGTATAGCATTTTCAGGACACCCTGGGGAGGTTCCCAGGGTGATTTTAAATATGTATGGGGTTTATAATTGTAGTTGTCAATGGTATAAGGTTATTTTTGGCCATTTTATATGAAAGTGTACTGTCTCTTTAAGAAATTAACTTTTGAATTGGGGGTTGGAAATCACAGTATAGCACTGTCAAGACACCCTAAGAAGGTTCCCAGGGTGATTTTAAATATGTATGGGGTTTATAATTGTAGTGGGCAATGGTATAAGGTTATTTTTGGCCATTTTATATGAAAGTGTACTGTCTATTTAAGAAATTTCACTTTTGAATTGGGGGCTGGAAATCGCAGTATAGCACTGTCAAGACACCCTAAGAAGGTTCCCAGCTTGATTTTAAACATGTATGGGGTTTATAATTGTAGTTGTCAATGGTATAAGGTTATTTTTGGCCATTTTATTTGAAAGGGTACTGTCTCTTTAGGAAACTTTACTTTTGAATTGGGGGCTGGAAATCGCAGTATAGCATTTTCAGGACAACCTGGGGAGGTTCCCAGGGTGATTTTAAATATGTATGGGGTTTATAATTGTATTGGGCAATGGTATAAGGGTATTTTTGGCCATTTTATATGGAAGTGTACTGTCTCTTTAAGAAACTTAACTTTTGAATTGGGGGCTGGAAATCGCAGTACAGCATTTTCAGGACACCCTGGGGAGGTTCCCAGGGTGATTTTAAATATGTATGGGGTTTATAATTGTAGTGGACAATGGTATAAGGTTATTTTTGGCCATTTTATATGAAAGTGTACTGTCTCTTTAAGAAATTTCACTTTTGAATTGGGGGCTGGAAATCGCAGTATAGCACTGTCAAGACACCCTAAGAAGGTTCCCAGGTTGATTTTAAATATGTATGGGGTTCATAATCGCAGTGGGCAATGGTATAAGGTTATTTTTGGCCATTTTATATGAAAGTGTACTGTCTCTTTAAGAAATTTCACTTTAGAATTGGGGGCGCACTGTCAAGACATCCTAAGAAGGTTCCCAGGGTGATTTTAAATATGTATGGTGTTTATAATTGTAGTTGTCAATGGTATAAGGTTATTTTTGGCCATTTTATATGAAAGTGTACTGTCTCTTTAAGAAATTTCACTTTTGAAATGGGGGCTGGAAATCGCAGTATAGCACTGTCAAGACACCCTAAGAAGGTTCCCAGGGTGATTTTAAATATGTATGGGGTTTATAATTGTAGTGGGCAATGGTATAAGGTTATTTTTGGCCATTTTATATGAAAGTGTACTGTCTCTTTAAGAAATTTCACTTTTGAATTGTGGGCTGGAAATCGCAGTATAGCACTGTCAAGACACCCTAAGAAGGTTCCCAGGGTGATTTTAAATATGTATGGGGTTTGTAATTGTAGTTGTCAATGGTATAAGGTTATTTTTGGCCATTTTATATGAAAGTGTACTGTCTCTTTAAGAAATTTCACTTTTGAATTGGGGGCTGGAAATCGCAGTATAGCACTGTCAAGACATCCTAAGAAGGATCTCAGGGTGATTTTAAATATGTATTGGGTTTATAATTGTAGTGGGCAATGGTATAAGGTTATTTTTGGCCATTTTATATGAAAGTGTACTGTCTCTTTAAGAAATTTCACTTTTGAATTGGGGGCTGGAAATCGCAGTATAGCATTTTCAGGACACCCTGGGGAGGTTCCCAGGGTGATTTTAAATATGTATGGGGTTTATAATTGTAGTGGGCAATGGTATAAGGTTATTTTTGGCCATTTTATATGAAAGGGTACTGTCTCTTTAAGAAACTTTACTTTTGAATTGGGGGCTGGAAATCGCAGTATAGCACTGTCAAGACATCCTAAGAAGGTTCCCAGGGTGATTTTAAATATGTATGGGGTTTATAATTGTAGTGGGCAATAATATAAGGTTATTTTTGGCCATTTTATATGAAAGTGTACTGTCTCTTTAAGAAATTTCACTTTTGAATTGTGGGCTGGAAATCGCAGTATAGCACTGTCAAGACACCCTAAGAAGGTTCCCAGGGTGATTTTAAATATGTATGGGGTTTATAATTGTAGTTGTCAATAGTATACGGTTATTTTTGGCCATTTTATATGAAAGTGTACTGTCTCTTTAAGAACGTAACTTTTGAATTGGGGGCTGGAAATCGCAGTATAGCACTGTCAAGACACCCTAAGAAGGTTCGCAGGGTGATTTTAAATATGTATGGGGTTTATAATTGTAGTGGGCAATGGTATAAGGTTATTTTTGGCCATTTTATATGAAAGTGTACTGTCTCTTTAAGAAATTTCACTTTTGAATTGTGGGCTGGAAATCGCAGTATAGCACTGTCAAGACACCCTAAGAAGCTTCCCAGGGTGATTTTAAATATGTATGGGGTTTATAATTGTAGTGGGCAATGGTATAAGGTTATTTTTGGCCATTTTATATGAAAGTGTACTGTCTCTTTAAGAAATTTCACTTTTGAATTGGGGGCTGGAAATCGCAGTATAGCATTTTCAGGACACCCTGGGGAGGTTCCCAGGGTGATTTTAAATATGTATGGGGTTTATAATTGTAGTGGGCAATGGTATAAGGTTATTTTTGGCCATTTTATATGAAAGGGTACTGTCTCTTTAAGAAACTTTACTTTTGAATTGGGGGCTGGAAATCGCAGTATAGCACTGTCAAGACATCCTAAGAAGGTTCCCAGGGTGATTTTAAATATGTATGGGGTTTATAATTGTAGTGGGCAATAATATAAGGTTATTTTTGGCCATTTTATATGAAAGTGTACTGTCTCTTTAAGAAATTTCACTTTTGAATTGTGGGCTGGAAATCGCAGTATAGCACTGTCAAGACACCCTAAGAAGGTTCCCAGGGTGATTTTAAATATGTATGGGGTTTATAATTGTAGTTGTCAATAGTATACGGTTATTTTTGGCCATTTTATATGAAAGTGTACTGTCTCTTTAAGAACGTAACTTTTGAATTGGGGGCTGGAAATCGCAGTATAGCACTGTCAAGACACCCTAAGAAGGTTCGCAGGGTGATTTTAAATATGTATGGGGTTTATAATTGTAGTGGGCAATGGTATAAGGTTATTTTTGGCCATTTTATATGAAAGTGTACTGTCTCTTTAAGAATCTTAACTTTTGATTTGGGGGCTGGAAATCGCAGTATAGCATTTTCAGGACACCCTGGGAAGGTTCCCATGGTGATTTTAAATATGTATGGGGTTTATAATTGTAGTGGGCAATGGTATAAGGTTATTTTTGCCCATTTTATATGAGTGTACTGTCTCTTTAAGAAATTTCACTTTTGAATTGGGGGCTGGAAATCGCAGTATAGCACTGTCAAGACACCCTAAGAAGGTTCCCAGGGTGATTATAAATATGTATGGGGTTTATAATTGTAGTGGGCAATGGTATAAGGTTATTTTTGGCCATTTTATATGAAAGTGTACTGTCTCTTTAAGAAATTTCACTTTTGAATTGGGGGCTGGAAATCGCAGTATAGCATTTTCAGGACACCCTGGGAAGGTTCCCATGGTGATTTTAAATATGTATGGGGTTTATAATTGTAGTGGGCAATGGTATAAGGTTATTTTTGGCCATTTTATATGAAAGTGTACTGTCTCTTTAAGAAATTTCACTTTTGAATTGGGGGCTGGAAATCGCAATATAGCACTGTCAAGACACGCTAAGAAGGTTCCCAGGGTGATTATAAATATGTATGGGGTTTATAATTGTAGTGGGCAATGGTATAAGGTTATTTTTGGCCATTTTATATGAAAGTGTACTGTCTCTTTAAGAAACTTAACTTTTGAATTGGGGGCTGGAAATCGCAGTATAGCACTGTCAAGACATCCTAAGAAGGTTCCCAGGGTGATTTTAAATATGTATGGGGTTTATAATTGTAGTGGGCAATGGTATAAGGTTATTTTTGGCCATTTTATATGAAAGTGTACTGTCTCTTTAAGAAATTTAACTTTTGAATTGGGGGCTGGAAATCGCAGTATAGCACTGTCAAGACACCCCAAGAAGGTTCCCAGGGTGATTTTAAATATGTATGGGGTTTATAATTGTAGTGGGCAATGGTATAAGGTTATTTTTGGCCATTTTATATGAAAGTGTACTGTCTCTTTAAGAAACTTAACTTTTGAATTGGGGGCTGGAAATCGCAGTATAGCACTGTCAAGACATCCTAAGAAGGTTCCCAGGGTGATTTTAAATATGTATGGGGTTTATAATTGTAGTGGGCAATGGTATAAGGTTATTTTTGGCCATTTTATATGAAAGTGTACTGTCTCTTTAAGAATCTTAACTTTTGAATTGGGGGCTGGAAATCGCAGTATAGCATTTTCAGGACACCCTGGGAAGGTTCCCATGGTGATTTTAAATATGTATGGGGTTTATAATCGTAGTGGGCAATGGTATAAGGTTATTTTTGGCCATTTTATATGAAAGTGTACTGTCTCTTTAAGAAATTTCACTTTTGAATTGGGGGCTGGAAATCGCAGTATAGCACTGTCAAGACACCCTAATTAGGTTCCCAGGGTGATTTTAAATATGGATGGGGTTTATAATTGTAGTGGGCAATGGTATAAGGTTATTTTTGGCAATTTTATATTAAAGTGTACTGTCTCTTTAAGAATCTTAACTTTTGAATTGGGGGCTGGAAATCGCAGCATCGCATTTTCAGGACACCCTGGGAAGGTTCCCAGGGTGATTTTAAATATGTATGGGGTTTATAATCGTAGTGGGCAATGGTATAAGGTTATTTTTGGCCATTTTATATGAAAGTGTACTGTCTCTTTAAGAAATTTCACTTTTGAATTGTGGGCTGGAAATCGCAGTATAGCACTGTCAAGACACCCTAAGAAGGTTCCCAGGGTGATTTTAAATATGTATGGGGTTTATAATTGTAGTTGTCAATGGTATAAGGTTATTTTTGGCCATTTTATATGAAAGTGTACTGTCTCTTTAAGAAACTTAACTTTTGAATTTGGGGCTGGAAATCGCAGTATAGCACTGTCAAGACACCCTAAGAAGGTTCCCAGGGTGTTTTTAAATATGTATGGGGTTTATAATTGTAGTGGGCAATGGTATAAGGTTATTTTTGGCCATTTTATATGAAAGTGTACTGTCTCTTTAAGAAACTTAACTTTTGAATTGGGGGCTGGAAATCGCAGTATAGCACTGTCAAGACACCCTAAGAAGGTTCCCAGGGTGATTTTAAATATGTATGGGGTTTATAATTGTAGTTGTCAATGGTATAAGGTTATTTTTGGCCATTTTATATGAAAGTGTACTGTCTCTTTAAGAACTTAACTTTTGAATTGGAGGCTGGATAGCGCAGTATAGCACTGTCAAGACACCCTGGGAAGGTTCCCAGGGTGATTTTAAATATGTATGGGGTTTATAATTGTAGTGGGCAATGGTATAAGGTTATTTTTGGCCATTTTATATGAAAGTGTACTGTCTCTTTAAGAAATTTCACTTTTGAATTGTGGGCTGGAAATTGCAGTATAGCACTGTCAAGACACCCTAAGAAGGTTCCCAGGGTGATTTTAAATATGTATGGGGTTTATAATTGTAGTTGTCAATGGTATAAGGTTATTTTTGGCCATTTTATATGAAAGTGTACTGTCTCTTTAAGAAACTTAACTTTTGAATTGGGGGCTGGAAATCGCAGTATAGCACTGTCAAGACACCCTAAGAAGGTTCCCAGGGTGATTTTAAATATGTATGGGGTTTATAATTGTAGTTGTCAATGGCATAAGGTTATTTTTGGCCATTTTATATGAAAGTGTACTGTCTCTTTAAGAAACTTAACTTTTGAATTGGGGGCTGGAAATCGCAGTATAGCATTTTCAGGACACCCTGGGGAGGTTCCCAGGGTGATTTTAAATATGTATGGGGTTTATAATTGTAGTCGTCAATGGTATAAGGTTATTTTTGGCCATTTTATATGAAAGTGTACTGTCTCTTTAAGAAATTAACTTTTGAATTGGGGGTTGGAAATCACAGTATAGCACTGTCAAGACACCCTAAGAAGGTTCCCAGGGTGATTTTAAATATGTATGGGGTTTATAATTGTAGTGGGCAATGGTATAAGGTTATTTTTGGCCATTTTATATGAAAGTGTACTGTCTATTTAAGAAATTTCACTTTTGAATTGGGGGCTGGAAATCGCAGTATAGCACTGTCAAGACACCCTAAGAAGGTTCCCAGCTTGATTTTAAACATGTATGGGGTTTATAATTGTAGTTGTCAATGGTATAAGGTTATTTTTGGCCATTTTATTTGAAAGGGTACTGTCTCTTTAGGAAACTTTACTTTTGAATTGGGGGCTGGAAATCGCAGTATAGCATTTTCAGGACAACCTGGGGAGGTTCCCAGGGTGATTTTAAATATGTATGGGGTTTATAATTGTATTGGGCAATGGTATAAGGGTATTTTTGGCCATTTTATATGGAAGTGTACTGTCTCTTTAAGAAACTTAACTTTTGAATTGGGGGCTGGAAATCGCAGTATAGCACTGTCAAAACACCCTGATATGGTTCCCAGGGTGATTTTAAATATGTATGGGGTTTATAATTGTAGTTGTCAATGGTATAAGGTTATTTTTGGCCATTTTATATGAAAGTGTACTGTCTCTTTAAGAAATTTCACTTTTGAATTGGGGGCTGGAAATCGCAGTATAGCACTGTCAAGACACCCTAAGAAGGTTCCCAGGTTGATTTTAAATATGTATGGGGTTCATAATCGCAGTGGGCAATGGTATAAGGTTATTTTTGGCCATTTTATATGAAAGTGTACTGTCTCTTTAAGAAATTTCACTTTAGAATTGGGGGGGCACTGTCAAGACATCCTAAGAAGGTTCCCGGGGTGATTTTAAATATGTATGGTGTTTATAATTGTAGTTGTCAATGGTATAAGGTTATTTTTGGCCATTTTATATGAAAGTGTACTGTCTCTTTAAGAAATTTCACTTTTGAATTGGGGGCTGGAAATCGCAGTACAGCATTTTCAGGACACCCTGGGGAGGTTCCCAGGGTGATTTTAAATATGTATGGGGTTTATAATTGTAGTGGACAATGGTATAAGGTTATTTTTGGCCATTTTATATGAAAGTGTACTGTCTCTTTAAGAAATTTCACTTTTGAATTGGGGGCTGGAAATCGCAGTATAGCACTGTCAAGACACCCTAAGAAGGTTCCCAGGTTGATTTTAAATATGTATGGGGTTCATAATCGCAGTGGGCAATGGTATAAGGTTATTTTTGGCCATTTTATATGAAAGTGTACTGTCTCTTTAAGAAATTTCACTTTAGAATTGGGGGCGCACTGTCAAGACATCCTAAGAAGGTTCCCAGGGTGATTTTAAATATGTATGGTGTTTATAATTGTAGTTGTCAATGGTATAAGGTTATTTTTGGCCATTTTATATGAAAGTGTACTGTCTCTTTAAGAAATTTCACTTTTGAAATGGGGGCTGGAAATCGCAGTATAGCACTGTCAAGACACCCTAAGAAGGTTCCCAGGGTGATTTTAAATATGTATGGGGTTTATAATTGTAGTGGGCAATGGTATAAGGTTATTTTTGGCCATTTTATATGAAAGTGTACTGTCTCTTTAAGAAATTTCACTTTTGAATTGTGGGCTGGAAATCGCAGTATAGCACTGTCAAGACACCCTAAGAAGGTTCCCAGGGTGATTTTAAATATGTATGGGGTTTGTAATTGTAGTTGTCAATGGTATAAGGTTATTTTTGGCCATTTTATATGAAAGTGTACTGTCTCTTTAAGAAATTTCACTTTTGAATTGGGGGCTGGAAATCGCAGTATAGCACTGTCAAGACATCCTAAGAAGGATCTCAGGGTGATTTTAAATATGTATTGGGTTTATAATTGTAGTGGGCAATGGTATAAGGTTATTTTTGGCCATTTTATATGAAAGTGTACTGTCTCTTTAAGAAATTTCACTTTTGAATTGGGGGCTGGAAATCGCAGTATAGCATTTTCAGGACACCCTGGGGAGGTTCCCAGGGTGATTTTAAATATGTATGGGGTTTATAATTGTAGTGGGCAATGGTATAAGGTTATTTTTGGCCATTTTATATGAAAGGGTACTGTCTCTTTAAGAAACTTTACTTTTGAATTGGGGGCTGGAAATCGCAGTATAGCACTGTCAAGACATCCTAAGAAGGTTCCCAGGGTGATTTTAAATATGTATGGGGTTTATAATTGTAGTGGGCAATAATATAAGGTTATTTTTGGCCATTTTATATGAAAGTGTACTGTCTCTTTAAGAAATTTCACTTTTGAATTGTGGGCTGGAAATCGCAGTATAGCACTGTCAAGACACCCTAAGAAGGTTCCCAGGGTGATTTTAAATATGTATGGGGTTTATAATTGTAGTTGTCAATAGTATACGGTTATTTTTGGCCATTTTATATGAAAGTGTACTGTCTCTTTAAGAACGTAACTTTTGAATTGGGGGCTGGAAATCGCAGTATAGCACTGTCAAGACACCCTAAGAAGGTTCGCAGGGTGATTTTAAATATGTATGGGGTTTATAATTGTAGTGGGCAATGGTATAAGGTTATTTTTGGCCATTTTATATGAAAGTGTACTGTCTCTTTAAGAAATTTCACTTTTGAATTGTGGGCTGGAAATCGCAGTATAGCACTGTCAAGACACCCTAAGAAGCTTCCCAGGGTGATTTTAAATATGTATGGGGTATATAATTGTAGTGGGCAATGGTATAAGGTTATTTTTTGGCCATTTTATATGAAAGTGTACTGTCTCTTTAAGAAATTTCACTTTTGAATTGGGGGCTGGAAATCACAGTATAGCACTGTCAAGACACCATAAGAAGGTTCCCAGGGTGATTTTAAATATGTATGGGGTTTATAATTGTAGTGGGCAATGGTATAAGGTTATTTTTGGCCATTTTATATGAAAGTGTACTGTCTCTTTAAGAAATTTCACTTTTGAATTGGGGGCTGGAAATCGCAGTATAGCATTTTCAGGACACCCTGGGGAGGTTCCCAGGGTGATTTTAAATATGTATGGGGTTTATAATTGTAGTGGGCAATGGTATAAGGTTATTTTTGGCCATTTTATATGAAAGTGTACTGTCTCTTTAAGAAATTTAACTTTTGAATTGGGGGCTGGAAATCGCAGTATAGCACTGTCAAGAAACCCTAAGAAGGTTCCCAGGGTGATTTTAAATATGTATGGGGTTTATAATTGTAGTGGGCAATGGTATAAGGTTATTTTTGGCCATTTTATATGAAAGGGTACTGTCTCTTTAAGAAACTTTACTTTTGAATTGGGAGCTGGAAATCGCAGTATAGCACTGTCAAGACATCCTAAGAAGGTTCCCAGGGTGATTTTAAATATGTATGGGGTTTATAATTGTAGTGGGCAATAATATAAGGTTATTTTTGGCCATTTTATATGAAAGTGTACTGTCGCTTTAAGAAATTTCACTTTTGAATTGTGGGCTGGAAATCGCAGTATAGCACTGTCAAGACACCCTAAGAATGTTCCCAGGGTGATTTTAAATATGTATGGGGTTTATAATTGTAGTGGGCAATGGTATAAGGTTATTTTTGGCCATTTTATATGAAAGTGTACTGTCTCTTTAAGAAATTTCACTTTTGAATTGTGGGCTGGAAATCGCAGTATAGCACTGTCAAGACACCCTAAGAAGGTTCCCAGGGTGATTTTAAATATATATGGGGTTTATAATTGTAGTGGGCAATGGTATAAGGTTATTTTTGGCCATTTTATATGAAAGTGTACTGTCTCTTTAAGAAATTTCACTTTTGAATTGTGGGCTGGAAATCGCAGTATAGCACTGTCAAGACACCCTAAGAAGGTTCCCAGGGTGATTTTAAATATGTATGGGGTTTATAATTGTAGTGGTCAATGGTATAAGGTTATTTTTGGCCATTTTATATGAAAGTGTACTGTTTCTTTAAGAAATTTAACTTTTGAATTGGGGGCTGGAAATCGCAGTATAGCACTGTCAAGACATCCTATGAAGGTTCCAAGGGTGATTTTAAATATGTATGGGGTTTCTAATTGTAGTGGGCAATGGTATAAGGTTATTTTTGGCCATTTTATATGAAAGTGTACTGTCTCTTTAAGAAATTTCACTTTTGAATTGTGGGCTGGAAATCGCAGTATAGCACTGTCAAGACACCCTAAGAAGGTTCCCAGGGTGATTTTAAATATGTATGGGGTATATAATTGTAGTGGGCAATGGTATAAGGTTATTTTTGGCCATTTTATATGAAAGTGTACTGTCTCTTTAAGAAATTTCACTTTTGAATTGGGGGCTGGAAATCGCAGTATAGCACTGTCAAGACACCCTAAGAAGGTTCCCAGGGTGATTTTAAATATTTATGGGGTTTATAATTTTAGTGGGCAATGGTATAAGGTTATTTTTGGCCATTTTATATGAAAGTGTACTGTCTATTTAAGAAATTTCACTTTTGAATTGGGGGCTGGAAATCGCAGTTTAGCACTGTCAAGACACCCTAAGAAGGTTCCCAGCTTGATTTTAAATATGTATGGGGTTTATAATTGTAGTTGTCAATGGTATAAGGTTATTTTTGGCCATTTTATATGAAAGTGTACTGTCTCTTGAAGAATCTTAACTTTTGAATTGGGGGCTGGAAATCGCAGTATAGCACTGTCAAGACATCCTAAGAAGGTTCCCAGGGTGATTTTAAATATGTATGGGTTTTATAATTGTAGTGGGCAAAGGTATAAGGTTATTTTTGGCCATTTTATTTGAAAGGGTACTGTCTCTTTAGGAAATTTTACTTTTGAATTGGGGGCTGGAAATCGCTGTATAGCATTTTCAGGACAACCTGGGGAGGTTCCCAGGGTGATTTTAAATATGTATGGGGTTTATAATTGTAGTGGGCAATGGTATAAGGGTATTTTTGGCCATTTTATATGAAAGTGTACTGTCTCTTTAAGAAACTTAACTTTTGAATTGGGGGCTGGAAATCGCAGTATAGCACTGTCAAAACACCCTGATATGGTTCCCAGGGTGATTTTAAATATGTATGGGGTTTATAATTGTAGTTGTCAATGGTATAAGGTTATTTTTGGCCATTTTATATGAAAGTGTACTGTCTCTTTAAGAAATTTCACTTTTGAATTGGGGGCTGGAAATCGCAGTATAGCATTTTCAGGACACCCTGGGGAGGTTCCCAGGGTGATTTTAAATATGTATGGGGTTTATAATTGTAGTTGTCAATGGTATAAGGTTATTTTGGCCATTTTATATGAAAGTGTACTGTCTCTTTAAGAAATTTCACTTTTGAATTGTGGGCTGGAAATCACAGTATAGCACTGTCAAGACACCATAAGAAGGTTCCCAGGGTGATTTTAAATATGTATGGGGTTTATAATTGTAGTGGGCAATGGTATAAGGTTATTTTTGGCCATTTTATATGAAAGTGTACTGTCTCTTTAAGAAATTTCACTTTTGAATTGGGGGCTGGAAATCGCAGTATAGCATTTTCAGGACACCCTGGGGAGGTTCCCAGGGTGATTTTAAATATGTATGGGGTTTATAATTGTAGTGGGCAATGGTATAAGGTTATTTTTGGCCATTTTATATGAAAGTGTACTGTCTCTTTAAGAAATTTCACTTTTGAATTGGGGGCTGGAAATCGCAGTATAGCACTGTCAAGAAACCCTAAGAAGGTTCCCAGGGTGATTTTAAATATGTATGGGGTTTATAATTGTAGTTGTCAATAGTATAATGTTATTTTTGGCCATTTTATATGAAAGTGTACTGTCTCTTTAAGAACGTAACTTTTGAATTGGGGGCTGGAAATCGCAGTATAGCACTGTCAAGACACCCTAAGAAGGTTCCCAGGGTGATTTTAAATATGTATGGGGTTTATAATTGTAGTGGGAAATGGTATAAGGTTATTTTTGGCCATTTTATATGAAAGTGTACTGTCTCTTTAAGAAATTTCACTTTTAAATTGTGGGCTGGAAATCGCAGTATAGCACTGTCAAGACACCCTAAGAAGGTTCCCAGGGTGATTTTAAATATGTATGGGGTTTATAATTGTAGTGGGCAATGGTATAAGGTTATTTTTGGCCATTTTATATGAAAGTGTACTGTTTCTTTAAGAAATTTAACTTTTGAATTGGGGGCTGGAAATCGCAGTATAGCACTGTCAAGACATCCTATGAAGGTTCCCAGGGTGATTTTAAATATGTATGGGGTTTATAATTGTAGTGGGCAATGGTATAAGGTTATTTTTGGCCATTTTATATGAAAGTGTACTGTCTATTTAAGAAATTTCACTTTTGAATTGGGGGCTGGAAATCGCAGTATAGCACTGTCAAGACACCCTAAGAAGGTTCCCAGCTTGATTTTAAATATGTATGGGGTTTATAATTGTAGTTGTCAATGGTATAAGGTTATTTTTGGCCATTTTATATGAAAGTGTACTGTCTCTTTAAGAATCTTAACTTTTGAATTGTGGGCTGAAAATCGCAGTATAGCACTGTCAAGACACCCTAAGAAGGTTCCCAGGTTGATTTTAAATATGTATGGGGTTTATAATTGCAGTGGGCAATGGTATAAGGTTATTTTTGGCCATTTTATATGAAAGTGTACTGTCTCTTTAAGAAATTTCACTTTAGAATTGGGGGCGCACTGTCAAGACATCCTAAGAAGGTTCCCAGGGTGATTTTAAATATGTATGGTGTTTATAATTGTAGTTGTCAATGGTATAAGGTTATTTTTGGCCATTTTATATGAAAGTGTACTGTCTCTTTAAGAAATTTCACTTTTGAATTGGGGGCTGGAAATCGCAGTATAGCACTGTCAAGACACCCTAAGAAGGTTCCCAGGGTGATTTTAAATATGTATGGGGTTTATAATTGTAGTGGGCAATGGTATAAGGTTATTTTTGGCCATTTTATATGAAAGTGTACTGTCTCTTTAGGAACATAACTTTTGAATTGTGGGCTGGAAATCGCAGTATAGCACTGTCAAGACACCCTAAGAAGGTTCCCAGGGTGATTTTAAATATGTATGGGGTTTATAATTGTAGTTGTCAATGGTATAAGGTTATTTTTGGCCATTTTATATGAAAGTGTACTGTCTCTTTACGAAATTTCACTTTTGAATTGTGGGCTGGAAATTGCAGTATAGCATTTTCAGGACACCCTAAGAAGGTTCCCAGGGTGATTTTAAATATGTATGGGGTTTATAATTGTAGTGGGCAATGGTATAAGGTTATTTTTGGCCATTTTATATGAAAGTGTACTGTCTCTTTAAGAACGTAACTTTTGAATTGTGGGCTGGAAATCGCAGTATAGCACTGTCAAGACACCCTAAGAAGGTTCCCAGGGTGATTTTAAATATGTATGGGGTTTATAATTGTAGTGGGCAATGGTATAAGGTTATTTTTGGCCATTTTATATGAAAGTGTACTGTCTCTTTAAGAAATTGAACTTTTGAATTGGGGGCTGGAAATCGCAGTATAGCACTGTCAAGACACCCCAAGAAGGTTCCCAGGGTGATTTTAAATATGTATGGGGTTTATAAATGTAGTGGGCAATGGTATAAGGTTATTTTTGGCCATTTTATATTAAAGTGTACTGTCTCTTTAAGAAATTTCACTTTTGAATTGTGGGCTGGAAATCGCAGTATAGCACTGTCAATACACCCTAAGAAGGTTCCCAGGGTGATTTTAAATATGTATGGGGTTTATAATTGTAGTGGGCAATGGTATGAGGTTATTTTTGGGCATTTTATATGAAAGTGTTCTGTCTCTTTAAGAAATTTCACTTTTGAATTGTGGGCTGGAAAACGCAGTATAGCACTGTCAAGACACCCTAAGAAGGTTCCCAGGGTGATTTTAAATATATATGGGGTTTATAATTGTAGTGGGCAATGGTATAAGGTTATTTTTGGCCATTTTATATGAAAGTGTACTGTCTCTTTAAGAAACTTAACTTTTGAATTGTGGGCTGGAAATCGCAGTATAGCATTTTCAGGACACCCTGGGGAGGTTCCCAGGGTGATTTTAAATATGTATGGGGTTTATAATTGTAGTGGGCAAAGGTATAAGGTTATTTTTGGCCATTTTATATGAAAGTGTACTGTCTCTTTAAGAAACTTAACTTTTGAATTGGGGGCTGGAAATCGCAGTATAGCATTTTCAGGACACCCTGGGGAGGTTCCCAGGGTGATTTTAAATATGTATGGGGTTTATAATTGTAGTGGGCAAAGGTATAAGGTTATTTTTGGCCATTTTATATGAAAGTGTACTGTCTCTTTAAGAAATTTCACTTTTGAATTGTGGGCTGGAAATCGCAGTATAGCACTGTCAAGACACCCTAAGAAGGTTCCCAGGGTGATTTTAAATATGTATGGGGTTTATAATTGTAGTGGTCAATGGTATAAGGTTATTTTTGGCCATTTTATATGAAATTGTACTGTTTCTTTAAGAAATTTAACTTTTGAATTGGGGGCTGGAAATCGCAGTATAGCACTGTCAAGACATCCTATGAAGGTTCCAAGGGTGATTTTAAATATGTATGGGGTTTCTAATTGTAGTGGGCAATGGTATAAGGTTATTTTTGGCCATTTTATATGAAAGTGTACTGTCTCTTTAAGAAATTTCACTTTTGAATTGTGGGCTGGAAATCGCAGTATAGCACTGTCAAGACACCCTAAGAAGGTTCCCAGGGTGATTTTAAATATGTATGGGGTATATAATTGTAGTGGGCAATGGTATAAGGTTATTTTTGGCCATTTTATATGAAAGTGTACTGTCTCTTTAAGAAATTTCACTTTTGAATTGGGGGCTGGAAATCGCAGTATAGCACTGTCAAGACACCCTAAGAAGGTTCCCAGGGTGATTTTAAATATTTATGGGGTTTATAATTTTAGTGGGCAATGGTATAAGGTTAGTTTTGGCCATTTTATATGAAAGTGTACTGTCTATTTAAGAAATTTCACTTTTGAATTGGTGGCTGGAAATCGCAGTTTAGCACTGTCAAGACACCCTAAGAAGGTTCCCAGCTTGATTTTAAATATGTATGGGGTTTATAATTGTAGTTGTCAATGGTATAAGGTTATTTTTGGCCATTTTATATGAAAGTGTACTGTCTCTTTAAGAATCTTAACTTTTGAATTGGGGGCTGGAAATCGCAGTATAGCACTGTCAAGACATCCTAAGAAGGTTCCCAGGGTGATTTTAAATATGTATGGGTTTTATAATTGTAGTGGGCAAAGGTATAAGGTTATTTTTGGCCATTTTATTTGAAAGGGTACTGTCTCTTTAGGAAACTTTACTTTTGAATTGGGGGCTGGAAATCGCTGTATAGCATTTTCAGGACAACCTGGGGAGGTTCCCAGGGTGATTTTAAATATGTATGGGGTTTATAATTGTAGTGGGCAATGGTATAAGGGTATTTTTGGCCATTTTATATGAAAGTGTACTGTCTCTTTAAGAAATTTCACTTTTGAATTGGGGGCTGGAAATCGCAGTACAGCATTTTCAGGACACCCTGGGGAGGTTCCCAGGGTGATTTTAAATATGTATGGGGTTTATAATTGTAGTGGACAATGGTATAAGGTTATTTTTGGCCATTTTATATGAAAGTGTACTGTCTCTTTAAGAAATTTCACTTTTGAATTGTGGGCTGGAAATCGCAGTATAGCACTGTCAAGACACCCTAAGAAGGTTCCCAGGTTGATTTTAAATATGTATGGGGTTTATAATCGCAGTGGGCAATGGTATAAGGTTATTTTTGGCCATTTTATATGAAAGTGTACTGTCTCTTTAAGAAATTTCACTTTAGAATTGGGGGCGCACTGTCAAGACATCCTAAGAAGGTTCCCAGGGTGATTTTAAATATGTATGGTGTTTATAATTGTAGTTGTCAATGGTATAAGGTTATTTTTGGCCATTTTATATGAAAGTGTACTGTCTCTTTAAGAAATTTCACTTTTGAATTGGGGGCTGGAAATCGCAGTATAGCATTTTCAGGACACCCTGGGGAGGTTCCCAGGGTGATTTTAAATATGTATGGGGTTTATAATTGTAGTTGTCAATGGTATAAGGTTATTTTGGCCATTTTATATGAAAGTGTACTGTCTCTTTAAGAAATTTCACTTTTGAATTGTGGGCTGGAAATCACAGTATAGCACTGTCAAGACACCATAAGAAGGTTCCCAGGGTGATTTTAAATATGTATGGGGTTTATAATTGTAGTGGGCAATGGTATAAGGTTATTTTTGGCCATTTTATATGAAAGTGTACTGTCTCTTTAAGAAATTTCACTTTTGAATTGGGGGCTGGAAATCGCAGTATAGCATTTTCAGGACACCCTGGGGAGGTTCCCAGGGTGATTTTAAATATGTATGGGGTTTATAATTGTAGTGGGCAATGGTATAAGGTTATTTTTGGCCATTTTATATGAAAGTGTACTGTCTCTTTAAGAAATTTCACTTTTGAATTGGGGGCTGGAAATCGCAGTATAGCACTGTCAAGAAACCCTAAGAAGGTTCCCAGGATGATTTTAAATATGTATGGGGTTTATAATTGTAGTTGTCAATAGTATAATGTTATTTTTGGCCATTTTATATGAAAGTGTACTGTCTCTTTAAGAACGTAACTTTTGAATTGGGGGCTGGAAATCGCAGTATAGCACTGTCAAGACACCCTAAGAAGGTTCCCAGGGTGATTTTAAATATGTATGGGGTTTATAATTGTAGTGGGAAATGGTATAAGGTTATTTTTGGCCATTTTATATGAAAGTGTACTGTCTCTTTAAGAAATTTCACTTTTGAATTGTGGGCTGGAAATCGCAGTATACCACTGTCAAGACACCCTAAGAAGGTTCCCAGGGTGATTTTAAATATGTATGGGGTTTATAATTGTAGTGGGCAATGGTATAAGGTTATTTTTGGCCATTTTATATGAAAGTGTACTGTTTCTTTAAGAAATTTAACTTTTGAATTGGGGGCTGGAAATCGCAGTATAGCACTGTCAAGACATCCTATGAAGGTTCCCAGGGTGATTTTAAATATGTATGGGGTTTATAATTGTAGTGGGCAATGGTATAAGGTTATTTTTGGCCATTTTATATGAAAGTGTACTGTCTATTTAAGAAATTTCACTTTTGAATTGGGGGCTGGAAATCGCAGTATAGCACTGTCAAGACACCCTAAGAAGGTTCCCAGCTTGATTTTAAATATGTATGGGGTTTATAATTGTAGTTGTCAATGGTATAAGGTTATTTTTGGCCATTTTATATGAAAGTGTACTGTCTCTTTAAGAATCTTAACTTTTGAATTGTGGGCTGAAAATCGCAGTATAGCACTGTCAAGACACCCTAAGAAGGTTCACAGGTTGATTTTAAATATGTATGGGGTTTATAATCGCAGTGGGCAATGGTATAAGGTTATTTTTGGCCATTTTATATGAAAGTGTACTGTCTCTTTAAGAAATTTCACTTTAGAATTGGGGGCGCACTGTCAAGACATCCTAAGAAGGTTCCCAGGGTGATTTTAAATATGTATGGTGTTTATAATTGTAGTTGTCAATGGTATAAGGTTATTTTTGGCCATTTTATATGAAAGTGTACTGTCTCTTTAAGAAATTTCACTTTTGAATTGGGGGCTGGAAATCGCAGTATAGCACTGTCAAGACACCCTAAGAAGGTTCCCAGGGTGATTTTAAATATGTATGGGGTTTATAATTGTAGTGGGCAATGGTATAAGGTTATTTTTGGCCATTTTATATGAAAGTGTACTGTCTCTTTAGGAACATAACTTTTGAATTGTGGGCTGGAAATCGCAGTATAGCACTGTCAAGACACCCTAAGAAGGTTCCCAGGGTGATTTTAAATATGTATGGGGTTTATAATTGTAGTTGTCAATGGTATAAGGTTATTTTTGGCCATTTTATATGAAAGTGTACTGTCTCTTTAAGAAATTTCAATTTTGAATTGGGGGCTGGAAATCGCAGTATAGCATTTTCAGGACACCCTGGGGAGGTTCCCAGGGTGATTTTAAATATGTATGGGGTTTATAATTGTAGTTGTCAATGGTATAAGGTTATTTTGGCCATTTTATATGAAAGTGTACTGTCTCTTTAAGAAATTTCACTTTTGAATTGTGGGCTGGAAATCACAGTATAGCACTGTCAAGACACCATAAGAAGGTTCCCAGGGTGATTTTAAATATGTATGGGGTTTATAATTGTAGTGGGCAATGGTATAAGGTTATTTTTGGCCATTTTATATGAAAGTGTACTGTCTCTTTAAGAAATTTCACTTTTGAATTGGGGGCTGGAAATCGCAGTATAGCATTTTCAGGACACCCTGGGGAGGTTCCCAGGGTGATTTTAAATATGTATGGGGTTTATAATTGTAGTGGGCAATGGTATAAGGTTATTTTTGGCCATTTTATATGAAAGTGTACTGTCTCTTTAAGAAATTTCACTTTTGAATTGGGGGCTGGAAATCGCAGTATAGCACTGTCAAGAAACCCTAAGAAGGTTCCCAGGATGATTTTAAATATGTATGGGGTTTATAATTGTAGTTGTCAATAGTATAATGTTATTTTTGGCCATTTTATATGAAAGTGTACTGTCTCTTTAAGAACGTAACTTTTGAATTGGGGGCTGGAAATCGCAGTATAGCACTGTCAAGACACCCTAAGAAGGTTCCCAGGGTGATTTTAAATATGTATGGGGTTTATAATTGTAGTGGGAAATGGTATAAGGTTATTTTTGGCCATTTTATATGAAAGTGTACTGTCTCTTTAAGAAATTTCACTTTTGAATTGTGGGCTGGAAATCGCAGTATAGCACTGTCAAGACACCCTAAGAAGGTTCCCAGGGTGATTTTAAATATGTATGGGGTTTATAATTGTAGTGGGCAATGGTATAAGGTTATTTTTGGCCATTTTATATGAAAGTGTACTGTTTCTTTAAGAAATTTAACTTTTGAATTGGGGGCTGGAAATCGCAGTATAGCACTGTCAAGACATCCTATGAAGGTTCCCAGGGTGATTTTAAATATGTATGGGGTTTATAATTGTAGTGGGCAATGGTATAAGGTTATTTTTGGCCATTTTATATGAAAGTGTACTGTCTATTTAAGAAATTTCACTTTTGAATTGGGGGCTGGAAATCGCAGTATAGCACTGTCAAGACACCCTAAGAAGGTTCCCAGCTTGATTTTAAATATGTATGGGGTTTATAATTGTAGTTGTCAATGGTATAAGGTTATTTTTGGCCATTTTATATGAAAGTGTACTGTCTCTTTAAGAATCTTAACTTTTGAATTGTGGGCTGAAAATCGCAGTATAGCACTGTCAAGACACCCTAAGAAGGTTCACAGGTTGATTTTAAATATGTATGGGGTTTATAATCGCAGTGGGCAATGGTATAAGGTTATTTTTGGCCATTTTATATGAAAGTGTACTGTCTCTTTAAGAAATTTCACTTTAGAATTGGGGGCGCACTGTCAAGACATCCTAAGAAGGTTCCCAGGGTGATTTTAAATATGTATGGTGTTTATAATTGTAGTTGTCAATGGTATAAGGTTATTTTTGGCCATTTTATATGAAAGTGTACTGTCTCTTTAAGAAATTTCACTTTTGAATTGGGGGCTGGAAATCGCAGTATAGCACTGTCAAGACACCCTAAGAAGGTTCCCAGGGTGATTTTAAATATGTATGGGGTTTATAATTGTAGTGGGCAATGGTATAAGGTTATTTTTGGCCATTTTATATGAAAGTGTACTGTCTCTTTAGGAACATAACTTTTGAATTGTGGGCTGGAAATCGCAGTATAGCACTGTCAAGACACCCTAAGAAGGTTCCCAGGGTGATTTTAAATATGTATGGGGTTTATAATTGTAGTTGTCAATGGTATAAGGTTATTTTTGGCCATTTTATATGAAAGTGTACTGTCTCTTTACGAAATTTCACTTTTGAATTGTGGGCTGAAAATTGCAGTATAGCATTTTCAGGACACCCTAAGAAGGTTCCCAGGGTGATTTTAAATATGTATGGGGTTTATAATTGTAGTGGGCAATGGTATAAGGTTATTTTTGGCCATTTTATATGAAAGTGTACTGTCTCTTTAAGAACGTAACTTTTGAATTGTGGGCTGGAAATCGCAGTATAGCACTGTCAAGACACCCTAAGAAGGTTCCCAGGGTGATTTTAAATATGTATGGGGTTTATAATTGTAGTGGGCAATGGTATAAGGTTATTTTTGGCCATTTTATATGAAAGTGTACTGTCTCTTTAAGAAATTGAACTTTTGAATTGGGGGCTGGAAATCGCAGTATAGCACTGTCAAGACACCCCAAGAAGGTTCCCAGGGTGATTTTAAATATGTATGGGGTTTATAAATGTAGTGGGCAATGGTATAAGGTTATTTTTGGCCATTTTATATGAAAGTGTACTGTCTCTTTAAGAAATTTCACTTTTGAATTGTGGGCTGGAAATCGCAGTATAGCACTGTCAATACACCCTAAGAAGGTTCCCAGGGTGATTTTAAATATGTATGGGGTTTATAATTGTAGTGGGCAATGGTATGAGGTTATTTTTGGGCATTTTATATGAAAGTGTTCTGTCTCTTTAAGAAATTTCACTTTTGAATTGTGGGCTGGAAAACGTAGTATAGCACTGTCAAGACACCCTAAGAAGGTTCCCAGGGTGATTTTAAATATATATGGGGTTTATAATTGTAGTGGGCAATGGTATAAGGTTATTTTTGGCCATTTTATATGAAAGTGTACTGTCTCTTTAAGAAACTTAACTTTTGAATTGTGGGCTGGAAATCGCAGTATAGCATTTTCAGGACACCCTGGGGAGGTTCCCAGGGTGATTTTAAATATGTATGGGGTTTATAATTGTAGTGGGCAAAGGTATAAGGTTATTTTTGGCCATTTTATATGAAAGTGTACTGTCTCTTTAAGAAACTTAACTTTTGAATTGGGGGCTGGAAATCGCAGTATAGCATTTTCAGGACACCCTGGGGAGGTTCCCAGGGTGATTTTAAATATGTATGGGGTTTATAATTGTAGTGGGCAAAGGTATAAGGTTATTTTTGGCCATTTTATATGAAAGTGTACTGTCTCTTTAAGAAACTTAACTTTTGAATTGGGGGCTGGAAATCGCAGTATAGCATTTTCAGGACACCCTGGGGAGGTTCCCAGGGTGATTTTAAATATGTATGGGGTTTATAATTGTAGTGGGCAATGGTATAAGGTTATTTTTGGCCATTTTATATGAAAGTGTACTGTCTCTTTAAGAAATTTCACTTTTGAATTGTGGGCTGGAAATCGCAGTATAGCACTGTCAAGACATCCTAAGAAGGTTCCCAGGGTGATTTTAAATATGTATGGGGTTTATAATTGTAGTGGGCAATGGTATAAGGTTATTTTTGACCATTTTATATGAAAGTGTACTGTCTCTTTAAGAACGTAACTTTTGAATTGTGGGCTGGAAATCGCAGTATAGCACTGTCAAGACACCCTAAGGAGGTTCCCAGGGTGATTTTAAATATGTATGGGGTTTATAATTGTAGTGGGCAATGGTATAAGGTTATTTTTGGCCATTTTATATGAAAGTGTACTGTCTCTTTAAGAAACTTAACTTTTGAATTGGGGGCTGGAAATCGCAGTATAGCATTTTCAGGACACCCTGGGGAGGTTCCCAGGGTGATTTTAAATATGTATGGGGTTTATAATTGTAGTGGGCAATGGTATAAGGTTATTTTTGGCCATTTTATATGAAAGTGTACTGTCTCTTTAAGAAATTTCACTTTTGAATTGTGGGCTGGAAATCGCAGTATAGCACTGTCAAGACACCCTAAGAAGGTTCCCAGGGTGATTTTAAATATGTATGGGGTTTATAATTGTAGTGGGCAATGGTATAAGGTTATTTTTGGCCATTTTATATGACAGTGTACTGTCTCTTTAAGAAATTTCTCTTTTGAATTGGGGGCTGGAAATCGCAGTATAGCACTGTCAAGACAACCTAAGAAGGTTCCCAGGGTGATTTTAAATATGTATGGGGTTTATAATTGTAGTGGGCAATGGTATAAGGTTATTTTTGGCCATTTTATATGAAAGTGTACTGTCTCTTTAAGAACGTAACTTTTGAATTGGGGGCTGGAAATCGGATTATAGCACTGTCAAGAAACGCTAAGAAGGTTCCCAGGGTGATTTTAAATATGTATGGGGTTTATAATTGTAGTGGGCAATGGTATAAGGTTATTTTTGGCCATTTTATATGAAAGTGTACTGTCTCTTTAAGAAACTTAACTTTTGAATTGGGGGCTGGAAATCGCAGTATAGCATTTTCAGGACACCCTGGGAAGATTCCCAGGGTGATTTTAAATATGTATGGGGTTTATAATTGTAGTGGGCAATGGTATAAGGTTATTTTTGGCCATTTTATATGAAAGTGTACTGTCTCTTTAAGAAATTTAACTTTTGAATTGGGGGCTCGAAATCGCAGTATAGCACTGTCAAAACATCCTAAGAAGGTTTCCAGGGTGATATTAAATATGTATGGGGTTTATAATTGTAGTGGGCAATGGTATAAGGTTATTTTTGGCCATTTTATATGAAAGTGTACTGTCTCTTTAAGAACTTAACTTTTGAATTGGGGACTGGAAATCGCAGTATTGCACTGTCAAGAAACCCTAAGAAGGTTCCCAGGGTGATTTTAAATATGTATGGGGTTTATAATTGTAGTGGGCAATGGTATAAGGTTATTTTTGGCCATTCTATATGAAAGTGTACTGTCTCTTTAAGAAATTTCACTTTTGAATTGTGGGCTGGAAATCGCAGTATAGCACCGTCAAGACACCCTAAGAAGTTTCCTAGGGTGATTTTAAATATGTATGGGGTTTATAATTGTAGTTGGCAATGGTATAAGGTTATTTTTGGCCATTTTATATGAAAATGTATTGTCTCTTTAAGAAACTTAACTTTTGAATTGGGGGCTGGAAATCGCAGTATAGCACTGTCAAGACACCCTGGAAAGGTTCCCAGGGTGATTTTAAATATGTATGGGGTTTATAATTGTGGGCAATGGTATAAGGTTATTTTTGGCCATTTTATATGAAAGTGTACTGTCTCTTTAAGAAATTTCACTTTTGAATTGGGGGCTGGAAATCGCAGTATAGCATTTTCAGGACACCCTAAGAAGGTTCCCAGGGTGATTTTAAATATGTATGGGGTTTATAATTGTAGTGGGCAATGGTTTAAGGTTATTTTTGGCCATTTTATATGAAAGTGTACTGTCTCTTTAAGAACATAACTTTTGAATTGGGGGCTGGAAATCACAGTATAGCACTGTCAAGACATCCTAAGAAGGTACCCAGGGTGATTTTAAATATGTATGGGGTTTATAATTGTAGTGGGCAATGGTATAAGGTTATTTTTGGCCATTTTATATGAAACTGTACTGTCTCTTTAAGAACTTAACTTTTGAATTGGGGACTGGAAATCGCAGTATTGCACTGTCAAGAAACCCTAAGAAGGTTCCCAGGGTGATTTTAAATATGTATGGGGTTTATAATTGTAGTGGGCAATGGTATAAGGTTATTTTTGGCCATTTTATATGAAAGTGTACTGTCTCTTTAAGAAATTTCACTTTTGAATTGTGGGCTGGAAATCGCAGTATAGCACTGTCAAGACACCCTAAGAAGGTTCCCAGGGTGATTTTAAATATGTATGGGGTTTATAATTGTAGTGGGCAATGGTATAAGGTTATTTTTGGCCATTTTATATGAAAGTGTACTGTCTCTTTAAGAAATTTCACTTTTGAATTGGGGGCTGGAAATCGCAGTATAGCATTTTCAGGACACCCTAAGAAGGTTCCCAGGGTGATTTTAAATATGTATGGGGTTTATAATTGTAGTGGGCAATGGTATAAGGTTATTTTTGGCCATTTTATATGAAAGTGTACTGTCTCTTTAAGAACGTAACTTTTGAATTGGGGGCTGGAAATCGCAGTATAGCACTGTCAAGACACCTTGATATGGTTCCCAGGGTGATTTTAAATATGTATGGGGTTTATAATTGTAGTGGGCAATGGTATAAGGTTATTTTTGGCCATTTTATATGAAAGTGTACTGTCTCTTTAAGAAACTTAGCTTTTGAATTGGGGGCTGGAAATCGCAGTATAGCACTGTCAAGACACCCTAAGAAGGTTCCCAGGGTGATTTTAAATATGTAGGGGGTTTATAATTGTAGTGGGCAATGGTATAAGGTTATTTTTGGCCATTTTATATGAAAGTGTACTGTCTCTTTAAGAAATTGAACTTTTGAATTGGGGGCTGGAAATCGCAGTATAGCATTTTCAGGACACCCTGGGGAGGTTCCCAGGGTGATTTTAAATATATATGGGGTTTATAATTGTAGTGGGCACTGGTATAAGGTTATTTTTGGCCATTTTATATGAAAGCGTACTGTCTCTTTAAGAAATTTAACTTTTGAATTGGGGGCTGGAAATCGCAGTATAGCACTGTCAAGAAACCCTAAGAAGGTTCCCAGGGTGATTTTAAATATGTATGGGGTTTATAATTGTAGTGGGCAATGGTATAAGGTTATTTTTGGCCATATTATATGAAAGTATACTGTCTCTTTAAGAAACTTAACTTTTGAATTGGGGGCTGGAAATCGCAGTATAGCATTTTCAGGACAACCTGTGGAGGTTCCCAGGGTGATTTTAAATATGTATGGGGTTTATAATTGTAGTGGGCAATGGTATAAGGTTATTTGTGGCCATTTTATATGAAAGTGTACTGTCTCTTTAAGAAATTAACTTTTGAATTGGGGGTTGGAAATCACAGTATAGCACTGTCAAGACACCCTAAGAAGGTTCCCAGGGTGATTTTAAATATGTATGGGGTTTATAATTGTAGTGGGCAATGGTATAAGGTTATTTTTAGCCATTTTATATGAAAGCGTACTGTCTCTTTAAGAAATTTAACTTTTGAATTGGGGGCTGGAAATCGCAGTATAGCACTGTCAAGACACCCTAAGAAGGTTCCCAGGGTGATTTTAAATATGTATGGGGTTTATAATTGTAGTGGGCAATGGTATAAGGTTATTTTTGGCCATTTTATATGAAAGTGTACTGTCTCTTTAAGAACGTAACTTTTGAATTGGGGGCTGTTAATCGCAGTATAGCACTGTCAAGACACCTTGATATGGTTCCCAGGGTGATTTTAAATATGTATCGGGTTTATAATTGTAGTGGGCAATGGTATAAGGTTATTTTTGGCCATTTTATATGAAAGTGTACTGTCTCTTTAAGAAACTTAGCTTTTGAATTGGGGGCTGGAAATCGCAGTATAGCATTTTCAGGACACCCTAAGAAGGTTCCCAGGGTGATTTTAAATATGTAGGGGGTTTATAATTGTAGTGGGCAATGGTATAAGGTTATTTTTGGCCATTTTATATGAAAGTGTACTGTCTCTTTAAGAAATTGAACTTTTGAATTGGGGGCTGGAAATCGCAGTATAGCATTTTCAGGACACCCTGGGGAGGTTCCCAGGGTGATTTTAAATATATATGGGGTTTATAATTGTAGTGGGCACTGGTATAAGGTTATTTTTGGCCATTTTATATGAAAGCGTACTGTCTCTTTAAGAAATTTAACTTTTGAATTGGGGGCTGGAAATCGCAGTATAGCACTGTCAAGAAACCCTAAGAAGGTTCCCAGGGTGATTTTAAATATGTATGGGGTTTATAATTGTAGTGGGCAATGGTATAAGGTTATTTTTGGCCATATTATATGAAAGTATACTGTCTCTTTAAGAAACTTAACTTTTGAATTGGGGGCTGGAAATCGCAGTATAGCATTTTCAGGACACCCTGTGGAGGTTCCCAGGGTGATTTTAAATATGTATGGGGTTTATAATTGTAGTGGGCAATGGTATAAGGTTATTTGTGGCCATTTTATATGAAAGTGTACTGTCTCTTTAAGAAATTAACTTTTGAATTGGGGGTTGGAAATCACAGTATAGCACTGTCAAGACACCCTAAGAAGGTTCCCAGGGTGATTTTAAATATGTATGGGGTTTATAATTGTAGTGGGCAATGGTATAAGGTTATTTTTGGCCATTTTATATGAAAGCGTACTGTCTCTTTAAGAAATTTAACTTTTGAATTGGGGGCTGGAAATCGCAGTATAGCACTGTCAAGAAACCCTAAGAAGGTTCCCAGGGTTATTTTAAATATGTATGGGGTTTATAATTGTAGTGGGCAATGGTATAAGGTTATTTTAGGCCATTTTATATGAAAGTGTACTGTCTCTTTAAGAAACTTAACTTTTGAATTGAGGGCTGGAAATCGCAGTATAGCATTTTCAGGACACCCTGGGGAGGTTCCCAGGGTGATTTTAAATATGTATGGGGTTTATAATTGTAGTGGGCAATGGTATAAGGTTATTTTTGGCCATTTTATATGAAAGTGTACTGTCTCTTTAAGAAATTTCACTTTTGAATTGTGGGCTGGAAATCGCAGTATAGCACTGTCAAGACACCCTAAGAAGTTTCCTAGGGTGATTTTAAATATGTATGGGGTTTATAATTGTAGTTGTCAATGGTATAAGGTTATTTTTGGCCATTTTATATGAAAGTGTACTGTCTCTTTAAGAAATTAACTTTTGAATTGGGGGTTGGAAATCACAGTATAGCACTGTCAAGACACCCTAAGAAGGTTCCCAGGGTGATTTTAAATATGTATGGGGTTTATAATTGTAGTGGGCAATGGTATAAGGTTATTTTTGGCCATTTTATATGAAAGCGTACTGTCTCTTTAAGAAATTTAACTTTTGAATTGGGGGCTGGAAATCGCAGTATAGCACTGTCAAGAAACCCCAAGAAGGTTCCCAGGGTTATTTTAAATATGTATGGGGTTTATAATTGTAGTGGTCAATGGTATAAGGTTATTTTAGGCCATTTTATATGAAAGTGTACTGTCTCTTTAAGAAACTTAACTTTTGAATTGAGGGCTGGAAATCGCAGTATAGCATTTTCAGGACACCCTGGGGAGGTTCCCAGGGTGATTTTAAATATGTATGGGGTTTATAATTGTAGTGGGCAATGGTATAAGGTTATTTTTGGCCATTTTATATGAAAGTGTACTGTCTCTTTAAGAAATTTCACTTTTGAGTTGTGGGCTGGAAATCGCAGTATAGCACTGTCAAGACACCCTAAGAAGTTTCCTAGGGTGATTTTAAATATGTATGGGGTTTATAATTGTAGTTGTCAATGGTATAAGGTTATTTTTGGCCATTTTATATGAAAGTGTACTGTCTCTTTAAGAAATTTCACTTTTGAATTGGGGGCTGGAAATCACAGTATAGCACTGTCAAGACACCCCTAAGAAGGTTCCCAGGGTGATTTTAAATATGTATGGGGTTTATAATTGTAGTGGGCAATGGTATAAGGTTATTTTTGGCCATTTTATATGAAAGTGTACTGTCTCTTTAAGAACTTAACTTTTGAATTGGGGGCTGGAAATAGCAGTATAGCACTGTCAAGACACAATGGGAAGGTTCCCAGGGTGATATTAAATATGTATGGGGTTTATAATTGTAGTAGGCAATGGTATAAGGTTATTTTTGGCCATTTTATATGAAAGTGTATTGTCTCTTTAAGAAACTTAACTTTTGAATTGGGGACTGGAAATCGCAGTATTGCACTGTCAAGAAACCCTAAGAAGGTTCCCAGGGTGATTTTAAATATGTATGGGGTTTATAATTGTAGTGGGCAATGGTATAAGGTTATTTTTGGCCATTTTATATGAAAGTGTACTGTCTCTTTAAAAACGTAACTTTTGAATTGTGGGCTGGATATCGCAGTATAGCACTGTCAAGACACCCTAAGAAGGTTCCCAGGGTGATTTTAAATATGTATGGGGTTTATAATTGTAGTGGGCAATGGTATAAGGTTATTTATGGCCATTTTATATGAAAGTGTACTGTCTCTTTAAGAAATTTCACTTTTGAATTGGGGGCTGGAAATCGCAGTATAGCACTGTCAAGACACCCTAAGAAGATTCCCAGGGTGATTTTAAATATGTATGGGGTTTATAATTGTAGTGGGCAATGGTATAAGGTTATTTTTGGCCATTTTATATGAAAGTGTACTGTCTCTTTAAGAAATTTCACTTTTGAATTGGGGGCTGGAAATCGCAGTATAGCATTTTCAGGACACCCTGGGGAGGTTCCCAGGGTAATTTTAAATATATATGGGGTTTTTAATTGTAGTGGGCAATGGTATAAGGTTATTTTTGGCCATTTTATATGAAAGTGTACTGTCTCTTTAAGAAACTTAACTTTTGAATTGAGGGCTGGAAATCGCAGTATAGCATTTTCAGGACACCCTGGGGAGGTTCCCAGGGTGATTTTAAATATGTATGGGGTTTATAATTGTAGTGGGCAATGGTATAAGGTTATTTTTGGCCATTTTATATGAAAGTGTACTGTCTCTTTAAGAAATTTCACTTTTGAATTGTGTGCTGGAAATCGCAGTATAGCACTGTCAAGACACCCTAAGAAGTTTCCTAGGGTGATTTTAAATATGTATGGGGTTTATAATTGTAGTTGTCAATGGTATAAGGTTATTTTTGGCCATTTTATATGAAAGTGTACTGTCTCTTTAAGAAATTTCACTTTTGAATTGGGGGCTGGAAATCACAGTATAGCACTGTCAAGACACCCCTAAGAAGGTTCCCATGGTGATTTTAAATATGTATGGGGTTTATAATTGTAGTGGGCAATGGTATAAGGTTATTTTTGGCCATTTTATATGAAAGTGTACTGTCTCTTTAAGAACTTAACTTTTGAATTGGGGGCTGGAAATCCCAGTATAGCACTGTCAAGACACCCTGGGAAGGTTCCCAGGGTGATATTAAATATGTATGGGGTTTATAATTGTAGTTGGCAATGGTATAAGGTTATTTTTGGCCATTTTATATGAAAGTGTATTGTCTCTTTAAGAAACTTAACTTTTGAATTGGGGACTGGAAATCGCAGTATTGCACTGTCAAGAAACCCTAAGAAGGTTCCCAGGGTGATTTTAAATATGTATGGGGTTTATAATTGTAGTGGGCAATGGTATAAGGTTATTTTTGGCCATTTTATATGAAAGTGTACTGTCTCTTTAAGAAATTTCACTTTTGAATTGGGGGCTGGAAATCGCAGTATAGCATTTTCAGGACACCCTGGGGAGGTTCCCAGGGTGATTTTAAATATGTATGGGGTTTATAATTGTTGTGGGCAATGGTATAAGGTTATTTTTGGCCATTTTATATGAAAATGTATTGTCTCTTTAAGAAACTTAACTTTTGAATTGGGGGCTGGAAATCGCAGTATAGCACTGTCAAGACACCCTGGGAAGGTTCCCAGGGTGATTTTAAATATGTATGGGGTTTATAATTGTAGTGGGCAATGGTATAAGGTTATTTTTGGCCATTTTATATGAAAGTGTACTGTCTCTTTAAGAAACTTAACTTTTGAATTGGAAGCTGGAAATCGCAGTATAGCAGTGTCAAGACACCCTAAGAAGGTTCCCAGGGTGATTTTAAATATGTATGGGGTTTATAATTGTAGTGGGCAATGGTATAAGGTTGTTTTTGGCCATTTTATATGAAAGTGTACTGTCTCTTTAAGAAATTTCACTTTTGAATTGTGGGCTGGAAATCGCAGTATAGCACTGTCAAGACACCCTAAGAAGGTTCGCAGGGTGATTTTAAATATGTATGGGGTTTATAATTGTAGTGGGCAATGGTATAAGGTTATTTTTGGCCATTTCATATGAAAGTGTACTGTCTCTTTAAGAACGTAACTTTTGAATTGGGGGCTGGAAATCGCAGTATAGCACTGTCAAGACACCCTAAGAAGGTTCCAAGGGTGATTTTAAATATGTATGGGGTTTATAATTGTAGTGGGCAATGGTATAAGGTTATTTTTGGCAATTTTAAATGAAAGTGTACTGTCTCTTTAAGAAATTTCACTTTTGAATTGGGAGCTGGAAATCGCAGTATAGCACTGTCAAGACACCCTAAGAAGGTTCCCAGGGTGATTTTAAATATGTATGGGGTTTATAATTGTAGTGGTCAATGGTATAAGGTTATTTTTGGCCATTTTATATGAAAGTGTACTGTCTCTTTAAGAAACTTTACTTTTGAATTGGGGGCTGGAAAACGCAGTATAGCATTTTCAGGACACCCTGGGAAGGTTCCCATGGTGATTTTAAATATGTATGGGGTTTATAATTGTAGTGGGCAATGGTATAAGGTTATTTTTGGCCATTTTATATGAAAGTGTACTGTCTCTTTAAGAAATTTCACTTTTGAATTGGGGGCTGGAAATCGCAGTATAGCACTGTCAAGACACCCTAAGAAGGTTCCCAGGGTGATTATAAATATGTATGGGGTTTATAATTGTAGTGGGCAATGGTATAAGGTTATTTTTGGCCATTTTATATGAAAGTGTACTGTCTCTTTAAGAAACTTAACTTTTGAATTGGGGGCTGGAAATCGCAGTATAGCACTGTCAAGACATCCTAAGAAGGTTCCCAGGGTGATTTTAAATATGGATGGGGTTTATAATTGTAGTGGGCAATGGTATAAGGTTATTTTTGGCCATTTTATATGAAAGTGTACTGTCTCTTTAAGAAACTTAACTTTTGAATTGGGGGCTGGAAATCACAGTATAGCATTTTCAGGACACCCTGGGAAGGTTCCCAGGGTGATTTTAAATATGTATGGGGTTTATAATTGTAGTGGGCAATGGTATAAGGTTATTTTTGGCCATTTTATATGAAAGTGTACTGTCTCTTTAAGAACGTAACTTTTGAATTGGGGGCTGGAAATCGCAGTATAGCACTGTCAAGACACCTTGATATGGTTCCCAGGGTGATTTTAAATATGTATCGGGTTTATAATTGTAGTGGGCAATGGTATAAGGTTATTTTTGGCCATTTTATATGAAAGTGTACTGTCTCCTTAAGAAACTTAGCTTTTGAATTGGGGGCTGGAAATCGCAGTATAGCATTTTCAGGACACCCTAAGAAGGTTCCCAGGGTGATTTTAAATATGTAGGGGGTTTATAATTGTAGTGGGCAATGGTATAAGGTTATTTTTGGCCATTTTATATGAAAGTGTACTGTCTCTTTAAGAAATTGAACTTTTGAATTGGGGGCTGGAAATCGCAGTATAGCATTTTCAGGACACCCTGGGGAGGTTCCCAGGGTGATTTTAAATATATATGGGGTTTATAATTGTAGTGGGCACTGGTATAAGGTTATTTTTGGCCATTTTATATGAAAGCGTACTGTCTCTTTAAGAAATTTAACTTTTGAATTGGGGGCTGGAAATCGCAGTATAGCACTGTCAAGAAACCCTAAGAAGGTTCCCAGGGTGATTTTAAATATGTATGGGGTTTATAATTGTAGTGGGCAATGGTATAAGGTTATTTTTGGCCATATTATATGAAAGTATACTGTCTCTTTAAGAAACTTAACTTTTGAATTGGGGGCTGGAAATCGCAGTATAGCATTTTCAGGACACCCTGTGGAGGTTCCCAGGGTGATTTTAAATATGTATGGGGTTTATAATTGTAGTGGGCAATGGTATAAGGTTATTTGTGGCCATTTTATATGAAAGTGTACTGTCTCTTTAAGAAATTAACTTTTGAATTGGGGGTTGGAAATCACAGTATAGCACTGTCAAGACACCCTAAGAAGGTTCCCAGGGTGATTTTAAATATGTATGGGGTTTATAATTGTAGTGGGCAATGATATAAGGTTATTTTTGGCCATTTTATATGAAAGCGTACTGTCTCTTTAAGAAATTTAACTTTTGAATTGGGGGCTGGAAATCGCAGTATAGCACTGTCAAGAAACCCTAAGAAGGTTCCCAGGGTTATTTTAAATATGTATGGGGTTTATAATTGTAGTGGGCAATGGTATAAGGTTATTTTAGGCCATTTTATATGAAAGTGTACTGTCTCTTTAAGAAACTTAACTTTTGAATTGGGGGCTGGAAATCGCAGTATAGCATTTTCAGGACACCCTAAGAAGGTTCCCAGGGTGATTTTAAATATGTAGGGGGTTTATAATTGTAGTGGGCAATGGTATAAGGTTATTTTTGGCCATTTTATATGAAAGTGTACTGTCTCTTTAAGAAATTGAACTTTTGAATTGGGGGCTGGAAATCGCAGTATAGCATTTTCAGGACACCCTGGGGAGGTTCCCAGGGTGATTTTAAATATATATGGGGTTTATAATTGTAGTGGGCACTGGTATAAGGTTATTTTTGGCCATTTTATATGAAAGCGTACTGTCTCTTTAAGAAATTTAACTTTTGAATTGGGGGCTGGAAATCGCAGTATAGCACTGTCAAGAAACCCTAAGAAGGTTCCCAGGGTGATTTTAAATATGTATGGGGTTTATAATTGTAGTGGGCAATGGTATAAGGTTATTTTTGGCCATATTATATGAAAGTATACTGTCTCTTTAAGAAACTTAACTTTTGAATTGGGGGCTGGAAATCGCAGTATAGCATTTTCAGGACACCCTGTGGAGGTTCCCAGGGTGATTTTAAATATGTATGGGGTTTATAATTGTAGTGGGCAATGGTATAAGGTTATTTGTGGCCATTTTATATGAAAGTGTACTGTCTCTTTAAGAAATTAACTTTTGAATTGGGGGTTGGAAATCACAGTATAGCACTGTCAAGACACCCTAAGAAGGTTCCCAGGGTGATTTTAAATATGTATGGGGTTTATAATTGTAGTGGGCAATGGTATAAGGTTATTTTTGGCCATTTTATATGAAAGCGTACTGTCTCTTTAAGAAATTTAACTTTTGAATTGGGGGCTGGAAATCGCAGTATAGCACTGTCAAGAAACCCTAAGAAGGTTCCCAGGGTTATTTTAAATATGTATGGGGTTTATAATTGTAGTGGGCAATGGTATAAGGTTATTTTAGGCCATTTTATATGAAAGTGTACTGTCTCTTTAAGAAACTTAACTTTTGAATTGAGGGCTGGAAATCGCAGTATAGCATTTTCAGGACACCCTGGGGAGGTGCCCAGGGTGATTTTAAATATGTATGGGGTTTATAATTGTAGTGGGCAATGGTATAAGGTTATTTTTGGCCATTTTATATGAAAGTGTACTGTCTCTTTAAGAAATTTCACTTTTGAATTGTGGGCTGGAAATCGCAGTATAGCACTGTCAAGACACCCTAAGAAGTTTCCTAGGGTGATTTTAAATATGTATGGGGTTTATAATTGTAGTTGTCAATGGTATAAGGTTATTTTTGGCCATTTTATATGAAAGTGTACTGTCTCTTTAAGAAATTAACTTTTGAATTGGGGGTTGGAAATCACAGTATAGCACTGTCAAGACACCCTAAGAAGGTTCCCAGGGTGATTTTAAATATGTATGGGGTTTATAATTGTAGTGGGCAATGGTATAAGGTTATTTTTGGCCATTTTATATGAAAGCGTACTGTCTCTTTAAGAAATTTAACTTTTGAATTGGGGGCTGGAAATCGCAGTATAGCACTGTCAAGAAACCCCAAGAAGGTTCCCAGGGTTATTTTAAATATGTATGGGGTTTATAATTGTAGTGGTCAATGGTATAAGGTTATTTTAGGCCATTTTATATGAAAGTGTACTGTCTCTTTAAGAAACTTAACTTTTGAATTGTGGGCTGGAAATCGCAGTATAGCATTTTCAGGACACCCTGGGGAGGTTCCCAGGGTGATTTTAAATATGTATGGGGTTTATAATTGTAGTGGGCAATGGTATAAGGTTATTTTTGGCCATTTTATATGAAAGTGTACTGTCTCTTTAAGAAATTTCACTTTTGAGTTGTGGGCTGGAAATCGCAGTATAGCACTGTCAAGACACCCTAAGAAGTTTCCTAGGGTGATTTTAAATATGTATGGGGTTTATAATTGTAGTTGTCAATGGTATAAGGTTATTTTTGGCCATTTTATATGAAAGTGTACTGTCTCTTTAAGAAATTTCACTTTTGAATTGGGGGCTGGAAATCACAGTATAGCACTGTCAAGACACCCCTAAGAAGGTTCCCAGGGTGATTTTAAATATGTATGGGGTTTATAATTGTAGTGGGCAATGGTATAAGGTTATTTTTGGCCATTTTATATGAAAGTGTACTGTCTCTTTAAGAACTTAACTTTTGAATTGGGGGCTGGAAATAGCAGTATAGCACTGTCAAGACACAATGGGAAGGTTCCCAGGGTGATATTAAATATGTATGGGGTTTATAATTGTAGTAGGCAATGGTATAAGGTTATTTTTGGCCATTTTATATGAAAGTGTATTGTCTCTTTAAGAAACTTAACTTTTGAATTGGGGACTGGAAATCGCAGTATTGCACTGTCAAGAAACCCTAAGAAGGTTCCCAGGGTGATTTTAAATATGTATGGGGTTTATAATTGTAGTGGGCAATGGTATAAGGTTATTTTTGGCCATTTTATATGAAAGTGTACTGTCTCTTTAAAAACGTAACTTTTGAATTGTGGGCTGGATATCGCAGTATAGCACTGTCAAGACACCCTAAGAAGGTTCCCAGGGTGATTTTAAATATGTATGGGGTTTATAATTGTAGTGGGCAATGGTATAAGGTTATTTTTGGCCATTTTATATGAAAGTGTACTGTCTCTTTAAGAAATTTCACTTTTGAATTGGGGGCTGGAAATCGCAGTATAGCACTGTCAAGACACCCTAAGAAGATTCCCAGGGTGATTTTAAATATGTATGGGGTTTATAATTGTAGTGGGCAATGGTATAAGGTTATTTTTGGCCATTTTATATGAAAGTGTACTGTCTCTTTAAGAAATTTCACTTTTGAATTGGGGGCTGGAAATCGCAGTATAGCATTTTCAGGACACCCTGGGGAGGTTCCCAGGGTAATTTTAAATATATATGGGGTTTTTAATTGTAGTGGGCAATGGTATAAGGTTATTTTTGGCCATTTTATATGAAAGTGTACTGTCTCTTTAAGAAACTTAACTTTTGAATTGAGGGCTGGAAATCGCAGTATAGCATTTTCAGGACACCCTGGGGAGGTTCCCAGGGTGATTTTAAATATGTATGGGGTTTATAATTGCAGTGGGCAATGGTATAAGGTTATTTTTGGCCATTTTATATGAAAGTGTACTGTCTCTTTAAGAAATTTCACTTTTGAATTGTGTGCTGGAAATCGCAGTATAGCACTGTCAAGACACCCTAAGAAGTTTCCTAGGGTGATTTTAAATATGTATGGGGTTTATAATTGTAGTTGTCAATGGTATAAGGTTATTTTTGGCCATTTTATATGAAAGTGTACTGTCTCTTTAAGAAATTTCACTTTTGAATTGGGGGCTGGAAATCACAGTATAGCACTGTCAAGACACCCCTAAGAAGGTTCCCATGGTGATTTTAAATATGTATGGGGTTTATAATTGTAGTGGGCAATGGTATAAGGTTATTTTTGGCCATTTTATATGAAAGTGTACTGTCTCTTTAAGAACTTAACTTTTGAATTGGGGGCTGGAAATCCCAGTATAGCACTGTCAAGACACCCTGGGAAGGTTCCCAGGGTGATATTAAATATGTATGGGGTTTATAATTGTAGTAGGCAATGGTATAAGGTTATTTTTGGCCATTTTATATGAAAGTGTATTGTCTCTTTAAGAAACTTAACTTTTGAATTGGGGACTGGAAATCGCAGTATTGCACTGTCAAGAAACCCTAAGAAGGTTCCCAGGGTGATTTTAAATATGTATGGGGTTTATAATTGTAGTGGGCAATGGTATAAGGTTATTTTTGGCCATTTTATATGAAAGTGTACTGTCTCTTTAAGAAATTTCACTTTTGAATTGGGGGCTGGAAATCGCAGTATAGCATTTTCAGGACACCCTGGGGAGGTTCCCAGGGTGATTTTAAATATGTATGGGGTTTATAATTGTTGTGGGCAATGGTATAAGGTTATTTTTGGCCATTTTATATGAAAATGTATTGTCTCTTTAAGAAACTTAACTTTTGAATTGGGGGCTGGAAATCGCAGTATAGCACTGTCAAGACACCCTGGGAAGGTTCCCAGGGTGATTTTAAATATGTATGGGGTTTATAATTGTAGTGGGCAATGGTATAAGGTTATTTTTGGCCATTTTATATGAAAGTGTACTGTCTCTTTAAGAAACTTAACTTTTGAATTGGAAGCTGGAAATCGCAGTATAGCAGTGTCAAGACACCCTAAGAAGGTTCCCAGGGTGATTTTAAATATGTATGGGGTTTATAATTGTAGTGGGCAATGGTATAAGGTTGTTTTTGGCCATTTTATATGAAAGTGTACTGTCTCTTTAAGAAATTTCACTTTTGAATTGTGGGCTGGAAATCGCAGTATAGCACTGTCAAGACACCCTAAGAAGGTTCGCAGGGTGATTTTAAATATGTATGGGGTTTATAATTGTAGTGGGCAATGGTATAAGGTTATTTTTGGCCATTTCATATGAAAGTGTACTGTCTCTTTAAGAACGTAACTTTTGAATTGGGGGCTGGAAATCGCAGTATAGCACTGTCAAGACACCCTAAGAAGGTTCCAAGGGTGATTTTAAATATGTATGGGGTTTATAATTGTAGTGGGCAATGGTATAAGGTTATTTTTGGCAATTTTAAATGAAAGTGTACTGTCTCTTTAAGAAATTTCACTTTTGAATTGGGAGCTGGAAATCGCAGTATAGCACTGTCAAGACACCCTAAGAAGGTTCCCAGGGTGATTTTAAATATGTATGGGGTTTATAATTGTAGTGGTCAATGGTATAAGGTTATTTTTGGCCATTTTATATGAAAGTGTACTGTCTCTTTAAGAAACTTTACTTTTGAATTGGGGGCTGGAAAACGCAGTATAGCATTTTCAGGACACCCTGGGAAGGTTCCCATGGTGATTTTAAATATGTATGGGGTTTATAATTGTAGTGGGCAATGGTATAAGGTTATTTTTGGCCATTTTATATGAAAGTGTACTGTCTCTTTAAGAAATTTCACTTTTGAATTGGGGGCTGGAAATCGCAGTATAGCACTGTCAAGACACCCTAAGAAGGTTCCCAGGGTGATTATAAATATGTATGGGGTTTATAATTGTAGTGGGCAATGGTATAAGGTTATTTTTGGCCATTTTATATGAAAGTGTACTGTCTCTTTAAGAAACTTAACTTTTGAATTGGGGGCTGGAAATCACAGTATAGCATTTTCAGGACACCCTGGGAAGGTTCCCAGGGTGATTTTAAATATGTATGGGGTTTATAATTGTAGTGGGCAATGGTATAAGGTTATTTTTGGCCATTTTATATGAAAGTGTACTGTCTCTTTAAGAAACTTAACTTTTGAATTGGGGGCTGGAAATCGCAGTATAGCACTGTCAAGACATCCTAAGAAGGTTCCCAGGGTGATTTTAAATATGGATGGGGTTTATAATTGTAGTGGGCAATGGTATAAGGTTATTTTTGGCCATTTTATATGAAAGTGTACTGTCTCTTTAAGAAATTTCACTTTTGAATTGGGGGCTGGAAATTGCAGTATAGCACTGTCAAGACACCCTAAGAAGGTTCCCAGGGTGATTTTAAATATGTATGGGTTTTATAATTGTAGTGGGCAATGGTATAAGGTTATTTTTGGCCATTTTATATGAAAGTGTACTGTCTCTTTAAGAAATTTCTCTTTTGAATTGTGGGCTGGAAATTGCAGTATAGCACTGTCAAGACACCCTAAGAAGGTTCCCAGGGTGATTTTAAATATGTATGGGGTTTATAATTGTAGTGGGCAATGGTATAAGGTTATTTTTGGCCATTTTATATGAAAGCGTACTGTCTCTTTAAGAAATTTAACTTTTGAATTGGGGGCTGGAAATCGCAGTATAGCACTGTCAAGAAACCCCAAGAAGGTTCCCAGGGTTATTTTAAATATGTATGGGGTTTATAATTGTAGTGGTCAATGGTATAAGGTTATTTTAGGCCATTTTATATGAAAGTGTACTGTCTCTTTAAGAAACTTAACTTTTGAATTGTGGGCTGGAAATCGCAGTATAGCATTTTCAGGACACCCTGGGGAGGTTCCCAGGGTGATTTTAAATATGTATGGGGTTTATAATTGTAGTGGGCAATGGTATAAGGTTATTTTTGGCCATTTTATATGAAAGTGTACTGTCTCTTTAAGAAATTTCACTTTTGAGTTGTGGCTGGAAATCGCAGTATAGCACTGTCAAGACACCCTAAGAAGTTTCCTAGGGTGATTTTAAATATGTATGGGGTTTATAATTGTAGTTGTCAATGGTATAAGGTTATTTTTGGCCATTTTATATGAAAGTGTACTGTCTCTTTAAGAAATTTCACTTTTGAATTGGGGGCTGGAAATCACAGTATAGCACTGTCAAGACACCCCTAAGAAGGTTCCCAGGGTGATTTTAAATATGTATGGGGTTTATAATTGTAGTGGGCAATGGTATAAGGTTATTTTTGGCCATTTTATATGAAAGTGTACTGTCTCTTTAAGAACTTAACTTTTGAATTGGGGGCTGGAAATAGCAGTATAGCACTGTCAAGACACAATGGGAAGGTTCCCAGGGTGATATTAAATATGTATGGGGTTTATAATTGTAGTAGGCAATGGTATAAGGTTATTTTTGGCCATTTTATATGAAAGTGTATTGTCTCTTTAAGAAACTTAACTTTTGAATTGGGGACTGGAAATCGCAGTATTGCACTGTCAAGAAACCCTAAGAAGGTTCCCAGGGTGATTTTAAATATGTATGGGGTTTATAATTGTAGTGGGCAATGGTATAAGGTTATTTTTGGCCATTTTATATGAAAGTGTACTGTCTCTTTAAAAACGTAACTTTTGAATTGTGGGCTGGATATCGCAGTATAGCACTGTCAAGACACCCTAAGAAGGTTCCCAGGGTGATTTTAAATATGTATGGGGTTTATAATTGTAGTGGGCAATGGTATAAGGTTATTTTTGGCCATTTTATATGAAAGTGTACTGTCTCTTTAAGAAATTTCACTTTTGAATTGGGGGCTGGAAATCGCAGTATAGCACTGTCAAGACACCCTAAGAAGATTCCCAGGGTGATTTTAAATATGTATGGGGTTTATAATTGTAGTGGGCAATGGTATAAGGTTATTTTTGGCCATTTTATATGAAAGTGTACTGTCTCTTTAAGAAATTTCACTTTTGAATTGGGGGCTGGAAATCGCAGTATAGCATTTTCAGGACACCCTGGGGAGGTTCCCAGGGTAATTTTAAATATATATGGGGTTTTTAATTGTAGTGGGCAATGGTATAAGGTTATTTTTGGCCATTTTATATGAAAGTGTACTGTCTCTTTAAGAAACTTAACTTTTGAATTGAGGGCTGGAAATCGCAGTATAGCATTTTCAGGACACCCTGGGGAGGTTCCCAGGGTGATTTTAAATATGTATGGGGTTTATAATTGTAGTGGGCAATGGTATAAGGTTATTTTTGGCCATTTTATATGAAAGTGTACTGTCTCTTTAAGAAATTTCACTTTTGAATTGTGTGCTGGAAATCGCAGTATAGCACTGTCAAGACACCCTAAGAAGTTTCCTAGGGTGATTTTAAATATGTATGGGGTTTATAATTGTAGTTGTCAATGGTATAAGGTTATTTTTGGCCATTTTATATGAAAGTGTACTGTCTCTTTAAGAAATTTCACTTTTGAATTGGGGGCTGGAAATCACAGTATAGCACTGTCAAGACACCCCTAAGAAGGTTCCCATGGTGATTTTAAATATGTATGGGGTTTATAATTGTAGTGGGCAATGGTATAAGGTTATTTTTGGCCATTTTATATGAAAGTGTACTGTCTCTTTAAGAACTTAACTTTTGAATTGGGGGCTGGAAATCCCAGTATAGCACTGTCAAGACACCCTGGGAAGGTTCCCAGGGTGATATTAAATATGTATGGGGTTTATAATTGTAGTAGGCAATGGTATAAGGTTATTTTTGGCCATTTTATATGAAAGTGTATTGTCTCTTTAAGAAACTTAACTTTTGAATTGGGGACTGGAAATCGCAGTATTGCACTGTCAAGAAACCCTAAGAAGGTTCCCAGGGTGATTTTAAATATGTATGGGGTTTATAATTGTAGTGGGCAATGGTATAAGGTTATTTTTGGCCATTTTATATGAAAGTGTACTGTCTCTTTAAGAAATTTCACTTTTGAATTGGGGGCTGGAAATCGCAGTATAGCATTTTCAGGACACCCTGGGGAGGTTCCCAGGGTGATTTTAAATATGTATGGGGTTTATAATTGTTGTGGGCAATGGTATAAGGTTATTTTTGGCCATTTTATATGAAAATGTATTGTCTCTTTAAGAAACTTAACTTTTGAATTGGGGGCTGGAAATCGCAGTATAGCACTGTCAAGACACCCTGGGAAGGTTCCCAGGGTGATTTTAAATATGTATGGGGTTTATAATTGTAGTGGGCAATGGTATAAGGTTATTTTTGGCCATTTTATATGAAAGTGTACTGTCTCTTTAAGAAACTTAACTTTTGAATTGGAAGCTGGAAATCGCAGTATAGCAGTGTCAAGACACCCTAAGAAGGTTCCCAGGGTGATTTTAAATATGTATGGGGTTTATAATTGTAGTGGGCAATGGTATAAGGTTGTTTTTGGCCATTTTATATGAAAGTGTACTGTCTCTTTAAGAAATTTCACTTTTGAATTGTGGGCTGGAAATCGCAGTATAGCACTGTCAAGACACCCTAAGAAGGTTCGCAGGGTGATTTTAAATATGTATGGGGTTTATAATTGTAGTGGGCAATGGTATAAGGTTATTTTTGGCCATTTCATATGAAAGTGTACTGTCTCTTTAAGAACGTAACTTTTGAATTGGGGGCTGGAAATCGCAGTATAGCACTGTCAAGACACCCTAAGAAGGTTCCAAGGGTGATTTTAAATATGTATGGGGTTTATAATTGTAGTGGGCAATGGTATAAGGTTATTTTTGGCAATTTTAAATGAAAGTGTACTGTCTCTTTAAGAAATTTCACTTTTGAATTGGGAGCTGGAAATCGCAGTATAGCACTGTCAAGACACCCTAAGAAGGTTCCCAGGGTGATTTTAAATATGTATGGGGTTTATAATTGTAGTGGTCAATGGTATAAGGTTATTTTTGGCCATTTTATATGAAAGTGTACTGTCTCTTTAAGAAACTTTACTTTTGAATTGGGGGCTGGAAAACGCAGTATAGCATTTTCAGGACACCCTGGGAAGGTTCCCATGGTGATTTTAAATATGTATGGGGTTTATAATTGTAGTGGGCAATGGTATAAGGTTATTTTTGGCCATTTTATATGAAAGTGTACTGTCTCTTTAAGAAATTTCACTTTTGAATTGGGGGCTGGAAATCGCAGTATAGCACTGTCAAGACACCCTAAGAAGGTTCCCAGGGTGATTATAAATATGTATGGGGTTTATAATTGTAGTGGGCAATGGTATAAGGTTATTTTTGGCCATTTTATATGAAAGTGTACTGTCTCTTTAAGAAACTTAACTTTTGAATTGGGGGCTGGAAATCGCAGTATAGCACTGTCAAGACATCCTAAGAAGGTTCCCAGGGTGATTTTAAATATGGATGGGGTTTATAATTGTAGTGGGCAATGGTATAAGGTTATTTTTGGCCATTTTATATGAAAGTGTACTGTCTCTTTAAGAAACTTAACTTTTGAATTGGGGGCTGGAAATCACAGTATAGCATTTTCAGGACACCCTGGGAAGGTTCCCAGGGTGATTTTAAATATGTATGGGGTTTATAATTGTAGTGGGCAATGGTATAAGGTTATTTTTGGCCATTTTATATGAAAGTGTACTGTCTCTTTAAGAAACTTAACTTTTGAATTGGGGGCTGGAAATCGCAGTATAGCACTGTCAAGACATCCTAAGAAGGTTCCCAGGGTGATTTTAAATATGGATGGGGTTTATAATTGTAGTGGGCAATGGTATAAGGTTATTTTTGGCCATTTTATATGAAAGTGTACTGTCTCTTTAAGAAATTTCACTTTTGAATTGGGGGCTGGAAATTGCAGTATAGCACTGTCAAGACACCCTAAGAAGGTTCCCAGGGTGATTTTAAATATGTATGGGTTTTATAATTGTAGTGGGCAATGGTATAAGGTTATTTTTGGCCATTTTATATGAAAGTGTACTGTCTCTTTAAGAAATTTCGCTTTTGAATTGTGGGCTGGAAATTGCAGTATAGCACTGTCAAGACACCCTAAGAAGGTTCCCAGGGTGATTTTAAATATGTATGGGGTTTATAATTGTAGTTGTCAATGGTATAAGGTTATTTTTGGCCATTTTATATGAAAGTGTACTGTCTCTTTAAGAAACTTAACTTTTGAATTGGGGGCTGGAAATCGCAGTATAGCACTGTCAAGACACCCTAAGAAGGTTCCCAGGGTGATTTTAAATATGTATGGGGTTTATAATTGTAGTGGGCAATGGTATAAGGTTATTTTTGGCCATTTTATATGAAAGTGTACTGTCTCTTTAAGAATCTTAACTTTTGATTTGGGGGCTGGAAATCGCAGTATAGCACTGTCAAGACACCCTAAGAAGGTTCCCAGGGTGATTTTAAATATGTATGGGGTTTATAATTGTAGTGGGCAATGGTATAAGGTTATTTTTGGCCATTTCATATGAAAGTGTTCTGTCTCTTTAAGAACGTAACTTTTGAATTGGGGGCTGGAAATCGCAGTATAGCACTGTCAAGACACCCTAAGAAGGTTCCAAGGGTGATTTTAAATATGTATGGGGTTTATAATTGTAGTGGGCAATGGTATAAGGTTATTTTTGGCAATTTTAAATGAAAGTGTACTGTCTCTTTAAGAAATTTCACTTTTGAATTGGGAGCTGGAAATCGCAGTATAGCACTGTCAAGACACCCTAAGAAGGTTCCCAGGGTGATTTTAAATATGTATGGGGTTTATAATTGTAGTGGTCAATGGTATAAGGTTATTTTTGGCCATTTTATATGAAAGTGTACTGTCTCTTTAAGAAACTTTACTTTTGAATTGGGGGCTGGAAAACGCAGTATAGCATTTTCAGGACACCCTGGGAAGGTTCCCATGGTGATTTTAAATATGTATGGGGTTTATAATTGTAGTGGGCAATGGTATAAGGTTATTTTTGGCCATTTTATATGAAAGTGTACTGTCTCTTTAAGAAATTTCACTTTTGAATTGGGGGCTGGAAATCGCAGTATAGCACTGTCAAGACACCCTAAGAAGGTTCCCAGGGTGATTATAAATATGTATGGGGTTTATAATTGTAGTGGGCAATGGTATAAGGTTATTTTTGGCCATTTTATATGAAAGTGTACTGTCTCTTTAAGAAACTTAACTTTTGAATTGGGGGCTGGAAATCGCAGTATAGCACTGTCAAGACATCCTAAGAAGGTTCCCAGGGTGATTTTAAATATGGATGGGGTTTATAATTGTAGTGGGCAATGGTATAAGGTTATTTTTGGCCATTTTATATGAAAGTGTACTGTCTCTTTAAGAAACTTAACTTTTGAATTGGGGGCTGGAAATCACAGTATAGCATTTTCAGGACACCCTGGGAAGGTTCCCAGGGTGATTTTAAATATGTATGGGGTTTATAATTGTAGTGGGCAATGGTATAAGGTTATTTTTGGCCATTTTATATGAAAGTGTACTGTCTCTTTAAGAACGTAACTTTTGAATTGGGGGCTGGAAATCGCAGTATAGCACTGTCAAGACACCTTGATATGGTTCCCAGGGTGATTTTAAATATGTATCGGGTTTATAATTGTAGTGGGCAATGGTATAAGGTTATTTTTGGCCATTTTATATGAAAGTGTACTGTCTCTTTAAGAAACTTAGCTTTTGAATTGGGGGCTGGAAATCGCAGTATAGCATTTTCAGGACACCCTAAGAAGGTTCCCAGGGTGATTTTAAATATGTAGGGGGTTTATAATTGTAGTGGGCAATGGTATAAGGTTATTTTTGGCCATTTTATATGAAAGTGTGCTGTCTCTTTAAGAAATTGAACTTTTGAATTGGGGGCTGGAAATCGCAGTATAGCATTTTCAGGACACCCTGGGGAGGTTCCCAGGGTGATTTTAAATATATATGGGGTTTATAATTGTAGTGGGCACTGGTATAAGGTTATTTTTGGCCATTTTATATGAAAGCGTACTGTCTCTTTAAGAAATTTAACTTTTGAATTGGGGGCTGGAAATCGCAGTATAGCACTGTCAAGAAACCCTAAGAAGGTTCCCATGGTGATTTTAAATATGTATGGGGTTTATAATTGTAGTGGGCAATGGTATAAGGTTATTTTTGGCCATATTATATGAAAGTATACTGTCTCTTTAAGAAACTTAACTTTTGAATTGGGGGCTGGAAATCGCAGTATAGCATTTTCAGGACACCCTGTGGAGGTTCCCAGGGTGATTTTAAATATGTATGGGGTTTATAATTGTAGTGGGCAATGGTATAAGGTTATTTGTGGCCATTTTATATGAAAGTGTACTGTCTCTTTAAGAAATTAACTTTTGAATTGGGGGTTGGAAATCACAGTATAGCACTGTCAAGACACCCTAAGAAGGTTCCCAGGGTGATTTTAAATATGTATGGGGTTTATAATTGTAGTGGGCAATGGTATAAGGTTATTTTTGGCCATTTTATATGAAAGCGTACTGTCTCTTTAAGAAATTTAACTTTTGAATTGGGGGCTGGAAATCGCAGTATAGCACTGTCAAGAAACCCTAAGAAGGTTCCCAGGGTTATTTTAAATATGTATGGGGTTTATAATTGTAGTGGGCAATGGTATAAGGTTATTTTAGGCCATTTTATATGAAAGTGTACTGTCTCTTTAAGAAACTTAACTTTTGAATTGAGGGCTGGAAATCGCAGTATAGCATTTTCAGGACACCCTGGGGAGGTTCCCAGGGTGATTTTAAATATGTATGGGGTTTATAATTGTAGTGGGCAATGGTATAAGGTTATTTTTGGCCATTTTATATGAAAGTGTACTGTCTCTTTAAGAAATTTCACTTTTGAATTGTGGGCTGGAAATCGCAGTATAGCACTGTCAAGACACCCTAAGAAGTTTCCTAGGGTGATTTTAAATATGTATGGGGTTTATAATTGTAGTTGTCAATGGTATAAGGTTATTTTTGGCCATTTTATATGAAAGTGTACTGTCTCTTTAAGAAATTAACTTTTGAATTGGGGGTTGGAAATCACAGTATAGCACTGTCAAGACACCCTAAGAAGGTTCCCAGGGTGATTTTAAATATGTATGGGGTTTATAATTGTAGTGGGCAATGGTATAAGGTTATTTTTGGCCATTTTATATGAAAGCGTACTGTCTCTTTAAGAAATTTAACTTTTGAATTGGGGGCTGGAAATCGCAGTATAGCACTGTCAAGAAACCCCAAGAAGGTTCCCAGGGTTATTTTAAATATGTATGGGGTTTATAATTGTAGTGGTCAATGGTATAAGGTTATTTTAGGCCATTTTATATGAAAGTGTACTGTCTCTTTAAGAAACTTAACTTTTGAATTGTGGGCTGGAAATCGCAGTATAGCATTTTCAGGACACCCTGGGGAGGTTCCCAGGGTGATTTTAAATATGTATGGGGTTTATAATTGTAGTGGGCAATGGTATAAGGTTATTTTTGGCCATTTTATATGAAAGTGTACTGTCTCTTTAAGAAATTTCACTTTTGAGTTGTGGGCTGGAAATCGCAGTATAGCACTGTCAAGACACCCTAAGAAGTTTCCTAGGGTGATTTTAAATATGTATGGGGTTTATAATTGTAGTTGTCAATGGTATAAGGTTATTTTTGGCCATTTTATATGAAAGTGTACTGTCTCTTTAAGAAATTTCACTTTTGAATTGGGGGCTGGAAATCACAGTATAGCACTGTCAAGACACCCCTAAGAAGGTTCCCAGGGTGATTTTAAATATGTATGGGGTTTATAATTGTAGTGGGCAATGGTATAAGGTTATTTTTGGCCATTTTATATGAAAGTGTACTGTCTCTTTAAGAACTTAACTTTTGAATTGGGGGCTGGAAATAGCAGTATAGCACTGTCAAGACACAATGGGAAGGTTCCCAGGGTGATATTAAATATGTATGGGGTTTATAATTGTAGTAGGCAATGGTATAAGGTTATTTTTGGCCATTTTATATGAAAGTGTATTGTCTCTTTAAGAAACTTAACTTTTGAATTGGGGACTGGAAATCGCAGTATTGCACTGTCAAGAAACCCTAAGAAGGTTCCCAGGGTGATTTTAAATATGTATGGGGTTTATAATTGTAGTGGGCAATGGTATAAGGTTATTTTTGGCCATTTTATATGAAAGTGTACTGTCTCTTTAAAAACGTAACTTTTGAATTGTGGGCTGGATATCGCAGTATAGCACTGTCAAGACACCCTAAGAAGGTTCCCAGGGTGATTTTAAATATGTATGGGGTTTATAATTGTAGTGGGCAATGGTATAAGGTTATTTTTGGCCATTTTATATGAAAGTGTACTGTCTCTTTAAGAAATTTCACTTTTGAATTGGGGGCTGGAAATCGCAGTATAGCACTGTCAAGACACCCTAAGAAGATTCCCAGGGTGATTTTAAATATGTATGGGGTTTATAATTGTAGTGGGCAATGGTATAAGGTTATTTTTGGCCATTTTATATGAAAGTGTACTGTCTCTTTAAGAAATTTCACTTTTGAATTGGGGGCTGGAAATCGCAGTATAGCATTTTCAGGACACCCTGGGGAGGTTCCCAGGGTAATTTTAAATATATATGGGGTTTTTAATTATAGTGGGCAATGGTATAAGGTTATTTTTGGCCATTTTATATGAAAGTGTACTGTCTCTTTAAGAAACTTAACTTTTGAATTGAGGGCTGGAAATCGCAGTATAGCATTTTCAGGACACCCTGGGGAGGTTCCCAGGGTGATTTTAAATATGTATGGGGTTTATAATTGTAGTGGGCAATGGTATAAGGTTATTTTTGGCCATTTTATATGAAAGTGTACTGTCTCTTTAAGAAATTTCACTTTTGAATTGTGTGCTGGAAATCGCAGTATAGCACTGTCAAGACACCCTAAGAAGTTTCCTAGGGTGATTTTAAATATGTATGGGGTTTATAATTGTAGTTGTCAATGGTATAAGGTTATTTTTGGCCATTTTATATGAAAGTGTACTGTCTCTTTAAGAAATTTCACTTTTGAATTGGGGGCTGGAAATCACAGTATAGCACTGTCAAGACACCCCTAAGAAGGTTCCCATGGTGATTTTAAATATGTATGGGGTTTATAATTGTAGTGGGCAATGGTATAAGGTTATTTTTGGCCATTTTATATGAAAGTGTACTGTCTCTTTAAGAACTTAACTTTTGAATTGGGGGCTGGAAATCCCAGTATAGCACTGTCAAGACACCCTGGGAAGGTTCCCAGGGTGATATTAAATATGTATGGGGTTTATAATTGTAGTAGGCAATGGTATAAGGTTATTTTTGGCCATTTTATATGAAAGTGTATTGTCTCTTTAAGAAACTTAACTTTTGAATTGGGGACTGGAAATCGCAGTATTGCACTGTCAAGAAACCCTAAGAAGGTTCCCAGGGTGATTTTAAATATGTATGGGGTTTATAATTGTAGTGGGCAATGGTATAAGGTTATTTTTGGCCATTTTATATGAAAGTGTACTGTCTCTTTAAGAAATTTCACTTTTGAATTGGGGGCTGGAAATCGCAGTATAGCATTTTCAGGACACCCTGGGGAGGTTCCCAGGGTGATTTTAAATATGTATGGGGTTTATAATTGTTGTGGGCAATGGTATAAGGTTATTTTTGGCCATTTTATATGAAAATGTATTGTCTCTTTAAGAAACTTAACTTTTGAATTGGGGGCTGGAAATCGCAGTATAGCACTGTCAAGACACCCTGGGAAGGTTCCCAGGGTGATTTTAAATATGTATGGGGTTTATAATTGTAGTGGGCAATGGTATAAGGTTATTTTTGGCCATTTTATATGAAAGTGTACTGTCTCTTTAAGAAACTTAACTTTTGAATTGGAAGCTGGAAATCGCAGTATAGCAGTGTCAAGACACCCTAAGAAGGTTCCCAGGGTGATTTTAAATATGTATGGGGTTTATAATTGTAGTGGGCAATGGTATAAGGTTGTTTTTGGCCATTTTATATGAAAGTGTACTGTCTCTTTAAGAAATTTCACTTTTGAATTGTGGGCTGGAAATCGCAGTATAGCACTGTCAAGACACCCTAAGAAGGTTCGCAGGGTGATTTTAAATATGTATGGGGTTTATAATTGTAGTGGGCAATGGTATAAGGTTATTTTTGGCCATTTCATATGAAAGTGTACTGTCTCTTTAAGAACGTAACTTTTGAATTGGGGGCTGGAAATCGCAGTATAGCACTGTCAAGACACCCTAAGAAGGTTCCAAGGGTGATTTTAAATATGTATGGGGTTTATAATTGTAGTGGGCAATGGTATAAGGTTATTTTTGGCAATTTTAAATGAAAGTGTACTGTCTCTTTAAGAAATTTCACTTTTGAATTGGGAGCTGGAAATCGCAGTATAGCACTGTCAAGACACCCTAAGAAGGTTCCCAGGGTGATTTTAAATATGTATGGGGTTTATAATTGTAGTGGTCAATGGTATAAGGTTATTTTTGGCCATTTTATATGAAAGTGTACTGTCTCTTTAAGAAACTTTACTTTTGAATTGGGGGCTGGAAAACGCAGTATAGCATTTTCAGGACACCCTGGGAAGGTTCCCATGGTGATTTTAAATATGTATGGGGTTTATAATTGTAGTGGGCAATGGTATAAGGTTATTTTTGGCCATTTTATATGAAAGTGTACTGTCTCTTTAAGAAATTTCACTTTTGAATTGGGGGCTGGAAATCGCAGTATAGCACTGTCAAGACACCCTAAGAAGGTTCCCAGGGTGATTATAAATATGTATGGGGTTTATAATTGTAGTGGGCAATGGTATAAGGTTATTTTTGGCCATTTTATATGAAAGTGTACTGTCTCTTTAAGAAACTTAACTTTTGAATTGGGGGCTGGAAATCGCAGTATAGCACTGTCAAGACATCCTAAGAAGGTTCCCAGGGTGATTTTAAATATGGATGGGGTTTATAATTGTAGTGGGCAATGGTATAAGGTTATTTTTGGCCATTTTATATGAAAGTGTACTGTCTCTTTAAGAAACTTAACTTTTGAATTGGGGGCTGGAAATCACAGTATAGCATTTTCAGGACACCCTGGGAAGGTTCCCAGGGTGATTTTAAATATGTATGGGGTTTATAATTGTAGTGGGCAATGGTATAAGGTTATTTTTGGCCATTTTATATGAAAGTGTACTGTCTCTTTAAGAAACTTAACTTTTGAATTGGGGGCTGGAAATCGCAGTATAGCACTGTCAAGACATCCTAAGAAGGTTCCCAGGGTGATTTTAAATATGGATGGGGTTTATAATTGTAGTGGGCAATGGTATAAGGTTATTTTTGGCCATTTTATATGAAAGTGTACTGTCTCTTTAAGAAATTTCACTTTTGAATTGGGGGCTGGAAATTGCAGTATAGCACTGTCAAGACACCCTAAGAAGGTTCCCAGGGTGATTTTAAATATGTATGGGTTTTATAATTGTAGTGGGCAATGGTATAAGGTTATTTTTGGCCATTTTATATGAAAGTGTACTGTCTCTTTAAGAAATTTCGCTTTTGAATTGTGGGCTGGAAATTGCAGTATAGCACTGTCAAGACACCCTAAGAAGGTTCCCAGGGTGATTTTAAATATGTATGGGGTTTATAATTGTAGTTGTCAATGGTATAAGGTTATTTTTGGCCATTTTATATGAAAGTGTACTGTCTCTTTAAGAAACTTAACTTTTGAATTGGGGGCTGGAAATCGCAGTATAGCACTGTCAAGACACCCTAAGAAGGTTCCCAGGGTGATTTTAAATATGTATGGGGTTTATAATTGTAGTGGGCAATGGTATAAGGTTATTTTTGGCCATTTTATATGAAAGTGTACTGTCTCTTTAAGAATCTTAACTTTTGATTTGGGGGCTGGAAATCGCAGTATAGCATTTTCAGGACACCCTGGGAAGGTTCCCATGGTGATTTTAAATATGTATGGGGTTTATAATTGTAGTGGGCAATGGTATAAGGTTATTTTTGCCCATTTTATATGAGTGTACTGTCTCTTTAAGAAATTTCACTTTTGAATTGTGGGCTGGAAATCGCAGTATAGCACTGTCAAGACACCCTAAGAAGGTTCCCAGGGTGATTATAAATATGTATGGGGTTTATAATTGTAGTGGGCAAAGGTATAAGGTTATTTTTGGCCATTTTATATGAAAGTGTACTGTCTCTTTAAGAAACTTAACTTTTGAATTGGGGGCTGGAAATCGCAGTATAGCATTTTCAGGACACCCTGGGAAGGTTCCCATGGTGATTTTAAATATGTATGGGGTTTATAATTGTAGTGGGCAATGGTATAAGGTTATTTTTGGCCATTTTATATGAAAGTGTACTGTCTCTTTAAGAAATTTCACTTTTGAATTGCGGGCTGGAAATCGCAATATAGCACTGTCAAGACACCCTAAGAAGGTTCCCAGGGTGATTATAAATATGTATGGGGTTTATAATTGTAGTGGGCAATGGTATAAGGTTATTTTTGGCCATTTTATATGAAAGTGTACTGTCTCTTTAAGAAACTTAACTTTTGAATTGGGGGCTGGAAATCGCAGTATAGCACTGTCAAGACATCCTAAGAAGGTTCCCAGGGTGATTTTAAATATGTATGGGGTTTATAATTGTAGTGGGCAATGGTATAAGGTTATTTTTGGCCATTTTATATGAAAGTGTACTGTCTCTTTAAGAACTTAACTTTTGAATTGGGGGCTGGAAATCCCAGTATAGCACTGTCAAGACACCCTGGGAAGGTTCCCAGGGTGATATTAAATATGTATGGGGTTTATAATTGTAGTAGGCAATGGTATAAGGTTATTTTTGGCCATTTTATATGAAAGTGTATTGTCTCTTTAAGAAACTTAACTTTTGAATTGGGGACTGGAAATCGCAGTATTGCACTGTCAAGAAACCCTAAGAAGGTTCCCAGGGTGATTTTAAATATGTATGGGGTTTATAATTGTAGTGGGCAATGGTATAAGGTTATTTTTGGCCATTTTATATGAAAGTGTACTGTCTCTTTAAGAAATTTCACTTTTGAATTGGGGGCTGGAAATCGCAGTATAGCATTTTCAGGACACCCTGGGGAGGTTCCCAGGGTGATTTTAAATATGTATGGGGTTTATAATTGTTGTGGGCAATGGTATAAGGTTATTTTTGGCCATTTTATATGAAAATGTATTGTCTCTTTAAGAAACTTAACTTTTGAATTGGGGGCTGGAAATCGCAGTATAGCACTGTCAAGACACCCTGGGAAGGTTCCCAGGGTGATTTTAAATATGTATGGGGTTTATAATTGTAGTGGGCAATGGTATAAGGTTATTTTTGGCCATTTTATATGAAAGTGTACTGTCTCTTTAAGAAACTTAACTTTTGAATTGGAAGCTGGAAATCGCAGTATAGCAGTGTCAAGACACCCTAAGAAGGTTCCCAGGGTGATTTTAAATATGTATGGGGTTTATAATTGTAGTGGGCAATGGTATAAGGTTGTTTTTGGCCATTTTATATGAAAGTGTACTGTCTCTTTAAGAAATTTCACTTTTGAATTGTGGGCTGGAAATCGCAGTATAGCACTGTCAAGACACCCTAAGAAGGTTCGCAGGGTGATTTTAAATATGTATGGGGTTTATAATTGTAGTGGGCAATGGTATAAGGTTATTTTTGGCCATTTCATATGAAAGTGTACTGTCTCTTTAAGAACGTAACTTTTGAATTGGGGGCTGGAAATCGCAGTATAGCACTGTCAAGACACCCTAAGAAGGTTCCAAGGGTGATTTTAAATATGTATGGGGTTTATAATTGTAGTGGGCAATGGTATAAGGTTATTTTTGGCAATTTTAAATGAAAGTGTACTGTCTCTTTAAGAAATTTCACTTTTGAATTGGGAGCTGGAAATCGCAGTATAGCACTGTCAAGACACCCTAAGAAGGTTCCCAGGGTGATTTTAAATATGTATGGGGTTTATAATTGTAGTGGTCAATGGTATAAGGTTATTTTTGGCCATTTTATATGAAAGTGTACTGTCTCTTTAAGAAACTTTACTTTTGAATTGGGGGCTGGAAAACGCAGTATAGCATTTTCAGGACACCCTGGGAAGGTTCCCATGGTGATTTTAAATATGTATGGGGTTTATAATTGTAGTGGGCAATGGTATAAGGTTATTTTTGGCCATTTTATATGAAAGTGTACTGTCTCTTTAAGAAATTTCACTTTTGAATTGGGGGCTGGAAATCGCAGTATAGCACTGTCAAGACACCCTAAGAAGGTTCCCAGGGTGATTATAAATATGTATGGGGTTTATAATTGTAGTGGGCAATGGTATAAGGTTATTTTTGGCCATTTTATATGAAAGTGTACTGTCTCTTTAAGAAACTTAACTTTTGAATTGGGGGCTGGAAATCGCAGTATAGCACTGTCAAGACATCCTAAGAAGGTTCCCAGGGTGATTTTAAATATGGATGGGGTTTATAATTGTAGTGGGCAATGGTATAAGGTTATTTTTGGCCATTTTATATGAAAGTGTACTGTCTCTTTAAGAAACTTAACTTTTGAATTGGGGGCTGGAAATCACAGTATAGCATTTTCAGGACACCCTGGGAAGGTTCCCAGGGTGATTTTAAATATGTATGGGGTTTATAATTGTAGTGGGCAATGGTATAAGGTTATTTTTGGCCATTTTATATGAAAGTGTACTGTCTCTTTAAGAAACTTAACTTTTGAATTGGGGGCTGGAAATCGCAGTATAGCACTGTCAAGACATCCTAAGAAGGTTCCCAGGGTGATTTTAAATATGGATGGGGTTTATAATTGTAGTGGGCAATGGTATAAGGTTATTTTTGGCCATTTTATATGAAAGTGTACTGTCTCTTTAAGAAATTTCACTTTTGAATTGGGGGCTGGAAATTGCAGTATAGCACTGTCAAGACACCCTAAGAAGGTTCCCAGGGTGATTTTAAATATGTATGGGTTTTATAATTGTAGTGGGCAATGGTATAAGGTTATTTTTGGCCATTTTATATGAAAGTGTACTGTCTCTTTAAGAAATTTCGCTTTTGAATTGTGGGCTGGAAATTGCAGTATAGCACTGTCAAGACACCCTAAGAAGGTTCCCAGGGTGATTTTAAATATGTATGGGGTTTATAATTGTAGTTGTCAATGGTATAAGGTTATTTTTGGCCATTTTATATGAAAGTGTACTGTCTCTTTAAGAAACTTAACTTTTGAATTGGGGGCTGGAAATCGCAGTATAGCACTGTCAAGACACCCTAAGAAGGTTCCCAGGGTGATTTTAAATATGTATGGGGTTTATAATTGTAGTGGGCAATGGTATAAGGTTATTTTTGGCCATTTTATATGAAAGTGTACTGTCTCTTTAAGAATCTTAACTTTTGATTTGGGGGCTGGAAATCGCAGTATAGCATTTTCAGGACACCCTGGGAAGGTTCCCATGGTGATTTTAAATATGTATGGGGTTTATAATTGTAGTGGGCAATGGTATAAGGTTATTTTTGCCCATTTTATATGAGTGTACTGTCTCTTTAAGAAATTTCACTTTTGAATTGTGGGCTGGAAATCGCAGTATAGCACTGTCAAGACACCCTAAGAAGGTTCCCAGGGTGATTATAAATATGTATGGGGTTTATAATTGTAGTGGGCAAAGGTATAAGGTTATTTTTGGCCATTTTATATGAAAGTGTACTGTCTCTTTAAGAAACTTAACTTTTGAATTGGGGGCTGGAAATCGCAGTATAGCATTTTCAGGACACCCTGGGAAGGTTCCCATGGTGATTTTAAATATGTATGGGGTTTATAATTGTAGTGGGCAATGGTATAAGGTTATTTTTGGCCATTTTATATGAAAGTGTACTGTCTCTTTAAGAAATTTCACTTTTGAATTGCGGGCTGGAAATCGCAATATAGCACTGTCAAGACACCCTAAGAAGGTTCCCAGGGTGATTATAAATATGTATGGGGTTTATAATTGTAGTGGGCAATGGTATAAGGTTATTTTTGGCCATTTTATATGAAAGTGTACTGTCTCTTTAAGAAACTTAACTTTTGAATTGGGGGCTGGAAATCGCAGTATAGCACTGTCAAGACATCCTAAGAAGGTTCCCAGGGTGATTTTAAATATGTATGGGGTTTATAATTGTAGTGGGCAATGGTATAAGGTTATTTTGGGCCATTTTATATGAAAGTGTACTGTCTCTTTAAGAAATTTAACTTTTGAATTGGGGGCTGGAAATCGCAGTATAGCACTGTCAAGACACCCCAAGAAGGTTCCCAGGGTGATTTTAAATATGTATGGGGTTTATAATTGTAGTGGGCAATGGTATAAGGTTATTTTTGGCCATTTTATATGAAAGTGTACTGTCTCTTTAAGAAACTTAACTTTTGAATTGGGGGCTGGAAATCGCAGTATAGCACTGTCAAGACATCCTAAGAAGGTTCCCAGGGTGATTTTAAATATGTATGGGGTTTATAATTGTAGTGGGCAATGGTATAAGGTTATTTTTGGCCATTTTATATGAAAGTGTACTGTCTCTTTAAGAATCTTAACTTTTGAATTGGGGGCTGGAAATCGCAGTATAGCATTTTCAGGACACCCTGGGAAGGTTCCCATGGTGATTTTAAATATGTATGGGGTTTATAATCGTAGTGGGCAATGGTATAAGGTTATTTTTGGCCATTTTATATGAAAGTGTACTGTCTCTTTAAGAAATTTCACTTTTGAATTGGGGGCTGGAAATCGCAGTATAGCACTGTCAAGACACCCTAATTAGGTTCCCAGGGTGATTTTAAATATGGATGGGGTTTATAATTGTAGTGGGCAATGGTATAAGGTTATTTTTGGCAATTTTATATTAAAGTGTACTGTCTCTTTAAGAATCTTAACTTTTGAATTGGGGGCTGGAAATCGCAGCATCGCATTTTCAGGACACCCTGGGAAGGTTCCCAGGGTGATTTTAAATATGTATGGGGTTTATAATCGTAGTGGGCAATGGTATAAGGTTATTTTTGGCCATTTTATATGAAAGTGTACTGTCTCTTTAAGAAATTTCACTTTTGAATTGTGGGCTGGAAATCGCAGTATAGCACTGTCAAGACACCCTAAGAAGGTTCCCAGGGTGATTTTAAATATGTATGGGGTTTATAATTGTAGTTGTCAATGGTATAAGGTTATTTTTGGCCATTTTATATGAAAGTGTACTGTCTCTTTAAGAAACTTAACTTTTGAATTTGGGGCTGGAAATCGCAGTATAGCACTGTCAAGACACCCTAAGAAGGTTCCCAGGGTGTTTTTAAATATGTATGGGGTTTATAATTGTAGTGGGCAATGGTATAAGGTTATTTTTGGCCATTTTATATGAAAGTGTACTGTCTCTTTAAGAAACTTAACTTTTGAATTGGGGGCTGGAAATCGCAGTATAGCACTGTCAAGACACCCTAAGAAGGTTCCCAGGGTGATTTTAAATATGTATGGGGTTTATAATTGTAGTTGTCAATGGTATAAGGTTATTTTTGGCCATTTTATATGAAAGTGTACTGTCTCTTTAAGAACTTAACTTTTGAATTGGAGGCTGGATAGCGCAGTATAGCACTGTCAAGACACCCTGGGAAGGTTCCCAGGGTGATTTTAAATATGTATGGGGTTTATAATTGTAGTGGGCAATGGTATAAGGTTATTTTTGGCCATTTTATATGAAAGTGTACTGTCTCTTTAAGAAATTTCACTTTTGAATTGTGGGCTGGAAATTGCAGTATAGCACTGTCAAGACACCCTAAGAAGGTTCCCAGGGTGATTTTAAATATGTATGGGGTTTATAATTGTAGTTGTCAATGGTATAAGGTTATTTTTGGCCATTTTATATGAAAGTGTACTGTCTCTTTAAGAAACTTAACTTTTGAATTGGGGGCTGGAAATCGCAGTATAGCACTGTCAAGACACCCTAAGAAGGTTCCCAGGGTGATTTTAAATATGTATGGGGTTTATAATTGTAGTTGTCAATGGTATAAGGTTATTTTTGGCCATTTTATATGAAAGTGTACTGTCTCTTTAAGAAACTTAACTTTTGAATTGGGGGCTGGAAATCGCAGTATAGCATTTTCAGGACACCCTGGGGAGGTTCCCAGGGTGATTTTAAATATGTATGGGGTTTATAATTGTAGTTGTCAATGGTATAAGGTTATTTTTGGCCATTTTATATGAAAGTGTACTGTCTCTTTAAGAAATTAACTTTTGAATTGGGGGTTGGAAATCACAGTATAGCACTGTCAAGACACCCTAAGAAGGTTCCCAGGGTGATTTTAAATATGTATGGGGTTTATAATTGTAGTGGGCAATGGTATAAGGTTATTTTTGGCCATTTTATATGAAAGCGTACTGTCTCTTTAAGAAATTTAACTTTTGAATTGGGGCTGGAAATCGCAGTATAGCACTGTCAAGACATCCTAAGAAGGTTCCCAGGGTGATTTTAAATATGTATGGGGTTTATAATTGTAGTGGGCAATGGTATAAGGTTATTTTTGGCCATTTTATATGAAAGTGTACTGTCTCTTTAAGAAATTTAACTTTTGAATTGGGGGCTGGAAATCGCAGTATAGCACTGTCAAGACACCCCAAGAAGGTTCCCAGGGTGATTTTAAATATGTATGGGGTTTATAATTGTAGTGGGCAATGGTATAAGGTTATTTTTGGCCATTTTATATGAAAGTGTACTGTCTCTTTAAGAAACTTAACTTTTGAATTGGGGGCTGGAAATCGCAGTATAGCACTGTCAAGACATCCTAAGAAGGTTCCCAGGGTGATTTTAAATATGTATGGGGTTTATAATTGTAGTGGGCAATGGTATAAGGTTATTTTTGGCCATTTTATATGAAAGTGTACTGTCTGTTTAAGAATCTTAACTTTTGAATTGGGGGCTGGAAATCGCAGTATAGCATTTTCAGGACACCCTGGGAAGGTTCCCATGGTGATTTTAAATATGTATGGGGTTTATAATCGTAGTGGGCAATGGTATAAGGTTATTTTTGGCCATTTTATATGAAAGTGTACTGTCTCTTTAAGAAATTTCACTTTTGAATTGGGGGCTGGAAATCGCAGTATAGCACTGTCAAGACACCCTAATTAGGTTCCCAGGGTGATTTTAAATATGGATGGGGTTTATAATTGTAGTGGGCAATGGTATAAGGTTATTTTTGGCAATTTTATATTAAAGTGTACTGTCTCTTTAAGAATCTTAACTTTTGAATTGGGGGCTGGAAATCGCAGCATCGCATTTTCAGGACACCCTGGGAAGGTTCCCAGGGTGATTTTAAATATGTATGGGGTTTATAATCGTAGTGGGCAATGGTATAAGGTTATTTTTGGCCATTTTATATGAAAGTGTACTGTCTCTTTAAGAAACTTAACTTTTGAATTTGGGGCTGGAAATCGCAGTATAGCACTGTCAAGACACCCTAAGAAGGTTCCCAGGGTGATTTTAAATATGTATGGGGTTTATAATTGTAGTTGTCAATGGTATAAGGTTATTTTTGGCCATTTTATATGAAAGTGTACTGTCTCTTTAAGAACTTAACTTTTGAATTGGAGGCTGGATAGCGCAGTATAGCACTGTCAAGACACCCTGGGAAGGTTCCCAGGGTGATTTTAAATATGTATGGGGTTTATAATTGTAGTGGGCAATGGTATAAGGTTATTTTTGGCCATTTTATATGAAAGTGTACTGTCTCTTTAAGAAATTTCACTTTTGAATTGTGGGCTGGAAATTGCAGTATAGCACTGTCAAGACACCCTAAGAAGGTTCCCAGGGTGATTTTAAATATGTATGGGGTTTATAATTGTAGTTGTCAATGGTATAAGGTTATTTTTGGCCATTTTATATGAAAGTGTACTGTCTCTTTAAGAAACTTAACTTTTGAATTGGGGGCTGGAAATCGCAGTATAGCACTGTCAAGACACCCTAAGAAGGTTCCCAGGGTGATTTTAAATATGTATGGGGTTTATAATTGTAGTTGTCAATGGTATAAGGTTATTTTTGGCCATTTTATATGAAAGTGTACTGTCTCTTTAAGAAACTTAACTTTTGAATTGGGGGCTGGAAATCGCAGTATAGCATTTTCAGGACACCCTGGGGAGGTTCCCAGGGTGATTTTAAATATGTATGGGGTTTATAATTGTAGTTGTCAATGGTATAAGGTTATTTTTGGCCATTTTATATGAAAGTGTACTGTCTCTTTAAGAAATTAACTTTTGAATTGGGGGTTGGAAATCACAGTATAGCACTGTCAAGACACCCTAAGAAGGTTCCCAGGGTGATTTTAAATATGTATGGGGTTTATAATTGTAGTGGGCAATGGTATAAGGTTATTTTTGGCCATTTTATATGAAAGCGTACTGTCTCTTTAAGAAATTTAACTTTTGAATTGGGGCTGGAAATCGCAGTATAGCACTGTCAAGAAACCCTAAGAAGGTTCCCAGGGTTATTTTAAATATGTATGGGGTTTATAATTGTAGTGGGCAATGGTATAAGGTTATTTTAGGCCATTTTATATGAAAGTGTACTGTCTCTTTAAGAAACTTAACTTTTGAATTGAGGGCTGGAAATCGCAGTATAGCATTTTCAGGACACCCTGGGGAGGTTCCCAGGGTGATTTTAAATATGTATGGGGTTTATAATTGTAGTGGGCAATGGTATAAGGTTAATTTTGGCCATTTTATATGAAAGTGTACTGTCTCTTTAAGAAATTTCACTTTTGAATTGTGGGCTGGAAATCGCAGTATAGCACTGTCAAGACACCCTAAGAAGTTTCCTAGGGTGATTTTAAATATGTATGGGGTTTATAATTGTAGTTGTCAATGGTATAAGGTTATTTTTGGCCATTTTATATGAAAGTGTACTGTCTCTTTAAGAAATTTCACTTTTGAATTGGGGGCTGGAAATCACAGTATAGCACTGTCAAGACACCCCTAAGAAGGTTCCCAGGGTGATTTTAAATATGTATGGGGTTTATAATTGTAGTGGGCAATGGTATAAGGTTATTTTTGGCCATTTTATATGAAAGTGTACTGTCTCTTTAAGAACTTAACTTTTGAATTGGGGGCTGGAAATAGCAGTATAGCACTGTCAAGACACAATGGGAAGGTTCCCAGGGTGATATTAAATATGTATGGGGTTTATAATTGTAGTAGGCAATGGTATAAGGTTATTTTTGGCCATTTTATATGAAAGTGTATTGTCTCTTTAAGAAACTTAACTTTTGAATTGGGGACTGGAAATCGCAGTATTGCACTGTCAAGAAACCCTAAGAAGGTTCCCAGGGTGATTTTAAATATGTATGGGGTTTATAATTGTAGTGGGCAATGGTATAAGGTTATTTTTGGCCATTTTATATGAAAGTGTACTGTCTCTTTAAGAAATTTCACTTTTGAATTGTGTGCTGGAAATCGCAGTATAACACTGTCAAGACACCCTAAGAAGTTTCCTAGGGTGATTTTAAATATGTATGGGGTTTATAATTGTAGTTGTCAATGGTATAAGGTTATTTTTGGCCATTTTATATGAAAGTGTACTGTCTCTTTAAGAAATTTCACTTTTGAATTGGGGGCTGGAAATCACAGTATAGCACTGTCAAGACACCCCTAAGAAGGTTCCCATGGTGATTTTAAATATGTATGGGGTTTATAATTGTAGTGGGCAATGGTATAAGGTTATTTTTGGCCATTTTATATGAAAGTGTACTGTCTCTTTAAGAACTTAACTTTTGAATTGGGGGCTGGAAATCCCAGTATAGCACTGTCAAGACACCCTGGGAAGGTTCCCAGGGTGATATTAAATATGTATGGGGTTTATAATTGTAGTAGGCAATGGTATAAGGTTATTTTTGGCCATTTTATATGAAAGTGTATTGTCTCTTTAAGAAACTTAACTTTTGAATTGGGGACTGGAAATCGCAGTATTGCACTGTCAAGAAACCCTAAGAAGGTTCCCAGGGTGATTTTAAATATGTATGGGGTTTATAATTGTAGTGGGCAATGGTATAAGGTTATTTTTGGCCATTTTATATGAAAGTGTACTGTCTCTTTAAGAAATTTCACTTTTGAATTGGGGGCTGGAAATCGCAGTATAGCATTTTCAGGACACCCTGAGGAGGTTCCCAGGGTGATTTTAAATATGTATGGGGTTTATAATTGTTGTGGGCAATGGTATAAGGTTATTTTTGGCCATTTTATATGAAAATGTATTGTCTCTTTAAGAAACTTAACTTTTGAATTGGGGGCTGGAAATCGCAGTATAGCACTGTCAAGACACCCTGGGAAGGTTCCCAGGGTGATTTTAAATATGTATGGGGTTTATAATTGTAGTGGGCAATGGTATAAGGTTATTTTTGGCCATTTTATATGAAAGTGTACTGTCTCTTTAAGAAACTTAACTTTTGAATTGGAAGCTGGAAATCGCAGTATAGCAGTGTCAAGACACCCTAAGAAGGTTCCCAGGGTGATTTTAAATATGTATGGGGTTTATAATTGTAGTGGGCAATGGTATAAGGTTGTTTTTGGCCATTTTATATGAAAGTGTACTGTCTCTTTAAGAAATTTCACTTTTGAATTGTGGGCTGGAAATCGCAGTATAGCACTGTCAAGACACCCTAAGAAGGTTCGCAGGGTGATTTTAAATATGTATGGGGTTTATAATTGTAGTGGGCAATGGTATAAGGTTATTTTTGGCCATTTCATATGAAAGTGTACTGTCTCTTTAAGAACGTAACTTTTGAATTGGGGGCTGGAAATCGCAGTATAGCACTGTCAAGACACCCTAAGAAGGTTCCAAGGGTGATTTTAAATATGTATGGGGTTTATAATTGTAGTGGGCAATGGTACAAGGTTATTTTTGGCCATTTTATATGAAAGTGTACTGTCTCTTTAAGAAATTTCACTTTTGAATTGGGAGCTGGAAATCGCAGTATAGCACTGTCAAGACACCCTAAGAAGGTTCCCAGGGTGATTTTAAATATGTATGGGGTTTATAATTGTAGTGGTCAATGGTATAAGGTTATTTTTGGCCATTTTATATGAAAGTGTACTGTCTCTTTAAGAAACTTTACTTTTGAATTGGGGGCTGGAAATCGCAGTATAGCATTTTCAGGACACCCTGGGAAGGTTCCCATGGTGATTTTAAATATGTATGGGGTTTATAATTGTAGTGGGCAATGGTATAAGGTTATTTTTGGCCATTTTATATGAAAGTGTACTGTCTCTTTAAGAAATTTTACTTTTGAATTGGGGGCTGGAAATCGCAGTATAGCACTGTCAAGACACCCTAAGAAGGTTCCCAGGGTGATTATAAATATGTATGGGGTTTATAATTGTAGTGGGCAATGGTATAAGGTTATTTTTGGCCATTTTATATGAAAGTGTACTGTCTCTTTAAGAAACTTAACTTTTGAATTGGGGGCTGGAAATCGCAGTATAGCACTGTCAAGACATCCTAAGAAGGTTCCCAGGGTGATTTTAAATATGGATGGGGTATATAATTGTAGTGGGCAATGGTATAAGGTTATTTTTGGCCATTTTATATGAAAGTGTACTGTCTCTTTAAGAAACTTAACTTTTGAATTGGGGGCTGGAAATCACAGTATAGCATTTTCAGGACACCCTGGGAAGGTTCCCAGGGTGATTTTAAATATGTATGGGGTTTATAATTGTAGTGGGCAATGGTATAAGGTTATTTTTGGCCATTTTATATGAAAGTGTACTGTCTCTTTAAGAAACTTAACTTTTGAATTGGGGGCTGGAAATCGCAGTATAGCACTGTCAAGACATCCTAAGAAGGTTCCCAGGGTGATTTTAAATATGGATGGGGTTTATAATTGTAGTGGGCAATGGTATAAGGTTATTTTTGGCCATTTTATATGAAAGTGTACTGTCTCTTTAAGAAATTTCACTTTTGAATTGGGGGCTGGAAATTGCAGTATAGCACTGTCAAGACACCCTAAGAAGGTTCCCAGGGTGATTTTAAATATGTATGGGTTTTATAATTGTAGTGGGCAATGGTATAAGGTTATTTTTGGCCATTTTATATGAAAGTGTACTGTCTCTTTAAGAAATTTCGCTTTTGAATTGTGGGCTGGAAATTGCAGTATAGCACTGTCAAGACACCCTAAGAAGGTTCCCAGGGTGATTTTAAATATGTATGGGGTTTATAATTGTAGTTGTCAATGGTATAAGGTTATTTTTGGCCATTTTATATGAAAGTGTACTGTCTCTTTAAGAAACTTAACTTTTGAATTGGGGGCTGGAAATCGCAGTATAGCACTGTCAAGACACCCTAAGAAGGTTCCCAGGGTGATTATAAATATGTATGGGGTTTATAATTGTAGTGGGCAATGGTATAAGGTTATTTTTGGCCATTTTATATGAAAGTGTACTGTCTCTTTAAGAAACTTAACTTTTGAATTGGGGGCTGGAAATCGCAGTATAGCATTTTCAGGACACCCTGGGAAGGTTCCCATGGTGATTTTAAATATGTATGGGGTTTATAATTGTAGTGGGCAATGGTATAAGGTTATTTTTGGCCATTTTATATGAAAGTGTACTGTCTCTTTAAGAAATTTCACTTTTGAATTGGGGGCTGGAAATCGCAGTATAGCACTGTCAAGACACCCTAAGAAGGTTCCCAGGGTGATTATAAATATGTATGGGGTTTATAATTGTAGTGGGCAATGGTATAAGGTTATTTTTGGCCATTTTATATGAAAGTGTACTGTCTCTTTAAGAAACTTAACTTTTGAATTGGGGGCTGGAAATCGCAGTATAGCACTGTCAAGACATCCTAAGAAGGTTCCCAGGGTGATTTTAAATATGTATGGGGTTTATAATTGTAGTGGGCAATGGTATAAGGTTATTTTTGGCCATTTTATATGAAAGTGTACTGTCTCTTTAAGAAATTTAACTTTTGAATTGGGGGCTGGAAATCGCAGTATAGCACTGTCAAGACACCCTAAGAAGGTTCCCAGGGTGATTTTAAATATGTATGGGGTTTATAATTGTAGTGGGCAATGGTATAAGGTTATTTTTGGCCATTTTATATGAAAGTGTACTGTCTCTTTAAGAAACTTAACTTTTGAATTGGGGGCTGGAAATCGCAGTATAGCACTGTCAAGACATCCTAAGAAGGTTCCCAGGGTGATTTTAAATATGTATGGGGTTTATAATTGTAGTGGGCAATGGTATAAGGTTATTTTTGGCCATTTTATATGAAAGTGTACTGTCTCTTTAAGAATCTTAACTTTTGAATTGGGGGCTGGAAATCGCAGTATAGCATTTTCAGGACACCCTGGGAAGGTTCCCATGGTGATTTTAAATATGTATGGGGTTTATAATCGTAGTGGGCAATGGTATAAGGTTATTTTTGGCCATTTTATATGAAAGTGTACTGTCTCTTTAAGAAATTTCACTTTTGAATTGGGGGCTGGAAATCGCAGTATAGCACTGTCAAGACACCCTAATTAGGTTCCCAGGGTGATTTTAAATATGGATGGGGTTTATAATTGTAGTGGGCAATGGTATAAGGTTATTTTTGGCCATTTTATATTAAAGTGTACTGTCTCTTTAAGAATCTTAACTTTTGAATTGGGGGCTGGAAATCGCAGCATCGCATTTTCAGGACACCCTGGGAAGGTTCCCAGGGTGATTTTAAATATGTATGGGGTTTATAATCGTAGTGGGCAATGGTATAAGGTTATTTTTGGCCATTTTATATGAAAGTGTACTGTCTCTTTAAGAAATTTCACTTTTGAATTGTGGGCTGGAAATCGCAGTATAGCACTGTCAAGACACCCTAAGAAGGTTCCCAGGGTGATTTTAAATATGTATGGGGTTTATAATTGTAGTTGTCAATGGTATAAGGTTATTTTTGGCCATTTTATATGAAAGTGTACTGTCTCTTTAAGAAACTTAACTTTTGAATTTGGGGCTGGAAATCGCAGTATAGCACTGTCAAGACACCCTAAGAAGGTTCCCAGGGTGTTTTTAAATATGTATGGGGTTTATAATTGTAGTGGGCAATGGTATAAGGTTATTTTTGGCCATTTTATATGAAAGTGTACTGTCTCTTTAAGAAACTTAACTTTTGAATTGGGGGCTGGAAATCGCAGTATAGCACTGTCAAGACACCCTAAGAAGGTTCCCAGGGTGATTTTAAATATGTATGGGGTTTATAATTGTAGTTGTCAATGGTATAAGGTTATTTTTGGCCATTTTATATGAAAGTGTACTGTCTCTTTAAGAACTTAACTTTTGAATTGGAGGCTGGATAGCGCAGTATAGCACTGTCAAGACACCCTGGGAAGGTTCCCAGGGTGATTTTAAATATGTATGGGGTTTATAATTGTAGTGGGCAATGGTATAAGGTTATTTTTGGCCATTTTATATGAAAGTGTACTGTCTCTTTAAGAAATTTCACTTTTGAATTGTGGGCTGGAAATCGCAGTATAGCACTGTCAAGACACCCTAAGAAGGTTCGCAGGGTGATTTTAAATATGTATGGGGTTTATAATTGTAGTGGGCAATGGTATAAGGTTATTTTTGGCCATTTCATATGAAAGTGTACTGTCTCTTTAAGAACGTAACTTTTGAATTGGGGGCTGGAAATCGCAGTATAGCACTGTCAAGACACCCTAAGAAGGTTCCAAGGGTGATTTTAAATATGTATGGGGTTTATAATTGTAGTGGGCAATGGTACAAGGTTATTTTTGGCCATTTTATATGAAAGTGTACTGTCTCTTTAAGAAATTTCACTTTTGAATTGGGAGCTGGAAATCGCAGTATAGCACTGTCAAGACACCCTAAGAAGGTTCCCAGGGTGATTTTAAATATGTATGGGGTTTATAATTGTAGTGGTCAATGGTATAAGGTTATTTTTGGCCATTTTATATGAAAGTGTACTGTCTCTTTAAGAAACTTTACTTTTGAATTGGGGGCTGGAAATCGCAGTATAGCATTTTCAGGACACCCTGGGAAGGTTCCCATGGTGATTTTAAATATGTATGGGGTTTATAATTGTAGTGGGCAATGGTATAAGGTTATTTTTGGCCATTTTATATGAAAGTGTACTGTCTCTTTAAGAAATTTTACTTTTGAATTGGGGGCTGGAAATCGCAGTATAGCACTGTCAAGACACCCTAAGAAGGTTCCCAGGGTGATTATAAATATGTATGGGGTTTATAATTGTAGTGGGCAATGGTATAAGGTTATTTTTGGCCATTTTATATGAAAGTGTACTGTCTCTTTAAGAAACTTAACTTTTGAATTGGGGGCTGGAAATCGCAGTATAGCACTGTCAAGACATCCTAAGAAGGTTCCCAGGGTGATTTTAAATATGGATGGGGTTTATAATTGTAGTGGGCAATGGTATAAGGTTATTTTTGGCCATTTTATATGAAAGTGTACTGTCTCTTTAAGAAACTTAACTTTTGAATTGGGGGCTGGAAATCACAGTATAGCATTTTCAGGACACCCTGGGAAGGTTCCCAGGGTGATTTTAAATATGTATGGGGTTTATAATTGTAGTGGGCAATGGTATAAGGTTATTTTTGGCCATTTTATATGAAAGTGTACTGTCTCTTTAAGAAACTTAACTTTTGAATTGGGGGCTGGAAATCGCAGTATAGCACTGTCAAGACATCCTAAGAAGGTTCCCAGGGTGATTTTAAATATGGATGGGGTTTATAATTGTAGTGGGCAATGGTATAAGGTTATTTTTGGCCATTTTATATGAAAGTGTACTGTCTCTTTAAGAAATTTCACTTTTGAATTGGGGGCTGGAAATTGCAGTATAGCACTGTCAAGACACCCTAAGAAGGTTCCCAGGGTGATTTTAAATATGTATGGGTTTTATAATTGTAGTGGGCAATGGTATAAGGTTATTTTTGGCCATTTTATATGAAAGTGTACTGTCTCTTTAAGAAATTTCGCTTTTGAATTGTGGGCTGGAAATTGCAGTATAGCACTGTCAAGACACCCTAAGAAGGTTCCCAGGGTGATTTTAAATATGTATGGGGTTTATAATTGTAGTTGTCAATGGTATAAGGTTATTTTTGGCCATTTTATATGAAAGTGTACTGTCTCTTTAAGAAACTTAACTTTTGAATTGGGGGCTGGAAATCGCAGTATAGCACTGTCAAGACACCCTAAGAAGGTTCCCAGGGTGATTATAAATATGTATGGGGTTTATAATTGTAGTGGGCAATGGTATAAGGTTATTTTTGGCCATTTTATATGAAAGTGTACTGTCTCTTTAAGAAACTTAACTTTTGAATTGGGGGCTGGAAATCGCAGTATAGCATTTTCAGGACACCCTGGGAAGGTTCCCATGGTGATTTTAAATATGTATGGGGTTTATAATTGTAGTGGGCAATGGTATAAGGTTATTTTTGGCCATTTTATATGAAAGTGTACTGTCTCTTTAAGAAATTTCACTTTTGAATTGGGGGCTGGAAATCGCAGTATAGCACTGTCAAGACACCCTAAGAAGGTTCCCAGGGTGATTATAAATATGTATGGGGTTTATAATTGTAGTGGGCAATGGTATAAGGTTATTTTTGGCCATTTTATATGAAAGTGTACTGTCTCTTTAAGAAACTTAACTTTTGAATTGGGGGCTGGAAATCGCAGTATAGCACTGTCAAGACATCCTAAGAAGGTTCCCAGGGTGATTTTAAATATGTATGGGGTTTATAATTGTAGTGGGCAATGGTATAAGGTTATTTTTGGCCATTTTATATGAAAGTGTACTGTCTCTTTAAGAAATTTAACTTTTGAATTGGGGGCTGGAAATCGCAGTATAGCACTGTCAAGACACCCTAAGAAGGTTCCCAGGGTGATTTTAAATATGTATGGGGTTTATAATTGTAGTGGGCAATGGTATAAGGTTATTTTTGGCCATTTTATATGAAAGTGTACTGTCTCTTTAAGAAACTTAACTTTTGAATTGGGGGCTGGAAATCGCAGTATAGCACTGTCAAGACATCCTAAGAAGGTTCCCAGGGTGATTTTAAATATGTATGGGGTTTATAATTGTAGTGGGCAATGGTATAAGGTTATTTTTGGCCATTTTATATGAAAGTGTACTGTCTCTTTAAGAATCTTAACTTTTGAATTGGGCTCTGGAAATCGCAGTATAGCATTTTCAGGACACCCTGGGAAGGTTCCCATGGTGATTTTAAATATGTATGGGGTTTATAATCGTAGTGGGCAATGGTATAAGGTTATTTTTGGCCATTTTATATGAAAGTGTACTGTCTCTTTAAGAAATTTCACTTTTGAATTGGGGGCTGGAAATCGCAGTATAGCACTGTCAAGACACCCTAATTAGGTTCCCAGGGTGATTTTAAATATGGATGGGGTTTATAATTGTAGTGGGCAATGGTATAAGGTTATTTTTGGCCATTTTATATTAAAGTGTACTGTCTCTTTAAGAATCTTAACTTTTGAATTGGGGGCTGGAAATCGCAGCATCGCATTTTCAGGACACCCTGGGAAGGTTCCCAGGGTGATTTTAAATATGTATGGGGTTTATAATCGTAGTGGGCAATGGTATAAGGTTATTTTTGGCCATTTTATATGAAAGTGTACTGTCTCTTTAAGAAATTTCACTTTTGAATTGTGGGCTGGAAATCGCAGTATAGCACTGTCAAGACACCCTAAGAAGGTTCCCAGGGTGATTTTAAATATGTATGGGGTTTATAATTGTAGTTGTCAATGGTATAAGGTTATTTTTGGCCATTTTATATGAAAGTGTACTGTCTCTTTAAGAAACTTAACTTTTGAATTTGGGGCTGGAAATCGCAGTATAGCACTGTCAAGACACCCTAAGAAGGTTCCCAGGGTGTTTTTAAATATGTATGGGGTTTATAATTGTAGTGGGCAATGGTATAAGGTTATTTTTGGCCATTTTATATGAAAGTGTACTGTCTCTTTAAGAAACTTAACTTTTGAATTGGGGGCTGGAAATCGCAGTATAGCACTGTCAAGACACCCTAAGAAGGTTCCCAGGGTGATTTTAAATATGTATGGGGTTTATAATTGTAGTTGTCAATGGTATAAGGTTATTTTTGGCCATTTTATATGAAAGTGTACTGTCTCTTTAAGAACTTAACTTTTGAATTGGAGGCTGGATAGCGCAGTATAGCACTGTCAAGACACCCTGGGAAGGTTCCCAGGGTGATTTTAAATATGTATGGGGTTTATAATTGTAGTGGGCAATGGTATAAGGTTATTTTTGGCCATTTTATATGAAAGTGTACTGTCTCTTTAAGAAATTTCACTTTTGAATTGTGGGCTGGAAATTGCAGTATAGCACTGTCAAGACACCCTAAGAAGGTTCCCAGGGTGATTTTAAATATGTATGGGGTTTATAATTGTAGTTGTCAATGGTATAAGGTTATTTTTGGCCATTTTATATGAAAGTGTACTGTCTCTTTAAGAAACTTAACTTTTGAATTGGGGGCTGGAAATCGCAGTATAGCACTGTCAAGACACCCTAAGAAGGTTCCCAGGGTGATTTTAAATATGTATGGGGTTTATAATTGTAGTTGTCAATGGTATAAGGTTATTTTTGGCCATTTTATATGAAAGTGTACTGTCTCTTTAAGAAACTTAACTTTTGAATTGGGGGCTGGAAATCGCAGTATAGCATTTTCAGGACACCCTGGGGAGGTTCCCAGGGTGATTTTAAATATGTATGGGGTTTATAATTGTAGTTGTCAATGGTATAAGGTTATTTTTGGCCATTTTATATGAAAGTGTACTGTCTCTTTAAGAAATTAACTTTTGAATTGGGGGTTGGAAATCACAGTATAGCACTGTCAAGACACCCTAAGAAGGTTCCCAGGGTGATTTTAAATATGTATGGGGTTTATAATTGTAGTGGGCAATGGTATAAGGTTATTTTTGGCCATTTTATATGAAAGCGTACTGTCTCTTTAAGAAATTTAACTTTTGAATTGGGGGCTGGAAATCGCAGTATAGCACTGTCAAGAAACCCTAAGAAGGTTCCCAGGGTTATTTTAAATATGTATGGGGTTTATAATTGTAGTGGGCAATGGTATAAGGTTATTTTAGGCCATTTTATATGAAAGTGTACTGTCTCTTTAAGAAACTTAACTTTTGAATTGAGGGCTGGAAATCGCAGTATAGCATTTTCAGGACACCCTGGGGAGGTTCCCAGGGTGATTTTAAATATGTATGGGGTTTATAATTGTAGTGGGCAATGGTATAAGGTTATTTTTGGCCATTTTATATGAAAGTGTACTGTCTCTTTAAGAAATTTCACTTTTGAATTGTGGGCTGGAAATCGCAGTATAGCACTGTCAAGACACCCTAAGAAGTTTCCTAGGGTGATTTTAAATATGTATGGGGTTTATAATTGTAGTTGTCAATGGTATAAGGTTATTTTTGGCCATTTTATATGAAAGTGTACTGTCTCTTTAAGAAATTTCACTTTTGAATTGGGGGCTGGAAATCACAGTATAGCACTGTCAAGACACCCCTAAGAAGGTTCCCAGGGTGATTTTAAATATGTATGGGGTTTATAATTGTAGTGGGCAATGGTATAAGGTTATTTTTGGCCATTTTATATGAAAGTGTACTGTCTCTTTAAGAACTTAACTTTTGAATTGGGGGCTGGAAATAGCACTATAGCACTGTCAAGACACAATGGGAAGGTTCCCAGGGTGATATTAAATATGTATGGGGTTTATAATTGTAGTAGGCAATGGTATAAGGTTATTTTTGGCCATTTTATATGAAAGTGTATTGTCTCTTTAAGAAACTTAACTTTTGAATTGGGGACTGGAAATCGCAGTATTGCACTGTCAAGAAACCCTAAGAAGGTTCCCAGGGTGATTTTAAATATGTATGGGGTTTATAATTGTAGTGGGCAATGGTATAAGGTTATTTTTGGCCATTTTATATGAAAGTGTACTGTCTCTTTAAAAACGTAACTTTTGAATTGTGGGCTGGATATCGCAGTATAGCACTGTCAAGACACCCTAAGAAGGTTCCCAGGGTGATTTTAAATATGTATGGGGTTTATAATTGTAGTGGGCAATGGTATAAGGTTATTTTTGGCCATTTTATATGAAAGTGTACTGTCTCTTTAAGAAATTTCACTTTTGAATTGGGGGCTGGAAATCGCAGTATAGCACTGTCAAGACACCCTAAGAAGGTTCCCAGGGTGATTTTAAATATGTATGGGTTTTATAATTGTAGTGGGCAATGGTATAAGGTTATTTTTGGCCATTTTATATGAAAGTGTACTGTCTCTTTAAGAAATTTCGCTTTTGAATTGTGGGCTGGAAATTGCAGTATAGCACTGTCAAGACACCCTAAGAAGGTTCCCAGGGTGATTTTAAATATGTATGGGGTTTATAATTGTAGTTGTCAATGGTATAAGGTTATTTTTGGCCATTTTATATGAAAGTGTACTGTCTCTTTAAGAAACTTAACTTTTGAATTGGGGGCTGAAAATCGCAGTATAGCACTGTCAAGACACCCTAAGAAGGTTCCCAGGGTGATTTTAAATATGTATGGGGTTTATAATTGTAGTGGGCAATGGTATAAGGTTATTTTTGGCCATTTTATATGAAAGTGTACTGTCTCTTTAAGAATCTTAACTTTTGATTTGGGGGCTGGAAATCGCAGTATAGCATTTTCAGAACACCCTGGGAAGGTTCACATGGTGATTTTAAATATGTATGGGGTTTATAATTGTAGTGGGCAATGGTATAAGGTTATTTTTGCCCATTTTATATGAGTGTACTGTCTCTTTAAGAAATTTCACTTTTGAATTGGGGGCTGGAAATCGCAGTATAGCACTGTCAAGACACCCTAAGAAGGTTCCCAGGGTGATTATAAATATGTATGGGGTTTATAATTGTAGTGGGCAATGGTATAAGGTTATTTTTGGCCATTTTATATGAAAGTGTACTGTCTCTTTAAGAAACTTAACTTTTGAATTGGGGGCTGGAAATCGCAGTATAGCATTTTCAGGACACCCTGGGAAGGTTCCCATGGTGATTTTAAATATGTATGGGGTTTATAATTGTAGTGGGCAATGGTATAAGGTTATTTTTGGCCATTTTATATGAAAGTGTACTGTCTCTTTAAGAAATTTCACTTTTGAATTGGGGGCTGGAAATCGCAGTATAGCACTGTCAAGACACCCTAAGAAGGTTCCCAGGGTGATTATAAATATGTATGGGGTTTATAATTGTAGTGGGCAATGGTATAAGGTTATTTTTGGCCATTTTATATGAAAGTGTACTGTCTCTTTAAGAAACTTAACTTTTGAATTGGGGGCTGGAAATCGCAGTATAGCACTGTCAAGACATCCTAAGAAGGTTCCCAGGGTGATTTTAAATATGTATGGGGTTTATAATTGTAGTGGGCAATGGTATAAGGTTATTTTTGGCCATTTTATATGAAAGTGTACTGTCTCTTTAAGAAATTTAACTTTTGAATTGGGGGCTGGAAATCGCAGTATAGCACTGTCAAGACACCCTAAGAAGGTTCCCAGGGTGATTTTAAATATGTATGGGGTTTATAATTGTAGTGGGCAATGGTATAAGGTTATTTTTGGCCATTTTATATGAAAGTGTACTGTCTCTTTAAGAAACTTAACTTTTGAATTGGGGGCTGGAAATCGCAGTATAGCACTGTCAAGACATCCTAAGAAGGTTCCCAGGGTGATTTTAAATATGTATGGGGTTTATAATTGTAGTGGGCAATGGTATAAGGTTATTTTTGGCCATTTTATATGAAAGTGTACTGTCTCTTTAAGAATCTTAACTTTTGAATTGGGGGCTGGAAATCGCAGTATAGCATTTTCAGGACACCCTGGGAAGGTTCCCATGGTGATTTTAAATATGTATGGGGTTTATAATCGTAGTGGGCAATGGTATAAGGTTATTTTTGGCCATTTTATATGAAAGTGTACTGTCTCTTTAAGAAATTTCACTTTTGAATTGGGGGCTGGAAATCGCAGTATAGCACTGTCAAGACACCCTAATTAGGTTCCCAGGGTGATTTTAAATATGGATGGGGTTTATAATTGTAGTGGGCAATGGTATAAGGTTATTTTTGGCAATTTTATATTAAAGTGTACTGTCTCTTTAAGAATCTTAACTTTTGAATTGGGGGCTGGAAATCGCAGCATCGCATTTTCAGGACACCCTGGGAAGGTTCCCAGGGTGATTTTAAATATGTATGGGGTTTATAATCGTAGTGGGCAATGGTATAAGGTTATTTTTGGCCATTTTATATGAAAGTGTACTGTCTCTTTAAGAAATTTCACTTTTGAATTGTGGGCTGGAAATCGCAGTATAGCACTGTCAAGACACCCTAAGAAGGTTCCCAGGGTGATTTTAAATATGTATGGGGTTTATAATTGTAGTTGTCAATGGTATAAGGTTATTTTTGGCCATTTTATATGAAAGTGTACTGTCTCTTTAAGAAACTTAACTTTTGAATTTGGGGCTGGAAATCGCAGTATAGCACTGTCAAGACACCCTAAGAAGGTTCCCAGGGTGTTTTTAAATATGTATGGGGTTTATAATTGTAGTGGGCAATGGTATAAGGTTATTTTTGGCCATTTTATATGAAAGTGTACTGTCTCTTTAAGAAACTTAACTTTTGAATTGGGGGCTGGAAATCGCAGTATAGCACTGTCAAGACACCCTAAGAAGGTTCCCAGGGTGATTTTAAATATGTATGGGGTTTATAATTGTAGTTGTCAATGGTATAAGGTTATTTTTGGCCATTTTATATGAAAGTGTACTGTCTCTTTAAGAACTTAACTTTTGAATTGGAGGCTGGATAGCGCAGTATAGCACTGTCAAGACACCCTGGGAAGGTTCCCAGGGTGATTTTAAATATGTATGGGGTTTATAATTGTAGTGGGCAATGGTATAAGGTTATTTTTGGCCATTTTATATGAAAGTGTACTGTCTCTTTAAGAAATTTCACTTTTGAATTGTGGGCTGGAAATTGCAGTATAGCACTGTCAAGACACCCTAAGAAGGTTCCCAGGGTGATTTTAAATATGTATGGGGTTTATAATTGTAGTTGTCAATGGTATAAGGTTATTTTTGGCCATTTTATATGAAAGTGTACTGTCTCTTTAAGAAACTTAACTTTTGAATTGGGGGCTGGAAATCGCAGTATAGCACTGTCAAGACACCCTAAGAAGGTTCCCAGGGTGATTTTAAATATGTATGGGGTTTATAATTGTAGTTGTCAATGGTATAAGGTTATTTTTGGCCATTTTATATGAAAGTGTACTGTCTCTTTAAGAAACTTAACTTTTGAATTGGGGGCTGGAAATCGCAGTATAGCATTTTCAGGACACCCTGGGGAGGTTCCCAGGGTGATTTTAAATATGTATGGGGTTTATAATTGTAGTTGTCAATGGTATAAGGTTATTTTTGGCCATTTTATATGAAAGTGTACTGTCTCTTTAAGAAATTAACTTTTGAATTGGGGGTTGGAAATCACAGTATAGCACTGTCAAGACACCCTAAGAAGGTTCCCAGGGTTATTTTAAATATGTATGGGGTTTATAATTGTAGTGGGCAATGGTATAAGGTTATTTTAGGCCATTTTATATGAAAGTGTACTGTCTCTTTAAGAAACTTAACTTTTGAATTGAGGGCTGGAAATCGCAGTATAGCATTTTCAGGACACCCTGGGGAGGTTCCCAGGGTGATTTTAAATATGTATGGGGTTTATAATTGTAGTGGGCAATGGTATAAGGTTATTTTTGGCCATTTTATATGAAAGTGTACTGTCTCTTTAAGAAATTTCACTTTTGAATTGTGGGCTGGAAATCGCAGTATAGCACTGTCAAGACACCCTAAGAAGTTTCCTAGGGTGATTTTAAATATGTATGGGGTTTATAATTGTAGTTGTCAATGGTATAAGGTTATTTTTGGCCATTTTATATGAAAGTGTATTGTTTCTTTAAGAAACTTAACTTTTGAATTGGGGACTGGAAATCGCAGTATTGCACTGTCAAGAAACCCTAAGAAGGTTCCCAGGGTGATTTTAAATATGTATGGGGTTTATAATTGTAGTGGGCAATGGTATAAGGTTATTTTTGGCCATTTTATATGAAAGTGTACTGTCTCTTTAAAAACGTAACTTTTGAATTGTGGGCTGGATATCGCAGTATAGCACTGTCAAGACACCCTAAGAAGGTTCCCAGGGTGATTTTAAATATGTATGGGGTTTATAATTGTAGTGGGCAATGGTATAAGGTTATTTTTGGCCATTTTATATGAAAGTGTACTGTCTCTTTAAGAAATTTCACTTTTGAATTGGGGGCTGGAAATCGCAGTATAGCACTGTCAAGACACCCTAAGAAGGTTCCCAGGGTGATTTTAAATATGTATGGGTTTTATAATTGTAGTGGGCAATGGTATAAGGTTATTTTTGGCCATTTTATATGAAAGTGTACTGTCTCTTTAAGAAATTTCGCTTTTGAATTGTGGGCTGGAAATTGCAGTATAGCACTGTCAAGACACCCTAAGAAGGTTCCCAGGGTGATTTTAAATATGTATGGGGTTTATAATTGTAGTTGTCAATGGTATAAGGTTATTTTGGCCATTTTATATGAAAGTGTACTGTCTCTTTAAGAAACTTAACTTTTGAATTGGGGGCTGAAAATCGCAGTATAGCAGTGTCAAGACACCCTAAGAAGGTTCCCAGGGTGATTTTAAATATGTATGGGGTTTATAATTGTAGTGGGCAATGGTATAAGGTTATTTTTGGCCATTTTATATGAAAGTGTACTGTCTCTTTAAGAATCTTAACTTTTGATTTGGGGGCTGGAAATCGCAGTATAGCATTTTCAGGACACCCTGGGAAGGTTCCCATGGTGATTTTAAATATGTATGGGGTTTATAATTGTAGTGGGCAATGGTATAAGGTTATTTTTGCCCATTTTATATGAGTGTACTGTCTCTTTAAGAAATTTCACTTTTGAATTGGGGGCTGGAAATCGCAGTATAGCACTGTCAAGACACCCTAAGAAGGTTCCCAGGGTGATTATAAATATGTATGGGGTTTATAATTGTAGTGGGCAATGGTATAAGGTTATTTTTGGCCATTTTATATGAAAGTGTACTGTCTCTTTAAAAACGTAACTTTTGAATTGTGGGCTGGATATCGCAGTATAGCACTGTCAAGACACCCTAAGAAGGTTCCCAGGGTGATTTTAAATATGTATGGGGTTTATAATTGTAGTGGGCAATGGTATAAGGTTATTTTTGGCCATTTTATATGAAAGTGTACTGTCTCTTTAAGAAATTTCACTTTTGAATTGGGGGCTGGAAATCGCAGTATAGCACTGTCAAGAAACCCTAAGAAGGTTCCCAGGGTGATTTTAAATATGTATGGGTTTTATAATTGTAGTGGGCAATGGTATAAGGTTATTTTTGGCCATTTTATATGAAAGTGTACTGTCTCTTTAAGAAATTTCGCTTTTGAATTGTGGGCTGGAAATTGCAGTATAGCACTGTCAAGACACCCTAAGAAGGTTCCCAGGGTGATTTTAAATATGTATGGGGTTTATAATTGTAGTTGTCAATGGTATAAGGTTATTTTTGGCCATTTTATATGAAAGTGTACTGTCTCTTTAAGAAACTTAACTTTTGAATTGGGGGCTGAAAATCGCAGTATAGCACTGTCAAGACACCCTAAGAAGGTTCCCAGGGTGATTTTAAATATGTATGGGGTTTATAATTGTAGTGGGCAATGGTATAAGGTTATTTTTGGCCATTTTATATGAAAGTGTACTGTCTCTTTAAGAATCTTAACTTTTGATTTGGGGGCTGGAAATCGCAGTATAGCATTTTCAGGACACCCTGGGAAGGTTCCCATGGTGATTTTAAATATGTATGGGGTTTATAATTGTAGTGGGCAATGGTATAAGGTTATTTTTGCCCATTTTATATGAGTGTACTGTCTCTTTAAGAAATTTCACTTTTGAATTGGGGGCTGGAAATCGCAGTATAGCACTGTCAAGACACCCTAAGAAGGTTCCCAGGGTGATTATAAATATGTATGGGGTTTATAATTGTAGTGGGCAATGGTATAAGGTTATTTTTGGCCATTTTATATGAAAGTGTACTGTCTCTTTAAGAAACTTAACTTTTTAATTTGGGGGCTGGAAATCGCAGTATAGCATTTTCAGGACACCCTGGGAAGGTTCCCATGGTGATTTTAAATATGTATGGGGTTTATAATTGTAGTGGGCAATGGTATAAGGTTATTTTTGGCCATTTTATATGAAAGTGTACTGTCTCTTTAAGAAATTTCACTTTTGAATTGGGGGCTGGAAATCGCAGTATAGCACTGTCAAGACACCCTAAGAAGGTTCCCAGGGTGATTATAAATATGTATGGGGTTTATAATTGTAGTGGGCAATGGTATAAGGTTATTTTTGGCCATTTTATATGAAAGTGTACTGTCTCTTTAAGAAACTTAACTTTTGAATTGGGGGCTGGAAATCGCAGTATAGCACTGTCAAGACATCCTAAGAAGGTTCCCAGGGTGATTTTAAATATGTATGGGGTTTATAATTGTAGTGGGCAATGGTATAAGGTTATTTTTGGCCATTTTATATGAAAGTGTACTGTCTCTTTAAGAAATTTAACTTTTGAATTGGGGGCTGGAAATCGCAGTATAGCACTGTCAAGACACCCTAAGAAGGTTCCCAGGGTGATTTTAAATATGTATGGGGTTTATAATTGTAGTGGGCAATGGTATAAGGTTATTTTTGGCCATTTTATATGAAAGTGTACTGTCTCTTTAAGAAACTTAACTTTTGAATTGGGGGCTGGAAATCGCAGTATAGCACTGTCAAGACATCCTAAGAAGGTTCCCAGGGTGATTTTAAATATGTATGGGGTTTATAATTGTAGTGGGCAATGGTATAAGGTTATTTTTGGCCATTTTATATGAAAGTGTACTGTCTCTTTAAGAATCTTAACTTTTGAATTGGGGGCTGGAAATCGCAGTATAGCATTTTCAGGACACCCTGGGAAGGTTCCCATGGTGATTTTAAATATGTATGGGGTTTATAATCGTAGTGGGCAATGGTATAAGGTTATTTTTGGCCATTTTATATGAAAGTGTACTGTCTCTTTAAGAAATTTCACTTTTGAATTGGGGGCTGGAAATCGCAGTATAGCACTGTCAAGACACCCTAATTAGGTTCCCAGGGTGATTTTAAATATGGATGGGGTTTATAATTGTAGTGGGCAATGGTATAAGGTTATTTTTGGCAATTTTATATTAAAGTGTACTGTCTCTTTAAGAATCTTAACTTTTGAATTGGGGGCTGGAAATCGCAGCATCGCATTTTCAGGACACCCTGGGAAGGTTCCCAGGGTGATTTTAAATATGTATGGGGTTTATAATCGTAGTGGGCAATGGTATAAGGTTATTTTTGGCCATTTTATATGAAAGTGTACTGTCTCTTTAAGAAATTTCACTTTTGAATTGTGGGCTGGAAATCGCAGTATAGCACTGTCAAGACACCCTAAGAAGGTTCCCAGGGTGATTTTAAATATGTATGGGGTTTATAATTGTAGTTGTCAATGGTATAAGGTTATTTTTGGCCATTTTATATGAAAGTGTACTGTCTCTTTAAGAAACTTAACTTTTGAATTTGGGGCTGGAAATCGCAGTATAGCACTGTCAAGACACCCTAAGAAGGTTCCCAGGGTGTTTTTAAATATGTATGGGGTTTATAATTGTAGTGGGCAATGGTATAAGGTTATTTTTGGCCATTTTATATGAAAGTGTACTGTCTCTTTAAGAAACTTAACTTTTGAATTGGGGGCTGGAAATCGCAGTATAGCACTGTCAAGACACCCTAAGAAGGTTCCCAGGGTGATTTTAAATATGTATGGGGTTTATAATTGTAGTTGTCAATGGTATAAGGTTATTTTTGGCCATTTTATATGAAAGTGTACTGTCTCTTTAAGAACTTAACTTTTGAATTGGAGGCTGGATAGCGCAGTATAGCACTGTCAAGACACCCTGGGAAGGTTCCCAGGGTGATTTTAAATATGTATGGGGTTTATAATTGTAGTGGGCAATGGTATAAGGTTATTTTTGGCCATTTTATATGAAAGTGTACTGTCTCTTTAAGAAATTTCACTTTTGAATTGTGGGCTGGAAATTGCAGTATAGCACTGTCAAGACACCCTAAGAAGGTTCCCAGGGTGATTTTAAATATGTATGGGGTTTATAATTGTAGTTGTCAATGGTATAAGGTTATTTTTGGCCATTTTATATGAAAGTGTACTGTCTCTTTAAGAAACTTAACTTTTGAATTGGGGGCTGGAAATCGCAGTATAGCACTGTCAAGACACCCTAAGAAGGTTCCCAGGGTGATTTTAAATATGTATGGGGTTTATAATTGTAGTTGTCAATGGTATAAGGTTATTTTTGGCCATTTTATATGAAAGTGTACTGTCTCTTTAAGAAACTTAACTTTTGAATTGGGGGCTGGAAATCGCAGTATAGCATTTTCAGGACACCCTGGGGAGGTTCCCAGGGTGATTTTAAATATGTATGGGGTTTATAATTGTAGTTGTCAATGGTATAAGGTTATTTTTGGCCATTTTATATGAAAGTGTACTGTCTCTTTAAGAAATTAACTTTTGAATTGGGGGTTGGAAATCACAGTATAGCACTGTCAAGACACCCTAAGAAGGTTCCCAGGGTGATTTTAAATATGTATGGGGTTTATAATTGTAGTGGGCAATGGTATAAGGTTATTTTTGGCCATTTTATATGAAAGCGTACTGTCTCTTTAAGAAATTTAACTTTTGAATTGGGGGCTGGAAATCGCAGTATAGCACTGTCAAGAAACCCTAAGAAGGTTCCCAGGGTTATTTTAAATATGTATGGGGTTTATAATTGTAGTGGGCAATGGTATAAGGTTATTTTAGGCCATTTTATATGAAAGTGTACTGTCTCTTTAAGAAACTTAACTTTTGAATTGAGGGCTGGAAATCGCAGTATAGCATTTTCAGGACACCCTGGGGAGGTTCCCAGGGTGATTTTAAATATGTATGGGGTTTATAATTGTAGTGGGCAATGGTATAAGGTTATTTTTGGCCATTTTATATGAAAGTGTACTGTCTCTTTAAGAAATTTCACTTTTGAATTGTGGGCTGGAAATCGCAGTATAGCACTGTCAAGACACCCTAAGAAGTTTCCTAGGGTGATTTTAAATATGTATGGGGTTTATAATTGTAGTTGTCAATGGTATAAGGTTATTTTTGGCCATTTTATATGAAAGTGTACTGTCTCTTTAAGAAATTTCACTTTTGAATTGGGGGCTGGAAATCACAGTATAGCACTGTCAAGACACCCCTAAGAAGGTTCCCAGGGTGATTTTAAATATGTATGGGGTTTATAATTGTAGTGGGCAATGGTATAAGGTTATTTTTGGCCATTTTATATGAAAGTGTACTGTCTCTTTAAAAACGTAACTTTTGAATTGTGGGCTGGATATCGCAGTATAGCACTGTCAAGACACCCTAAGAAGGTTCCCAGGGTGATTTTAAATATGTATGGGGTTTATAATTGTAGTGGGCAATGGTATAAGGTTATTTTTGGCCATTTTATATGAAAGTGTACTGTCTCTTTAAGAAATTTCACTTTTGAATTGGGGGCTGGAAATCGCAGTATAGCACTGTCAAGACACCCTAAGAAGGTTCCCAGGGTGATTTTAAATATGTATGGGTTTTATAATTGTAGTGGGCAATGGTATAAGGTTATTTTTGGCCATTTTATATGAAAGTGTACTGTCTCTTTAAGAAATTTCGCTTTTGAATTGTGGGCTGGAAATTGCAGTATAGCACTGTCAAGACACCCTAAGAAGGTTCCCAGGGTGATTTTAAATATGTATGGGGTTTATAATTGTAGTTGTCAATGGTATAAGGTTATTTTTGGCCATTTTATATGAAAGTGTACTGTCTCTTTAAGAAACTTAACTTTTGAATTGGGGGCTGAAAATCGCAGTATAGCAGTGTCAAGACACCCTAAGAAGGTTCCCAGGGTGATTTTAAATATGTATGGGGTTTATAATTGTAGTGGGCAATGGTATAAGGTTATTTTTGGCCATTTTATATGAAAGTGTACTGTCTCTTTAAGAATCTTAACTTTTGATTTGGGGGCTGGAAATCGCAGTATAGCATTTTCAGGACACCCTGGGAAGGTTCCCATGGTGATTTTAAATATGTATGGGGTTTATAATTGTAGTGGGCAATGGTATAAGGTTATTTTTGCCCATTTTATATGAGTGTACTGTCTCTTTAAGAAATTTCACTTTTGAATTGGGGGCTGGAAATCGCAGTATAGCACTGTCAAGACACCCTAAGAAGGTTCCCAGGGTGATTATAAATATGTATGGGGTTTATAATTGTAGTGGGCAATGGTATAAGGTTATTTTTGGCCATTTTATATGAAAGTGTACTGTCTCTTTAAGAAACTTAACTTTTGAATTGGGGGCTGGAAATCGCAGTATAGCATTTTCAGGACACCCTGGGAAGGTTCCCATGGTGATTTTAAATATGTATGGGGTTTATAATTGTAGTGGGCAATGGTATAAGGTTATTTTTGGCCATTTTATATGAAAGTGTACTGTCTCTTTAAGAAATTTCACTTTTGAATTGGGGGCTGGAAATCGCAGTATAGCACTGTCAAGACACCCTAAGAAGGTTCCCAGGGTGATTATAAATATGTATGGGGTTTATAATTGTAGTGGGCAATGGTATAAGGTTATTTTTGGCCATTTTATATGAAAGTGTACTGTCTCTTTAAGAAACTTAACTTTTGAATTGGGGGCTGGAAATCGCAGTATAGCACTGTCAAGACATCCTAAGAAGGTTCCCAGGGTGATTTTAAATATGTATGGGGTTTATAATTGTAGTGGGCAATGGTATAAGGTTATTTTTGGCCATTTTATATGAAAGTGTACTGTCTCTTTAAGAAATTTAACTTTTGAATTGGGGGCTGGAAATCGCAGTATAGCACTGTCAAGACACCCTAAGAAGGTTCCCAGGGTGATTTTAAATATGTATGGGGTTTATAATTGTAGTTGTCAATGGTATAAGGTTATTTTTGGCCATTTTATATGAAAGTGTACTGTCTCTTTAAGAAACTTAACTTTTGAATTGGGGGCTGGAAATCGCAGTATAGCACTGTCAAGACACCCTAAGAAGGTTCCCAGGGTGATTTTAAATATGTATGGGGTTTATAATTGTAGTTGTCAATGGTATAAGGTTATTTTTGGCCATTTTATATGAAAGTGTACTGTCTCTTTAAGAAACTTAACTTTTGAATTGGGGGCTGGAAATCGCAGTATAGCATTTTCAGGACACCCTGGGGAGGTTCCCAGGGTGATTTTAAATATGTATGGGGTTTATAATTGTAGTTGTCAATGGTATAAGGTTATTTTTGGCCATTTTATATGAAAGTGTACTGTCTCTTTAAGAAATTAACTTTTGAATTGGGGGTTGGAAATCACAGTATAGCACTGTCAAGACACCCTAAGAAGGTTCCCAGGGTGATTTTAAATATGTATGGGGTTTATAATTGTAGTGGGCAATGGTATAAGGTTATTTTTGGCCATTTTATATGAAAGCGTACTGTCTCTTTAAGAAATTTAACTTTTGAATTGGGGGCTGGAAATCGCAGTATAGCACTGTCAAGAAACCCTAAGAAGGTTCCCAGGGTTATTTTAAATATGTATGGGGTTTATAATTGTAGTGGGCAATGGTATAAGGTTATTTTAGGCCATTTTATATGAAAGTGTACTGTCTCTTTAAGAAACTTAACTTTTGAATTGAGGGCTGGAAATCGCAGTATAGCATTTTCAGGACACCCTGGGGAGGTTCCCAGGGTGATTTTAAATATGTATGGGGTTTATAATTGTAGTGGGCAATGGTATAAGGTTATTTTTGGCCATTTTATATGAAAGTGTACTGTCTCTTTAAGAAATTTCACTTTTGAATTGTGGGCTGGAAATCGCAGTATAGCACTGTCAAGACACCCTAAGAAGTTTCCTAGGGTGATTTTAAATATGTATGGGGTTTATAATTGTAGTTGTCAATGGTATAAGGTTATTTTTGGCCATTTTATATGAAAGTGTACTGTCTCTTTAAGAAATTTCACTTTTGAATTGGGGGCTGGAAATCACAGTATAGCACTGTCAAGACACCCCTAAGAAGGTTCCCAGGGTGATTTTAAATATGTATGGGGTTTATAATTGTAGTGGGCAATGGTATAAGGTTATTTTTGGCCATTTTATATGAAAGTGTACTGTCTCTTTAAAAACGTAACTTTTGAATTGTGGGCTGGATATCGCAGTATAGCACTGTCAAGACACCCTAAGAAGGTTCCCAGGGTGATTTTAAATATGTATGGGGTTTATAATTGTAGTGGGCAATGGTATAAGGTTATTTTTGGCCATTTTATATGAAAGTGTACTGTCTCTTTAAGAAATTTCACTTTTGAATTGGGGGCTGGAAATCGCAGTATAGCACTGTCAAGACACCCTAAGAAGGTTCCCAGGGTGATTTTAAATATGTATGGGTTTTATAATTGTAGTGGGCAATGGTATAAGGTTATTTTTGGCCATTTTATATGAAAGTGTACTGTCTCTTTAAGAAATTTCGCTTTTGAATTGTGGGCTGGAAATTGCAGTATAGCACTGTCAAGACACCCTAAGAAGGTTCCCAGGGTGATTTTAAATATGTATGGGGTTTATAATTGTAGTTGTCAATGGTATAAGGTTATTTTTGGCCATTTTATATGAAAGTGTACTGTCTCTTTAAGAAACTTAACTTTTGAATTGGGGGCTGAAAATCGCAGTATAGCAGTGTCAAGACACCCTAAGAAGGTTCCCAGGGTGATTTTAAATATGTATGGGGTTTATAATTGTAGTGGGCAATGGTATAAGGTTATTTTTGGCCATTTTATATGAAAGTGTACTGTCTCTTTAAGAATCTTAACTTTTGATTTGGGGGCTGGAAATCGCAGTATAGCATTTTCAGGACACCCTGGGAAGGTTCCCATGGTGATTTTAAATATGTATGGGGTTTATAATTGTAGTGGGCAATGGTATAAGGTTATTTTTGCCCATTTTATATGAGTGTACTGTCTCTTTAAGAAATTTCACTTTTGAATTGGGGGCTGGAAATCGCAGTATAGCACTGTCAAGACACCCTAAGAAGGTTCCCAGGGTGATTATAAATATGTATGGGGTTTATAATTGTAGTGGGCAATGGTATAAGGTTATTTTTGGCCATTTTATATGAAAGTGTACTGTCTCTTTAAGAAACTTAACTTTTGAATTGGGGGCTGGAAATCGCAGTATAGCATTTTCAGGACACCCTGGGAAGGTTCCCATGGTGATTTTAAATATGTATGGGGTTTATAATTGTAGTGGGCAATGGTATAAGGTTATTTTTGGCCATTTTATATGAAAGTGTACTGTCTCTTTAAGAAATTTCACTTTTGAATTGGGGGCTGGAAATCGCAGTATAGCACTGTCAAGACACCCTAAGAAGGTTCCCAGGGTGATTATAAATATGTATGGGGTTTATAATTGTAGTGGGCAATGGTATAAGGTTATTTTTGGCCATTTTATATGAAAGTGTACTGTCTCTTTAAGAAACTTAACTTTTGAATTGGGGGCTGGAAATCGCAGTATAGCACTGTCAAGACATCCTAAGAAGGTTCCCAGGGTGATTTTAAATATGTATGGGGTTTATAATTGTAGTGGGCAATGGTATAAGGTTATTTTTGGCCATTTTATATGAAAGTGTACTGTCTCTTTAAGAAATTTAACTTTTGAATTGGGGGCTGGAAATCGCAGTATAGCACTGTCAAGACACCCTAAGAAGGTTCCCAGGGTGATTTTAAATATGTATGGGGTTTATAATTGTAGTGGGCAATGGTATAAGGTTATTTTTGGCCATTTTATATGAAAGTGTACTGTCTCTTTAAGAAACTTAACTTTTGAATTGGGGGCTGGAAATCGCAGTATAGCACTGTCAAGACATCCTAAGAAGGTTCCCAGGGTGATTTTAAATATGTATGGGGTTTATAATTGTAGTGGGCAATGGTATAAGGTTATTTTTGGCCATTTTATATGAAAGTGTACTGTCTCTTTAAGAATCTTAACTTTTGAATTGGGGGCTGGAAATCGCAGTATAGCATTTTCAGGACACCCTGGGAAGGTTCCCATGGTGATTTTAAATATGTATGGGGTTTATAATCGTAGTGGGCAATGGTATAAGGTTATTTTTGGCCATTTTATATGAAAGTGTACTGTCTCTTTAAGAAATTTCACTTTTGAATTGGGGGCTGGAAATCGCAGTATAGCACTGTCAAGACACCCTAATTAGGTTCCCAGGGTGATTTTAAATATGGATGGGGTTTATAATTGTAGTGGGCAATGGTATAAGGTTATTTTTGGCAATTTTATATTAAAGTGTACTGTCTCTTTAAGAATCTTAACTTTTGAATTGGGGGCTGGAAATCGCAGCATCGCATTTTCAGGACACCCTGGGAAGGTTCCCAGGGTGATTTTAAATATGTATGGGGTTTATAATCGTAGTGGGCAATGGTATAAGGTTATTTTTGGCCATTTTATATGAAAGTGTACTGTCTCTTTAAGAAATTTCACTTTTGAATTGTGGGCTGGAAATCGCAGTATAGCACTGTCAAGACACCCTAAGAAGGTTCCCAGGGTGATTTTAAATATGTATGGGGTTTATAATTGTAGTTGTCAATGGTATAAGGTTATTTTTGGCCATTTTATATGAAAGTGTACTGTCTCTTTAAGAAACTTAACTTTTGAATTTGGGGCTGGAAATCGCAGTATAGCACTGTCAAGACACCCTAAGAAGGTTCCCAGGGTGTTTTTAAATATGTATGGGGTTTATAATTGTAGTGGGCAATGGTATAAGGTTATTTTTGGCCATTTTATATGAAAGTGTACTGTCTCTTTAAGAAACTTAACTTTTGAATTGGGGGCTGGAAATCGCAGTATAGCACTGTCAAGACACCCTAAGAAGGTTCCCAGGGTGATTTTAAATATGTATGGGGTTTATAATTGTAGTTGTCAATGGTATAAGGTTATTTTTGGCCATTTTATATGAAAGTGTACTGTCTCTTTAAGAACTTAACTTTTGAATTGGAGGCTGGATAGCGCAGTATAGCACTGTCAAGACACCCTGGGAAGGTTCCCAGGGTGATTTTAAATATGTATGGGGTTTATAATTGTAGTGGGCAATGGTATAAGGTTATTTTTGGCCATTTTATATGAAAGTGTACTGTCTCTTTAAGAAATTTCACTTTTGAATTGTGGGCTGGAAATTGCAGTATAGCACTGTCAAGACACCCTAAGAAGGTTCCCAGGGTGATTTTAAATATGTATGGGGTTTATAATTGTAGTTGTCAATGGTATAAGGTTATTTTTGGCCATTTTATATGAAAGTGTACTGTCTCTTTAAGAAACTTAACTTTTGAATTGGGGGCTGGAAATCGCAGTATAGCATTTTCAGGACACCCTGGGGAGGTTCCCAGGGTGATTTTAAATATGTATGGGGTTTATAATTGTAGTTGTCAATGGTATAAGGTTATTTTTGGCCATTTTATATGAAAGTGTACTGTCTCTTTAAGAAATTAACTTTTGAATTGGGGGTTGGAAATCACAGTATAGCACTGTCAAGACACCCTAAGAAGGTTCCCAGGGTGATTTTAAATATGTATGGGGTTTATAATTGTAGTGGGCAATGGTATAAGGTTATTTTTGGCCATTTTATATGAAAGCGTACTGTCTCTTTAAGAAATTTAACTTTTGAATTGGGGGCTGGAAATCACAGTATAGCACTGTCAAGACACCCCTAAGAAGGTTCCCAGGGTGATTTTAAATATGTATGGGGTTTATAATTGTAGTGGGCAATGGTATAAGGTTATTTTTGGCCATTTTATATGAAAGTGTACTGTCTCTTTAAGAACTTAACTTTTGAATTGGGGGCTGGAAATAGCACTATAGCACTGTCAAGACACAATGGGAAGGTTCCCAGGGTGATATTAAATATGTATGGGGTTTATAATTGTAGTAGGCAATGGTATAAGGTTATTTTTGGCCATTTTATATGAAAGTGTATTGTCTCTTTAAGAAACTTAACTTTTGAATTGGGGACTGGAAATCGCAGTATTGCACTGTCAAGAAACCCTAAGAAGGTTCCCAGGGTGATTTTAAATATGTATGGGGTTTATAATTGTAGTGGGCAATGGTATAAGGTTATTTTTGGCCATTTTATATGAAAGTGTACTGTCTCTTTAAAAACGTAACTTTTGAATTGTGGGCTGGATATCGCAGTATAGCACTGTCAAGACACCCTAAGAAGGTTCCCAGGGTGATTTTAAATATGTATGGGGTTTATAATTGTAGTGGGCAATGGTATAAGGTTATTTTTGGCCATTTTATATGAAAGTGTACTGTCTCTTTAAGAAATTTCACTTTTGAATTGGGGGCTGGAAATCGCAGTATAGCACTGTCAAGACACCCTAAGAAGATTCCCAGGGTGATTTTAAATATGTATGGGGTTTATAATTGTAGTGGGCAATGGTATAAGGTTATTTTTGGCCATTTTATATGAAAGTGTACTGTCTCTTTAAGAAATTTCACTTTTGAATTGGGGGCTGGAAATCGCAGTATAGCATTTTCAGGACACCCTGGGGAGGTTCCCAGGGTAATTTTAAATATATATGGGGTTTTTAATTGTAGTGGGCAATGGTATAAGGTTATTTTTGGCCATTTTATATGAAAGTGTACTGTCTCTTTAAGAAACTTAACTTTTGAATTGAGGGCTGGAAATCGCAGTATAGCATTTTCAGGACACCCTGGGGAGGTTCCCAGGGTGATTTTAAATATGTATGGGGTTTATAATTGCAGTGGGCAATGGTATAAGGTTATTTTTGGCCATTTTATATGAAAGTGTACTGTCTCTTTAAGAAATTTCACTTTTGAATTGGGGGCTGGAAATCGCAGTATAGCACTGTCAAGACACCCTAAGAAGGTTCCCAGGGTGATTTTAAATATGTATGGGTTTTATAATTGTAGTGGGCAATGGTATAAGGTTATTTTTGGCCATTTTATATGAAAGTGTACTGTCTCTTTAAGAAATTTCGCTTTTGAATTGTGGGCTGGAAATTGCAGTATAGCACTGTCAAGACACCCTAAGAAGGTTCCCAGGGTGATTTTAAATATGTATGGGGTTTATAATTGTAGTTGTCAATGGTATAAGGTTATTTTTGGCCATTTTATATGAAAGTGTACTGTCTCTTTAAGAAACTTAACTTTTGAATTGGGGGCTGAAAATCGCAGTATAGCAGTGTCAAGACACCCTAAGAAGGTTCCCAGGGTGATTTTAAATATGTATGGGGTTTATAATTGTAGTGGGCAATGGTATAAGGTTATTTTTGGCCATTTTATATGAAAGTGTACTGTCTCTTTAAGAATCTTAACTTTTGATTTGGGGGCTGGAAATCGCAGTATAGCATTTTCAGGACACCCTGGGAAGGTTCCCATGGTGATTTTAAATATGTATGGGGTTTATAATTGTAGTGGGCAATGGTATAAGGTTATTTTTGCCCATTTTATATGAGTGTACTGTCTCTTTAAGAAATTTCACTTTTGAATTGGGGGCTGGAAATCGCAGTATAGCACTGTCAAGACACCCTAAGAAGGTTCCCAGGGTGATTATAAATATGTATGGGGTTTATAATTGTAGTGGGCAATGGTATAAGGTTATTTTTGGCCATTTTATATGAAAGTGTACTGTCTCTTTAAGAAACTTAACTTTTGAATTGGGGGCTGGAAATCGCAGTATAGCATTTTCAGGACACCCTGGGAAGGTTCCCATGGTGATTTTAAATATGTATGGGGTTTATAATTGTAGTGGGCAATGGTATAAGGTTATTTTTGGCCATTTTATATGAAAGTGTACTGTCTCTTTAAGAAATTTCACTTTTGAATTGGGGGCTGGAAATCGCAGTATAGCACTGTCAAGACACCCTAAGAAGGTTCCCAGGGTGATTATAAATATGTATGGGGTTTATAATTGTAGTGGGCAATGGTATAAGGTTATTTTTGGCCATTTTATATGAAAGTGTACTGTCTCTTTAAGAAACTTAACTTTTGAATTGGGGGCTGGAAATCGCAGTATAGCACTGTCAAGACATCCTAAGAAGGTTCCCAGGGTGATTTTAAATATGTATGGGGTTTATAATTGTAGTGGGCAATGGTATAAGGTTATTTTTGGCCATTTTATATGAAAGTGTACTGTCTCTTTAAGAAATTTAACTTTTGAATTGGGGGCTGGAAATCGCAGTATAGCACTGTCAAGACACCCTAAGAAGGTTCCCAGGGTGATTTTAAATATGTATGGGGTTTATAATTGTAGTTGTCAATGGTATAAGGTTATTTTTGGCCATTTTATATGAAAGTGTACTGTCTCTTTAAGAAACTTAACTTTTGAATTGGGGGCTGGAAATCGCAGTATAGCACTGTCAAGACACCCTAAGAAGGTTCCCAGGGTGATTTTAAATATGTATGGGGTTTATAATTGTAGTTGTCAATGGTATAAGGTTATTTTTGGCCATTTTATATGAAAGTGTACTGTCTCTTTAAGAAACTTAACTTTTGAATTGGGGGCTGGAAATCGCAGTATAGCATTTTCAGGACACCCTGGGGAGGTTCCCAGGGTGATTTTAAATATGTATGGGGTTTATAATTGTAGTTGTCAATGGTATAAGGTTATTTTTGGCCATTTTATATGAAAGTGTACTGTCTCTTTAAGAAATTAACTTTTGAATTGGGGGTTGGAAATCACAGTATAGCACTGTCAAGACACCCTAAGAAGGTTCCCAGGGTGATTTTAAATATGTATGGGGTTTATAATTGTAGTGGGCAATGGTATAAGGTTATTTTTGGCCATTTTATATGAAAGCGTACTGTCTCTTTAAGAAATTTAACTTTTGAATTGGGGGCTGGAAATCGCAGTATAGCACTGTCAAGAAACCCTAAGAAGGTTCCCAGGGTTATTTTAAATATGTATGGGGTTTATAATTGTAGTGGGCAATGGTATAAGGTTATTTTAGGCCATTTTATATGAAAGTGTACTGTCTCTTTAAGAAACTTAACTTTTGAATTGAGGGCTGGAAATCGCAGTATAGCATTTTCAGGACACCCTGGGGAGGTTCCCAGGGTGATTTTAAATATGTATGGGGTTTATAATTGTAGTGGGCAATGGTATAAGGTTATTTTTGGCCATTTTATATGAAAGTGTACTGTCTCTTTAAGAAATTTCACTTTTGAATTGTGGGCTGGAAATCGCAGTATAGCACTGTCAAGACACCCTAAGAAGTTTCCTAGGGTGATTTTAAATATGTATGGGGTTTATAATTGTAGTTGTCAATGGTATAAGGTTATTTTTGGCCATTTTATATGAAAGTGTACTGTCTCTTTAAGAAATTTCACTTTTGAATTGGGGGCTGGAAATCACAGTATAGCACTGTCAAGACACCCCTAAGAAGGTTCCCAGGGTGATTTTAAATATGTATGGGGTTTATAATTGTAGTGGGCAATGGTATAAGGTTATTTTTGGCCATTTTATATGAAAGTGTACTGTCTCTTTAAAAACGTAACTTTTGAATTGTGGGCTGGATATCGCAGTATAGCACTGTCAAGACACCCTAAGAAGGTTCCCAGGGTGATTTTAAATATGTATGGGGTTTATAATTGTAGTGGGCAATGGTATAAGGTTATTTTTGGCCATTTTATATGAAAGTGTACTGTCTCTTTAAGAAATTTCACTTTTGAATTGGGGGCTGGAAATCGCAGTATAGCACTGTCAAGACACCCTAAGAAGGTTCCCAGGGTGATTTTAAATATGTATGGGTTTTATAATTGTAGTGGGCAATGGTATAAGGTTATTTTTGGCCATTTTATATGAAAGTGTACTGTCTCTTTAAGAAATTTCGCTTTTGAATTGTGGGCTGGAAATTGCAGTATAGCACTGTCAAGACACCCTAAGAAGGTTCCCAGGGTGATTTTAAATATGTATGGGGTTTATAATTGTAGTTGTCAATGGTATAAGGTTATTTTTGGCCATTTTATATGAAAGTGTACTGTCTCTTTAAGAAACTTAACTTTTGAATTGGGGGCTGAAAATCGCAGTATAGCAGTGTCAAGACACCCTAAGAAGGTTCCCAGGGTGATTTTAAATATGTATGGGGTTTATAATTGTAGTGGGCAATGGTATAAGGTTATTTTTGGCCATTTTATATGAAAGTGTACTGTCTCTTTAAGAATCTTAACTTTTGATTTGGGGGCTGGAAATCGCAGTATAGCATTTTCAGGACACCCTGGGAAGGTTCCCATGGTGATTTTAAATATGTATGGGGTTTATAATTGTAGTGGGCAATGGTATAAGGTTATTTTTGCCCATTTTATATGAGTGTACTGTCTCTTTAAGAAATTTCACTTTTGAATTGGGGGCTGGAAATCGCAGTATAGCACTGTCAAGACACCCTAAGAAGGTTCCCAGGGTGATTATAAATATGTATGGGGTTTATAATTGTAGTGGGCAATGGTATAAGGTTATTTTTGGCCATTTTATATGAAAGTGTACTGTCTCTTTAAGAAACTTAACTTTTGAATTGGGGGCTGGAAATCGCAGTATAGCATTTTCAGGACACCCTGGGAAGGTTCCCATGGTGATTTTAAATATGTATGGGGTTTATAATTGTAGTGGGCAATGGTATAAGGTTATTTTTGGCCATTTTATATGAAAGTGTACTGTCTCTTTAAGAAATTTCACTTTTGAATTGGGGGCTGGAAATCGCAGTATAGCACTGTCAAGACACCCTAAGAAGGTTCCCAGGGTGATTATAAATATGTATGGGGTTTATAATTGTAGTGGGCAATGGTATAAGGTTATTTTTGGCCATTTTATATGAAAGTGTACTGTCTCTTTAAGAAACTTAACTTTTGAATTGGGGGCTGGAAATCGCAGTATAGCACTGTCAAGACATCCTAAGAAGGTTCCCAGGGTGATTTTAAATATGTATGGGGTTTATAATTGTAGTGGGCAATGGTATAAGGTTATTTTTGGCCATTTTATATGAAAGTGTACTGTCTCTTTAAGAAATTTAACTTTTGAATTGGGGGCTGGAAATCGCAGTATAGCACTGTCAAGACACCCTAAGAAGGTTCCCAGGGTGATTTTAAATATGTATGGGGTTTATAATTGTAGTGGGCAATGGTATAAGGTTATTTTTGGCCATTTTATATGAAAGTGTACTGTCTCTTTAAGAAACTTAACTTTTGAATTGGGGGCTGGAAATCGCAGTATAGCACTGTCAAGACATCCTAAGAAGGTTCCCAGGGTGATTTTAAATATGTATGGGGTTTATAATTGTAGTGGGCAATGGTATAAGGTTATTTTTGGCCATTTTATATGAAAGTGTACTGTCTCTTTAAGAATCTTAACTTTTGAATTGGGGGCTGGAAATCGCAGTATAGCATTTTCAGGACACCCTGGGAAGGTTCCCATGGTGATTTTAAATATGTATGGGGTTTATAATCGTAGTGGGCAATGGTATAAGGTTATTTTTGGCCATTTTATATGAAAGTGTACTGTCTCTTTAAGAAATTTCACTTTTGAATTGGGGGCTGGAAATCGCAGTATAGCACTGTCAAGACACCCTAATTAGGTTCCCAGGGTGATTTTAAATATGGATGGGGTTTATAATTGTAGTGGGCAATGGTATAAGGTTATTTTTGGCAATTTTATATTAAAGTGTACTGTCTCTTTAAGAATCTTAACTTTTGAATTGGGGGCTGGAAATCGCAGCATCGCATTTTCAGGACACCCTGGGAAGGTTCCCAGGGTGATTTTAAATATGTATGGGGTTTATAATCGTAGTGGGCAATGGTATAAGGTTATTTTTGGCCATTTTATATGAAAGTGTACTGTCTCTTTAAGAAATTTCACTTTTGAATTGTGGGCTGGAAATCGCAGTATAGCACTGTCAAGACACCCTAAGAAGGTTCCCAGGGTGATTTTAAATATGTATGGGGTTTATAATTGTAGTTGTCAATGGTATAAGGTTATTTTTGGCCATTTTATATGAAAGTGTACTGTCTCTTTAAGAAACTTAACTTTTGAATTTGGGGCTGGAAATCGCAGTATAGCACTGTCAAGACACCCTAAGAAGGTTCCCAGGGTGTTTTTAAATATGTATGGGGTTTATAATTGTAGTGGGCAATGGTATAAGGTTATTTTTGGCCATTTTATATGAAAGTGTACTGTCTCTTTAAGAAACTTAACTTTTGAATTGGGGGCTGGAAATCGCAGTATAGCACTGTCAAGACACCCTAAGAAGGTTCCCAGGGTGATTTTAAATATGTATGGGGTTTATAATTGTAGTTGTCAATGGTATAAGGTTATTTTTGGCCATTTTATATGAAAGTGTACTGTCTCTTTAAGAACTTAACTTTTGAATTGGAGGCTGGATAGCGCAGTATAGCACTGTCAAGACACCCTGGGAAGGTTCCCAGGGTGATTTTAAATATGTATGGGGTTTATAATTGTAGTGGGCAATGGTATAAGGTTATTTTTGGCCATTTTATATGAAAGTGTACTGTCTCTTTAAGAAATTTCACTTTTGAATTGTGGGCTGGAAATTGCAGTATAGCACTGTCAAGACACCCTAAGAAGGTTCCCAGGGTGATTTTAAATATGTATGGGGTTTATAATTGTAGTTGTCAATGGTATAAGGTTATTTTTGGCCATTTTATATGAAAGTGTACTGTCTCTTTAAGAAACTTAACTTTTGAATTGGGGGCTGGAAATCGCAGTATAGCATTTTCAGGACACCCTGGGGAGGTTCCCAGGGTGATTTTAAATATGTATGGGGTTTATAATTGTAGTTGTCAATGGTATAAGGTTATTTTTGGCCATTTTATATGAAAGTGTACTGTCTCTTTAAGAAATTAACTTTTGAATTGGGGGTTGGAAATCACAGTATAGCACTGTCAAGACACCCTAAGAAGGTTCCCAGGGTGATTTTAAATATGTATGGGGTTTATAATTGTAGTGGGCAATGGTATAAGGTTATTTTTGGCCATTTTATATGAAAGCGTACTGTCTCTTTAAGAAATTTAACTTTTGAATTGGGGGCTGGAAATCACAGTATAGCACTGTCAAGACACCCCTAAGAAGGTTCCCAGGGTGATTTTAAATATGTATGGGGTTTATAATTGTAGTGGGCAATGGTATAAGGTTATTTTTGGCCATTTTATATGAAAGTGTACTGTCTCTTTAAGAACTTAACTTTTGAATTGGGGGCTGGAAATAGCACTATAGCACTGTCAAGACACAATGGGAAGGTTCCCAGGGTGATATTAAATATGTATGGGGTTTATAATTGTAGTAGGCAATGGTATAAGGTTATTTTTGGCCATTTTATATGAAAGTGTATTGTCTCTTTAAGAAACTTAACTTTTGAATTGGGGACTGGAAATCGCAGTATTGCACTGTCAAGAAACCCTAAGAAGGTTCCCAGGGTGATTTTAAATATGTATGGGGTTTATAATTGTAGTGGGCAATGGTATAAGGTTATTTTTGGCCATTTTATATGAAAGTGTACTGTCTCTTTAAAAACGTAACTTTTGAATTGTGGGCTGGATATCGCAGTATAGCACTGTCAAGACACCCTAAGAAGGTTCCCAGGGTGATTTTAAATATGTATGGGGTTTATAATTGTAGTGGGCAATGGTATAAGGTTATTTTTGGCCATTTTATATGAAAGTGTACTGTCTCTTTAAGAAATTTCACTTTTGAATTGGGGGCTGGAAATCGCAGTATAGCACTGTCAAGACACCCTAAGAAGATTCCCAGGGTGATTTTAAATATGTATGGGGTTTATAATTGTAGTGGGCAATGGTATAAGGTTATTTTTGGCCATTTTATATGAAAGTGTACTGTCTCTTTAAGAAATTTCACTTTTGAATTGGGGGCTGGAAATCGCAGTATAGCATTTTCAGGACACCCTGGGGAGGTTCCCAGGGTAATTTTAAATATATATGGGGTTTTTAATTGTAGTGGGCAATGGTATAAGGTTATTTTTGGCCATTTTATATGAAAGTGTACTGTCTCTTTAAGAAACTTAACTTTTGAATTGAGGGCTGGAAATCGCAGTATAGCATTTTCAGGACACCCTGGGGAGGTTCCCAGGGTGATTTTAAATATGTATGGGGTTTATAATTGCAGTGGGCAATGGTATAAGGTTATTTTTGGCCATTTTATATGAAAGTGTACTGTCTCTTTAAGAAATTTCACTTTTGAATTGTGTGCTGGAAATCGCAGTATAGCACTGTCAAGACACCCTAAGAAGTTTCCTAGGGTGATTTTAAATATGTATGGGGTTTATAATTGTAGTTGTCAATGGTATAAGGTTATTTTTGGCCATTTTATATGAAAGTGTACTGTCTCTTTAAGAAATTTCACTTTTGAATTGGGGGCTGGAAATCACAGTATAGCACTGTCAAGACACCCCTAAGAAGGTTCCCATGGTGATTTTAAATATGTATGGGGTTTATAATTGTAGTGGGCAATGGTATAAGGTTATTTTTGGCCATTTTATATGAAAGTGTACTGTCTCTTTAAGAACTTAACTTTTGAATTGGGGGCTGGAAATCCCAGTATAGCACTGTCAAGACACCCTGGGAAGGTTCCCAGGGTGATATTAAATATGTATGGGGTTTATAATTGTAGTAGGCAATGGTATAAGGTTATTTTTGGCCATTTTATATGAAAGTGTATTGTTTCTTTAAGAAACTTAACTTTTGAATTGGGGACTGGAAATCGCAGTATTGCACTGTCAAGAAACCCTAAGAAGGTTCCCAGGGTGATTTTAAATATGTATGGGGTTTATAATTGTAGTGGGCAATGGTATAAGGTTATTTTTGGCCATTTTATATGAAAGTGTACTGTCTCTTTAAGAAATTTCACTTTTGAATTGGGGGCTGGAAATCGCAGTATAGCATTTTCAGGACACCCTGGGGAGGTTCCCAGGGTGATTTTAAATATGTATGGGGTTTATAATTGTTGTGGGCAATGGTATAAGGTTATTTTTGGCCATTTTATATGAAAATGTATTGTCTCTTTAAGAAACTTAACTTTTGAATTGGGGGCTGGAAATCGCAGTATAGCACTGTCAAGACACCCTGGGAAGGTTCCCAGGGTGATTTTAAATATGTATGGGGTTTATAATTGTAGTGGGCAATGGTATAAGGTTATTTTTGGCCATTTTATATGAAAGTGTACTGTCTCTTTAAGAAACTTAACTTTTGAATTGGGGGCTGGAAATCGCAGTATAGCACTGTCAAGACATCCTAAGAAGGTTCCCAGGGTGATTTTAAATATGGATGGGGTTTATAATTGTAGTGGGCAATGGTATAAGGTTATTTTTGGCCATTTTATATGAAAGTGTACTGTCTCTTTAAGAAACTTAACTTTTGAATTGGAAGCTGGAAATCGCAGTATAGCAGTGTCAAGACACCCTAAGAAGGTTCCCAGGGTGATTTTAAATATGTATGGGGTTTATAATTGTAGTGGGCAATGGTATAAGGTTGTTTTTGGCCATTTTATATGAAAGTGTACTGTCTCTTTAAGAAATTTCACTTTTGAATTGTGGGCTGGAAATCGCAGTATAGCACTGTCAAGACACCCTAAGAAGGTTCGCAGGGTGATTTTAAATATGTATGGGGTTTATAATTGTAGTGGGCAATGGTATAAGGTTATTTTTGGCCATTTCATATGAAAGTGTACTGTCTCTTTAAGAACGTAACTTTTGAATTGGGGGCTGGAAATCGCAGTATAGCACTGTCAAGACACCCTAAGAAGGTTCCAAGGGTGATTTTAAATATGTATGGGGTTTATAATTGTAGTGGGCAATGGTATAAGGTTATTTTTGGCCATTTTATATGAAAGTGTACTGTCTCTTTAAGAAATTTCACTTTTGAATTGGGAGCTGGAAATCGCAGTATAGCACTGTCAAGACACCCTAAGAAGGTTCCCAGGGTGATTTTAAATATGTATGGGGTTTATAATTGTAGTGGTCAATGGTATAAGGTTATTTTTGGCCATTTTATATGAAAGTGTACTGTCTCTTTAAGAAACTTTACTTTTGAATTGGGGGGTTGGAAATCGCAGTATAGCATTTTCAGGACACCCTGGGAAGGTTCCCATGGTGATTTTAAATATGTATGGGGTTTATAATTGTAGTGGGCAATGGTATAAGGTTATTTTTGGCCATTTTATATGAAAGTGTACTGTCTCTTTAAGAAATTTTACTTTTGAATTGGGGGCTGGAAATCGCAGTATAGCACTGTCAAGACACCCTAAGAAGGTTCCCAGGGTGATTATAAATATGTATGGGGTTTATAATTGTAGTGGGCAATGGTATAAGGTTATTTTTGGCCATTTTATATGAAAGTGTACTGTCTCTTTAAGAAACTTAACTTTTGAATTGGGGGCTGGAAATCGCAGTATAGCACTGTCAAGACATCCTAAGAAGGTTCCCAGGGTGATTTTAAATATGGATGGGGTTTATAATTGTAGTGGGCAATGGTATAAGGTTATTTTTGGCCATTTTATATGAAAGTGTACTGTCTCTTTAAGAAATTTCACTTTTGAATTGGGGCTGGAAATTGCAGTATAGCACTGTCAAGACACCCTAAGAAGGTTCCCAGGGTGATTTTAAATATGTATGGGTTTTATAATTGTAGTGGGCAATGGTATAAGGTTATTTTTGGCCATTTTATATGAAAGTGTACTGTCTCTTTAAGAAATTTCGCTTTTGAATTGTGGGCTGGAAATTGCAGTATAGCACTGTCAAGACACCCTAAGAAGGTTCCCAGGGTGATTTTAAATATGTATGGGGTTTATAATTGTAGTTGTCAATGGTATAAGGTTATTTTTGGCCATTTTATATGAAAGTGTACTGTCTCTTTAAGAAACTTAACTTTTGAATTGGGGACTGGAAATCGCAGTATTGCACTGTCAAGAAACCCTAAGAAGGTTCCCAGGGTGATTTTAAATATGTATGGGGTTTATAATTGTAGTGGGCAATGGTATAAGGTTATTTTTGGCCATTTTATATGAAAGTGTACTGTCTCTTTAAAAACGTAACTTTTGAATTGTGGGCTGGATATCGCAGTATAGCACTGTCAAGACACCCTAAGAAGGTTCCCAGGGTGATTTTAAATATGTATGGGGTTTATAATTGTAGTGGGCAATGGTATAAGGTTATTTTTGGCCATTTTATATGAAAGTGTACTGTCTCTTTAAGAAACTTAACTTTTGAATTTGGGGCTGGAAATCGCAGTATAGCACTGTCAAGACACCCTAAGAAGGTTCCCAGGGTGTTTTTAAATATGTATGGGGTTTATAATTGTAGTGGGCAATGGTATAAGGTTATTTTTGGCCATTTTATATGAAAGTGTACTGTCTCTTTAAGAAACTTAACTTTTGAATTGGGGGCTGGAAATCGCAGTATAGCACTGTCAAGACACCCTAAGAAGGTTCCCAGGGTGATTTTAAATATGTATGGGGTTTATAATTGTAGTTGTCAATGGTATAAGGTTATTTTTGGCCATTTTATATGAAAGTGTACTGTCTCTTTAAGAACTTAACTTTTGAATTGGAGGCTGGATAGCGCAGTATAGCACTGTCAAGACACCCTGGGAAGGTTCCCAGGGTGATTTTAAATATGTATGGGGTTTATAATTGTAGTGGGCAATGGTATAAGGTTATTTTTGGCCATTTTATATGAAAGTGTACTGTCTCTTTAAGAAATTTCACTTTTGAATTGTGGGCTGGAAATTGCAGTATAGCACTGTCAAGACACCCTAAGAAGGTTCCCAGGGTGATTTTAAATATGTATGGGGTTTATAATTGTAGTTGTCAATGGTATAAGGTTATTTTTGGCCATTTTATATGAAAGTGTACTGTCTCTTTAAGAAACTTAACTTTTGAATTGGGGGCTGGAAATCGCAGTATAGCACTGTCAAGACACCCTAAGAAGGTTCCCAGGGTGATTTTAAATATGTATGGGGTTTATAATTGTAGTTGTCAATGGTATAAGGTTATTTTTGGCCATTTTATATGAAAGTGTACTGTCTCTTTAAGAAACTTAACTTTTGAATTGGGGGCTGGAAATCGCAGTATAGCATTTTCAGGACACCCTGGGGAGGTTCCCAGGGTGATTTTAAATATGTATGGGGTTTATAATTGTAGTTGTCAATGGTATAAGGTTATTTTTGGCCATTTTATATGAAAGTGTACTGTCTCTTTAAGAAATTAACTTTTGAATTGGGGGTTGGAAATCACAGTATAGCACTGTCAAGACACCCTAAGAAGGTTCCCAGGGTGATTTTAAATATGTATGGGGTTTATAATTGTAGTGGGCAATGGTATAAGGTTATTTTTGGCCATTTTATATGAAAGCGTACTGTCTCTTTAAGAAATTTAACTTTTGAATTGGGGGCTGGAAATCGCAGTATAGCACTGTCAAGAAACCCTAAGAAGGTTCCCAGGGTTATTTTAAATATGTATGGGGTTTATAATTGTAGTGGGCAATGGTATAAGGTTATTTTAGGCCATTTTATATGAAAGTGTACTGTCTCTTTAAGAAACTTAACTTTTGAATTGAGGGCTGGAAATCGCAGTATAGCATTTTCAGGACACCCTGGGGAGGTTCCCAGGGTGATTTTAAATATGTATGGGGTTTATAATTGTAGTGGGCAATGGTATAAGGTTATTTTTGGCCATTTTATATGAAAGTGTACTGTCTCTTTAAGAAATTTCACTTTTGAATTGTGGGCTGGAAATCGCAGTATAGCACTGTCAAGACACCCTAAGAAGTTTCCTAGGGTGATTTTAAATATGTATGGGGTTTATAATTGTAGTTGTCAATGGTATAAGGTTATTTTTGGCCATTTTATATGAAAGTGTACTGTCTCTTTAAGAAATTTCACTTTTGAATTGGGGGCTGGAAATCACAGTATAGCACTGTCAAGACACCCCTAAGAAGGTTCCCAGGGTGATTTTAAATATGTATGGGGTTTATAATTGTAGTGGGCAATGGTATAAGGTTATTTTTGGCCATTTTATATGAAAGTGTACTGTCTCTTTAAGAACTTAACTTTTGAATTGGGGGCTGGAAATAGCACTATAGCACTGTCAAGACACAATGGGAAGGTTCCCAGGGTGATATTAAATATGTATGGGGTTTATAATTGTAGTAGGCAATGGTATAAGGTTATTTTTGGCCATTTTATATGAAAGTGTATTGTCTCTTTAAGAAACTTAACTTTTGAATTGGGGACTGGAAATCGCAGTATTGCACTGTCAAGAAACCCTAAGAAGGTTCCCAGGGTGATTTTAAATATGTATGGGGTTTATAATTGTAGTGGGCAATGGTATAAGGTTATTTTTGGCCATTTTATATGAAAGTGTACTGTCTCTTTAAAAACGTAACTTTTGAATTGTGGGCTGGATATCGCAGTATAGCACTGTCAAGACACCCTAAGAAGGTTCCCAGGGTGATTTTAAATATGTATGGGGTTTATAATTGTAGTGGGCAATGGTATAAGGTTATTTTTGGCCATTTTATATGAAAGTGTACTGTCTCTTTAAGAAATTTCACTTTTGAATTGGGGGCTGGAAATCGCAGTATAGCACTGTCAAGACACCCTAAGAAGGTTCCCAGGGTGATTTTAAATATGTATGGGTTTTATAATTGTAGTGGGCAATGGTATAAGGTTATTTTTGGCCATTTTATATGAAAGTGTACTGTCTCTTTAAGAAATTTCGCTTTTGAATTGTGGGCTGGAAATTGCAGTATAGCACTGTCAAGACACCCTAAGAAGGTTCCCAGGGTGATTTTAAATATGTATGGGGTTTATAATTGTAGTTGTCAATGGTATAAGGTTATTTTTGGCCATTTTATATGAAAGTGTACTGTCTCTTTAAGAAACTTAACTTTTGAATTGGGGGCTGAAAATCGCAGTATAGCAGTGTCAAGACACCCTAAGAAGGTTCCCAGGGTGATTTTAAATATGTATGGGGTTTATAATTGTAGTGGGCAATGGTATAAGGTTATTTTTGGCCATTTTATATGAAAGTGTACTGTCTCTTTAAGAATCTTAACTTTTGATTTGGGGGCTGGAAATCGCAGTATAGCATTTTCAGGACACCCTGGGAAGGTTCCCATGGTGATTTTAAATATGTATGGGGTTTATAATTGTAGTGGGCAATGGTATAAGGTTATTTTTGCCCATTTTATATGAGTGTACTGTCTCTTTAAGAAATTTCACTTTTGAATTGGGGGCTGGAAATCGCAGTATAGCACTGTCAAGACACCCTAAGAAGGTTCCCAGGGTGATTATAAATATGTATGGGGTTTATAATTGTAGTGGGCAATGGTATAAGGTTATTTTTGGCCATTTTATATGAAAGTGTACTGTCTCTTTAAGAAACTTAACTTTTGAATTGGGGGCTGGAAATCGCAGTATAGCATTTTCAGGACACCCTGGGAAGGTTCCCATGGTGATTTTAAATATGTATGGGGTTTATAATTGTAGTGGGCAATGGTATAAGGTTATTTTTGGCCATTTTATATGAAAGTGTACTGTCTCTTTAAGAAATTTCACTTTTGAATTGGGGGCTGGAAATCGCAGTATAGCACTGTCAAGACACCCTAAGAAGGTTCCCAGGGTGATTATAAATATGTATGGGGTTTATAATTGTAGTGGGCAATGGTATAAGGTTATTTTTGGCCATTTTATATGAAAGTGTACTGTCTCTTTAAGAAACTTAACTTTTGAATTGGGGGCTGGAAATCGCAGTATAGCACTGTCAAGACATCCTAAGAAGGTTCCCAGGGTGATTTTAAATATGTATGGGGTTTATAATTGTAGTGGGCAATGGTATAAGGTTATTTTTGGCCATTTTATATGAAAGTGTACTGTCTCTTTAAGAAATTTAACTTTTGAATTGGGGGCTGGAAATCGCAGTATAGCACTGTCAAGACACCCTAAGAAGGTTCCCAGGGTGATTTTAAATATGTATGGGGTTTATAATTGTAGTGGGCAATGGTATAAGGTTATTTTTGGCCATTTTATATGAAAGTGTACTGTCTCTTTAAGAAACTTAACTTTTGAATTGGGGGCTGGAAATCGCAGTATAGCACTGTCAAGACATCCTAAGAAGGTTCCCAGGGTGATTTTAAATATGTATGGGGTTTATAATTGTAGTGGGCAATGGTATAAGGTTATTTTTGGCCATTTTATATGAAAGTGTACTGTCTCTTTAAGAATCTTAACTTTTGAATTGGGGGCTGGAAATCGCAGTATAGCATTTTCAGGACACCCTGGGAAGGTTCCCATGGTGATTTTAAATATGTATGGGGTTTATAATCGTAGTGGGCAATGGTATAAGGTTATTTTTGGCCATTTTATATGAAAGTGTACTGTCTCTTTAAGAAATTTCACTTTTGAATTGGGGGCTGGAAATCGCAGTATAGCACTGTCAAGACACCCTAATTAGGTTCCCAGGGTGATTTTAAATATGGATGGGGTTTATAATTGTAGTGGGCAATGGTATAAGGTTATTTTTGGCAATTTTATATTAAAGTGTACTGTCTCTTTAAGAATCTTAACTTTTGAATTGGGGGCTGGAAATCGCAGCATCGCATTTTCAGGACACCCTGGGAAGGTTCCCAGGGTGATTTTAAATATGTATGGGGTTTATAATCGTAGTGGGCAATGGTATAAGGTTATTTTTGGCCATTTTATATGAAAGTGTACTGTCTCTTTAAGAAATTTCACTTTTGAATTGTGGGCTGGAAATCGCAGTATAGCACTGTCAAGACACCCTAAGAAGGTTCCCAGGGTGATTTTAAATATGTATGGGGTTTATAATTGTAGTTGTCAATGGTATAAGGTTATTTTTGGCCATTTTATATGAAAGTGTACTGTCTCTTTAAGAAACTTAACTTTTGAATTTGGGGCTGGAAATCGCAGTATAGCACTGTCAAGACACCCTAAGAAGGTTCCCAGGGTGATTATAAATATGTATGGGGTTTATAATTGTAGTGGGCAATGGTATAAGGTTATTTTTGGCCATTTTATATGAAAGTGTACTGTCTCTTTAAGAAACTTAACTTTTGAATTGGGGGCTGGAAATCGCAGTATAGCACTGTCAAGACATCCTAAGAAGGTTCCCAGGGTGATTTTAAATATGTATGGGGTTTATAATTGTAGTGGGCAATGGTATAAGGTTATTTTTGGCCATTTTATATGAAAGTGTACTGTCTCTTTAAGAAATTTAACTTTTGAATTGGGGGCTGGAAATCGCAGTATAGCACTGTCAAGACACCCTAAGAAGGTTCCCAGGGTGATTTTAAATATGTATGGGGTTTATAATTGTAGTGGGCAATGGTATAAGGTTATTTTTGGCCATTTTATATGAAAGTGTACTGTCTCTTTAAGAAACTTAACTTTTGAATTGGGGGCTGGAAATCGCAGTATAGCACTGTCAAGACATCCTAAGAAGGTTCCCAGGGTGATTTTAAATATGTATGGGGTTTATAATTGTAGTGGGCAATGGTATAAGGTTATTTTTGGCCATTTTATATGAAAGTGTACTGTCTCTTTAAGAATCTTAACTTTTGAATTGGGGGCTGGAAATCGCAGTATAGCATTTTCAGGACACCCTGGGAAGGTTCCCATGGTGATTTTAAATATGTATGGGGTTTATAATCGTAGTGGGCAATGGTATAAGGTTATTTTTGGCCATTTTATATGAAAGTGTACTGTCTCTTTAAGAAATTTCACTTTTGAATTGGGGGCTGGAAATCGCAGTATAGCACTGTCAAGACACCCTAATTAGGTTCCCAGGGTGATTTTAAATATGGATGGGGTTTATAATTGTAGTGGGCAATGGTATAAGGTTATTTTTGGCAATTTTATATTAAAGTGTACTGTCTCTTTAAGAATCTTAACTTTTGAATTGGGGGCTGGAAATCGCAGCATCGCATTTTCAGGACACCCTGGGAAGGTTCCCAGGGTGATTTTAAATATGTATGGGGTTTATAATCGTAGTGGGCAATGGTATAAGGTTATTTTTGGCCATTTTATATGAAAGTGTACTGTCTCTTTAAGAAATTTCACTTTTGAATTGTGGGCTGGAAATCGCAGTATAGCACTGTCAAGACACCCTAAGAAGGTTCCCAGGGTGATTTTAAATATGTATGGGGTTTATAATTGTAGTTGTCAATGGTATAAGGTTATTTTTGGCCATTTTATATGAAAGTGTACTGTCTCTTTAAGAAACTTAACTTTTGAATTTGGGGCTGGAAATCGCAGTATAGCACTGTCAAGACACCCTAAGAAGGTTCCCAGGGTGTTTTTAAATATGTATGGGGTTTATAATTGTAGTGGGCAATGGTATAAGGTTATTTTTGGCCATTTTATATGAAAGTGTACTGTCTCTTTAAGAAACTTAACTTTTGAATTGGGGGCTGGAAATCGCAGTATAGCACTGTCAAGACACCCTAAGAAGGTTCCCAGGGTGATTTTAAATATGTATGGGGTTTATAATTGTAGTTGTCAATGGTATAAGGTTATTTTTGGCCATTTTATATGAAAGTGTACTGTCTCTTTAAGAACTTAACTTTTGAATTGGAGGCTGGATAGCGCAGTATAGCACTGTCAAGACACCCTGGGAAGGTTCCCAGGGTGATTTTAAATATGTATGGGGTTTATAATTGTAGTGGGCAATGGTATAAGGTTATTTTTGGCCATTTTATATGAAAGTGTACTGTCTCTTTAAGAAATTTCACTTTTGAATTGTGGGCTGGAAATTGCAGTATAGCACTGTCAAGACACCCTAAGAAGGTTCCCAGGGTGATTTTAAATATGTATGGGGTTTATAATTGTAGTTGTCAATGGTATAAGGTTATTTTTGGCCATTTTATATGAAAGTGTACTGTCTCTTTAAGAAACTTAACTTTTGAATTGGGGGCTGGAAATCGCAGTATAGCACTGTCAAGACACCCTAAGAAGGTTCCCAGGGTGATTTTAAATATGTATGGGGTTTATAATTGTAGTTGTCAATGGTATAAGGTTATTTTTGGCCATTTTATATGAAAGTGTACTGTCTCTTTAAGAAACTTAACTTTTGAATTGGGGGCTGGAAATCGCAGTATAGCATTTTCAGGACACCCTGGGGAGGTTCCCAGGGTGATTTTAAATATGTATGGGGTTTATAATTGTAGTTGTCAATGGTATAAGGTTATTTTTGGCCATTTTATATGAAAGTGTACTGTCTCTTTAAGAAATTAACTTTTGAATTGGGGGTTGGAAATCACAGTATAGCACTGTCAAGACACCCTAAGAAGGTTCCCAGGGTGATTTTAAATATGTATGGGGTTTATAATTGTAGTGGGCAATGGTATAAGGTTATTTTTGGCCATTTTATATGAAAGCGTACTGTCTCTTTAAGAAATTTAACTTTTGAATTGGGGGCTGGAAATCACAGTATAGCACTGTCAAGACACCCCTAAGAAGGTTCCCAGGGTGATTTTAAATATGTATGGGGTTTATAATTGTAGTGGGCAATGGTATAAGGTTATTTTTGGCCATTTTATATGAAAGTGTACTGTCTCTTTAAGAACTTAACTTTTGAATTGGGGGCTGGAAATAGCACTATAGCACTGTCAAGACACAATGGGAAGGTTCCCAGGGTGATATTAAATATGTATGGGGTTTATAATTGTAGTAGGCAATGGTATAAGGTTATTTTTGGCCATTTTATATGAAAGTGTATTGTCTCTTTAAGAAACTTAACTTTTGAATTGGGGACTGGAAATCGCAGTATTGCACTGTCAAGAAACCCTAAGAAGGTTCCCAGGGTGATTTTAAATATGTATGGGGTTTATAATTGTAGTGGGCAATGGTATAAGGTTATTTTTGGCCATTTTATATGAAAGTGTACTGTCTCTTTAAAAACGTAACTTTTGAATTGTGGGCTGGATATCGCAGTATAGCACTGTCAAGACACCCTAAGAAGGTTCCCAGGGTGATTTTAAATATGTATGGGGTTTATAATTGTAGTGGGCAATGGTATAAGGTTATTTTTGGCCATTTTATATGAAAGTGTACTGTCTCTTTAAGAAATTTCACTTTTGAATTGGGGGCTGGAAATCGCAGTATAGCACTGTCAAGACACCCTAAGAAGATTCCCAGGGTGATTTTAAATATGTATGGGGTTTATAATTGTAGTGGGCAATGGTATAAGGTTATTTTTGGCCATTTTATATGAAAGTGTACTGTCTCTTTAAGAAATTTCACTTTTGAATTGGGGGCTGGAAATCGCAGTATAGCATTTTCAGGACACCCTGGGGAGGTTCCCAGGGTAATTTTAAATATATATGGGGTTTTTAATTGTAGTGGGCAATGGTATAAGGTTATTTTTGGCCATTTTATATGAAAGTGTACTGTCTCTTTAAGAAATTTCACTTTTGAATTGTGTGCTGGAAATCGCAGTATAGCACTGTCAAGACACCCTAAGAAGTTTCCTAGGGTGATTTTAAATATGTATGGGGTTTATAATTGTAGTTGTCAATGGTATAAGGTTATTTTTGGCCATTTTATATGAAAGTGTACTGTCTCTTTAAGAAATTTCACTTTTGAATTGGGGGCTGGAAATCACAGTATAGCACTGTCAAGACACCCCTAAGAAGGTTCCCATGGTGATTTTAAATATGTATGGGGTTTATAATTGTAGTGGGCAATGGTATAAGGTTATTTTTGGCCATTTTATATGAAAGTGTACTGTCTCTTTAAGAACTTAACTTTTGAATTGGGGGCTGGAAATCGCAGTATTGCACTGTCAAGAAACCCTAAGAAGGTTCCCAGGGTGATTTTAAATATGTATGGGGTTTATAATTGTAGTGGGCAATGGTATAAGGTTATTTTTGGCCATTTTATATGAAAGTGTACGGTCTCTTTAAGAAATTTCACTTTTGAATTGGGGGCTGGAAATCGCAGTATAGCATTTTCAGGACACCCTGGGGAGGTTCCCAGGGTGATTTTAAATATGTATGGGGTTTATAATTGTTGTGGGCAATGGTATAAGGTTATTTTTGGCCATTTTATATGAAAATGTATTGTCTCTTTAAGAAACTTAACTTTTGAATTGGGGGCTGGAAATCGCAGTATAGCACTGTCAAGACACCCTGGGAAGGTTCCCAGGGTGATTTTAAATATGTATGGGGTTTATAATTGTAGTGGGCAATGGTATAAGGTTATTTTTGGCCATTTTATATGAAAGTGTACTGTCTCTTTAAGAAACTTAACTTTTGAATTGGGGGCTGGAAATCGCAGTATAGCACTGTCAAGACATCCTAAGAAGGTTCCCAGGGTGATTTTAAATATGGATGGGGTTTATAATTGTAGTGGGCAATGGTATAAGGTTATTTTTGGCCATTTTATATGAAAGTGTACTGTCTCTTTAAGAAACTTAACTTTTGAATTGGAAGCTGGAAATCGCAGTATAGCAGTGTCAAGACACCCTAAGAAGGTTCCCAGGGTGATTTTAAATATGTATGGGGTTTATAATTGTAGTGGGCAATGGTATAAGGTTGTTTTTGGCCATTTTATATGAAAGTGTACTGTCTCTTTAAGAAATTTCACTTTTGAATTGTGGGCTGGAAATCGCAGTATAGCACTGTCAAGACACCCTAAGAAGGTTCGCAGGGTGATTTTAAATATGTATGGGGTTTATAATTGTAGTGGGCAATGGTATAAGGTTATTTTTGGCCATTTCATATGAAAGTGTACTGTCTCTTTAAGAACGTAACTTTTGAATTGGGGGCTGGAAATCGCAGTATAGCACTGTCAAGACACCATAAGAAGGTTCCAAGGGTGATTTTAAATATGTATGGGGTTTATAATTGTAGTGGGCAATGGTATAAGGTTATTTTTGGCCATTTTATATGAAAGTGTACTGTCTCTTTAAGAAATTTCACTTTTGAATTGGGAGCTGGAAATCGCAGTATAGCACTGTCAAGACACCCTAAGAAGGTTCCCAGGGTGATTTTAAATATGTATGGGGTTTATAATTGTAGTGGTCAATGGTATAAGGTTATTTTTGGCCATTTTATATGAAAGTGTACTGTCTCTTTAAGAAACTTTACTTTTGAATTGGGGGGTTGGAAATCGCAGTATAGCATTTTCAGGACACCCTGGGAAGGTTCCCATGGTGATTTTAAATATGTATGGGGTTTATAATTGTAGTGGGCAATGGTATAAGGTTATTTTTGGCCATTTTATATGAAAGTGTACTGTCTCTTTAAGAAATTTTACTTTTGAATTGGGGGCTGGAAATCGCAGTATAGCACTGTCAAGACACCCTAAGAAGGTTCCCAGGGTGATTATAAATATGTATGGGGTTTATAATTGTAGTGGGCAATGGTATAAGGTTATTTTTGGCCATTTTATATGAAAGTGTACTGTCTCTTTAAGAAACTTAACTTTTGAATTGGGGGCTGGAAATCGCAGTATAGCACTGTCAAGACATCCTAAGAAGGTTCCCAGGGTGATTTTAAATATGGATGGGGTTTATAATTGTAGTGGGCAATGGTATAAGGTTATTTTTGGCCATTTTATATGAAAGTGTACTGTCTCTTTAAGAAATTTCACTTTTGAATTGGGGCTGGAAATTGCAGTATAGCACTGTCAAGACACCCTAAGAAGGTTCCCAGGGTGATTTTAAATATGTATGGGTTTTATAATTGTAGTGGGCAATGGTATAAGGTTATTTTTGGCCATTTTATATGAAAGTGTACTGTCTCTTTAAGAAATTTCGCTTTTGAATTGTGGGCTGGAAATTGCAGTATAGCACTGTCAAGACACCCTAAGAAGGTTCCCAGGGTGATTTTAAATATGTATGGGGTTTATAATTGTAGTTGTCAATGGTATAAGGTTATTTTTGGCCATTTTATATGAAAGTGTACTGTCTCTTTAAGAAACTTAACTTTTGAATTGGGGACTGGAAATCGCAGTATTGCACTGTCAAGAAACCCTAAGAAGGTTCCCAGGGTGATTTTAAATATGTATGGGGTTTATAATTGTAGTGGGCAATGGTATAAGGTTATTTTTGGCCATTTTATATGAAAGTGTACTGTCTCTTTAAAAACGTAACTTTTGAATTGTGGGCTGGATATCGCAGTATAGCACTGTCAAGACACCCTAAGAAGGTTCCCAGGGTGATTTTAAATATGTATGGGGTTTATAATTGTAGTGGGCAATGGTATAAGGTTATTTTTGGCCATTTTATATGAAAGTGTACTGTCTCTTTAAGAAATTTCACTTTTGAATTGGGGGCTGGAAATCGCAGTATAGCACTGTCAAGACACCCTAAGAAGGTTCCCAGGGTGATTTTAAATATGTATGGGTTTTATAATTGTAGTGGGCAATGGTATAAGGTTATTTTTGGCCATTTTATATGAAAGTGTACTGTCTCTTTAAGAAATTTCGCTTTTGAATTGTGGGCTGGAAATTGCAGTATAGCACTGTCAAGACACCCTAAGAAGGTTCCCAGGGTGATTTTAAATATGTATGGGGTTTATAATTGTAGTTGTCAATGGTATAAGGTTATTTTTGGCCATTTTATATGAAAGTGTACTGTCTCTTTAAGAAACTTAACTTTTGAATTGGGGGCTGAAAATCGCAGTATAGCAGTGTCAAGACACCCTAAGAAGGTTCCCAGGGTGATTTTAAATATGTATGGGGTTTATAATTGTAGTGGGCAATGGTATAAGGTTATTTTTGGCCATTTTATATGAAAGTGTACTGTCTCTTTAAGAATCTTAACTTTTGATTTGGGGGCTGGAAATCGCAGTATAGCATTTTCAGGACACCCTGGGAAGGTTCCCATGGTGATTTTAAATATGTATGGGGTTTATAATTGTAGTGGGCAATGGTATAAGGTTATTTTTGCCCATTTTATATGAGTGTACTGTCTCTTTAAGAAATTTCACTTTTGAATTGGGGGCTGGAAATCGCAGTATAGCACTGTCAAGACACCCTAAGAAGGTTCCCAGGGTGATTATAAATATGTATGGGGTTTATAATTGTAGTGGGCAATGGTATAAGGTTATTTTTGGCCATTTTATATGAAAGTGTACTGTCTCTTTAAGAAACTTAACTTTTGAATTGGGGGCTGGAAATCGCAGTATAGCATTTTCAGGACACCCTGGGAAGGTTCCCATGGTGATTTTAAATATGTATGGGGTTTATAATTGTAGTGGGCAATGGTATAAGGTTATTTTTGGCCATTTTATATGAAAGTGTACTGTCTCTTTAAGAAATTTCACTTTTGAATTGGGGGCTGGAAATCGCAGTATAGCACTGTCAAGACACCCTAAGAAGGTTCCCAGGGTGATTATAAATATGTATGGGGTTTATAATTGTAGTGGGCAATGGTATAAGGTTATTTTTGGCCATTTTATATGAAAGTGTACTGTCTCTTTAAGAAACTTAACTTTTGAATTGGGGGCTGGAAATCGCAGTATAGCACTGTCAAGACATCCTAAGAAGGTTCCCAGGGTGATTTTAAATATGTATGGGGTTTATAATTGTAGTGGGCAATGGTATAAGGTTATTTTTGGCCATTTTATATGAAAGTGTACTGTCTCTTTAAGAAATTTAACTTTTGAATTGGGGGCTGGAAATCGCAGTATAGCACTGTCAAGACACCCTAAGAAGGTTCCCAGGGTGATTTTAAATATGTATGGGGTTTATAATTGTAGTGGGCAATGGTATAAGGTTATTTTTGGCCATTTTATATGAAAGTGTACTGTCTCTTTAAGAAACTTAACTTTTGAATTGGGGGCTGGAAATCGCAGTATAGCACTGTCAAGACATCCTAAGAAGGTTCCCAGGGTGATTTTAAATATGTATGGGGTTTATAATTGTAGTGGGCAATGGTATAAGGTTATTTTTGGCCATTTTATATGAAAGTGTACTGTCTCTTTAAGAATCTTAACTTTTGAATTGGGGGCTGGAAATCGCAGTATAGCATTTTCAGGACACCCTGGGAAGGTTCCCATGGTGATTTTAAATATGTATGGGGTTTATAATCGTAGTGGGCAATGGTATAAGGTTATTTTTGGCCATTTTATATGAAAGTGTACTGTCTCTTTAAGAAATTTCACTTTTGAATTGGGGGCTGGAAATCGCAGTATAGCACTGTCAAGACACCCTAATTAGGTTCCCAGGGTGATTTTAAATATGGATGGGGTTTATAATTGTAGTGGGCAATGGTATAAGGTTATTTTTGGCAATTTTATATTAAAGTGTACTGTCTCTTTAAGAATCTTAACTTTTGAATTGGGGGCTGGAAATCGCAGCATCGCATTTTCAGGACACCCTGGGAAGGTTCCCAGGGTGATTTTAAATATGTATGGGGTTTATAATCGTAGTGGGCAATGGTATAAGGTTATTTTTGGCCATTTTATATGAAAGTGTACTGTCTCTTTAAGAAATTTCACTTTTGAATTGTGGGCTGGAAATCGCAGTATAGCACTGTCAAGACACCCTAAGAAGGTTCCCAGGGTGATTTTAAATATGTATGGGGTTTATAATTGTAGTTGTCAATGGTATAAGGTTATTTTTGGCCATTTTATATGAAAGTGTACTGTCTCTTTAAGAAACTTAACTTTTGAATTTGGGGCTGGAAATCGCAGTATAGCACTGTCAAGACACCCTAAGAAGGTTCCCAGGGTGTTTTTAAATATGTATGGGGTTTATAATTGTAGTGGGCAATGGTATAAGGTTATTTTTGGCCATTTTATATGAAAGTGTACTGTCTCTTTAAGAAACTTAACTTTTGAATTGGGGGCTGGAAATCGCAGTATAGCACTGTCAAGACACCCTAAGAAGGTTCCCAGGGTGATTTTAAATATGTATGGGGTTTATAATTGTAGTTGTCAATGGTATAAGGTTATTTTTGGCCATTTTATATGAAAGTGTACTGTCTCTTTAAGAACTTAACTTTTGAATTGGAGGCTGGATAGCGCAGTATAGCACTGTCAAGACACCCTGGGAAGGTTCCCAGGGTGATTTTAAATATGTATGGGGTTTATAATTGTAGTGGGCAATGGTATAAGGTTATTTTTGGCCATTTTATATGAAAGTGTACTGTCTCTTTAAGAAATTTCACTTTTGAATTGTGGGCTGGAAATTGCAGTATAGCACTGTCAAGACACCCTAAGAAGGTTCCCAGGGTGATTTTAAATATGTATGGGGTTTATAATTGTAGTTGTCAATGGTATAAGGTTATTTTTGGCCATTTTATATGAAAGTGTACTGTCTCTTTAAGAAACTTAACTTTTGAATTGGGGGCTGGAAATCGCAGTATAGCACTGTCAAGACACCCTAAGAAGGTTCCCAGGGTGATTTTAAATATGTATGGGGTTTATAATTGTAGTTGTCAATGGTATAAGGTTATTTTTGGCCATTTTATATGAAAGTGTACTGTCTCTTTAAGAAACTTAACTTTTGAATTGGGGGCTGGAAATCGCAGTATAGCATTTTCAGGACACCCTGGGGAGGTTCCCAGGGTGATTTTAAATATGTATGGGGTTTATAATTGTAGTTGTCAATGGTATAAGGTTATTTTTGGCCATTTTATATGAAAGTGTACTGTCTCTTTAAGAAATTAACTTTTGAATTGGGGGTTGGAAATCACAGTATAGCACTGTCAAGACACCCTAAGAAGGTTCCCAGGGTGATTTTAAATATGTATGGGGTTTATAATTGTAGTGGGCAATGGTATAAGGTTATTTTTGGCCATTTTATATGAAAGTGTACTGTCTCTTTAAGAACTTAACTTTTGAATTGGGGGCTGGAAATAGCACTATAGCACTGTCAAGACACAATGGGAAGGTTCCCAGGGTGATATTAAATATGTATGGGGTTTATAATTGTAGTAGGCAATGGTATAAGGTTATTTTTGGCCATTTTATATGAAAGTGTATTGTCTCTTTAAGAAACTTAACTTTTGAATTGGGGACTGGAAATCGCAGTATTGCACTGTCAAGAAACCCTAAGAAGGTTCCCAGGGTGATTTTAAATATGTATGGGGTTTATAATTGTAGTGGGCAATGGTATAAGGTTATTTTTGGCCATTTTATATGAAAGTGTACTGTCTCTTTAAAAACGTAACTTTTGAATTGTGGGCTGGATATCGCAGTATAGCACTGTCAAGACACCCTAAGAAGGTTCCCAGGGTGATTTTAAATATGTATGGGGTTTATAATTGTAGTGGGCAATGGTATAAGGTTATTTTTGGCCATTTTATATGAAAGTGTACTGTCTCTTTAAGAAATTTCACTTTTGAATTGGGGGCTGGAAATCGCAGTATAGCACTGTCAAGACACCCTAAGAAGATTCCCAGGGTGATTTTAAATATGTATGGGGTTTATAATTGTAGTGGGCAATGGTATAAGGTTATTTTTGGCCATTTTATATGAAAGTGTACTGTCTCTTTAAGAAATTTCACTTTTGAATTGGGGGCTGGAAATCGCAGTATAGCATTTTCAGGACACCCTGGGGAGGTTCCCAGGGTAATTTTAAATATATATGGGGTTTTTAATTGTAGTGGGCAATGGTATAAGGTTATTTTTGGCCATTTTATATGAAAGTGTACTGTCTCTTTAAGAAACTTAACTTTTGAATTGAGGGCTGGAAATCGCAGTATAGCATTTTCAGGACACCCTGGGGAGGTTCCCAGGGTGATTTTAAATATGTATGGGGTTTATAATTGCAGTGGGCAATGGTATAAGGTTATTTTTGGCCATTTTATATGAAAGTGTACTGTCTCTTTAAGAAATTTCACTTTTGAATTGTGTGCTGGAAATCGCAGTATAGCACTGTCAAGACACCCTAAGAAGTTTCCTAGGGTGATTTTAAATATGTATGGGGTTTATAATTGTAGTTGTCAATGGTATAAGGTTATTTTTGGCCATTTTATATGAAAGTGTACTGTCTCTTTAAGAAATTTCACTTTTGAATTGGGGGCTGGAAATCACAGTATAGCACTGTCAAGACACCCCTAAGAAGGTTCCCATGGTGATTTTAAATATGTATGGGGTTTATAATTGTAGTGGGCAATGGTATAAGGTTATTTTTGGCCATTTTATATGAAAGTGTACTGTCTCTTTAAGAACTTAACTTTTGAATTGGGGGCTGGAAATCCCAGTATAGCACTGTCAAGACACCCTGGGAAGGTTCCCAGGGTGATATTAAATATGTATGGGGTTTATAATTGTAGTAGGCAATGGTATAAGGTTATTTTTGGCCATTTTATATGAAAGTGTATTGTTTCTTTAAGAAACTTAACTTTTGAATTGGGGACTGGAAATCGCAGTATTGCACTGTCAAGAAACCCTAAGAAGGTTCCCAGGGTGATTTTAAATATGTATGGGGTTTATAATTGTAGTGGGCAATGGTATAAGGTTATTTTTGGCCATTTTATATGAAAGTGTACTGTCTCTTTAAGAAATTTCACTTTTGAATTGGGGGCTGGAAATCGCAGTATAGCATTTTCAGGACACCCTGGGGAGGTTCCCAGGGTGATTTTAAATATGTATGGGGTTTATAATTGTTGTGGGCAATGGTATAAGGTTATTTTTGGCCATTTTATATGAAAATGTATTGTCTCTTTAAGAAACTTAACTTTTGAATTGGGGGCTGGAAATCGCAGTATAGCACTGTCAAGACACCCTGGGAAGGTTCCCAGGGTGATTTTAAATATGTATGGGGTTTATAATTGTAGTGGGCAATGGTATAAGGTTATTTTTGGCCATTTTATATGAAAGTGTACTGTCTCTTTAAGAAACTTAACTTTTGAATTGGGGGCTGGAAATCGCAGTATAGCACTGTCAAGACATCCTAAGAAGGTTCCCAGGGTGATTTTAAATATGGATGGGGTTTATAATTGTAGTGGGCAATGGTATAAGGTTATTTTTGGCCATTTTATATGAAAGTGTACTGTCTCTTTAAGAAACTTAACTTTTGAATTGGAAGCTGGAAATCGCAGTATAGCAGTGTCAAGACACCCTAAGAAGGTTCCCAGGGTGATTTTAAATATGTATGGGGTTTATAATTGTAGTGGGCAATGGTATAAGGTTGTTTTTGGCCATTTTATATGAAAGTGTACTGTCTCTTTAAGAAATTTCACTTTTGAATTGTGGGCTGGAAATCGCAGTATAGCACTGTCAAGACACCCTAAGAAGGTTCGCAGGGTGATTTTAAATATGTATGGGGTTTATAATTGTAGTGGGCAATGGTATAAGGTTATTTTTGGCCATTTCATATGAAAGTGTACTGTCTCTTTAAGAACGTAACTTTTGAATTGGGGGCTGGAAATCGCAGTATAGCACTGTCAAGACACCCTAAGAAGGTTCCAAGGGTGATTTTAAATATGTATGGGGTTTATAATTGTAGTGGGCAATGGTATAAGGTTATTTTTGGCCATTTTATATGAAAGTGTACTGTCTCTTTAAGAAATTTCACTTTTGAATTGGGAGCTGGAAATCGCAGTATAGCACTGTCAAGACACCCTAAGAAGGTTCCCAGGGTGATTTTAAATATGTATGGGGTTTATAATTGTAGTGGTCAATGGTATAAGGTTATTTTTGGCCATTTTATATGAAAGTGTACTGTCTCTTTAAGAAACTTTACTTTTGAATTGGGGGGTTGGAAATCGCAGTATAGCATTTTCAGGACACCCTGGGAAGGTTCCCATGGTGATTTTAAATATGTATGGGGTTTATAATTGTAGTGGGCAATGGTATAAGGTTATTTTTGGCCATTTTATATGAAAGTGTACTGTCTCTTTAAGAAATTTTACTTTTGAATTGGGGGCTGGAAATCGCAGTATAGCACTGTCAAGACACCCTAAGAAGGTTCCCAGGGTGATTATAAATATGTATGGGGTTTATAATTGTAGTGGGCAATGGTATAAGGTTATTTTTGGCCATTTTATATGAAAGTGTACTGTCTCTTTAAGAAACTTAACTTTTGAATTGGGGGCTGGAAATCGCAGTATAGCACTGTCAAGACATCCTAAGAAGGTTCCCAGGGTGATTTTAAATATGGATGGGGTTTATAATTGTAGTGGGCAATGGTATAAGGTTATTTTTGGCCATTTTATATGAAAGTGTACTGTCTCTTTAAGAAACTTAACTTTTGAATTGGGGGCTGGAAATTGCAGTATAGCACTGTCAAGACACCCTAAGAAGGTTCCCAGGGTGATTTTAAATATGTATGGGTTTTATAATTGTAGTGGGCAATGGTATAAGGTTATTTTTGGCCATTTTATATGAAAGTGTACTGTCTCTTTAAGAAATTTCGCTTTTGAATTGTGGGCTGGAAATTGCAGTATAGCACTGTGAAGACACCCTAAGAAGGTTCCCAGGGTGATTTTAAATATGTATGGGGTTTATAATTGTAGTTGTCAATGGTATAAGGTTATTTTTGGCCATTTTATATGAAAGTGTACTGTCTCTTTAAGAAACTTAACTTTTGAATTGGGGCTGGAAATCGCAGTATAGCACTGTCAAGACACCCTAAGAAGGTTCCCAGGGTGATTTTAAATATGTATGGGGTTTATAATTGTAGTGGGCAATGGTATAAGGTTATTTTTGGCCATTTTATATGAAAGTGTACTGTCTCTTTAAGAATCTTAACTTTTGATTTGGGGGCTGGAAATCGCAGTATAGCATTTTCAGGACACCCTGGGAAGGTTCCCATGGTGATTTTAAATATGTATGGGGTTTATAATTGTAGTGGGCAATGGTATAAGGTTATTTTTGCCCATTTTATATGAGTGTACTGTCTCTTTAAGAAATTTCACTTTTGAATTGGGGGCTGGAAATCGCAGTATAGCACTGTCAAGACACCCTAAGAAGGTTCCCAGGGTGATTATAAATATGTATGGGGTTTATAATTGTAGTGGGCAATGGTATAAGGTTATTTTTGGCCATTTTATATGAAAGTGTACTGTCTCTTTAAGAAACTTAACTTTTGAATTGGGGGCTGGAAATCGCAGTATAGCACTGTCAAGACATCCTAAGAAGGTTCCCAGGGTGATTTTAAATATGTATGGGGTTTATAATTGTAGTGGGCAATGGTATAAGGTTATTTTTGGCCATTTTATATGAAAGTGTACTGTCTCTTTAAGAAATTTAACTTTTGAATTGGGGGCTGGAAATCGCAGTATAGCACTGTCAAGACACCCTAAGAAGGTTCCCAGTGTGATTTTAAATATGTATGGGGTTTATAATTGTAGTGGGCAATGGTATAAGGTTATTTTTGGCCATTTTATATGAAAGTGTACTGTCTCTTTAAGAAACTTAACTTTTGAATTGGGGGCTGGAAATCGCAGTATAGCACTGTCAAGACATCCTAAGAAGGTTCCCAGGGTGATTTTAAATATGTATGGGGTTTATAATTGTAGTGGGCAATGGTATAAGGTTATTTTTGGCCATTTTATATGAAAGTGTACTGTCTCTTTAAGAATCTTAACTTTTGAATTGGGGGCTGGAAATCGCAGTATAGCATTTTCAGGACACCCTGGGAAGGTTCCCATGGTGATTTTAAATATGTATGGGGTTTATAATCGTAGTGGGCAATGGTATAAGGTTATTTTTGGCCATTTTATATGAAAGTGTACTGTCTCTTTAAGAAATTTCACTTTTGAATTGGGGGCTGGAAATCGCAGTATAGCACTGTCAAGACACCCTAATTAGGTTCCCAGGGTGATTTTAAATATGGATGGGGTTTATAATTGTAGTGGGCAATGGTATAAGGTTATTTTTGGCAATTTTATATTAAAGTGTACTGTCTCTTTAAGAATCTTAACTTTTGAATTGGGGGCTGGAAATCGCAGCATCGCATTTTCAGGACACCCTGGGAAGGTTCCCAGGGTGATTTTAAATATGTATGGGGTTTATAATCGTAGTGGGCAATGGTATAAGGTTATTTTTGGCCATTTTATATGAAAGTGTACTGTCTCTTTAAGAAATTTCACTTTTGAATTGTGGGCTGTAAATCGCAGTATAGCACTGTCAAGACACCCTAAGAAGGTTCCCAGGGTGATTTTAAATATGTATGGGGTTTATAATTGTAGTTGTCAATGGTATAAGGTTATTTTTGGCCATTTTATATGAAAGTGTACTGTCTCTTTAAGAAACTTAACTTTTTAATTTGGGGCTGGAAATCGCAGTATAGCACTGTCAAGACACCCTAAGAAGGTTCCCAGGGTGTTTTTAAATATGTATGGGGTTTATAATTGTAGTGGGCAATGGTATAAGGTTATTTTTGGCCATTTTATATGAAAGTGTACTGTCTCTTTAAGAAACTTAACTTTTGAATTGGGGGCTGGAAATCGCAGTATAGCACTGTCAAGACACCCTAAGAAGGTTCCCAGGGTGATTTTAAATATGTATGGGGTTTATAATTGTAGTTGTCAATGGTATAAGGTTATTTTTGGCCATTTTATATGAAAGTGTACTGTCTCTTTAAGAACTTAACTTTTGAATTGGAGGCTGGATAGCGCAGTATAGCACTGTCAAGACACCCTGGGAAGGTTCCCAGGGTGATTTTAAATATGTATGGGGTTTATAATTGTAGTGGGCAATGGTATAAGGTTATTTTTGGCCATTTTATATGAAAGTGTACTGTCTCTTTAAGAAATTTCACTTTTGAATTGTGGGCTGGAAATTGCAGTATAGCACTGTCAAGACACCCTAAGAAGGTTCCCAGGGTGATTTTAAATATGTATGGGGTTTATAATTGTAGTTGTCAATGGTATAAGGTTATTTTTGGCCATTTTATATGAAAGTGTACTGTCTCTTTAAGAAACTTAACTTTTGAATTGGGGGCTGGAAATCGCAGTATAGCACTGTCAAGACACCCTAAGAAGGTTCCCAGGGTGATTTTAAATATGTATGGGGTTTATAATTGTAGTTGTCAATGGTATAAGGTTATTTTTGGCCATTTTATATGAAAGTGTACTGTCTCTTTAAGAAACTTAACTTTTGAATTGGGGGCTGGAAATCGCAGTATAGCATTTTCAGGACACCCTGGGGAGGTTCCCAGGGTGATTTTAAATATGTATGGGGTTTATAATTGTAGTTGTCAATGGTATAAGGTTATTTTTGGCCATTTTATATGAAAGTGTACTGTCTCTTTAAGAAATTAACTTTTGAATTGGGGGTTGGAAATCACAGTATAGCACTGTCAAGACACCCTAAGAAGGTTCCCAGGGTGATTTTAAATATGTATGGGGTTTATAATTGTAGTGGGCAATGGTATAAGGTTATTTTTGGCCATTTTATATGAAAGCGTACTGTCTCTTTAAGAAATTTAACTTTTGAATTGGGGGCTGGAAATCGCAGTATAGCACTGTCAAGAAACCCTAAGAAGGTTCCCAGGGTTATTTTAAATATGTATGGGGTTTATAATTGTAGTGGGCAATGGTATAAGGTTATTTTAGGCCATTTTATATGAAAGTGTACTGTCTCTTTAAGAAACTTAACTTTTAAATTGAGGGCTGGAAATCGCAGTATAGCATTTTCAGGACACCCTGGGGAGGTTCCCAGGGTGATTTTAAATATGTATGGGGTTTATAATTGTAGTGGGCAATGGTATAAGGTTATTTTTGGCCATTTTATATGAAAGTGTACTGTCTCTTTAAGAAATTTCACTTTTGAATTGTGGGCTGGAAATCGCAGTATAGCACTGTCAAGACACCCTAAGAAGTTTCCTAGGGTGATTTTAAATATGTATGGGGTTTATAATTGTAGTTGTCAATGGTATAAGGTTATTTTTGGCCATTTTATATGAAAGTGTACTGTCTCTTTAAGAAATTTCACTTTTGAATTGGGGGCTGGAAATCACAGTATAGCACTGTCAAGACACCCCTAAGAAGGTTCCCAGGGTGATTTTAAATATGTATGGGGTTTATAATTGTAGTGGGCAATGGTATAAGGTTATTTTTGGCCATTTTATATGAAAGTGTACTGTCTCTTTAAGAACTTAACTTTTGAATTGGGGGCTGGAAATAGCAGTATAGCACTGTCAAGACACAATGGGAAGGTTCCCAGGGTGATATTAAATATGTATGGGGTTTATAATTGTAGTAGGCAATGGTATAAGGTTATTTTTGGCCATTTTATATGAAAGTGTATTGTCTCTTTAAGAAACTTAACTTTTGAATTGGGGACTGGAAATCGCAGTATTGCACTGTCAAGAAACCCTAAGAAGGTTCCCAGGGTGATTTTAAATATGTATGGGGTTTATAATTGTAGTGGGCAATGGTATAAGGTTATTTTTGGCCATTTTATATGAAAGTGTACTGTCTCTTTAAAAACGTAACTTTTGAATTGTGGGCTGGATATCGCAGTATAGCACTGTCAAGACACCCTAAGAAGGTTCCCAGGGTGATTTTAAGTATGTATGGGGTTTATAATTGTAGTGGGCAATGGTATAAGGTTATTTTTGGCCATTTTATATGAAAGTGTACTGTCTCTTTAAGAAATTTCACTTTTGAATTGGGGGCTGGAAATCGCAGTATAGCACTGTCAAGACACCCTAAGAAGATTCCCAGGGTGATTTTAAATATGTATGGGGTTTATAATTGTAGTGGGCAATGGTATAAGGTTATTTTTGGCCATTTTATATGAAAGTGTACTGTCTCTTTAAGAAATTTCACTTTTGAATTGGGGGCTGGAAATCGCAGTATAGAATTTTCAGGACACCCTGGGGAGGTTCCCAGGGTAATTTTAAATATATATGGGGTTTTTAATTGTAGTGGGCAATGGTATAAGGTTATTTTTGGCCATTTTATATGAAAGTGTACTGTCTCTTTAAGAAACTTAACTTTTGAATTGAGGGCTGGAAATCGCAGTATAGCATTTTCAGGACACCCTGGGGAGGTTCCCAGGGTGATTTTAAATATGTATGGGGTTTATAATTGTAGTGGGCAATGGTATAAGGTTATTTTTGGCCATTTTATATGAAAGTGTACTGTATCTTTAAGAAATTTCACTTTTGAATTGTGTGCTGGAAATCGCAGTATAGCACTGTCAAGACACCCTAAGAAGTTTCCTAGGGTGATTTTAAATATGTATGGGGTTTATAATTGTAGTTGTCAATGGTATAAGGTTATTTTTGGCCATTTTATATGAAAGTGTACTGTCTCTTTAAGAAATTTCACTTTTGAATTGGGGGCTGGAAATCGCAGTATAGCATTTTCAGGACACCCTGGGGAGGTTCCCAGGGTGATTTTAAATATGTATGGGGTTTATAATTGTTGTGGGCAATGGTATAAGGTTATTTTTGGCCATTTTATATGAAAATGTATTGTCTCTTTAAGAAACTTAACTTTTGAATTGGGGGCTGGAAATCGCAGTATAGCACTGTCAAGACACCCTGGGAAGGTTCCCAGGGTGATTTTAAATATGTATGGGGTTTATAATTGTAGTGGGCAATGGTATAAGGTTATTTTTGGCCATTTTATATGAAAGTGTACTGTCTCTTTAAGAAACTTAACTTTTGAATTGGAAGCTGGAAATCGCAGTATAGCAGTGTCAAGACACCCTAAGAAGGTTCCCAGGGTGATTTTAAATATGGATGGGGTTTATAATTGTAGTGGGCAATGGTATAAGGTTGTTTTTGGCCATTTTATATGAAAGTGTACTGTCTCTTTAAGAAATTTCACTTTTGAATTGTGGGCTGGAAATCGCAGTATAGCACTGTCAAGACACCCTAAGAAGGTTCGCAGGGTGATTTTAAATATGTATGGGGTTTATAATTGTAGTGGGCAATGGTATAAGGTTATTTTTGGCCATTTCATATGAAAGTGTACTGTCTCTTTAAGAACGTAACTTTTGAATTGGGGGCTGGAAATCGCAGTATAGCACTGTCAAGACACCCTAAGAAGGTTCCAAGGGTGATTTTAAATATGTATGGGGTTTATAATTGTAGTGGGCAATGGTATAAGGTTATTTTTGGCCATTTTATATGAAAGTGTACTGTCTCTTTAAGAAATTTCACTTTTGAATTGGGAGCTGGAAATCGCAGTATAGCACTGTCAAGACACCCTAAGAAGGTTCCCAGGGTGATTTTAAATATGTATGGGGTTTATAATTGTAGTGGTCAATGGTATAAGGTTATTTTTGGCCATTTTATATGAAAGTGTACTGTCTCTTTAAGAAACTTTACTTTTGAATTGGGGGGTTGGAAATCGCAGTATAGCATTTTCAGGACACCCTGGGAAGGTTCCCATGGTGATTTTAAATATGTATGGGGTTTATAATTGTAGTGGGCAATGGTATAAGGTTATTTTTGGCCATTTTATATGAAAGTGTACTGTCTCTTTAAGAAATTTTACTTTTGAATTGGGGGCTGGAAATCGCAGTATAGCACTGTCAAGACACCCTAAGAAGGTTCCCAGGGTGATTATAAATATGTATGGGGTTTATAATTGTAGTGGGCAATGGTATAAGGTTATTTTTGGCCATTTTATATGAAAGTGTACTGTCTCTTTAAGAAACTTAACTTTTGAATTGGGGGCTGGAAATCGCAGTATAGCACTGTCAAGACATCCTAAGAAGGTTCCCAGGGTGATTTTAAATATGGATGGGGTTTATAATTGTAGTGGGCAATGGTATAAGGTTATTTTTGGCCATTTTATATGAAAGTGTACTGTCTCTTTAAGAAATTTCACTTTTGAATTGGGGCTGGAAATTGCAGTATAGCACTGTCAAGACACCCTAAGAAGGTTCCCAGGGTGATTTTAAATATGTATGGGTTTTATAATTGTAGTGGGCAATGGTATAAGGTTATTTTTGGCCATTTTATATGAAAGTGTACTGTCTCTTTAAGAAATTTCGCTTTTGAATTGTGGGCTGGAAATTGCAGTATAGCACTGTCAAGACACCCTAAGAAGGTTCCCAGGGTGATTTTAAATATGTATGGGGTTTATAATTGTAGTTGTCAATGGTATAAGGTTATTTTTGGCCATTTTATATGAAAGTGTACTGTCTCTTTAAGAAACTTAACTTTTGAATTGGGGGCTGGAAATCGCAGTATAGCACTGTCAAGACACCCTAAGAAGGTTCCCAGGGTGATTTTAAATATGTATGGGGTTTATAATTGTAGTGGGCAATGGTATAAGGTTATTTTTGGCCATTTTATATGAAAGTGTACTGTCTCTTTAAGAATCTTAACTTTTGATTTGGGGGCTGGAAATCGCAGTATAGCATTTTCAGGACACCCTGGGAAGGTTCCCATGGTGATTTTAAATATGTATGGGGTTTATAATTGTAGTGGGCAATGGTATAAGGTTATTTTTGCCCATTTTATATGAGTGTACTGTCTCTTTAAGAAATTTCACTTTTGAATTGGGGGCTGGAAATCGCAGTATAGCACTGTCAAGACACCCTAAGAAGGTTCCCAGGGTGATTATAAATATGTATGGGGTTTATAATTGTAGTGGGCAATGGTATAAGGTTATTTTTGGCCATTTTATATGAAAGTGTACTGTCTCTTTAAGAAACTTAACTTTTGAATTGGGGGCTGGAAATCGCAGTATAGCATTTTCAGGACACCCTGGGAAGGTTCCCATGGTGATTTTAAATATGTATGGGGTTTATAATTGTAGTGGGCAATGGTATAAGGTTATTTTTGGCCATTTTATATGAAAGTGTACTGTCTCTTTAAGAAATTTCACTTTTGAATTGGGGGCTGGAAATCGCAGTATAGCACTGTCAAGACACCCTAAGAAGGTTCCCAGGGTGATTATAAATATGTATGGGGTTTATAATTGTAGTGGGCAATGGTATAAGGTTATTTTTGGCCATTTTATATGAAAGTGTACTGTCTCTTTAAGAAACTTAACTTTTGAATTGGGGGCTGGAAATCGCAGTATAGCACTGTCAAGACATCCTAAGAAGGTTCCCAGGGTGATTTTAAATATGTATGGGGTTTATAATTGTAGTGGGCAATGGTATAAGGTTATTTTTGGCCATTTTATATGAAAGTGTACTGTCTCTTTAAGAAATTTAACTTTTGAATTGGGGGCTGGAAATCGCAGTATAGCACTGTCAAGACACCCTAAGAAGGTTCCCAGGGTGATTTTAAATATGTATGGGGTTTATAATTGTAGTGGGCAATGGTATAAGGTTATTTTTGGCCATTTTATATGAAAGTGTACTGTCTCTTTAAGAAACTTAACTTTTGAATTGGGGGCTGGAAATCGCAGTATAGCACTGTCAAGACATCCTAAGAAGGTTCCCAGGGTGATTTTAAATATGTATGGGGTTTATAATTGTAGTGGGCAATGGTATAAGGTTATTTTTGGCCATTTTATATGAAAGTGTACTGTCTCTTTAAGAAATTTCACTTTTGAATTGGGGGCTGGAAATCGCAGTATAGCACTGTCAAGACACCCTAATTACGTTCCCAGGGTGATTTTAAATATGGATGGGGTTTATAATTGTAGTGGGCAATGGTATAAGGTTATTTTTGGCAATTTTATATTAAAGTGTACTGTCTCTTTAAGAATCTTAACTTTTGAATTGGGGGCTGGAAATCGCAGCATCGCATTTTCAGGACACCCTGGGAAGGTTCCCAGGGTGATTTTAAATATGTATGGGGTTTATAATCGTAGTGGGCAATGGTATAAGGTTATTTTTGGCCATTTTATATGAAAGTGTACTGTCTCTTTAAGAAATTTCACTTTTGAATTGTGGGCTGTAAATCGCAGTATAGCACTGTCAAGACACCCTAAGAAGGTTCCCAGGGTGATTTTAAATATGTATGGGGTTTATAATTGTAGTTGTCAATGGTATAAGGTTATTTTTGGCCATTTTATATGAAAGTGTACTGTCTCTTTAAGAAACTTAACTTTTTAATTTGGGGCTGGAAATCGCAGTATAGCACTGTCAAGACACCCTAAGAAGGTTCCCAGGGTGTTTTTAAATATGTATGGGGTTTATAATTGTAGTGGGCAATGGTATAAGGTTATTTTTGGCCATTTTATATGAAAGTGTACTGTCTCTTTAAGAAACTTAACTTTTGAATTGGGGGCTGGAAATCGCAGTATAGCACTGTCAAGACACCCTAAGAAGGTTCCCAGGGTGATTTTAAATATGTATGGGGTTTATAATTGTAGTTGTCAATGGTATAAGGTTATTTTTGGCCATTTTATATGAAAGTGTACTGTCTCTTTAAGAACTTAACTTTTGAATTGGAGGCTGGATAGCGCAGTATAGCACTGTCAAGACACCCTGGGAAGGTTCCCAGGGTGATTTTAAATATGTATGGGGTTTATAATTGTAGTGGGCAATGGTATAAGGTTATTTTTGGCCATTTTATATGAAAGTGTACTGTCTCTTTAAGAAATTTCACTTTTGAATTGTGGGCTGGAAATTGCAGTATAGCACTGTCAAGACACCCTAAGAAGGTTCCCAGGGTGATTTTAAATATGTATGGGGTTTATAATTGTAGTTGTCAATGGTATAAGGTTATTTTTGGCCATTTTATATGAAAGTGTACTGTCTCTTTAAGAAACTTAACTTTTGAATTGGGGGCTGGAAATCGCAGTATAGCACTGTCAAGACACCCTAAGAAGGTTCCCAGGGTGATTTTAAATATGTATGGGGTTTATAATTGTAGTTGTCAATGGTATAAGGTTATTTTTGGCCATTTTATATGAAAGTGTACTGTCTCTTTAAGAAACTTAACTTTTGAATTGGGGGCTGGAAATCGCAGTATAGCATTTTCAGGACACCCTGGGGAGGTTCCCAGGGTGATTTTAAATATGTATGGGGTTTATAATTGTAGTTGTCAATGGTATAAGGTTATTTTTGGCCATTTTATATGAAAGTGTACTGTCTCTTTAAGAAATTAACTTTTGAATTGGGGGTTGGAAATCACAGTATAGCACTGTCAAGACACCCTAAGAAGGTTCCCAGGGTGATTTTAAATATGTATGGGGTTTATAATTGTAGTGGGCAATGGTATAAGGTTATTTTAGGCCATTTTATATGAAAGTGTACTGTCTCTTTAAGAAACTTAACTTTTAAATTGAGGGCTGGAAATCGCAGTATAGCATTTTCAGGACACCCTGGGGAGGTTCCCAGGGTGATTTTAAATATGTATGGGGTTTATAATTGTAGTGGGCAATGGTATAAGGTTATTTTTGGCCATTTTATATGAAAGTGTACTGTCTCTTTAAGAAATTTCACTTTTGAATTGTGGGCTGGAAATCGCAGTATAGCACTGTCAAGACACCCTAAGAAGTTTCCTAGGGTGATTTTAAATATGTATGGGGTTTATAATTGTAGTTGTCAATGGTATAAGGTTATTTTTGGCCATTTTATATGAAAGTGTACTGTCTCTTTAAGAAATTTCACTTTTGAATTGGGGGCTGGAAATCACAGTATAGCACTGTCAAGACACCCCTAAGAAGGTTCCCAGGGTGATTTTAAATATGTATGGGGTTTATAATTGTAGTGGGCAATGGTATAAGGTTATTTTTGGCCATTTTATATGAAAGTGTACTGTCTCTTTAAGAACTTAACTTTTGAATTGGGGGCTGGAAATAGCAGTATAGCACTGTCAAGACACAATGGGAAGGTTCCCAGGGTGATATTAAATATGTATGGGGTTTATAATTGTAGTAGGCAATGGTATAAGGTTATTTTTGGCCATTTTATATGAAAGTGTATTGTCTCTTTAAGAAACTTAACTTTTGAATTGGGGACTGGAAATCGCAGTATTGCACTGTCAAGAAACCCTAAGAAGGTTCCCAGGGTGATTTTAAATATGTATGGGGTTTATAATTGTAGTGGGCAATGGTATAAGGTTATTTTTGGCCATTTTATATGAAAGTGTACTGTCTCTTTAAAAACGTAACTTTTGAATTGTGGGCTGGATATCGCAGTATAGCACTGTCAAGACACCCTAAGAAGGTTCCCAGGGTGATTTTAAATATGTATGGGGTTTATAATTGTAGTGGGCAATGGTATAAGGTTATTTTTGGCCATTTTATATGAAAGTGTACTGTCTCTTTAAGAAATTTCACTTTTGAATTGGGGGCTGGAAATCGCAGTATAGCACTGTCAAGACACCCTAAGAAGATTCCCAGGGTGATTTTAAATATGTATGGGGTTTATAATTGTAGTGGGCAATGGTATAAGGTTATTTTTGGCCATTTTATATGAAAGTGTACTGTCTCTTTAAGAAATTTCACTTTTGAATTGGGGGCTGGAAATCGCAGTATAGCACTGTCAAGAAACCCTAAGAAGGTTCCCAGGGTTATTTTAAATATGTATGGGGTTTATAATTGTAGTGGGCAATGGTATAAGGTTATTTTAGGCCATTTTATATGAAAGTGTACTGTCTCTTTAAGAAACTTAACTTTTGAATTGAGGGCTGGAAATCGCAGTATAGCATTTTCAGGACACCCTGGGGAGGTTCCCAGGGTGATTTTAAATATGTATGGGGTTTATAATTGTAGTGGGCAATGGTATAAGGTTATTTTTGGCCATTTTATATGAAAGTGTACTGTCTCTTTAAGAAATTTCACTTTTGAATTGTGTGCTGGAAATCGCAGTATAGCACTGTCAAGACACCCTAAGAAGTTTCCTAGGGTGATTTTAAATATGTATGGGGTTTATAATTGTAGTTGTCAATGGTATAAGGTTATTTTTGGCCATTTTATATGAAAGTGTACTGTCTCTTTAAGAAATTTCACTTTTGAATTGGGGGCTGGAAATCACAGTATAGCACTGTCAAGACACCCCTAAGAAGGTTCCCAGGGTGATTTTAAATATGTATGGGGTTTATAATTGTAGTGGGCAATGGTATAAGGTTATTTTTGGCCATTTTATATGAAAGTGTACTGTCTCTTTAAGAACTTAACTTTTGAATTGGGGGCTGGAAATAGCAGTATAGCACTGTCAAGACACAATGGGAAGGTTCCCAGGGTGATATTAAATATGTATGGGGTTTATAATTGTAGTAGGCAATGGTATAAGGTTATTTTTGGCCATTTTATATGAAAGTGTATTGTCTCTTTAAGAAACTTAACTTTTGAATTGGGGACTGGAAATCGCAGTATTGCACTGTCAAGAAACCCTAAGAAGGTTCCCAGGGTGATTTTAAATATGTATGGGGTTTATAATTGTAGTGGGCAATGGTATAAGGTTATTTTTGGCCATTTTATATGAAAGTGTACTGTCTCTTTAAAAACGTAACTTTTGAATTGTGGGCTGGATATCGCAGTATAGCACTGTCAAGACACCCTAAGAAGGTTCCCAGGGTGATTTTAAATATGTATGGGGTTTATAATTGTAGTGGGCAATGGTATAAGGTTATTTTTGGCCATTTTATATGAAAGTGTACTGTCTCTTTAAGAAATTTCACTTTTGAATTGGGGGCTGGAAATCGCAGTATAGCACTGTCAAGACACCCTAAGAAGATTCCCAGGGTGATTTTAAATATGTATGGGGTTTATAATTGTAGTGGGCAATGGTATAAGGTTATTTTTGGCCATTTTATATGAAAGTGTACTGTCTCTTTAAGAAATTTCACTTTTGAATTGGGGGCTGGAAATCGCAGTATAGCATTTTCAGGACACCCTGGGGAGGTTCCCAGGGTAATTTTAAATATATATGGGGTTTTTAATTGTAGTGGGCAATGGTATAAGGTTATTTTTGGCCATTTTATATGAAAGTGTACTGTCTCTTTAAGAAACTTAACTTTTGAATTGAGGGCTGGAAATCGCAGTATAGCATTTTCAGGACACCCTGGGGAGGTTCCCAGGGTGATTTTAAATATGTATGGGGTTTATAATTGTAGTGGGCAATGGTATAAGGTTATTTTTGGCCATTTTATATGAAAGTGTACTGTCTCTTTAAGAAATTTCACTTTTGAATTGTGTGCTGGAAATCGCAGTATAGCACTGTCAAGACACCCTAAGAAGTTTCCTAGGGTGATTTTAAATATGTATGGGGTTTATAATTGTAGTTGTCAATGGGATAAGGTTATTTTTGGCCATTTTATATGAAAGTGTACTGTCTCTTTAAGAAATTTCACTTTTGAATTGGGGGCTGGAAATCACAGTATAGCACTGTCAAGACACCCCTAAGAAGGTTCCCATGGTGATTTTAAATATGTATGGGGTTTATAATTGTAGTGGGCAATGGTATAAGGTTATTTTTGGCCATTTTATATGAAAGTGTACTGTCTCTTTAAGAACTTAACTTTTGAATTGGGGGCTGGAAATCCCAGTATAGCACTGTCAAGACACCCTGGGAAGGTTCCCAGGGTGATATTAAATATGTATGGGGTTTATAATTGTAGTAGGCAATGGTATAAGGTTATTTTTGGCCATTTTATATGAAAGTGTATTGTTTCTTTAAGAAACTTAACTTTTGAATTGGGGACTGGAAATCGCAGTATTGCACTGTCAAGAAACCCTAAGAAGGTTCCCAGGGTGATTTTAAATATGTATGGGGTTTATAATTGTAGTGGGCAATGGTATAAGGTTATTTTTGGCCATTTTATATGAAAGTGTACTGTCTCTTTAAGAAATTTCACTTTTGAATTGGGGGCTGGAAATCGCAGTATAGCATTTTCAGGACACCCTGGGGAGGTTCCCAGGGTGATTTTAAATATGTATGGGGTTTATAATTGTTGTGGGCAATGGTATAAGGTTATTTTTGGCCATTTTATATGAAAATGTATTGTCTCTTTAAGAAACTTAACTTTTGAATTGGGGGCTGGAAATCGCAGTATAGCACTGTCAAGACACCCTGGGAAGGTTCCCAGGGTGATTTTAAATATGTATGGGGTTTATAATTGTAGTGGGCAATGGTATAAGGTTATTTTTGGCCATTTTATATGAAAGTGTACTGTCTCTTTAAGAAACTTAACTTTTGAATTGGGGGCTGGAAATCGCAGTATAGCACTGTCAAGACATCCTAAGAAGGTTCCCAGGGTGATTTTAAATATGGATGGGGTTTATAATTGTAGTGGGCAATGGTATAAGGTTATTTTTGGCCATTTTATATGAAAGTGTACTGTCTCTTTAAGAAACTTAACTTTTGAATTGGAAGCTGGAAATCGCAGTATAGCAGTGTCAAGACACCCTAAGAAGGTTCCCAGGGTGATTTTAAATATGTATGGGGTTTATAATTGTAGTGGGCAATGGTATAAGGTTGTTTTTTGCCATTTTATATGAAAGTGTACTGTCTCTTTAAGAAATTTCACTTTTGAATTGTGGGCTGGAAATCGCAGTATAGCACTGTCAAGACACCCTAAGAAGGTTCGCAGGGTGATTTTAAATATGTATGGGGTTTATAATTGTAGTGGGCAATGGTATAAGGTTATTTTTGGCCATTTCATATGAAAGTGTACTGTCTCTTTAAGAACGTAACTTTTGAATTGGGGGCTGGAAATCGCAGTATAGCACTGTCAAGACACCCTAAGAAGGTTCCAAGGGTGATTTTAAATATGTATGGGGTTTATAATTGTAGTGGTCAATGGTATAAGGTTATTTTTGGCCATTTTATATGAAAGTGTACTGTCTCTTTAAGAAATTTCACTTTTGAATTGGGAGCTGGAAATCGCAGTATAGCACTGTCAAGACACCCTAAGAAGGTTCCCAGGGTGATTTTAAATATGTATGGGGTTTATAATTGTAGTGGTCAATGGTATAAGGTTATTTTTGGCCATTTTATATGAAAGTGTACTGTCTCTTTAAGAAACTTTACTTTTGAATTGGGGGCTGGAAATCGCAGTATAGCATTTTCAGGACACCCTGGGAAGGTTCCCATGGTGATTTTAAATATGTATGGGGTTTATAATTGTAGTGGGCAATGGTATAAGGTTATTTTTGGCCATTTTATATGAAAGTGTACTGTCTCTTTAAGAAATTTTACTTTTGAATTGGGGGCTGGAAATCGCAGTATAGCACTGTCAAGACACCCTAAGAAGGTTCCCAGGGTGATTATAAATATGTATGGGGTTTATAATTGTAGTGGGCAATGGTATAAGGTTATTTTTGGCCATTTTATATGAAAGTGTACTGTCTCTTTAAGAAACTTAACTTTTGAATTGGGGGCTGGAAATCGCAGTATAGCACTGTCAAGACATCCTAAGAAGGTTCCCAGGGTGATTTTAAATATGGATGGGGTTTATAATTGTAGTGGGCAATGGTATAAGGTTATTTTTGGCCATTTTATATGAAAGTGTACTGTCTCTTTAAGAAATTTCACTTTTGAATTGGGGCTGGAAATTGCAGTATAGCACTGTCAAGACACCCTAAGAAGGTTCCCAGGGTGATTTTAAATATGTATGGGTTTTATAATTGTAGTGGGCAATGGTATAAGGTTATTTTTGGCCATTTTATATGAAAGTGTACTGTCTCTTTAAGAAATTTCGCTTTTGAATTGTGGGCTGGAAATTGCAGTATAGCACTGTCAAGACACCCTAAGAAGGTTCCCAGGGTGATTTTAAATATGTATGGGGTTTATAATTGTAGTTGTCAATGGTATAAGGTTATTTTTGGCCATTTTATATGAAAGTGTACTGTCTCTTTAAGAAACTTAACTTTTGAATTGGGGGCTGGAAATCGCAGTATAGCACTGTCAAGACACCCTAAGAAGGTTCCCAGGGTGATTTTAAATATGTATGGGGTTTATAATTGTAGTGGGCAATGGTATAAGGTTATTTTTGGCCATTTTATATGAAAGTGTACTGTCTCTTTAAGAATCTTAACTTTTGATTTGGGGGCTGGAAATCGCAGTATAGCATTTTCAGGACACCCTGGGAAGGTTCCCATGGTGATTTTAAATATGTATGGGGTTTATAATTGTAGTGGGCAATGGTATAAGGTTATTTTTGCCCATTTTATATGAGTGTACTGTCTCTTTAAGAAATTTCACTTTTGAATTGGGGGCTGGAAATCGCAGTATAGCACTGTCAAGACACCCTAAGAAGGTTCCCAGGGTGATTATAAATATGTATGGGGTTTATAATTGTAGTGGGCAATGGTATAAGGTTATTTTTGGCCATTTTATATGAAAGTGTACTGTCTCTTTAAGAAACTTAACTTTTGAATTGGGGGCTGGAAATCGCAGTATAGCATTTTCAGGACACCCTGGGAAGGTTCCCATGGTGATTTTAAATATGTATGGGGTTTATAATCGTAGTGGGCAATGGTATAAGGTTATTTTTGGCCATTTTATATGAAAGTGTACTGTCTCTTTAAGAAATTTCACTTTTGAATTGTGGGCTGGAAATCGCAGTATAGCACTGTCAAGACACCCTAAGAAGGTTCCCAGGGTGATTTTAAATATGTATGGGGTTTATAATTGTAGTTGTCAATGGTATAAGGTTATTTTTGGCCATTTTATATGAAAGTGTACTGTCTCTTTAAGAAACTTAACTTTTGAATTTGGGGCTGGAAATCGCAGTATAGCACTGTCAAGACACCCTAAGAAGGTTCCCAGGGTGTTTTTAAATATGTATGGGGTTTATAATTGTAGTGGGCAATGGTATAAGGTTATTTTTGGCCATTTTATATGAAAGTGTACTGTCTCTTTAAGAAACTTAACTTTTGAATTGGGGGCTGGAAATCGCAGTATAGCACTGTCAAGACACCCTAAGAAGGTTCCCAGGGTGATTTTAAATATGTATGGGGTTTATAATTGTAGTTGTCAATGGTATAAGGTTATTTTTGGCCATTTTATATGAAAGTGTACTGTCTCTTTAAGAACTTAACTTTTGAATTGGAGGCTGGATAGCGCAGTATAGCACTGTCAAGACACCCTGGGAAGGTTCCCAGGGTGATTTTAAATATGTATGGGGTTTATAATTGTAGTGGGCAATGGTATAAGGTTATTTTTGGCCATTTTATATGAAAGTGTACTGTCTCTTTAAGAAATTTCACTTTTGAATTGTGGGCTGGAAATTGCAGTATAGCACTGTCAAGACACCCTAAGAAGGTTCCCAGGGTGATTTTAAATATGTATGGGGTTTATAATTGTAGTTGTCAATGGTATAAGGTTATTTTTGGCCATTTTATATGAAAGTGTACTGTCTCTTTAAGAAACTTAACTTTTGAATTGGGGGCTGGAAATCGCAGTATAGCACTGTCAAGACACCCTAAGAAGGTTCCCAGGGTGATTTTAAATATGTATGGGGTTTATAATTGTAGTTGTCAATGGTATAAGGTTATTTTTGGCCATTTTATATGAAAGTGTACTGTCTCTTTAAGAAACTTAACTTTTGAATTGGGGGCTGGAAATCGCAGTATAGCATTTTCAGAACACCCTGGGGAGGTTCCCAGGGTGATTTTAAATATGTATGGGGTTTATAATTGTAGTTGTCATTGGTATAAGGTTATTTTTGGCCATTTTATATGAAAGTGTACTGTCTCTTTAAGAAATTAACTTTTGAATTGGGGGTTGGAAATCACAGTATAGCACTGTCAAGACACCCTAAGAAGGTTCCCAGGGTGATTTTAAATATGTATGGGGTTTATAATTGTAGTGGGCAATGGTATAAGGTTATTTTTGGCCATTTTATATGAAAGCGTACTGTCTCTTTAAGAAATTTAACTTTTGAATTGGGGGCTGGAAATCGCAGTATTGCACTGTCAAGAAACCCTAAGAAGGTTCCCAGGGTGATTTTAAATATGTATGGGGTTTATAATTGTAGTGGGCAATGGTATAAGGTTATTTTTGGCCATTTTATATGAAAGTGTACTGTCTCTTTAAGAAATTTCACTTTTGAATTGGGGGCTGGAAATCGCAGTATAGCATTTTCAGGACACCCTGGGGAGGTTCCCAGGGTGATTTTAAATATGTATGGGGTTTATAATTGTTGTGGGCAATGGTATAAGGTTATTTTTGGCCATTTTATATGAAAATGTATTGTCTCTTTAAGAAACTTAACTTTTGAATTGGGGGCTGGAAATCGCAGTATAGCACTGTCAAGACACCCTGGGAAGGTTCCCAGGGTGATTTTAAATATGTATGGGGTTTATAATTGTAGTGGGCAATGGTATAAGGTTATTTTTGGCCATTTTATATGAAAGTGTACTGTCTCTTTAAGAAACTTAACTTTTGAATTGGGGGCTAGAAATCGCAGTATAGCACTGTCAAGACATCCTAAGAAGGTTCCCAGGGTGATTTTAAATATGGATGGGGTTTATAATTGTAGTGGGCAATGGTATAAGGTTATTTTTGGCCATTTTATATGAAAGTGTACTGTCTCTTTAAGAAACTTAACTTTTGAATTGGAAGCTGGAAATCGCAGTATAGCAGTGTCAAGACACCCTAAGAAGGTTCCCAGGGTGATTTTAAATATGTATGGGGTTTATAATTGTAGTGGGCAATGGTATAAGGTTGTTTTTTGCCATTTTATATGAAAGTGTACTGTCTCTTTAAGAAATTTCACTTTTGAATTGTGGGCTGGAAATCGCAGTATAGCACTGTCAAGACACCCTAAGAAGGTTCGCAGGGTGATTTTAAATATGTATGGGGTTTATAATTGTAGTGGGCAATGGTATAAGGTTATTTTTGGCCATTTCATATGAAAGTGTACTGTCTCTTTAAGAACGTAACTTTTGAATTGGGGGCTGGAAATCGCAGTATAGCACTGTCAAGACACCCTAAGAAGGTTCCAAGGGTGATTTTAAATATGTATGGGGTTTATAATTGTAGTGGTCAATGGTATAAGGTTATTTTTGGCCATTTTATATGAAAGTGTACTGTCTCTTTAAGAAATTTCACTTTTGAATTGGGAGCTGGAAATCGCAGTATAGCACTGTCAAGACACCCTAAGAAGGTTCCCAGGGTGATTTTAAATATGTATGGGGTTTATAATTGTAGTGGTCAATGGTATAAGGTTATTTTTGGCCATTTTATATGAAAGTGTACTGTCTCTTTAAGAAACTTTACTTTTGAATTGGGGGCTGGAAATCGCAGTATAGCATTTTCAGGACACCCTGGGAAGGTTCCCATGGTGATTTTAAATATGTATGGGGTTTATAATTGTAGTGGGCAATGGTATAAGGTTATTTTTGGCCATTTTATATGAAAGTGTACTGTCTCTTTAAGAAATTTTACTTTTGAATTGGGGGCTGGAAATCGCAGTATAGCACTGTCAAGACACCCTAAGAAGGTTCCCAGGGTGATTATAAATATGTATGGGGTTTATAATTGTAGTGGGCAATGGTATAAGGTTATTTTTGGCCATTTTATATGAAAGTGTACTGTCTCTTTAAGAAACTTAACTTTTGAATTGGGGGCTGGAAATCGCAGTATAGCACTGTCAAGACATCCTAAGAAGGTTCCCAGGGTGATTTTAAATATGGATGGGGTTTATAATTGTAGTGGGCAATGGTATAAGGTTATTTTTGGCCATTTTATATGAAAGTGTACTGTCTCTTTAAGAAATTTCACTTTTGAATTGGGGCTGGAAATTGCAGTATAGCACTGTCAAGACACCCTAAGAAGGTTCCCAGGGTGATTTTAAATATGTATGGGTTTTATAATTGTAGTGGGCAATGGTATAAGGTTATTTTTGGCCATTTTATATGAAAGTGTACTGTCTCTTTAAGAAATTTCGCTTTTGAATTGTGGGCTGGAAATTGCAGTATAGCACTGTCAAGACACCCTAAGAAGGTTCCCAGGGTGATTTTAAATATGTATGGGGTTTATAATTGTAGTGGGCAATGGTATAAGGTTATTTTTGGCCATTTTATATGAAAGTGTACTGTCTCTTTAAGAAACTTAACTTTTGAATTGGGGGCTGGAAATCGCAGTATAGCACTGTCAAGACACCCTAAGAAGGTTCCCAGGGTGATTTTAAATATGTATGGGGTTTATAATTGTAGTTGTCAATGGTATAAGGTTATTTTTGGCCATTTTATATGAAAGTGTACTGTCTCTTTAAGAACTTAACTTTTGAATTGGAGGCTGGATAGCGCAGTATAGCACTGTCAAGACACCCTGGGAAGGTTCCCAGGGTGATTTTAAATATGTATGGGGTTTATAATTGTAGTGGGCAATGGTATAAGGTTATTTTTGGCCATTTTATATGAAAGTGTACTGTCTCTTTAAGAAATTTCACTTTTGAATTGTGGGCTGGAAATTGCAGTATAGCACTGTCAAGACACCCTAAGAAGGTTCCCAGGGTGATTTTAAATATGTATGGGGTTTATAATTGTAGTTGTCAATGGTATAAGGTTATTTTTGGCCATTTTATATGAAAGTGTACTGTCTCTTTAAGAAACTTAACTTTTGAATTGGGGGCTGGAAATCGCAGTATAGCACTGTCAAGACACCCTAAGAAGGTTCCCAGGGTGATTTTAAATATGTATGGGGTTTATAATTGTAGTTGTCAATGGTATAAGGTTATTTTTGGCCATTTTATATGAAAGTGTACTGTCTCTTTAAGAAACTTAACTTTTGAATTGGGGGCTGGAAATCGCAGTATAGCATTTTCAGAACACCCTGGGGAGGTTCCCAGGGTGATTTTAAATATGTATGGGGTTTATAATTGTAGTTGTCATTGGTATAAGGTTATTTTTGGCCATTTTATATGAAAGTGTACTGTCTCTTTAAGAAATTAACTTTTGAATTGGGGGTTGGAAATCACAGTATAGCACTGTCAAGACACCCTAAGAAGGTTCCCAGGGTGATTTTAAATATGTATGGGGTTTATAATTGTAGTGGGCAATGGTATAAGGTTATTTTTGGCCATTTTATATGAAAGCGTACTGTCTCTTTAAGAAATTTAACTTTTGAATTGGGGGCTGGAAATCGCAGTATTGCACTGTCAAGAAACCCTAAGAAGGTTCCCAGGGTGATTTTAAATATGTATGGGGTTTATAATTGTAGTGGGCAATGGTATAAGGTTATTTTTGGCCATTTTATATGAAAGTGTACTGTCTCTTTAAGAAATTTCACTTTTGAATTGGGGGCTGGAAATCGCAGTATAGCATTTTCAGGACACCCTGGGGAGGTTCCCAGGGTGATTTTAAATATGTATGGGGTTTATAATTGTTGTGGGCAATGGTATAAGGTTATTTTTGGCCATTTTATATGAAAATGTATTGTCTCTTTAAGAAACTTAACTTTTGAATTGGGGGCTGGAAATCGCAGTATAGCACTGTCAAGACACCCTGGGAAGGTTCCCAGGGTGATTTTAAATATGTATGGGGTTTATAATTGTAGTGGGCAATGGTATAAGGTTATTTTTGGCCATTTTATATGAAAGTGTACTGTCTCTTTAAGAAACTTAACTTTTGAATTGGGGGCTAGAAATCGCAGTATAGCACTGTCAAGACATCCTAAGAAGGTTCCCAGGGTGATTTTAAATATGGATGGGGTTTATAATTGTAGTGGGCAATGGTATAAGGTTATTTTTGGCCATTTTATATGAAAGTGTACTGTCTCTTTAAGAAACTTAACTTTTGAATTGGAGGCTGGAAATCGCAGTATAGCAGTGTCAAGACACCCTAAGAAGGTTCCCAGGGTGATTTTAAATATGTATGGGGTTTATAATTGTAGTGGGCAATGGTATAAGGTTGTTTTTTGCCATTTTATATGAAAGTGTACTGTCTCTTTAAGAAATTTCACTTTTGAATTGTGGGCTGGAAATCGCAGTATAGCACTGTCAAGACACCCTAAGAAGGTTCGCAGGGTGATTTTAAATATGTATGGGGTTTATAATTGTAGTGGGCAATGGTATAAGGTTATTTTTGGCCATTTCATATGAAAGTGTACTGTCTCTTTAAGAACGTAACTTTTGAATTGGGGGCTGGAAATCGCAGTATAGCACTGTCAAGACACCCTAAGAAGGTTCCAAGGGTGATTTTAAATATGTATGGGGTTTATAATTGTAGTGGTCAATGGTATAAGGTTATTTTTGGCCATTTTATATGAAAGTGTACTGTCTCTTTAAGAAATTTCACTTTTGAATTGGGAGCTGGAAATCGCAGTATAGCACTGTCAAGACACCCTAAGAAGGTTCCCAGGGTGATTTTAAATATGTATGGGGTTTATAATTGTAGTGGTCAATGGTATAAGGTTATTTTTGGCCATTTTATATGAAAGTGTACTGTCTCTTTAAGAAACTTTACTTTTGAATTGGGGGCTGGAAATCGCAGTATAGCATTTTCAGGACACCCTGGGAAGGTTCCCATGGTGATTTTAAATATGTATGGGGTTTATAATTGTAGTGGGCAATGGTATAAGGTTATTTTTGGCCATTTTATATGAAAGTGTACTGTCTCTTTAAGAAATTTTACTTTTGAATTGGGGGCTGGAAATCGCAGTATAGCACTGTCAAGACACCCTAAGAAGGTTCCCAGGGTGATTATAAATATGTATGGGGTTTATAATTGTAGTGGGCAATGGTATAAGGTTATTTTTGGCCATTTTATATGAAAGTGTACTGTCTCTTTAAGAAACTTAACTTTTGAATTGGGGGCTGGAAATCGCAGTATAGCACTGTCAAGACATCCTAAGAAGGTTCCCAGGGTGATTTTAAATATGGATGGGGTTTATAATTGTAGTGGGCAATGGTATAAGGTTATTTTTGGCCATTTTATATGAAAGTGTACTGTCTCTTTAAGAAATTTCACTTTTGAATTGGGGCTGGAAATTGCAGTATAGCACTGTCAAGACACCCTAAGAAGGTTCCCAGGGTGATTTTAAATATGTATGGGTTTTATAATTGTAGTGGGCAATGGTATAAGGTTATTTTTGGCCATTTTATATGAAAGTGTACTGTCTCTTTAAGAAATTTCGCTTTTGAATTGTGGGCTGGAAATTGCAGTATAGCACTGTCAAGACACCCTAAGAAGGTTCCCAGGGTGATTTTAAATATGTATGGGGTTTATAATTGTAGTTGTCAATGGTATAAGGTTATTTTTGGCCATTTTATATGAAAGTGTACTGTCTCTTTAAGAAACTTAACTTTTGAATTGGGGGCTGGAAATCGCAGTATAGCACTGTCAAGACACCCTAAGAAGGTTCCCAGGGTGATTTTAAATATGTATGGGGTTTATAATTGTAGTGGGCAATGGTATAAGGTTATTTTTGGCCATTTTATATGAAAGTGTACTGTCTCTTTAAGAATCTTAACTTTTGATTTGGGGGCTGGAAATCGCAGTATAGCATTTTCAGGACACCCTGGGAAGGTTCCCATGGTGATTTTAAATATGTATGGGGTTTATAATTGTAGTGGGCAATGGTATAAGGTTATTTTTGCCCATTTTATATGAGTGTACTGTCTCTTTAAGAAATTTCACTTTTGAATTGGGGGCTGGAAATCGCAGTATAGCACTGTCAAGACACCCTAAGAAGGTTCCCAGGGTGATTATAAATATGTATGGGGTTTATAATTGTAGTGGGCAATGGTATAAGGTTATTTTTGGCCATTTTATATGAAAGTGTACTGTCTCTTTAAGAAACTTAACTTTTGAATTGGGGGCTGGAAATCGCAGTATAGCATTTTCAGGACACCCTGGGAAGGTTCCCATGGTGATTTTAAATATGTATGGGGTTTATAATCGTAGTGGGCAATGGTATAAGGTTATTTTTGGCCATTTTATATGAAAGTGTACTGTCTCTTTAAGAAATTTCACTTTTGAATTGTGGGCTGGAAATCGCAGTATAGCACTGTCAAGACACCCTAAGAAGGTTCCCAGGGTGATTTTAAATATGTATGGGGTTTATAATTGTAGTTGTCAATGGTATAAGGTTATTTTTGGCCATTTTATATGAAAGTGTACTGTCTCTTTAAGAAACTTAACTTTTGAATTTGGGGCTGGAAATCGCAGTATAGCACTGTCAAGACACCCTAAGAAGGTTCCCAGGGTGTTTTTAAATATGTATGGGGTTTATAATTGTAGTGGGCAATGGTATAAGGTTATTTTTGGCCATTTTATATGAAAGTGTACTGTCTCTTTAAGAAACTTAACTTTTGAATTGGGGGCTGGAAATCGCAGTATAGCACTGTCAAGACACCCTAAGAAGGTTCCCAGGGTGATTTTAAATATGTATGGGGTTTATAATTGTAGTTGTCAATGGTATAAGGTTATTTTTGGCCATTTTATATGAAAGTGTACTGTCTCTTTAAGAACTTAACTTTTGAATTGGAGGCTGGATAGCGCAGTATAGCACTGTCAAGACACCCTGGGAAGGTTCCCAGGGTGATTTTAAATATGTATGGGGTTTATAATTGTAGTGGGCAATGGTATAAGGTTATTTTTGGCCATTTTATATGAAAGTGTACTGTCTCTTTAAGAAATTTCACTTTTGAATTGTGGGCTGGAAATTGCAGTATAGCACTGTCAAGACACCCTAAGAAGGTTCCCAGGGTGATTTTAAATATGTATGGGGTTTATAATTGTAGTTGTCAATGGTATAAGGTTATTTTTGGCCATTTTATATGAAAGTGTACTGTCTCTTTAAGAAACTTAACTTTTGAATTGGGGGCTGGAAATCGCAGTATAGCACTGTCAAGACACCCTAAGAAGGTTCCCAGGGTGATTTTAAATATGTATGGGGTTTATAATTGTAGTTGTCAATGGTATAAGGTTATTTTTGGCCATTTTATATGAAAGTGTACTGTCTCTTTAAGAAACTTAACTTTTGAATTGGGGGCTGGAAATCGCAGTATAGCATTTTCAGAACACCCTGGGGAGGTTCCCAGGGTGATTTTAAATATGTATGGGGTTTATAATTGTAGTTGTCATTGGTATAAGGTTATTTTTGGCCATTTTATATGAAAGTGTACTGTCTCTTTAAGAAATTAACTTTTGAATTGGGGGTTGGAAATCACAGTATAGCACTGTCAAGACACCCTAAGAAGGTTCCCAGGGTGATTTTAAATATGTATGGGGTTTATAATTGTAGTGGGCAATGGTATTATGTCATTTTTGGCCATTTTATATGAAAGCGTACTGTCTCTTTAAGAAATTTAACTTTTGAATTGGGGGCTGGAAATCGCAGTATAGCACTGTCAAGAAACCCTAAGAAGGTTCCCAGGGTTATTTTAAATATGTATGGGGTTTATAATTGTAGTGGGCAATGGTATAAGGTTATTTTAGGCCATTTTATATGAAAGTGTACTGTCTCTTTAAGAAACTTAACTTTTGAATTGAGGGCTGGAAATCGCAGTATAGCATTTTCAGGACACCCTGGGGAGGTTCCCAGGGTGATTTTAAATATGTATGGGGTTTATAATTGTAGTGGGCAATGGTATAAGGTTATTTTTGGCCATTTTATATGAAAGTGTACTGTCTCTTTAAGAAATTTCACTTTTGAATTGTGGGCTGGAAATCGCAGTATAGCACTGTCAAGACACCCTAAGAAGTTTCCTAGGGTGATTTTAAATATGTATGGGGTTTATAATTGTAGTTGTCAATGGTATAAGGTTATTTTTGGCCATTTTATATGAAAGTGTACTGTCTCTTTAAGAAATTTCACTTTTGAATTGGGGGCTGGAAATCACAGTATAGCACTGTCAAGACACCCCTAAGAAGGTTCCCAGGGTGATTTTAAATATGTATGGGGTTTATAATTGTAGTGGGCAATGGTATAAGGTTATTTTTGGCCATTTTATATGAAAGTGTACTGTCTCTTTAAGAACTTAACTTTTGAATTGGGGGCTGGAAATAGCAGTATAGCACTGTCAAGACACAATGGGAAGGTTCCCAGGGTGATATTAAATATGTATGGGGTTTATAATTGTAGTAGGCAATGGTATAAGGTTATTTTTGGCCATTTTATATGAAAGTGTATTGTCTCTTTAAGAAACTTAACTTTTGAATTGGGGACTGGAAATCGCAGTATTGCACTGTCAAGAAACCCTAAGAAGGTTCCCAGGGTGATTTTAAATATGTATGGGGTTTATAATTGTAGTGGGCAATGGTATAAGGTTATTTTTGGCCATTTTATATGAAAGTGTACTGTCTCTTTAAAAACGTAACTTTTGAATTGTGGGCTGGATATCGCAGTATAGCACTGTCAAGACACCCTAAGAAGGTTCCCAGGGTGATTTTAAATATGTATGGGGTTTATAATTGTAGTGGGCAATGGTATAAGGTTATTTTTGGCCATTTTATATGAAAGTGTACTGTCTCTTTAAGAAATTTCACTTTTGAATTGGGGGCTGGAAATCGCAGTATAGCATTTTCAGGACACCCTGGGGAGGTTCCCAGGGTAATTTTAAATATATATGGGGTTTTTAATTGTAGTGGGCAATGGTATAAGGTTATTTTTGGCCATTTTATATGAAAGTGTACTGTCTCTTTAAGAAACTTAACTTTTGAATTGAGGGCTGGAAATCGCAGTATAGCATTTTCAGGACACCCTGGGGAGGTTCCCAGGGTGATTTTAAATATGTATGGGGTTTATAATTGTAGTGGGCAATGGTATAAGGTTATTTTTGGCCATTTTATATGAAAGTGTACTGTCTCTTTAAGAAATTTCACTTTTGAATTGTGTGCTGGAAATCGCAGTATAGCACTGTCAAGACACCCTAAGAAGTTTCCTAGGGTGATTTTAAATATGTATGGGGTTTATAATTGTAGTTGTCAATGGTATAAGGTTATTTTTGGCCATTTTATATGAAAGTGTACTGTCTCTTTAAGAAATTTCACTTTTGAATTGGGGGCTGGAAATCACAGTATAGCACTGTCAAGACACCCCTAAGAAGGTTCCCATGGTGATTTTAAATATGTATGGGGTTTATAATTGTAGTGGGCAATGGTATAAGGTTATTTTTGGCCATTTTATATGAAAGTGTACTGTCTCTTTAAGAACTTAACTTTTGAATTGGGGGCTGGAAATCCCAGTATAGCACTGTCAAGACACCCTGGGAAGGTTCCCAGGGTGATATTAAATATGTATGGGGTTTATAATTGTAGTAGGCAATGGTATAAGGTTATTTTTGGCCATTTTATATGAAAGTGTATTGTTTCTTTAAGAAACTTAACTTTTGAATTGGGGACTGGAAATCGCAGTATTGCACTGTCAAGAAACCCTAAGAAGGTTCCCAGGGTGATTTTAAATATGTATGGGGTTTATAATTGTAGTGGGCAATGGTATAAGGTTATTTTTGGCCATTTTATATGAAAGTGTACTGTCTCTTTAAGAAATTTCACTTTTGAATTGGGGGCTGGAAATCGCAGTATAGCATTTTCAGGACACCCTGGGGAGGTTCCCAGGGTGATTTTAAATATGTATGGGGTTTATAATTGTTGTGGGCAATGGTATAAGGTTATTTTTGGCCATTTTATATGAAAATGTATTGTCTCTTTAAGAAACTTAACTTTTGAATTGGGGGCTGGAAATCGCAGTATAGCACTGTCAAGACACCCTGGGAAGGTTCCCAGGGTGATTTTAAATATGTATGGGGTTTATAATTGTAGTGGGCAATGGTATAAGGTTATTTTTGGCCATTTTATATGAAAGTGTACTGTCTCTTTAAGAAACTTAACTTTTGAATTGGGGGCTGGAAATCGCAGTATAGCACTGTCAAGACATCCTAAGAACGTTCCCAGGGTGATTTTAAATATGGATGGGGTTTATAATTGTAGTGGGCAATGGTATAAGGTTATTTTTGGCCATTTTATATGAAAGTGTACTGTCTCTTTAAGAAACTTAACTTTTGAATTGGAAGCTGGAAATCGCAGTATAGCAGTGTCAAGACACCCTAAGAAGGTTCCCAGGGTGATTTTAAATATGTATGGGGTTTATAATTGTAGTGGGCAATGGTATAAGGTTGTTTTTGGCCATTTTATATGAAAGTGTACTGTCTCTTTAAGAAATTTCACTTTTGAATTGTGGGCTGGAAATCGCAGTATAGCACTGTCAAGACACCCTAAGAAGGTTCGCAGGGTGATTTTAAATATGTATGGGGTTTATAATTGTAGTGGGCAATGGTATAAGGTTATTTTTGGCCATTTCATATGAAAGTGTACTGTCTCTTTAAGAACGTAACTTTTGAATTGGGGGCTGGAAATCGCAGTATAGCACTGTCAAGACACCCTAAGAAGGTTCCAAGGGTGATTTTAAATATGTATGGGGTTTATAATTGTAGTGGGCAATGGTATAAGGTTATTTTTGGCCATTGTATATGAAAGTGTACTGTCTCTTTAAGAAATTTCACTTTTGAATTGGGAGCTGGAAATCGCAGTATAGCACTGTCAAGACACCCTAAGAAGGTTCCCAGGGTGATTTTAAATATGTATGGGGTTTATAATTGTAGTGGTCAATGGTATAAGGTTATTTTTGGCCATTTTATATGAAAGTGTACTGTCTCTTTAAGAAATTTTACTTTTGAATTGGGGGCTGGAAATCGCAGTATAGCATTTTCAGGACACCCTGGGAAGGTTCCCATGGTGATTTTAAATATGTATGGGGTTTATAATTGTAGTGGGCAATGGTATAAGGTTATTTTTGGCCATTTTATATGAAAGTGTACTGTCTCTTTAAGAAATTTTACTTTTGAATTGGGGGCTGGAAATCGCAGTATAGCACTGTCAAGACACCCTAAGAAGGTTCCCAGGGTGATTATAAATATGTATGGGGTTTATAATTGTAGTGGGCAATGGTATAAGGTTATTTTTGGCCATTTTATATGAAAGTGTACTGTCTCTTTAAGAAACTTAACTTTTGAATTGGGGGCTGGAAATCGCAGTATAGCACTGTCAAGACATCCTAAGAAGGTTCCCAGGGTGATTTTAAATATGGATGGGGTTTATAATTGTAGTGGGCAATGGTATAAGGTTATTTTTGGCCATTTTATATGAAAGTGTACTGTCTCTTTAAGAAATTTCACTTTTGAATTGGGGCTGGAAATTGCAGTATAGCACTGTCAAGACACCCTAAGAAGGTTCCCAGGGTGATTTTAAATATGTATGGGTTTTATAATTGTAGTGGGCAATGGTATAAGGTTATTTTTGGCCATTTTATATGAAAGTGTACTGTCTCTTTAAGAAATTTCGCTTTTGAATTGTGGGCTGGAAATTGCAGTATAGCACTGTCAAGACACCCTAAGAAGGTTCCCAGGGTGATTTTAAATATGTATGGGGTTTATAATTGTAGTTGTCAATGGTATAAGGTTATTTTTGGCCATTTTATATGAAAGTGTACTGTCTCTTTAAGAAACTTAACTTTTGAATTGGGGGCTGGAAATCGCAGTATAGCACTGTCAAGACACCCTAAGAAGGTTCCCAGGGTGATTTTAAATATGTATGGGGTTTATAATTGTAGTGGGCAATGGTATAAGGTTATTTTTGGCCATTTTATATGAAAGTGTACTGTCTCTTTAAGAATCTTAACTTTTGATTTGGGGGCTGGAAATCGCAGTATAGCATTTTCAGGACACCCTGGGAAGGTTCCCATGGTGATTTTAAATATGTATGGGGTTTATAATTGTAGTGGGCAATGGTATAAGGTTATTTTTGCCCATTTTATATGAGTGTACTGTCTCTTTAAGAAATTTCACTTTTGAATTGGGGGCTGGAAATCGCAGTATAGCACTGTCAAGACACCCTAAGAAGGTTCCCAGGGTGATTATAAATATGTATGGGGTTTATAATTGTAGTGGGCAATGGTATAAGGTTATTTTTGGCCATTTTATATGAAAGTGTACTGTCTCTTTAAGAAACTTAACTTTTGAATTGGGGGCTGGAAATCGCAGTATAGCATTTTCAGGACACCCTGGGAAGGTTCCCATGGTGATTTTAAATATGTATGGGGTTTATAATTGTAGTGGGCAATGGTATAAGGTTATTTTTGGCCATTTTATATGAAAGTGTACTGTCTCTTTAAGAAATTTCACTTTTGAATTGGGGGCTGGAAATCGCAGTATAGCACTGTCAAGACACCCTAAGAAGGTTCCCAGGGTGATTATAAATATGTATGGGGTTTATAATTGTAGTGGGCAATGGTATAAGGTTATTTTTGGCCATTTTATATGAAAGTGTACTGTCTCTTTAAGAAACTTAACTTTTGAATTGGGGGCTGGAAATCGCAGTATAGCACTGTCAAGACATCCTAAGAAGGTTCCCAGGGTGATTTTAAATATGTATGGGGTTTATAATTGTAGTGGGCAATGGTATAAGGTTATTTTTGGCCATTTTATATGAAAGTGTACTGTCTCTTTAAGAAATTTAACTTTTGAATTGGGGGCTGGAAATCGCAGTATAGCACTGTCAAGACACCCTAAGAAGGTTCCCAGGGTGATTTTAAATATGTATGGGGTTTATAATTGTAGTGGGCAATGGTATAAGGTTATTTTTGGCCATTTTATATGAAAGTGTACTGTCTCTTTAAGAAACTTAACTTTTGAATTGGGGGCTGGAAATCGCAGTATAGCACTGTCAAGACATCCTAAGAAGGTTCCCAGGGTGATTTTAAATATGTATGGGGTTTATAATTGTAGTGGGCAATGGTATAAGGTTATTTTTGGCCATTTTATATGAAAGTGTACTGTCTCTTTAAGAATCTTAACTTTTGAATTGGGGACTGGAAATCGCAGTATAGCATTTTCAGGACACCCTGGGAAGGTTCCCATGGTGATTTTAAATATGTATGGGGTTTATAATCGTAGTGGGCAATGGTATAAGGTTATTTTTGGCCATTTTATATGAAAGTGTACTGTCTCTTTAAGAAATTTCACTTTTGAATTGGGGGCTGGAAATCGCAGTATAGCACTGTCAAGACACCCTAATTAGGTTCCCAGGGTGATTTTAAATATGGATGGGGTTTATAATTGTAGTGGGCAATGGTATAAGGTTATTTTTGGCAATTTTATATTAAAGTGTACTGTCTCTTTAAGAATCTTAACTTTTGAATTGGGGGCTGGAAATCGCAGCATCGCATTTTCAGGACACCCTGGGAAGGTTCCCAGGGTGATTTTAAATATGTATGGGGTTTATAATCGTAGTGGGCAATGGTATAAGGTTATTTTTGGCCATTTTATATGAAAGTGTACTGTCTCTTTAAGAAATTTCACTTTTGAATTGTGGGCTGGAAATCGCAGTATAGCACTGTCAAGACACCCTAAGAAGGTTCCCAGGGTGTTTTTAAATATGTATGGGGTTTATAATTGTAGTGGGCAATGGTATAAGGTTATTTTTGGCCATTTTATATGAAAGTGTACTGTCTCTTTAAGAAACTTACCTTTTGAATTGGGGGCTGGAAATCGCAGTATAGCACTGTCAAGACACCCTAAGAAGGTTCCCAGGGTGATTTTAAATATGTATGGGGTTTATAATTGTAGTTGTCAATGGTATAAGGTTATTTTTGGCCATTTTATATGAAAGTGTACTGTCTCTTTAAGAACTTAACTTTTGAATTGGAGGCTGGATAGCGCAGTATAGCACTGTCAAGACACCCTGGGAAGGTTCCCAGGGTGATTTTAAATATGTATGGGGTTTATAATTGTAGTGGGCAATGGTATAAGGTTATTTTTGGCCATTTTATATGAAAGTGTACTGTCTCTTTAAGAAATTTCACTTTTGAATTGTGGGCTGGAAATTGCAGTATAGCACTGTCAAGACACCCTAAGAAGGTTCCCAGGGTGATTTTAAATATGTATGGGGTTTATAATTGTAGTTGTCAATGGTATAAGGTTATTTTTGGCCATTTTATATGAAAGTGTACTGTCTCTTTAAGAAACTTAACTTTTGAATTGGGGGCTGGAAATCGCAGTATAGCACTGTCAAGACACCCTAAGAAGGTTCCCAGGGTGATTTTAAATATGTATGGGGTTTATAATTGTAGTTGTCAATGGTATAAGGTTATTTTTGGCCATTTTATATGAAAGTGTACTGTCTCTTTAAGAAACTTAACTTTTGAATTGGGGGCTGGAAATCGCAGTATAGCATTTTCAGGACACCCTGGGGAGGTTCCCAGGGTGATTTTAAATATGTATGGGGTTTATAATTGTAGTTGTCAATGGTATAAGGTTATTTTTGGCCATTTTATATGAAAGTGTACTGTCTCTTTAAGAAATTTCACGTTTGAATTGTGGGCTGGAAATCGCAGTATAGCACTGTCAAGACACCCTAAGAAGGTTCCCAGGGTGATTTTAAATATGTATGGGGTTTATAATTGTAGTTGTCAATGGTATAAGGTTATTTTTGGCCATTTTATATGAAAGTGTACTGTCTCTTTAAGAAATTTCACTTTTGAATTGTGGGCTGGAAATCGCAGTATAGCACTGTCAAGACACCCTAAGAAGGTTCCCAGGGTGATTTTAAATATGTATGGGGTTTATAATTGTAGTTGTCAATGGTATAAGGTTATTTTTGGCCATTTTATATGAAAGTGTACTGTCTCTTTAAGAAACTTAACTTTTGAATTGGGGGCTGGAAATCGCAGTATAGCATTTTCAGGACACCCTGAGAAGGTTCCCAGGGTGATTTTAAAAATGTATGAGGTTTATAATTGAAGTGGGCAATGGTATAAGGTTATTTTTGGCCATTTTATATGAAAGTGTACTGTCTCTTTAAGAAATTTCACTTTTGAATTGGGGGCTGGAAATCGCAGTATAGCACTGTCAAGACACCCTGGGAAGGTTCCCAGGGTGATTTTAAATATGTATGGGGTTTATAATTGTAGTGGACAATGGTATAAGGTTATTTTTGCCCATTTTATATGAAAGTGTACTGTCTCTTTAAGAAATTTCACTTTTGAATTGGGGGCTGGAAATCGCAGTATAGCACTGTCAAGACACCCTAAGAAGGTTCCCAGGGTGATTTTAAATATGGATGGGGTTTATAATTGTAGTGGGCAATGGTATAAGGTTATTTTTGGCCATTTTATATGAAAGTGTACTGTCTCTTTAAGAAACTTAACTTTTGAATTGGGGGCTGGAAATCGCAGTATAGCACTGTCAAGACACCCTAAGATGGTTCCCAGTGTGATTTTAAATTTGGATGGGGTTTATAATTGTAGTGGGCAATGGTATAAGGTTATTTTTGGCCATTTTATATGAAAGTGTACTGTCTCTTTAAGAAACTTAACTTTTGAATTGGGGGCTGGAAATCGCAGTATAGCACTGTCAAGACACCCTAAGAAGGTTCCCAGGGTGATTTTAAATATGTATGGGGTTTATAATTGTAGTGGGCAATGGTATAAGGTTATTTTTGGCCATTTTATATGAAAGTGTACTGTCTCTTTAAGAAATTTCACTTTTGAATTGGGGGCTGGAAATTGCAGTATAGCACTGTTAAGACACCATAAGAAGGTTCCCAGGGTGATTTTAAATATGTATGGGTTTTATAATTGTAGTGGGCAATGGTATAAGGTTATTTTTGGCCATTTTATATGAAAGTGTACTGTCTCTTTAAGAAACTTAACTTTTGAATTGGGGGCTGGAAATCGCAGTATAGCACTGTCAAGACACCCTAAGAAGGTTCCCAGGGTGATTTTAAATATATATGGGGTTTATAATTGTAGTTGTCAATGGTATAAGGTTATTTTTGGCCATTTTATATGAAAGTGTACTGTCTCTTTAAGAACTTAACTTTTGAATTGGGGGCTGGAAATCACAGTATAGCACTGTCAAGACACCCTAAGAAGGTTCCCAGGGTGATTTTAAATATGTATGGGGTTTATAATTGTAGTGGGCAATGGTATAAGGTTATTTTTGGCCATTTTATATGAAAGTGTACTGTCTCTTTAAGAAATTTCACTTTTGAATTGGGGGCTGGAAATCGCAGTATAGCACTGTCAAGACACCCTAAGAAGGTTCCCAGGGTGATTATAAATATGTATGGGGTTTATAATTGTAGTGGGCAATGGTATAAGGTTATTTTTGGCCATTTTATATGAAAGTGTACTGTCTCTTTAAGAAACTTAACTTTTGAATTGGGGGCTGGAAATCGCAGTATAGCACTGTCAAGACATCCTAAGAAGGTTCCCAGGGTGATTTTAAATATGGATGGGGTTTATAATTGTAGTGGGCAATGGTATAAGGTTATTTTTGGCCATTTTATATGAAAGTGTACTGTCTCTTTAAGAAACTTAACTTTTGAATTGGGGGCTGGAAATCGCAGTATAGCACTGTCAAGACATCCTAAGAAGGTTCCCAGGGTGATTTTAAATATGGATGGGGTTTATAATTGTAGTGGGCAATGGTATAAGGTTATTTTTGGCCATTTTATATGAAAGTGTACTGTCTCTTTAAGAAATTTCACTTTTGAATTGGGGGCTGGAAATTGCAGTATAGCACTGTCAAGACACCCTAAGAAGGTTCCCAGGGTGATTTTAAATATGTATGGGTTTTATAATTGTAGTGGGCAATGGTATAAGGTTATTTTTGGCCATTTTATATGAAAGTGTACTGTCTCTTTAAGAAATTTCGCTTTTGAATTGTGGGCTGGAAATTGCAGTATAGCACTGTCAAGACACCCTAAGAAGGTTCCCAGGGTGATTTTAAATATGTATGGGGTTTATAATTGTAGTTGTCAATGGTATAAGGTTATTTTTGGCCATTTTATATGAAAGTGTACTGTCTCTTTAAGAAACTTAACTTTTGAATTGGGGGCTGGAAATCGCAGTATAGCACTGTCAAGACACCCTAAGAAGGTTCCCAGGGTGATTTTAAATATGTATGGGGTTTATAATTGTAGTGGGCAATGGTATAAGGTTATTTTTGGCCATTTTATATGAAAGTGTACTGTCTCTTTAAGAATCTTAACTTTTGATTTGGGGGCTGGAAATCGCAGTATAGCATTTTCAGGACACCCTGGGAAGGTTCCCATGGTGATTTTAAATATGTATGGGGTTTATAATTGTAGTGGGCAATGGTATAAGGTTATTTTTGCCCATTTTATATGAGTGTACTGTCTCTTTAAGAAATTTCACTTTTGAATTGGGGGCTGGAAATCGCAGTATAGCACTGTCAAGACACCCTAAGAAGGTTCCCAGGGTGATTATAAATATGTATGGGGTTTATAATTGTAGTGGGCAATGGTATAAGGTTATTTTTGGCCATTTTATATGAAAGTGTACTGTCTCTTTAAGAAACTTAACTTTTGAATTGGGGGCTGGAAATCGCAGTATAGCATTTTCAGGACACCCTGGGAAGGTTCCCATGGTGATTTTAAATATGTATGGGGTTTATAATTGTAGTGGGCAATGGTATAAGGTTATTTTTGGCCATTTTATATGAAAGTGTACTGTCTCTTTAAGAAATTTCACTTTTGAATTGGGGGCTGGAAATCGCAGTATAGCACTGTCAAGAAACCCTAAGAAGGTTCCCAGGGTTATTTTAAATATGTATGGGGTTTATAATTGTAGTGGGCAATGGTATAAGGTTATTTTAGGCCATTTTATATGAAAGTGTACTGTCTCTTTAAGAAACTTAACTTTTGAATTGAGGGCTGGAAATCGCAGTATAGCATTTTCAGGACACCCTGGGGAGGTTCCCAGGGTGATTTTAAATATGTATGGGGTTTATAATTGTAGTGGGCAATGGTATAAGGTTATTTTTGGCCATTTTATATGAAAGTGTACTGTCTCTTTAAGAAATTTCACTTTTGAATTGTGGGCTGGAAATCGCAGTATAGCACTGTCAAGACACCCTAAGAAGTTTCCTAGGGTGATTTTAAATATGTATGGGGTTTATAATTGTAGTTGTCAATGGTATAAGGTTATTTTTGGCCATTTTATATGAAAGTGTACTGTCTCTTTAAGAAATTTCACTTTTGAATTGGGGGCTGGAAATCACAGTATAGCACTGTCAAGACACCCCTAAGAAGGTTCCCAGGGTGATTTTAAATATGTATGGGGTTTATAATTGTAGTGGGCAATGGTATAAGGTTATTTTTGGCCATTTTATATGAAAGTGTACTGTCTCTTTAAGAACTTAACTTTTGAATTGGGGGCTGGAAATAGCAGTATAGCACTGTCAAGACACAATGGGAAGGTTCCCAGGGTGATATTAAATATGTATGGGGTTTATAATTGTAGTAGGCAATGGTATAAGGTTATTTTTGGCCATTTTATATGAAAGTGTATTGTCTCTTTAAGAAACTTAACTTTTGAATTGGGGACTGGAAATCGCAGTATTGCACTGTCAAGAAACCCTAAGAAGGTTCCCAGGGTGATTTTAAATATGTATGGGGTTTATAATTGTAGTGGGCAATGGTATAAGGTTATTTTTGGCCATTTTATATGAAAGTGTACTGTCTCTTTAAAAACGTAACTTTTGAATTGTGGGCTGGATATCGCAGTATAGCACTGTCAAGACACCCTAAGAAGGTTCCCAGGGTGATTTTAAATATGTATGGGGTTTATAATTGTAGTGGGCAATGGTATAAGGTTATTTTTGGCCATTTTATATGAAAGTGTACTGTCTCTTTAAGAAATTTCACTTTTGAATTGGGGGCTGGAAATCGCAGTATAGCACTGTCAAGACACCCTAAGAAGATTCCCAGGGTGATTTTAAATATGTATGGGGTTTATAATTGTAGTGGGCAATGGTATAAGGTTATTTTTGGCCATTTTATATGAAAGTGTACTGTCTCTTTAAGAAATTTCACTTTTGAATTGGGGGCTGGAAATCGCAGTATAGCATTTTCAGGACACCCTGGGGAGGTTCCCAGGGTAATTTTAAATATATATGGGGTTTTTAATTGTAGTAGGCAATGGTATAAGGTTATTTTTGGCCATTTTATATGAAAGTGTATTGTTTCTTTAAGAAACTTAACTTTTGAATTGGGGACTGGAAATCGCAGTATTGCACTGTCAAGAAACCCTAAGAAGGTTCCCAGGGTGATTTTAAATATGTATGGGGTTTATAATTGTAGTGGGCAATGGTATAAGGTTATTTTTGGCCATTTTATATGAAAGTGTACTGTCTCTTTAAGAAATTTCACTTTTGAATTGGGGGCTGGAAATCGCAGTATAGCATTTTCAGGACACCCTGGGGAGGTTCCCAGGGTGATTTTAAATATGTATGGGGTTTATAATTGTTGTGGGCAATGGTATAAGGTTATTTTTGGCCATTTTATATGAAAATGTATTGTCTCTTTAAGAAACTTAACTTTTGAATTGGGGGCTGGAAATCGCAGTATAGCACTGTCAAGACACCCTGGGAAGGTTCCCAGGGTGATTTTAAATATGTATGGGGTTTATAATTGTAGTGGGCAATGGTATAAGGTTATTTTTGGCCATTTTATATGAAAGTGTACTGTCTCTTTAAGAAACTTAACTTTTGAATTGGAAGCTGGAAATCGCAGTATAGCAGTGTCAAGACACCCTAAGAAGGTTCCCAGGGTGATTTTAAATATGTATGGGGTTTATAATTGTAGTGGGCAATGGTATAAGGTTGTTTTTGGCCATTTTATATGAAAGTGTACTGTCTCTTTAAGAAATTTCACTTTTGAATTGTGGGCTGGAAATCGCAGTATAGCACTGTCAAGACACCCTAAGAAGGTTCGCAGGGTGATTTTAAATATGTATGGGGTTTATAATTGTAGTGGGCAATGGTATAAGGTTATTTTTGGCCATTTCATATGAAAGTGTACTGTCTCTTTAAGAACGTAACTTTTGAATTGGGGGCTGGAAATCGCAGTATAGCACTGTCAAGACACCCTAAGAAGGTTCCAAGGGTGATTTTAAATATGTATGGGGTTTATAATTGTAGTGGGCAATGGTATAAGGTTATTTTTGGCCATTTTATATGAAAGTGTACTGTCTCTTTAAGAAATTTCACTTTTGAATTGGGAGCTGGAAATCGCAGTATAGCACTGTCAAGACACCCTAAGAAGGTTCCCAGGGTGATTTTAAATATGTATGGGGTTTATAATTGTAGTGGTCAATGGTATAAGGTTATTTTTGGCCATTTTATATGAAAGTGTACTGTCTCTTTAAGAAACTTTACTTTTGAATTGGGGGCTGGAAATCGCAGTATAGCATTTTCAGGACACCCTGGGAAGGTTCCCATGGTGATTTTAAATATGTATGGGGTTTATAATTGTAGTGGGCAATGGTATAAGGTTATTTTTGGCCATTTTATATGAAAGTGTACTGTCTCTTTAAGAAATTTTACTTTTGAATTGGGGGCTGGAAATCGCAGTATAGCACTGTCAAGACACCCTAAGAAGGTTCCCAGGGTGATTATAAATATGTATGGGGTTTATAATTGTAGTGGGCAATGGTATAAGGTTATTTTTGGCCATTTTATATGAAAGTGTACTGTCTCTTTAAGAAACTTAACTTTTGAATTGGGGGCTGGAAATCGCAGTATAGCACTGTCAAGACATCCTAAGAAGGTTCCCAGGGTGATTTTAAATATGGATGGGGTTTATAATTGTAGTGGGCAATGGTATAAGGTTATTTTTGGCCATTTTATATGAAAGTGTACTGTCTCTTTAAGAAATTTCACTTTTGAATTGGGGCTGGAAATTGCAGTATAGCACTGTCAAGACACCCTAAGAAGGTTCCCAGGGTGATTTTAAATATGTATGGGTTTTATAATTGTAGTGGGCAATGGTATAAGGTTATTTTTGGCCATTTTATATGAAAGTGTACTGTCTCTTTAAGAAATTTCGCTTTTGAATTATGGGCTGGAAATTGCAGTATAGCACTGTCAAGACACCCTAAGAAGGTTCCCAGGGTGATTTTAAATATGTATGGGGTTTATAATTGTAGTTGTCAATGGTATAAGGTTATTTTTGGCCATTTTATATGAAAGTGTACTGTCTCTTTAAGAAACTTAACTTTTGAATTGGGGGCTGGAAATCGCAGTATAGCACTGTCAAGACACCCTAAGAAGGTTCCCAGGGTGATTTTAAATATGTATGGGGTTTATAATTGTAGTGGGCAATGGTATAAGGTTATTTTTGGCCATTTTATATGAAAGTGTACTGTCTCTTTAAGAATCTTAACTTTTGATTTGGGGGCTGGAAATCGCAGTATAGCATTTTCAGGACACCCTGGGAAGGTTCCCATGGTGATTTTAAATATGTATGGGGTTTATAATTGTAGTGGGCAATGGTATAAGGTTATTTTTGCCCATTTTATATGAGTGTACTGTCTCTTTAAGAAATTTCACTTTTGAATTGGGGGCTGGAAATCGCAGTATAGCACTGTCAAGACACCCTAAGAAGGTTCCCAGGGTGATTATAAATATGTATGGGGTTTATAATTGTAGTGGGCAATGGTATAAGGTTATTTTTGACTATTTTATATGAAAGTGTACTGTCTCTTTAAGAAACTTAACTTTTGAATTGGGGGCTGGAAATCGCAGTATAGCATTTTCAGGACACCCTGGGAAGGTTCCCATGGTGATTTTAAATATGTATGGGGTTTATAATTGTAGTGGGCAATGGTATAAGGTTATTTTTGGCCATTTTATATGAAAGTGTACTGTCTCTTTAAGAAATTTCACTTTTGAATTGGGGGCTGGAAATCGCAGTATAGCACTGTCAAGACACCCTAAGAAGGTTCCCAGGGTGATTATAAATATGTATGGGGTTTATAATTGTAGTGGGCAATGATATAAGGTTATTTTTGGCCATTTTATATGAAAGTGTACTGTCTCTTTAAGAAACTTAACTTTTGAATTGGGGGCTGGAAATCGCAGTATAGCACTGTCAAGACATCCTAAGAAGGTTCCCAGGGTGATTTTAAATATGTATGGGGTTTATAATTGTAGTGGGCAATGGTATAAGGTTATTTTTGGCCATTTTATATGAAAGTGTACTGTCTCTTTAAGAAATTTAACTTTTGAATTGGGGGCTGGAAATCGCAGTATAGCACTGTCAAGACACCCTAAGAAGGTTCCCAGGGTGATTTTAAATATGTATGGGGTTTATAATTGTAGTGGGCAATGGTATAAGGTTATTTTTGGCCATTTTATATGAAAGTGTACTGTCTCTTTAAGAAACTTAACTTTTGAATTGGGGGCTGGAAATCGCAGTATAGCACTGTCAAGACATCCTAAGAAGGTTCCCAGGGTGATTTTAAATATGTATGGGGTTTATAATTGTAGTGGGCAATGGTATAAGGTTATTTTTGGCCATTTTATATGAAAGTGTACTGTCTCTTTAAGAATCTTAACTTTTGAATTGGGGGCTGGAAATCGCAGTATAGCATTTTCAGGACACCCTGGGAAGGTTCCCATGGTGATTTTAAATATGTATGGGGTTTATAATCGTAGTGGGCAATGGTATAAGGTTATTTTTGGCCATTTTATATGAAAGTGTACTGTCTCTTTAAGAAATTTCACTTTTGAATTGGGGGCTGGAAATCGCAGTATAGCACTGTCAAGACACCCTAATTAGGTTCCCAGGGTGATTTTAAATATGGATGGGGTTTATAATTGTAGTGGGCAATGGTATAAGGTTATTTTTGGCAATTTTATATTAAAGTGTACTGTCTCTTTAAGAATCTTAACTTTTGAATTGGGGGCTGGAAATCGCAGCATCGCATTTTCAGGACACCCTGGGAAGGTTCCCAGGGTGATTTTAAATATGTATGGGGTTTATAATCGTAGTGGGCAATGGTATAAGGTTATTTTTGGCCATTTTATATGAAAGTGTACTGTCTCTTTAAGAAACTTAACTTTTGAATTGGGGGCTGGAAATCGCAGTATAGCATTTTCAGGACACCCTGGGAAGGTTCCCATGGTGATTTTAAATATGTATGGGGTTTATAATTGTAGTGGGCAATGGTATAAGGTTATTTTTGGCCATTTTATATGAAAGTGTACTGTCTCTTTAAGAAATTTCACTTTTGAATTGGGGGCTGGAAATCGCAGTATAGCACTGTCAAGAAACCCTAAGAAGGTTCCCAGGGTTATTTTAAATATGTATGGGGTTTATAATTGTAGTGGGCAATGGTATAAGGTTATTTTAGGCCATTTTATATGAAAGTGTACTGTCTCTTTAAGAAACTTAACTTTTGAATTGAGGGCTGGAAATCGCAGTATAGCATTTTCAGGACACCCTGGGGAGGTTCCCAGGGTGATTTTAAATATGTATGGGGTTTATAATTGTAGTGGGCAATGGTATAAGGTTATTTTTGGCCATTTTATATGAAAGTGTACTGTCTCTTTAAGAAATTTCACTTTTGAATTGTGGGCTGGAAATCGCAGTATAGCACTGTCAAGACACCCTAAGAAGTTTCCTAGGGTGATTTTAAATATGTATGGGGTTTATAATTGTAGTTGTCAATGGTATAAGGTTATTTTTGGCCATTTTATATGAAAGTGTACTGTCTCTTTAAGAAATTTCACTTTTGAATTGGGGGCTGGAAATCACAGTATAGCACTGTCAAGACACCCCTAAGAAGGTTCCCAGGGTGATTTTAAATATGTATGGGGTTTATAATTGTAGTGGGCAATGGTATAAGGTTATTTTTGGCCATTTTATATGAAAGTGTACTGTCTCTTTAAGAACTTAACTTTTGAATTGGGGGCTGGAAATAGCAGTATAGCACTGTCAAGACACAATGGGAAGGTTCCCAGGGTGATATTAAATATGTATGGGGTTTATAATTGTAGTAGGCAATGGTATAAGGTTATTTTTGGCCATTTTATATGAAAGTGTATTGTCTCTTTAAGAAACTTAACTTTTGAATTGGGGACTGGAAATCGCAGTATTGCACTGTCAAGAAACCCTAAGAAGGTTCCCAGGGTGATTTTAAATATGTATGGGGTTTATAATTGTAGTGGGCAATGGTATAAGGTTATTTTTGGCCATTTTATATGAAAGTGTACTGTCTCTTTAAAAACGTAACTTTTGAATTGTGGGCTGGATATCGCAGTATAGCACTGTCAAGACACCCTAAGAAGGTTCCCAGGGTGATTTTAAATATGTATGGGGTTTATAATTGTAGTGGGCAATGGTATAAGGTTATTTTTGGCCATTTTATATGAAAGTGTACTGTCTCTTTAAGAAATTTCACTTTTGAATTGGGGGCTGGAAATCGCAGTATAGCACTGTCAAGACACCCTAAGAAGATTCCCAGGGTGATTTTAAATATGTATGGGGTTTATAATTGTAGTGGGCAATGGTATAAGGTTATTTTTGGCCATTTTATATGAAAGTGTACTGTCTCTTTAAGAAATTTCACTTTTGAATTGGGGGCTGGAAATCGCAGTATAGCATTTTCAGGACACCCTGGGGAGGTTCCCAGGGTAATTTTAAATATATATGGGGTTTTTAATTGTAGTGGGCAATGGTATAAGGTTATTTTTGGCCATTTTATATGAAAGTGTACTGTCTCTTTAAGAAATTTAACTTTTGAATTGGGGGCTGGAAATCGCAGTATAGCACTGTCAAGACACCCTAAGAAGGTTCCCAGGGTGATTTTAAATATGTATGGGGTTTATAATTGTAGTGGGCAATGGTATAAGGTTATTTTTGGCCATTTTATATGAAAGTGTACTGTCTCTTTAAGAAATTTCACTTTTGAATTGGGGGCTGGAAATCGCAGTATAGCACTGTCAAGACATCCTAAGAAGGTTCCCAGGGTGATTTTAAATATGTATGGGGTTTATAATTGTAGTGGGCAATGGTATAAGGTTATTTTTGGCCATTTTATATGAAAGTGTACTGTCTCTTTAAGAATCTTAACTTTTGAATTGGGGGCTGGAAATCGCAGTATAGCATTTTCAGGACACCCTGGGAAGGTTCCCATGGTGATTTTAAATATGTATGGGGTTTATAATCGTAGTGGGCAATGGTATAAGGTTATTTTTGGCCATTTTATATGAAAGTGTACTGTCTCTTTAAGAAATTTCACTTTTGAATTGGGGGCTGGAAATCGCAGTATAGCACTGTCAAGACACCCTAATTAGGTTCCCAGGGTGATTTTAAATATGGATGGGGTTTATAATTGTAGTGGGCAATGGTATAAGGTTATTTTTGGCAATTTTATATTAAAGTGTACTGTCTCTTTAAGAATCTTAACTTTTGAATTGGGGGCTGGAAATCGCAGCATCGCATTTTCAGGACACCCTGGGAAGGTTCCCAGGGTGATTTTAAATATGTATGGGGTTTATAATCGTAGTGGGCAATGGTATAAGGTTATTTTTGGCCATTTTATATGAAAGTGTACTGTCTCTTTAAGAAACTTAACTTTTGAATTGGGGGCTGGAAATCGCAGTATAGCATTTTCAGGACACCCTGGGAAGGTTCCCATGGTGATTTTAAATATGTATGGGGTTTATAATTGTAGTGGGCAATGGTATAAGGTTATTTTTGGCCATTTTATATGAAAGTGTACTGTCTCTTTAAGAAATTTCACTTTTGAATTGGGGGCTGGAAATCGCAGTATAGCACTGTCAAGAAACCCTAAGAAGGTTCCCAGGGTTATTTTAAATATGTATGGGGTTTATAATTGTAGTGGGCAATGGTATAAGGTTATTTTAGGCCATTTTATATGAAAGTGTACTGTCTCTTTAAGAAACTTAACTTTTGAATTGAGGGCTGGAAATCGCAGTATAGCATTTTCAGGACACCCTGGGGAGGTTCCCAGGGTGATTTTAAATATGTATGGGGTTTATAATTGTAGTGGGCAATGGTATAAGGTTATTTTTGGCCATTTTATATGAAAGTGTACTGTCTCTTTAAGAAATTTCACTTTTGAATTGTGGGCTGGAAATCGCAGTATAGCACTGTCAAGACACCCTAAGAAGTTTCCTAGGGTGATTTTAAATATGTATGGGGTTTATAATTGTAGTTGTCAATGGTATAAGGTTATTTTTGGCCATTTTATATGAAAGTGTACTGTCTCTTTAAGAAATTTCACTTTTGAATTGGGGGCTGGAAATCACAGTATAGCACTGTCAAGACACAATGGGAAGGTTCCCAGGGTGATATTAAATATGTATGGGGTTTATAATTGTAGTAGGCAATGGTATAAGGTTATTTTTGGCCATTTTATATGAAAGTGTATTGTCTCTTTAAGAAACTTAACTTTTGAATTGGGGACTGGAAATCGCAGTATTGCACTGTCAAGAAACCCTAAGAAGGTTCCCAGGGTGATTTTAAATATGTATGGGGTTTATAATTGTAGTGGGCAATGGTATAAGGTTATTTTTGGCCATTTTATATGAAAGTGTACTGTCTCTTTAAAAACGTAACTTTTGAATTGTGGGCTGGATATCGCAGTATAGCACTGTCAAGACACCCTAAGAAGGTTCCCAGGGTGATTTTAAATATGTATGGGGTTTATAATTGTAGTGGGCAATGGTATAAGGTTATTTTTGGCCATTTTATATGAAAGTGTACTGTCTCTTTAAGAAATTTCACTTTTGAATTGGGGGCTGGAAATCGCAGTATAGCACTGTCAAGACACCCTAAGAAGATTCCCAGGGTGATTTTAAATATGTATGGGGTTTATAATTGTAGTGGGCAATGGTATAAGGTTATTTTTGGCCATTTTATATGAAAGTGTACTGTCTCTTTAAGAAATTTCACTTTTGAATTGGGGCTGGAAATCGCAGTATAGCATTTTCAGGACACCCTGGGGAGGTTCCCAGGGTAATTTTAAATATATATGGGGTTTTTAATTGTAGTGGGCAATGGTATAAGGTTATTTTTGGCCATTTTATATGAAAGTGTACTGTCTCTTTAAGAAACTTAACTTTTGAATTGAGGGCTGGAAATCGCAGTATAGCATTTTCAGGACACCCTGGGGAGGTTCCCAGGGTGATTTTAAATATGTATGGGGTTTATAATTGTAGTGGGCAATGGTATAAGGTTATTTTTGGCCATTTTATATGAAAGTGTACTGTCTCTTTAAGAAATTTCACTTTTGAATTGTGTGCTGGAAATCGCAGTATAGCACTGTCAAGACACCCTAAGAAGTTTCCTAGGGTGATTTTAAATATGTATGGGGTTTATAATTGTAGTTGTCAATGGTATAAGGTTATTTTTGGCCATTTTATATGAAAGTGTACTGTCTCTTTAAGAAATTTCACTTTTGAATTGGGGGCTGGAAATCACAGTATAGCACTGTCAAGACACCCCTAAGAAGGTTCCCATGGTGATTTTAAACATGTATGGGGTTTATAATTGTAGTGGGCAATGGTATAAGGTTATTTTTGGCCATTTTATATGAAAGTGTACTGTCTCTTTAAGAACTTAACTTTTGAATTGGGGGCTGGAAATCCCAGTATAGCACTGTCAAGACACCCTGGGAAGGTTCCCAGGGTGATATTAAATATGTATGGGGTTTATAATTGTAGTAGGCAATGGTATAAGGTTATTTTTGGCCATTTTATATGAAAGTGTATTGTTTCTTTAAGAAACTTAACTTTTGAATTGGGGACTGGAAATCGCAGTATTGCACTGTCAAGAAACCCTAAGAAGGTTCCCAGGGTGATTTTAAATATGTATGGGGTTTATAATTGTAGTGGGCAATGGTATAAGGTTATTTTTGGCCATTTTATATGAAAGTGTACTGTCTCTTTAAGAAATTTCACTTTTGAATTGGGGGCTGGAAATCGCAGTATAGCATTTTCAGGACACCCTGGGGAGGTTCCCAGGGTGATTTTAAATATGTATGGGGTTTATAATTGTTGTGGGCAATGGTATAAGGTTATTTTTGGCCATTTTATATGAAAATGTATTGTCTCTTTAAGAAACTTAACTTTTGAATTGGGGGCTGGAAATCGCAGTATAGCACTGTCAAGACACCCTGGGAAGGTTCCCAGGGTGATTTTAAATATGTATGGGGTTTATAATTGTAGTGGGCAATGGTATAAGGTTATTTTTGGCCATTTTATATGAAAGTGTACTGTCTCTTTAAGAAACTTAACTTTTGAATTGGAAGCTGGAAATCGCAGTATAGCAGTGTCAAGACACCCTAAGAAGGTTCCCAGGGTGATTTTAAATATGTATGGGGTTTATAATTGTAGTGGGCAATGGTATAAGGTTGTTTTTGGCCATTTTATATGAAAGTGTACTGTCTCTTTAAGAAATTTCACTTTTGAATTGTGGGCTGGAAATCGCAGTATAGCACTGTCAAGACACCCTAAGAAGGTTCGCAGGGTGATTTTAAATATGTATGGGGTTTATAATTGTAGTGGGCAATGGTATAAGGTTATTTTTGGCCATTTCATATGAAAGTGTACTGTCTCTTTAAGAACGTAACTTTTGAATTGGGGGCTGGAAATCGCAGTATAGCACTGTCAAGACACCCTAAGAAGGTTCCAAGGGTGATTTTAAATATGTATGGGGTTTATAATTGTAGTGGGCAATGGTATAAGGTTATTTTTGGCCATTTTATATGAAAGTGTACTGTCTCTTTAAGAAATTTCACTTTTGAATTGGGAGCTGGAAATCGCAGTATAGCACTGTCAAGACACCCTAAGAAGGTTCCCAGGGTGATTTTAAATATGTATGGGGTTTATAATTGTAGTGGTCAATGGTATAAGGTTATTTTTGGCCATTTTATATGAAAGTGTACTGTCTCTTTAAGAAACTTTACTTTTGAATTGGGGGCTGGAAATCGCAGTATAGCATTTTCAGGACACCCTGGGAAGGTTCCCATGGTGATTTTAAATATGTATGGGGTTTATAATTGTAGTGGGCAATGGTATAAGGTTATTTTTGGCCATTTTATATGAAAGTGTACTGTCTCTTTAAGAAATTTTACTTTTGAATTGGGGGCTGGAAATCGCAGTATAGCACTGTCAAGACACCCTAAGAAGGTTCCCAGGGTGATTATAAATATGTATGGGGTTTATAATTGTAGTGGGCAATGGTATAAGGTTATTTTTGGCCATTTTATATGAAAGTGTACTGTCTCTTTAAGAAACTTAACTTTTGAATTGGGGGCTGGAAATCGCAGTATAGCACTGTCAAGACATCCTAAGAAGGTTCCCAGGGTGATTTTAAATATGGATGGGGTTTATAATTGTAGTGGGCAATGGTATAAGGTTATTTTTGGCCATTTTATATGAAAGTGTACTGTCTCTTTAAGAAATTTCACTTTTGAATTGGGGCTGGAAATTGCAGTATAGCACTGTCAAGACACCCTAAGAAGGTTCCCAGGGTGATTTTAAATATGTATGGGTTTTATAATTGTAGTGGGCAATGGTATAAGGTTATTTTTGGCCATTTTATATGAAAGTGTACTGTCTCTTTAAGAAATTTCGCTTTTGAATTGTGGGCTGGAAATTGCAGTATAGCACTGTCAAGACACCCTAAGAAGGTTCCCAGGGTGATTTTAAATATGTATGGGGTTTATAATTGTAGTTGTCAATGGTATAAGGTTATTTTTGGCCATTTTATATGAAAGTGTACTGTCTCTTTAAGAAACTTAACTTTTGAATTGGGGGCTGGAAATCGCAGTATAGCACTGTCAAGACACCCTAAGAAGGTTCCCAGGGTGATTTTAAATATGTATGGGGTTTATAATTGTAGTGGGCAATGGTATAAGGTTATTTTTGGCCATTTTATATGAAAGTGTACTGTCTCTTTAAGAATCTTAACTTTTGATTTGGGGGCTGGAAATCGCAGTATAGCATTTTCAGGACACCCTGGGAAGGTTCCCATGGTGATTTTAAATATGTATGGGGTTTATAATTGTAGTGGGCAATGGTATAAGGTTATTTTTGCCCATTTTATATGAGTGTACTGTCTCTTTAAGAAATTTCACTTTTGAATTGGGGGCTGGAAATCGCAGTATAGCACTGTCAAGACACCCTAAGAAGGTTCCCAGGGTGATTATAAATATGTATGGGGTTTATAATTGTAGTGGGCAATGGTATAAGGTTATTTTTGACTATTTTATATGAAAGTGTACTGTCTCTTTAAGAAACTTAACTTTTGAATTGGGGGCTGGAAATCGCAGTATAGCATTTTCAGGACACCCTGGGAAGGTTCCCATGGTGATTTTAAATATGTATGGGGTTTATAATTGTAGTGGGCAATGGTATAAGGTTATTTTTGGCCATTTTATATGAAAGTGTACTGTCTCTTTAAGAAATTTCACTTTTGAATTGGGGGCTGGAAATCGCAGTATAGCACTGTCAAGACACCCTAAGAAGGTTCCCAGGGTGAAAATAAATATGTATGGGGTTTATAATTGTAGTGGGCAATGGTATAAGGTTATTTTTGGCCATTTTATATGAAAGTGTACTGTCTCTTTAAGAAACTTAACTTTTGAATTGGGGGCTGGAAATCGCAGTATAGCACTGTCAAGACATCCTAAGAAGGTTCCCAGGGTGATTTTAAATATGTATGGGGTTTATAATTGTAGTGGGCAATGGTATAAGGTTATTTTTGGCCATTTTATATGAAAGTGTACTGTCTCTTTAAGAAATTTAACTTTTGAATTGGGGGCTGGAAATCGCAGTATAGCACTGTCAAGACACCCTAAGAAGGTTCCCAGGGTGATTTTAAATATGTATGGGGTTTATAATTGTAGTGGGCAATGGTATAAGGTTATTTTTGGCCATTTTATATGAAAGTGTACTGTCTCTTTAAGAAACTTAACTTTTGAATTGGGGGCTGGAAATCGCAGTATAGCACTGTCAAGACATCCTAAGAAGGTTCCCAGGGTGATTTTAAATATGTATGGGGTTTATAATTGTAGTGGGCAATGGTATAAGGTTATTTTTGGCCATTTTATATGAAAGTGTACTGTCTCTTTAAGAATCTTAACTTTTGAATTGGGGGCTGGAAATCGCAGTATAGCATTTTCAGGACACCCCGGGAAGGTTCCCATGGTGATTTTAAATATGTATGGGGTTTATAATCGTAGTGGGCAATGGTATAAGGTTATTTTTGGCCATTTTATATGAAAGTGTACTGTCTCTTTAAGAAATTTCACTTTTGAATTGTGGGCTGGAAATCGCAGTATAGCACTGTCAAGACACCCTAAGAAGGTTCCCAGGGTGTTTTTAAATATGTATGGGGTTTATAATTGTAGTGGGCAATGGTATAAGGTTATTTTTGGCCATTTTATATGAAAGTGTACTGTCTCTTTAAGAAACTTACCTTTTGAATTGGGGGCTGGAAATCGCAGTATAGCACTGTCAAGACACCCTAAGAAGGTTCCCAGGGTGATTTTAAATATGTATGGGGTTTATAATTGTAGTTGTCAATGGTATAAGGTTATTTTTGGCCATTTTATATGAAAGTGTACTGTCTCTTTAAGAACTTAACTTTTGAATTGGAGGCTGGATAGCGCAGTATAGCACTGTCAAGACACCCTGGGAAGGTTCCCAGGGTGATTTTAAATATGTATGGGGTTTATAATTGTAGTGGGCAATGGTATAAGGTTATTTTTGGCCATTTTATATGAAAGTGTACTGTCTCTTTAAGAAATTTCACTTTTGAATTGTGGGCTGGAAATTGCAGTATAGCACTGTCAAGACACCCTAAGAAGGTTCCCAGGGTGATTTTAAATATGTATGGGGTTTATAATTGTAGTTGTCAATGGTATAAGGTTATTTTTGGCATTTTATATGAAAGTGTACTGTCTCTTTAAGAAACTTAACTTTTGAATTGGGGGCTGGAAATCGCAGTATAGCACTGTCAAGACACCCTAAGAAGGTTCCCAGGGTGATTTTAAATATGTATGGGGTTTATAATTGTAGTTGTCAATGGTATAAGGTTATTTTTGGCCATTTTATATGAAAGTGTACTGTCTCTTTAAGAAACTTAACTTTTGAATTGGGGGCTGGAAATCGCAGTATAGCATTTTCAGGACACCCTGGGGAGGTTCCCAGGGTGATTTTAAATATGTATGGGGTTTATAATTGTAGTTGTCAATGGTATAAGGTTATTTTTGGCCATTTTATATGAAAGTGTACTGTCTCTTTAAGAAATTTCACGTTTGAATTGTGGGCTGGAAATCGCAGTATAGCACTGTCAAGACACCCTAAGAAGGTTCCCAGGGTGATTTTAAATATGTATGGGGTTTATAATTGTAGTTGTCAATGGTATAAGGTTATTTTTGGCCATTTTATATGAAAGTGTACTGTCTCTTTAAGAAATTTCACTTTTGAATTGTGGGCTGGAAATCGCAGTATAGCACTGTCAAGACACCCTAAGAAGGTTCCCAGGGTGATTTTAAATATGTATGGGGTTTATAATTGTAGTTGTCAATGGTATAAGGTTATTTTTGGCCATTTTATATGAAAGTGTACTGTCTCTTTAAGAAACTTAACTTTTGAATTGGGGGCTGGAAATCGCAGTATAGCATTTTCAGGACACCCTGAGAAGGTTCCCAGGGTGATTTTAAAAATGTATGAGGTTTATAATTGAAGTGGGCAATGGTATAAGGTTATTTTTGGCCATTTTATATGAAAGTGTACTGTCTCTTTAAGAAATTTCACTTTTGCATTGGGGGCTGGAAATCGCAGTATAGCACTGTCAAGACACCCTGGGAAGGTTCCCAGGGTGATTTTAAATATGTATGGGGTTTATAATTGTAGTGGACAATGGTATAAGGTTATTTTTGCCCATTTTATATGAAAGTGTACTGTCTCTTTAAGAAATTTCACTTTTGAATTGGGGGCTGGAAATCGCAGTATAGCACTGTCAAGACACCCTAAGAAGGTTCCCAGGGTGATTTTAAATATGGATGGGGTTTATAATTGTAGTGGGCAATGGTATAAGGTTATTTTTGGCCATTTTATATGAAAGTGTACTGTCTCTTTAAGAAACTTAACTTTTGAATTGGGGGCTGGAAATCGCAGTATAGCACTGTCAAGACACCCTAAGATGGTTCCCAGTGTGATTTTAAATTTGGATGGGGTTTATAATTGTAGTGGGCAATGGTATAAGGTTATTTTTGGCCATTTTATATGAAAGTGTACTGTCTCTTTAAGAAACTTAACTTTTGAATTGGGGGCTGGAAATCGCAGTATAGCACTGTCAAGACACCCTAAGAAGGTTCCCAGGGTGATTTTAAATATGTATGGGGTTTATAATTGTAGTGGGCAATGGTATAAGGTTATTTTTGGCCATTTTATATGAAAGTGTACTGTCTCTTTAAGAAATTTCACTTTTGAATTGGGGGCTGGAAATTGCAGTATAGCACTGTTAAGACACCCTAAGAAGGTTCCCAGGGTGATTTTAAATATGTATGGGTTTTATAATTGTAGTGGGCAATGGTATAAGGTTATTTTTGGCCATTTTATATGAAAGTGTACTGTCTCTTTAAGAAACTTAACTTTTGAATTGGGGGCTGGAAATCGCAGTATAGCACTGTCAAGACACCCTAAGAAGGTTCCCAGGGTGATTTTAAATATATATGGGGTTTATAATTGTAGTTGTCAATGGTATAAGGTTATTTTTGGCCATTTTATATGAAAGTGTACTGTCTCTTTAAGAACTTAACTTTTGAATTGGGGGCTGGAAATCACAGTATAGCACTGTCAAGACACCCTAAGAAGGTTCCCAGGGTGATTTTAAATATGTATGGGGTTTATAATTGTAGTGGGCAATGGTATAAGGTTATTTTTGGCCATTTTATATGAAAGTGTACTGTCTCTTTAAGAAATTTCACTTTTGAATTGGGGGCTGGAAATCGCAGTATAGCACTGTCAAGACACCCTAAGAAGGTTCCCAGGGTGATTATAAATATGTATGGGGTTTATAATTGTAGTGGGCAATGGTATAAGGTTATTTTTGGCCATTTTATATGAAAGTGTACTGTCTCTTTAAGAAACTTAACTTTTGAATTGGGGGCTGGAAATCGCAGTATAGCACTGTCAAGACATCCTAAGAAGGTTCCCAGGGTGATTTTAAATATGGATGGGGTTTATAATTGTAGTGGGCAATGGTATAAGGTTATTTTTGGCCATTTTATATGAAAGTGTACTGTCTCTTTGAGAAACTTAACTTTTGAATTGGGGGCTGGAAATCGCAGTATAGCACTGTCAAGACATCCTAAGAAGGTTCCCAGGGTGATTTTAAATATGGATGGGGTTTATAATTGTAGTGGGCAATGGTATAAGGTTATTTTTGGCCATTTTATATGAAAGTGTACTGTCTCTTTAAGAAACTTAACTTTTGAATTGGGGGCTGGAAATCGCAGTATAGCACTGTCAAGACATCCTAAGAAGGTTCCCAGGGTGATTTTAAATATGGATGGGGTTTATAATTGTAGTGGGCAATGGTATAAGGTTATTTTTGGCCATTTTATATGAAAGTGTACTGTCTCTTTAAGAAATTTCACTTTTGAATTGGGGGCTGGAAATTGCAGTATAGCACTGTCAAGACACCCTAAGAAGGTTCCCAGGGTGATTTTAAATATGTATGGGTTTTATAATTGTAGTGGGCAATGGTATAAGGTTATTTTTGGCCATTTTATATGAAAGTGTACTGTCTCTTTAAGAAATTTCGCTTTTGAATTGTGGGCTGGAAATTGCAGTATAGCACTGTCAAGACACCCTAAGAAGGTTCCCAGGGTGATTTTAAATATGTATGGTGTTTATAATTGTAGTTGTCAATGGTATAAGGTTATTTTTGGCCATTTTATATGAAAGTGTACTGTCTCTTTAAGAAACTTAACTTTTGAATTGGGGGCTGGAAATCGCAGTATAGCACTGTCAAGACACCCTAAGAAGGTTCCCAGGGTGATTTTAAATATGTATGGGGTTTATAATTGTAGTGGGCAATGGTATAAGGTTATTTTTGGCCATTTTATATGAAAGTGTACTGTCTCTTTAAGAATCTTAACTTTTGATTTGGGGGCTGGAAATCGCAGTATAGCATTTTCAGGACACCCTGGGAAGGTTCCCATGGTGATTTTAAATATGTATGGGGTTTATAATTGTAGTGGGCAATGGTATAAGGCTATTTTTGCCCATTTTATATGAGTGTACTGTCTCTTTAAGAAATTTCACTTTTGAATTGGGGGCTGGAAATCGCAGTATAGCACTGTCAAGACACCCTAAGAAGGTTCCCAGGGTGATTATAAATATGTATGGGGTTTATAATTGTAGTGGGCAATGGTATAAGGTTATTTTTGGCCATTTTATATGAAAGTGTACTGTCTCTTTAAGAAACTTAACTTTTGAATTGGGGGCTGGAAATCGCAGTATAGCATTTTCAGGACACCCTGGGAAGGTTCCCATGGTGATTTTAAATATGTATGGGGTTTATAATTGTAGTGGGCAATGGTATAAGGTTATTTTTGGCCATTTTATATGAAAGTGTACTGTCTCTTTAAGAAATTTCACTTTTGAATTGGGGGCTGGAAATCGCAGTATAGCACTGTCAAGACACCCTAAGAAGGTTCCCAGGGTGATTATAAATATGTATGGGGTTTATAATTGTAGTGGGCAATGGTATAAGGTTATTTTTGGCCATTTTATATGAAAGTGTACTGTCTCTTTAAGAAACTTAACTTTTGAATTGGGGGCTGGAAATCGCAGTATAGCACTGTCAAGACATCCTAAGAAGGTTCCCAGGGTGATTTTAAATATGTATGGGGTTTATAATTGTAGTGGGCAATGGTATAAGGTTATTTTTGGCCATTTTATATGAAAGTGTACTGTCTCTTTAAGAAATTTAACTTTTGAATTGGGGGCTGGAAATCGCAGTATAGCACTGTCAAGACACCCTAAGAAGGTTCCCAGGGTGATTTTAAATATGTATGGGGTTTATAATTGTAGTGGGCAATGGTATAAGGTTATTTTTGGCCATTTTATATGAAAGTGTACTGTCTCTTTAAGAAACTTAACTTTTGAATTGGGGGCTGGAAATCGCAGTATAGCACTGTCAAGACATCCTAAGAAGGTTCCCAGGGTGATTTTAAATATGTATGGGGTTTATAATTGTAGTGGGCAATGGTATAAGGTTATTTTTGGCCATTTTATATGAAAGTGTACTGTCTCTTTAAGAATCTTAACTTTTGAATTGGGGGCTGGAAATCGCAGTATAGCATTTTCAGGACACCCTGGGAAGGTTCCCATGGTGATTTTAAATATGTATGGGGTTTATAATTGTAGTTGTCAATGGTATAAGGTTATTTTTGGCCATTTTATATGAAAGTGTACTGTCTCTTTAAGAAATTTCACTTTTGAATTGGGGGCTGGAAATCGCAGTATAGCACTGTCAAGACACCCTAATTAGGTTCCCAGGGTGATTTTAAATATGGATGGGGTTTATAATTGTAGTGGGCAATGGTATAAGGTTATTTTTGGCAATTTTATATTAAAGTGTACTGTCTCTTTAAGAATCTTAACTTTTGAATTGGGGGCTGGAAATCGCAGCATCGCATTTTCAGGACACCCTGGGAAGGTTCCCAGGGTGATTTTAAATATGTATGGGGTTTATAATCGTAGTGGGCAATGGTATAAGGTTATTTTTGGCCATTTTATATGAAAGTGTACTGTCTCTTTAAGAAATTTCACTTTTGAATTGTGGGCTGGAAATCGCAGTATAGCACTGTCAAGACACCCTGGGAAGGTTCCCAGGGTGATTTTAAATATGTATGGGGTTTATAATTGTAGTGGGCAATGGTATAAGGTTATTTTTGGCCATTTTATATGAAAGTGTACTGTCTCTTTAAGAAATTTCACTTTTGAATTGTGGGCTGGAAATTGCAGTATAGCACTGTCAAGACACCCTAAGAAGGTTCCCAGGGTGATTTTAAATATGTATGGGGTTTATAATTGTAGTTGTCAATGGTATAAGGTTATTTTTGGCCATTTTATATGAAAGTGTACTGTCTCTTTAAGAAACTTAACTTTTGAATTGGGGGCTGGAAATCGCAGTATAGCACTGTCAAGACACCCTAAGAAGGTTCCCAGGGTGATTTTAAATATGTATGGGGTTTATAATTGTAGTTGTCAATGGTATAAGGTTATTTTTGGCCATTTTATATGAAAGTGTACTGTCTCTTTAAGAAACTTAACTTTTGAATTGGGGGCTGGAAATCGCAGTATAGCATTTTCAGGACACCCTGGGGAGGTTCCCAGGGTGATTTTAAATATGTATGGGGTTTATAATTGTAGTTGTCAATGGTATAAGGTTATTTTTGGCCATTTTATATGAAAGTGTACTGTCTCTTTAAGAAATTTCACGTTTGAATTGTGGGCTGGAAATCGCAGTATAGCACTGTCAAGACACCCTAAGAAGGTTCCCAGGGTGATTTTAAATATGTATGGGGTTTATAATTGTAGTTGTCAATGGTATAAGGTTATTTTTGGCCATTTTATATGAAAGTGTACTGTCTCTTTAAGAAATTTCACTTTTGAATTGTGGGCTGGAAATCGCAGTATAGCACTGTCAAGACACCCTAAGAAGGTTCCCAGGGTGATTTTAAATATGTATGGGGTTTATAATTGTAGTTGTCAATGGTATAAGGTTATTTTTGGCCATTTTATATGAAAGTGTACTGTCTCTTTAAGAAACTTAAGTATTGAATTGGGGGCTGGAAATCGCAGTATAGCATTTTCAGGACACCCTGAGAAGGTTCCCAGGGTGATTTTAAAAATGTATGAGGTTTATAATTGAAGTGGGCAATGGTATAAGGTTATTTTTGGCCATTTTATATGAAAGTGTACTGTCTCTTTAAGAAATTTCACTTTTGAATTGGGGGCTGGAAATCGCAGTATAGCATTTTCAGGACACCCTGGGAAGGTTCCCATGGTGATTTTAAATATGTATGGGGTTTATAATTGTAGTGGGCAATGGTATAAGGTTATTTTTGGCCATTTTATATGAAAGTGTACTGTCTCTTTAAGAAATTTCACTTTTGAATTGGGGGCTGGAAATCGCAGTATAGCACTGTCAAGACACCCTAAGAAGGTTCCCAGGGTGATTATAAATATGTATGGGGTTTATAATTGTAGTGGGCAATGGTATAAGGTTATTTTTGGCCATTTTATATGAAAGTGTACTGTCTCTTTAAGAAACTTAACTTTTGAATTGGGGGCTGGAAATCGCAGTATAGCACTGTCAAGACATCCTAAGAAGGTTCCCAGGGTGATTTTAAATATGTATGGGGTTTATAATTGTAGTGGGCAATGGTATAAGGTTATTTTTGGCCATTTTATATGAAAGTGTACTGTCTCTTTAAGAAATTTAACTTTTGAATTGGGGGCTGGAAATCGCAGTATAGCACTGTCAAGACACCCTAAGAAGGTTCCCAGGGTGATTTTAAATATGTATGGGGTTTATAATTGTAGTGGGCAATGGTATAAGGTTATTTTTGGCCATTTTATATGAAAGTGTACTGTCTCTTTAAGAAACTTAACTTTTGAATTGGGGGCTGGAAATCGCAGTATAGCACTGTCAAGACATCCTAAGAAGGTTCCCAGGGTGATTTTAAATATGTATGGGGTTTATAATTGTAGTGGGCAATGGTATAAGGTTATTTTTGGCCATTTTATATGAAAGTGTACTGTCTCTTTAAGAATCTTAACTTTTGAATTGGGGGCTGGAAATCGCAGTATAGCATTTTCAGGACACCCCGGGAAGGTTCCCATGGTGATTTTAAATATGTATGGGGTTTATAATCGTAGTGGGCAATGGTATAAGGTTATTTTTGGCCATTTTATATGAAAGTGTACTGTCTCTTTAAGAAATTTCACTTTTGAATTGGGGGCTGGAAATCGCAGTATAGCACTGTCAAGACACCCTAATTAGGTTCCCAGGGTGATTTTAAATATGGATGGGGTTTATAATTGTAGTGGGCAATGGTATAAGGTTATTTTTGGCAATTTTATATTAAAGTGTACTGTCTCTTTAAGAATCTTAACTTTTGAATTGGGGGCTGGAAATCGCAGCATCGCATTTTCAGGACACCCTGGGAAGGTTCCCAGGGTGATTTTAAATATGTATGGGGTTTATAATCGTAGTGGGCAATGGTATAAGGTTATTTTTGGCCATTTTATATGAAAGTGTACTGTCTCTTTAAGAAATTTCACTTTTGAATTGTGGGCTGGAAATCGCAGTATAGCACTGTCAAGACACCCTAAGAAGGTTCCCAGGGTGTTTTTAAATATGTATGGGGTTTATAATTGTAGTGGGCAATGGTATAAGGTTATTTTTGGCCATTTTATATGAAAGTGTACTGTCTCTTTAAGAAACTTACCTTTTGAATTGGGGGCTGGAAATCGCAGTATAGCACTGTCAAGACACCCTAAGAAGGTTCCCAGGGTGATTTTAAATATGTATGGGGTTTATAATTGTAGTTGTCAATGGTATAAGGTTATTTTTGGCCATTTTATATGAAAGTGTACTGTCTCTTTAAGAACTTAACTTTTGAATTGGAGGCTGGATAGCGCAGTATAGCACTGTCAAGACACCCTGGGAAGGTTCCCAGGGTGATTTTAAATATGTATGGGGTTTATAATTGTAGTGGGCAATGGTATAAGGTTATTTTTGGCCATTTTATATGAAAGTGTACTGTCTCTTTAAGAAATTTCACTTTTGAATTGTGGGCTGGAAATTGCAGTATAGCACTGTCAAGACACCCTAAGAAGGTTCCCAGGGTGATTTTAAATATGTATGGGGTTTATAATTGTAGTTGTCAATGGTATAAGGTTATTTTTGGCATTTTATATGAAAGTGTACTGTCTCTTTAAGAAACTTAACTTTTGAATTGGGGGCTGGAAATCGCAGTATAGCACTGTCAAGACACCCTAAGAAGGTTCCCAGGGTGATTTTAAATATGTATGGGGTTTATAATTGTAGTTGTCAATGGTATAAGGTTATTTTTGGCCATTTTATATGAAAGTGTACTGTCTCTTTAAGAAACTTAACTTTTGAATTGGGGGCTGGAAATCGCAGTATAGCATTTTCAGGACACCCTGGGGAGGTTCCCAGGGTGATTTTAAATATGTATGGGGTTTATAATTGTAGTTGTCAATGGTATAAGGTTATTTTTGGCCATTTTATATGAAAGTGTACTGTCTCTTTAAGAAATTTCACGTTTGAATTGTGGGCTGGAAATCGCAGTATAGCACTGTCAAGACACCCTAAGAAGGTTCCCAGGGTGATTTTAAATATGTATGGGGTTTATAATTGTAGTTGTCAATGGTATAAGGTTATTTTTGGCCATTTTATATGAAAGTGTACTGTCTCTTTAAGAAATTTCACTTTTGAATTGTGGGCTGGAAATCGCAGTATAGCACTGTCAAGACACCCTAAGAAGGTTCCCAGGGTGATTTTAAATATGTATGGGGTTTATAATTGTAGTTGTCAATGGTATAAGGTTATTTTTGGCCATTTTATATGAAAGTGTACTGTCTCTTTAAGAAACTTAACTTTTGAATTGGGGGCTGGAAATCGCAGTATAGCATTTTCAGGACACCCTGAGAAGGTTCCCAGGGTGATTTTAAAAATGTATGAGGTTTATAATTGAAGTGGGCAATGGTATAAGGTTATTTTTGGCCATTTTATATGAAAGTGTACTGTCTCTTTAAGAAATTTCACTTTTGAATTGGGGGCTGGAAATCGCAGTATAGCACTGTCAAGACACCCTGGGAAGGTTCCCAGGGTGATTTTAAATATGTATGGGGTTTATAATTGTAGTGGACAATGGTATAAGGTTATTTTTGCCCATTTTATATGAAAGTGTACTGTCTCTTTAAGAAATTTCACTTTTGAATTGGGGGCTGGAAATCGCAGTATAGCACTGTCAAGACACCCTAAGAAGGTTCCCAGGGTGATTTTAAATATGGATGGGGTTTATAATTGTAGTGGGCAATGGTATAAGGTTATTTTTGGCCATTTTATATGAAAGTGTACTGTCTCTTTAAGAAACTTAACTTTTGAATTGGGGGCTGGAAATCGCAGTATAGCACTGTCAAGACACCCTAAGATGGTTCCCAGTGTGATTTTAAATTTGGATTTGGTTTATAATTGTAGTGGGCAATGGTATAAGGTTATTTTTGGCCATTTTATATGAAAGTGTACTGTCTCTTTAAGAAACTTAACTTTTGAATTGGGGGCTGGAAATCGCAGTATAGCACTGTCAAGACACCCTAAGAAGGTTCCCAGGGTGATTTTAAATATGTATGGGGTTTATAATTGTAGTGGGCAATGGTATAAGGTTATTTTTGGCCATTTTATATGAAAGTGTACTGTCTCTTTAAGAAATTTCACTTTTGAATTGGGGGCTGGAAATTGCAGTATAGCACTGTTAAGACACCCTAAGAAGGTTCCCAGGGTGATTTTAAATATGTATGGGTTTTATAATTGTAGTGGGCAATGGTATAAGGTTATTTTTGGCCATTTTATATGAAAGTGTACTGTCTCTTTAAGAAACTTAACTTTTGAATTGGGGGCTGGAAATCGCAGTATAGCACTGTCAAGACACCCTAAGAAGGTTCCCAGGGTGATTTTAAATATATATGGGGTTTATAATTGTAGTTGTCAATGGTATAAGGTTATTTTTGGCCATTTTATATGAAAGTGTACTGTCTCTTTAAGAACTTAACTTTTGAATTGGGGGCTGGAAATCACAGTATAGCACTGTCAAGACACCCTAAGAAGGTTCCCAGGGTGATTTTAAATATGTATGGGGTTTATAATTGTAGTGGGCAATGGTATAAGGTTATTTTTGGCCATTTTATATGAAAGTGTACTGTCTCTTTAAGAAATTTCACTTTTGAATTGGGGGCTGGAAATCGCAGTATAGCACTGTCAAGACACCCTAAGAAGGTTCCCAGGGTGATTATAAATATGTATGGGGTTTATAATTGTAGTGGGCAATGGTATAAGGTTATTTTTGGCCATTTTATATGAAAGTGTACTGTCTCTTTAAGAAACTTAACTTTTGAATTGGGGGCTGGAAATCGCAGTATAGCACTGTCAAGACATCCTAAGAAGGTTCCCAGGGTGATTTTAAATATGGATGGGGTTTATAATTGTAGTGGGCAATGGTATAAGGTTATTTTTGGCCATTTTATATGAAAGTGTACTGTCTCTTTAAGAAACTTAACTTTTGAATTGGGGGCTGGAAATCGCAGTATAGCACTGTCAAGACATCCTAAGAAGGTTCCCAGGGTGATTTTAAATATGGATGGGGTTTATAATTGTAGTGGGCAATGGTATAAGGTTATTTTTGGCCATTTTATATGAAAGTGTACTGTCTCTTTAAGAAACTTAACTTTTGAATTGGGGGCTGGAAATCGCAGTATAGCACTGTCAAGACATCCTAAGAAGGTTCCCAGGGTGATTTTAAATATGGATGGGGTTTATAATTGTAGTGGGCAATGGTATAAGGTTATTTTTGGCCATTTTATATGAAAGTGTACTGTCTCTTTAAGAAATTTCACTTTTGAATTGGGGGCTGGAAATTGCAGTATAGCACTGTCAAGACACCCTAAGAAGGTTCCCAGGGTGATTTTAAATATGTATGGGTTTTATAATTGTAGTGGGCAATGGTATAAGGTTATTTTTGGCCATTTTATATGAAAGTGTACTGTCTCTTTAAGAAATTTCGCTTTTGAATTGTGGGCTGGAAATTGCAGTATAGCACTGTCAAGACACCCTAAGAAGGTTCCCAGGGTGATTTTAAATATGTATGGTGTTTATAATTGTAGTTGTCAATGGTATAAGGTTATTTTTGGCCATTTTATATGAAAGTGTACTGTCTCTTTAAGAAACTTAACTTTTGAATTGGGGGCTGGAAATCGCAGTATAGCACTGTCAAGACACCCTAAGAAGGTTCCCAGGGTGATTTTAAATATGTATGGGGTTTATAATTGTAGTGGGCAATGGTATAAGGTTATTTTTGGCCATTTTATATGAAAGTGTACTGTCTCTTTAAGAATCTTAACTTTTGATTTGGGGGCTGGAAATCGCAGTATAGCATTTTCAGGACACCCTGGGAAGGTTCCCATGGTGATTTTAAATATGTATGGGGTTTATAATTGTAGTGGGCAATGGTATAAGGCTATTTTTGCCCATTTTATATGAGTGTACTGTCTCTTTAAGAAATTTCACTTTTGAATTGGGGGCTGGAAATCGCAGTATAGCACTGTCAAGACACCCTAAGAAGGTTCCCAGGGTGATTATAAATATGTATGGGGTTTATAATTGTAGTGGGCAATGGTATAAGGTTATTTTTGGCCATTTTATATGAAAGTGTACTGTCTCTTTAAGAAACTTAACTTTTGAATTGGGGGCTGGAAATCGCAGTATAGCATTTTCAGGACACCCTGGGAAGGTTCCCATGGTGATTTTAAATATGTATGGGGTTTATAATTGTAGTGGGCAATGGTATAAGGTTATTTTTGGCCATTTTATATGAAAGTGTACTGTCTCTTTAAGAAATTTCACTTTTGAATTGGGGGCTGGAAATCGCAGTATAGCACTGTCAAGACACCCTAAGAAGGTTCCCAGGGTGATTATAAATATGTATGGGGTTTATAATTGTAGTGGGCAATGGTATAAGGTTATTTTTGGCCATTTTATATGAAAGTGTACTGTCTCTTTAAGAAACTTAACTTTTGAATTGGGGGCTGGAAATCGCAGTATAGCACTGTCAAGACATCCTAAGAAGGTTCCCAGGGTGATTTTAAATATGTATGGGGTTTATAATTGTAGTGGGCAATGGTATAAGGTTATTTTTGGCCATTTTATATGAAAGTGTACTGTCTCTTTAAGAAATTTAACTTTTGAATTGGGGGCTGGAAATCGCAGTATAGCACTGTCAAGACACCCTAAGAAGGTTCCCAGGGTGATTTTAAATATGTATGGGGTTTATAATTGTAGTGGGCAATGGTATAAGGTTATTTTTGGCCATTTTATATGAAAGTGTACTGTCTCTTTAAGAAATTTCACTTTTGAATTGGGGGCTGGAAATCGCAGTATAGCATTTTCAGGACACCCTGGGAAGGTTCCCATGGTGATTTTAAATATGTATGGGGTTTATAATCGTAGTGGGCAATGGTATAAGGTTATTTTTGGCCATTTTATATGAAAGTGTACTGTCTCTTTAAGAAATTTCACTTTTGAATTGGGGGCTGGAAATCGCAGTATAGCACTGTCAAGACACCCTAATTAGGTTCCCAGGGTGATTTTAAATATGGATGGGGTTTGTAATTGTAGTGGGCAATGGTATAAGGTTATTTTTGGCAATTTTATATTAAAGTGTACTGTCTCTTTAAGAATCTTAACTTTTGAATTGGGGGCTGGAAATCGCAGCATCGCATTTTCAGGACACCCTGGGAAGGTTCCCAGGGTGATTTTAAATATGTATGGGGTTTATAATCGTAGTGGGCAATGGTATAAGGTTATTTTTGGCCATTTTATATGAAAGTGTACTGTCTCTTTAAGAAATTTCACTTTTGAATTGTGGGCTGGAAATCGCAGTATAGCACTGTCAAGACAACCTAAGAAGGTTCCCAGGGTGATTTTAAATATGTATGGGGTTTATAATTGTAGTTGTCAATGGTATAAGGTTATTTTTGGCCATTTTATATGAAAGTGTACTGTCTCTTTAAGAAACTTACCTTTTGAATTGGGGGCTGGAAATCGCAGTATAGCACTGTCAAGACACCCTAAGAAGGTTCCCAGGGTGATTTTAAATATGTATGGGGTTTATAATTGTAGTTGTCAATGGTATAAGGTTATTTTTGGCCATTTTATATGAAAGTGTACTGTCTCTTTAAGAACTTAACTTTTGAATTGGAGGCTGGATAGCGCAGTATAGCACTGTCAAGACACCCTGGGAAGGTTCCCAGGGTGATTTTAAATATGTATGGGGTTTATAATTGTAGTGGGCAATGGTATAAGGTTATTTTTGGCCATTTTATATGAAAGTGTACTGTCTCTTTAAGAAATTTCACTTTTGAATTGTGGGCTGGAAATTGCAGTATAGCACTGTCAAGACACCCTAAGAAGGTTCCCAGGGTGATTTTAAATATGTATGGGGTTTATAATTGTAGTTGTCAATGGTATAAGGTTATTTTTGGCATTTTATATGAAAGTGTACTGTCTCTTTAAGAAACTTAACTTTTGAATTGGGGGCTGGAAATCGCAGTATAGCACTGTCAAGACACCCTAAGAAGGTTCCCAGGGTGATTTTAAATATGTATGGGGTTTATAATTGTAGTTGTCAATGGTATAAGGTTATTTTTGGCCATTTTATATGAAAGTGTACTGTCTCTTTAAGAAACTTAACTTTTGAATTGGGGGCTGGAAATCGCAGTATAGCATTTTCAGGACACCCTGGGGAGGTTCCCAGGGTGATTTTAAATATGTATGGGGTTTATAATTGTAGTTGTCAATGGTATAAGGTTATTTTTGGCCATTTTATATGAAAGTGTACTGTCTCTTTAAGAAATTTCACGTTTGAATTGTGGGCTGGAAATCGCAGTATAGCACTGTCAAGACACCCTAAGAAGGTTCCCAGGGTGATTTTAAATATGTATGGGGTTTATAATTGTAGTTGTCAATGGTATAAGGTTATTTTTGGCCATTTTATATGAAAGTGTACTGTCTCTTTAAGAAACTTAACTTTTGAATTGGGGGCTGGAAATCGCAGTATAGCATTTTCAGGACACCCTGAGAAGGTTCCCAGGGTGATTTTAAAAATGTATGAGGTTTATAATTGAAGTGGGCAATGGTATAAGGTTATTTTTGGCCATTTTATATGAAAGTGTACTGTCTCTTTAAGAAATTTCACTTTTGAATTGGGGGCTGGAAATCGCAGTATAGCACTGTCAAGACACCCTGGGAAGGTTCCCAGGGTGATTTTAAATATGTATGGGGTTTATAATTGTAGTGGACAATGGTATAAGGTTATTTTTGCCCATTTTATATGAAAGTGTACTGTCTCTTTAAGAAATTTCACTTTTGAATTGGGGGCTGGAAATTGCAGTATAGCACTGTTAAGACACCCTAAGAAGGTTCCCAGGGTGATTTTAAATATGGATGGGGTTTATAATTGTAGTGGGCAATGGTATAAGGTTATTTTTGGCCATTTTATATGAAAGTGTACTGTCTCTTTAAGAAACTTAACTTTTGAATTGGGGGCTGGAAATCGCAGTATAGCACTGTCAAGACACCCTAAGAAGGTTCCCAGGGTGATTTTAAATATATATGGGGTTTATAATTGTAGTTGTCAATGGTATAAGGTTATTTTTGGCCATTTTATATGAAAGTGTACTGTCTCTTTAAGAACTTAACTTTTGAATTGGGGGCTGGAAATCACAGTATAGCACTGTCAAGACACCCTAAGAAGGTTCCCAGGGTGATTTTAAATATGTATGGGGTTTATAATTGTAGTGGGCAATGGTATAAGGTTATTTTTGGCCATTTTATATGAAAGTGTACTGTCTCTTTAAGAAATTTCACTTTTGAATTGGGGGCTGGAAATCGCAGTATAGCACTGTCAAGACACCCTAAGAAGGTTCCCAGGGTGATTATAAATATGTATGGGGTTTATAATTGTAGTGGGCAATGGTATAAGGTTATTTTTGGCCATTTTATATGAAAGTGTACTGTCTCTTTAAGAAACTTAACTTTTGAATTGGGGGCTGGAAATCGCAGTATAGCACTGTCAAGACATCCTAAGAAGGTTCCCAGGGTGATTTTAAATATGGATGGGGTTTATAATTGTAGTGGGCAATGGTATAAGGTTATTTTTGGCCATTTTATATGAAAGTGTACTGTCTCTTTAAGAAACTTAACTTTTGAATTGGGGGCTGGAAATCGCAGTATAGCACTGTCAAGACATCCTAAGAAGGTTCCCAGGGTGATTTTAAATATGGATGGGGTTTATAATTGTAGTGGGCAATGGTATAAGGTTATTTTTGGCCATTTTATATGAAAGTGTACTGTCTCTTTAAGAAACTTAACTTTTGAATTGGGGGCTGGAAATCGCAGTATAGCACTGTCAAGACATCCTAAGAAGGTTCCCAGGGTGATTTTAAATATGGATGGGGTTTATAATTGTAGTGGGCAATGGTATAAGGTTATTTTTGGCCATTTTATATGAAAGTGTACTGTCTCTTTAAGAAATTTCACTTTTGAATTGGGGGCTGGAAATTGCAGTATAGCACTGTCAAGACACCCTAAGAAGGTTCCCAGGGTGATTTTAAATATGTATGGGTTTTATAATTGTAGTGGGCAATGGTATAAGGTTATTTTTGGCCATTTTATATGAAAGTGTACTGTCTCTTTAAGAAATTTCGCTTTTGAATTGTGGGCTGGAAATTGCAGTATAGCACTGTCAAGACACCCTAAGAAGGTTCCCAGGGTGATTTTAAATATGTATGGTGTTTATAATTGTAGTTGTCAATGGTATAAGGTTATTTTTGGCCATTTTATATGAAAGTGTACTGTCTCTTTAAGAAACTTAACTTTTGAATTGGGGGCTGGAAATCGCAGTATAGCACTGTCAAGACACCCTAAGAAGGTTCCCAGGGTGATTTTAAATATGTATGGGGTTTATAATTGTAGTGGGCAATGGTATAAGGTTATTTTTGGCCATTTTATATGAAAGTGTACTGTCTCTTTAAGAATCTTAACTTTTGATTTGGGGGCTGGAAATCGCAGTATAGCATTTTCAGGACACCCTGGGAAGGTTCCCATGGTGATTTTAAATATGTATGGGGTTTATAATTGTAGTGGGCAATGGTATAAGGCTATTTTTGCCCATTTTATATGAGTGTACTGTCTCTTTAAGAAATTTCACTTTTGAATTGGGGGCTGGAAATCGCAGTATAGCACTGTCAAGACACCCTAAGAAGGTTCCCAGGGTGATTATAAATATGTATGGGGTTTATAATTGTAGTGGGCAATGGTATAAGGTTATTTTTGGCCATTTTATATGAAAGTGTACTGTCTCTTTAAGAAACTTAACTTTTGAATTGGGGGCTGGAAATCGCAGTATAGCATTTTCAGGACACCCTGGGAAGGTTCCCATGGTGATTTTAAATATGTATGGGGTTTATAATTGTAGTGGGCAATGGTATAAGGTTATTTTTGGCCATTTTATATGAAAGTGTACTGTCTCTTTAAGAAATTTCACTTTTGAATTGGGGGCTGGAAATCGCAGTATAGCACTGTCAAGACACCCTAAGAAGGTTCCCAGGGTGATTATAAATATGTATGGGGTTTATAATTGTAGTGGGCAATGGTATAAGGTTATTTTTGGCCATTTTATATGAAAGTGTACTGTCTCTTTAAGAAACTTAACTTTTGAATTGGGGGCTGGAAATCGCAGTATAGCACTGTCAAGACATCCTAAGAAGGTTCCCAGGGTGATTTTAAATATGTATGGGGTTTATAATTGTAGTGGGCAATGGTATAAGGTTATTTTTGGCCATTTTATATGAAAGTGTACTGTCTCTTTAAGAAATTTAACTTTTGAATTGGGGGCTGGAAATCGCAGTATAGCACTGTCAAGACACCCTAAGAAGGTTCCCAGGGTGATTTTAAATATGTATGGGGTTTATAATTGTAGTGGGCAATGGTATAAGGTTATTTTTGGCCATTTTATATGAAAGTGTACTGTCTCTTTAAGAATCTTAACTTTTGAATTGGGGGCTGGAAATCGCAGTATAGCATTTTCAGGACACCCTGGGAAGGTTCCCATGGTGATTTTAAATATGTATGGGGTTTATAATCGTAGTGGGCAATGGTATAAGGTTATTTTTGGCCATTTTATATGAAAGTGTACTGTCTCTTTAAGAAATTTCACTTTTGAATTGGGGGCTGGAAATCGCAGTATAGCACTGTCAAGACACCCTAATTAGGTTCCCAGGGTGATTTTAAATATGGATGGGGTTTGTAATTGTAGTGGGCAATGGTATAAGGTTATTTTTGGCAATTTTATATTAAAGTGTACTGTCTCTTTAAGAATCTTAACTTTTGAATTGGGGGCTGGAAATCGCAGCATCGCATTTTCAGGACACCCTGGGAAGGTTCCCAGGGTGATTTTAAATATGTATGGGGTTTATAATCGTAGTGGGCAATGGTATAAGGTTATTTTTGGCCATTTTATATGAAAGTGTACTGTCTCTTTAAGAAATTTCACTTTTGAATTGTGGGCTGGAAATCGCAGTATAGCACTGTCAAGACAACCTAAGAAGGTTCCCAGGGTGATTTTAAATATGTATGGGGTTTATAATTGTAGTTGTCAATGGTATAAGGTTATTTTTGGCCATTTTATATGAAAGTGTACTGTCTCTTTAAGAAACTTAACTTTTGAATTTGGGGCTGGAAATCGCAGTATAGCACTGTCAAGACACCCTAAGAAGGTTCCCAGGGTGTTTTTAAATATGTATGGGGTTTATAATTGTAGTGGGCAATGGTATAAGGTTATTTTTGGCCATTTTATATGAAAGTGTACTGTCTCTTTAAGAAACTTAACTTTTGAATTGGGGGCTGGAAATCGCAGTATAGCACTGTCAAGACACCCTAAGAAGGTTTCCAGGGTGATTTTAAATATGTATGGGGTTTATAATTGTAGTTGTCAATGGTATAAGGTTATTTTTGGCCATTTTATATGAAAGTGTACTGTCTCTTTAAGAACTTTGCTTTTGAATTGGAGGCTGGATAGCGCAGTATAGCACTGTCAAGACACCCTGGGAAGGTTCCCAGGGTGATTTTAAATATGTATGGGGTTTATAATTGTAGTGGGCAATGGTATAAGGTTATTTTTGGCCATTTTATATGAAAGTGTACTGTCTCTTTAAGAAATTTCACTTTTGAATTGTGGGCTGGAAATTGCAGTATAGCACTGTCAAGACACCCTAAGAAGGTTCCCAGGGTGATTTTAAATATGTATGGGGTTTATAATTGTAGTTGTCAATGGTATAAGGTTATTTTTGGCCATTTTATATGAAAGTGTACTGTCTCTTTAAGAAACTTAACTTTTGAATTGGGGGCTGGAAATCGCAGTATAGCACTGTCAAGACACCCTAAGAAGGTTCCCAGGGTGATTTTAAATATGTATGGGGTTTATAATTGTAGTTGTCAATGGTATAAGGTTATTTTTGGCCATTTTATATGAAAGTGTACTGTCTCTTTAAGAAACTTAACTTTTGAATTGGGGGCTGGAAATCGCAGTATAGCATTTTCAGGACACCCTGGGGAGGTTCCCAGGGTGATTTTAAATATGTATGGGGTTTATAATTGTAGTTGTCAATGGTATAAGGTTATTTTTGGCCATTTTATATGAAAGTGTACTGTCTCTTTAAGAAATTTCACGTTTGAATTGTGGGCTGGAAATCGCAGTATAGCACTGTCAAGACACCCTAAGAAGGTTCCCAGGGTGATTTTAAATATGTATGGGGTTTATAATTGTAGTTGTCAATGGTATAAGGTTATTTTTGGCCATTTTATATGAAAGTGTACTGTCTCTTTAAGAAATTTCACTTTTGAATTGTGGTCTGGAAATCGCAGTATAGCACTGTCAAGACACCCTAAGAAGGTTCCCAGGGTGATTTTAAATATGTATGGGGTTTATAATTGTAGTTGTCAATGGTATAAGGTTATTTTTGGCCATTTTATATGAAAGTGTACTGTCTCTTTAAGAAACTTAAGTATTGAATTGGGGGCTGGAAATCGCAGTATAGCATTTTCAGGACACCCTGAGAAGGTTCCCAGGGTGATTTTAAAAATGTATGAGGTTTATAATTGAAGTGGGCAATGGTATAAGGTTATTTTTGGCCATTTTATATGAAAGTGTACTGTCTCTTTAAGAAATTTCACTTTTGAATTGGGGGCTGGAAATCGCAGTATAGCACTGTCAAGACACCCTGGGAAGGTTCCCAGGGTGACTTTAAATATGTATGGGGTTTATAATTGTAGTGGACAATGGTATAAGGTTATTTTTGCCCATTTTATATGAAAGTGTACTGTCTCTTTAAGAAATTTCACTTTTGAATTGGGGGCTGGAAATCGCAGTATAGCACTGTCAAGACACCCTAAGAAGGTTCCCAGGGTGATTTTAAATATGGATGGGGTTTATAATTGTAGTGGGCAATGGTATAAGGTTATTTTTGGCCATTTTATATGAAAGTGTACTGTCTCTTTAAGAAACTTAACTTTTGAATTGGGGGCTGGAAATCACAGTATAGCACTGTCAAGACACCCTAAGATGGTTCCCAGTGTGATTTTAAATTTGGATGGGGTTTATAATTGTAGTGGGCAATGGTATAAGGTTATTTTTGGCCATTTTATATGAAAGTGTACTGTCTCTTTAAGAAACTTAACTTTTGAATTGGGGGCTGGAAATCGCAGTATAGCACTGTCAAGACACCCTAAGAAGGTTCCCAGGGTGATTATAAATATGTATGGGGTTTATAATTGTAGTGGGCAATGGTATAAGGTTATTTTTGGCCATTTTATATGAAAGTGTACTGTCTCTTTAAGAAACTTAACTTTTGAATTGGGGGCTGGAAATCGCAGTATAGCACTGTCAAGACATCCTAAGAAGGTTCCCAGGGTGATTTTAAATATGTATGGGGTTTATAATTGTAGTGGGCAATGGTATAAGGTTATTTTTGGCCATTTTATATGAAAGTGTACTGTCTCTTTAAGAAATTTAACTTTTGAATTGGGGGCTGGAAATCGCAGTATAGCACTGTCAAGACACCCTAAGAAGGTTCCCAGGGTGATTTTAAATATGTATGGGGTTTATAATTGTAGTGGGCAATGGTATAAGGTTATTTTTGGCCATTTTATATGAAAGTGTACTGTCTCTTTAAGAAACTTAACTTTTGAATTGGGGGCTGGAAATCGCAGTATAGCACTGTCAAGACATCCTAAGAAGGTTCCCAGGGTGATTTTAAATATGTATGGGGTTTATAATTGTAGTGGGCAATGGTATAAGGTTATTTTTGGCCATTTTATATGAAAGTGTACTGTCTCTTTAAGAATCTTAACTTTTGAATTGGGGGCTGGAAATCGCAGTATAGCATTTTCAGGACACCCTGGGAAGGTTCCCATGGTGATTTTAAATATGTATGGGGTTTATAATCGTAGTGGGCAATGGTATAAGGTTATTTTTGGCCATTTTATATGAAAGTGTACTGTCTCTTTAAGAAATTTCACTTTTGAATTGGGGGCTGGAAATCGCAGTATAGCACTGTCAAGACACCCTAATTAGGTTCCCAGGGTGATTTTAAATATGGATGGGGTTTATAATTGTAGTGGGCAATGGTATAAGGTTATTTTTGGCAATTTTATATTAAAGTGTACTGTCTCTTTAAGAATCTTAACTTTTGAATTGGGGGCTGGAAATCGCAGCATCGCATTTTCAGGACACCCTGGGAAGGTTCCCAGGGTGATTTTAAATATGTATGGGGTTTATAATCGTAGTGGGCAATGGTATAAGGTTATTTTTGGCCATTTTATATGAAAGTGTACTGTCTCTTTAAGAAATTTCACTTTTGAATTGTGGGCTGGAAATCGCAGTATAGCACTGTCAAGACAACCTAAGAAGGTTCCCAGGGTGATTTTAAATATGTATGGGGTTTATAATTGTAGTTGTCAATGGTATAAGGTTATTTTTGGCCATTTTATATGAAAGTGTACTGTCTCTTTAAGAAACTTAACTTTTGAATTTGGGGCTGGAAATCGCAGTATAGCACTGTCAAGACACCCTAAGAAGGTTCCCAGGGTGTTTTTAAATATGTATGGGGTTTATAATTGTAGTGGGCAATGGTATAAGGTTATTTTTGGCCATTTTATATGAAAGTGTACTGTCTCTTTAAGAAACTTAACTTTTGAATTGGGGGCTGGAAATCGCAGTATAGCACTGTCAAGACACCCTAAGAAGGTTTCCAGGGTGATTTTAAATATGTATGGGGTTTATAATTGTAGTGGGCAATGGTATAAGGTTATTTTTGGCCATTTTATATGAAAGTGTACTGTCTCTTTAAGAAATTTCACTTTTGAATTGTGGGCTGGAAATTGCAGTATAGCACTGTCAAGACACCCTAAGAAGGTTCCCAGGGTGATTTTAAATATGTATGGGGTTTATAATTGTAGTTGTCAATGGTATAAGGTTATTTTTGGCCATTTTATATGAAAGTGTACTGTCTCTTTAAGAAACTTAACTTTTGAATTGGGGGCTGGAAATCGCAGTATAGCACTGTCAAGACACCCTAAGAAGGTTCCCAGGGTGATTTTAAATATGTATGGGGTTTATAATTGTAGTTGTCAATGGTATAAGGTTATTTTTGGCCATTTTATATGAAAGTGTACTGTCTCTTTAAGAAACTTAACTTTTGAATTGGGGGCTGGAAATCGCAGTATAGCATTTTCAGGACACCCTGGGGAGGTTCCCAGGGTGATTTTAAATATGTATGGGGTTTATAATTGTAGTTGTCAATGGTATAAGGTTATTTTTGGCCATTTTATATGAAAGTGTACTGTCTCTTTAAGAAATTTCACGTTTGAATTGTGGGCTGGAAATCGCAGTATAGCACTGTCAAGACACCCTAAGAAGGTTCCCAGGGTGATTTTAAATATGTATGGGGTTTATAATTGTAGTTGTCAATGGTATAAGGTTATTTTTGGCCATTTTATATGAAAGTGTACTGTCTCTTTAAGAAATTTCACTTTTGAATTGTGGGCTGGAAATCGCAGTATAGCACTGTCAAGACACCCTAAGAAGGTTCCCAGGGTGATTTTAAATATGTATGGGGTTTATAATTGTAGTTGTCAATGGTATAAGGTTATTTTTGGCCATTTTATATGAAAGTGTACTGTCTCTTTAAGAAACTTAAGTATTGAATTGGGGGCTGGAAATCGCAGTATAGCATTTTCAGGACACCCTGAGAAGGTTCCCAGGGTGATTTTAAAAATGTATGAGGTTTATAATTGAAGTGGGCAATGGTATAAGGTTATTTTTGGCCATTTTATATGAAAGTGTACTGTCTCTTTAAGAAATTTCACTTTTGAATTGGGGGCTGGAAATCGCAGTATAGCACTGTCAAGACACCCTGGGAAGGTTCCCAGGGTGACTTTAAATATGTATGGGGTTTATAATTGTAGTGGACAATGGTATAAGGTTATTTTTGCCCATTTTATATGAAAGTGTACTGTCTCTTTAAGAAATTTCACTTTTGAATTGGGGGCTGGAAATCACAGTATAGCACTGTCAAGACACCCTAAGATGGTTCCCAGTGTGATTTTAAATTTGGATGGGGTTTATAATTGTAGTGGGCAATGGTATAAGGTTATTTTTGGCCATTTTATATGAAAGTGTACTGTCTCTTTAAGAAACTTAACTTTTGAATTGGGGGCTGGAAATCGCAGTATAGCACTGTCAAGACACCCTAAGAAGGTTCCCAGGGTGATTTTAAATATGTATGGGGTTTATAATTGTAGTGGGCAATGGTATAAGGTTATTTTTGGCCATTTTATATGAAAGTGTACTGTCTCTTTAAGAAATTTCACTTTTGAATTGGGGGCTGGAAATTGCAGTATAGCACTGTTAAGACACCCTAAGAAGGTTCCCAGGGTGATTTTAAATATGTATGGGTTTTATAATTGTAGTGGGCAATGGTATAAGGTTATTTTTGGCCATTTTATATGAAAGTGTACTGTCTCTTTAAGAAACTTAACTTTTGAATTGGGGGCTGGAAATCGCAGTATAGCACTGTCAAGACACCCTAAGAAGGTTCCCAGGGTGATTTTAAATATATATGGGGTTTATAATTGTAGTTGTCAATGGTATAAGGTTATTTTTGGCCATTTTATATGAAAGTGTACTGTCTCTTTAAGAACTTAACTTTTGAATTGGGGGCTGGAAATCACAGTATAGCACTGTCAAGACACCCTAAGAAGGTTCCCAGGGTGATTTTAAATATGTATGGGGTTTATAATTGTAGTGGGCAATGGTATAAGGTTATTTTTGGCCATTTTATATGAAAGTGTACTGTCTCTTTAAGAAATTTCACTTTTGAATTGGGGGCTGGAAATCGCAGTATAGCACTGTCAAGACACTCTAAGAAGGTTCCCAGGGTGATTATAAATATGTATGGGGTTTATAATTGTAGTGGGCAATGTTATAAGGTTATTTTTGGCCATTTTATATGAAAGTGTACTGTCTCTTTAAGAAACTTAACTTTTGAATTGGGGGCTGGAAATCACAGTATAGCACTGTCAAGACATCCTAAGAAGGTTCCCAGGGTGATTATAAATATGTATGGGGTTTATAATTGTAGTGGGCAATGGTATAAGGTTATTTTTGGCCATTTTATATGAAAGTGTACTGTCTCTTTAAGAAACTTAACTTTTGAATTGGGGGCTGGAAATCGCAGTATAGCACTGTCAAGACATCCTAAGAAGGTTCCCTGGGTGATTTTAAATATGTATGGGTTTTATAATTGTAGTGGGCAATGGTATAAGGTTATTTTTGGCCATTTTATATGAAAGTGTACTGTCTCTTTAAGAAATTTCGCTTTTGAATTGTGGGCTGGAAATTGCAGTATAGCACTGTCAAGACACCCTAAGAAGGTTCCCAGGGTGATTATAAATATGTATGGGGTTTATAATTGTAGTTGTCAATGGTATAAGGTTATTTTTGGCCATTTTATATGAAAGTGTACTGTCTCTTTAAGAAACTTAACTTTTGAATTGGGGGCTGGAAATCGCAGTATAGCACTGTCAAGACATCCTAAGAAGGTTCCCAGGGTGATTTTAAATATGTATGGGGTTTATAATTGTAGTGGGCAATGGTATAAGGTTATTTTTGGCCATTTTATATGAAAGTGTACTGTCTCTTTAAGAATCTTAACTTTTGATTTGGGGGCTGGAAATCGCAGTATAGCATTTTCAGGACACCCTGGGAAGGTTCCCATGGTGATTTTAAATATGTATGGGGTTTATAATTGTAGTGGGCAATGGTATAAGGTTATTTTTGCCCATTTTATATGAGTGTACTGTCTCTTTAAGAAATTTCACTTTTGAATTGGGGGCTGGAAATCGCAGTATAGCACTGTCAAGACACCCTAAGAAGGTTCCCAGGGTGATTATAAATATGTATGGGGTTTATAATTGTAGTGGGCAATGGTATAAGGTTATTTTTGGCCATTTTATATGAAAGTGTACTGTCTCTTTAAGAAACTTAACTTTTGAATTGGGGGCTGGAAATCGCAGTATAGCATTTTCAGGACACCCTGGGAAGGTTCCCATGGTGATTTTAAATATGTATGGGGTTTATAATTGTAGTGAGCAATGGTATAAGGTTATTTTTGGCCATTTTATATGAAAGTGTACTGTCTCTTTAAGAAATTTCACTTTTGAATTGGGGGCTGGAAATCGCAGTATAGCACTGTCAAGACACCCTAAGAAGGTTCCCAGGGTGATTATAAATATGTATGGGGTTTATAATTGTAGTGGGCAATGGTATAAGGTTATTTTTGGCCATTTTATATGAAAGTGTACTGTCTCTTTAAGAAACTTAACTTTTGAATTGGGGGCTGGAAATCGCAGTATAGCACTGTCAAGACATCCTAAGAAGGTTCCCAGGGTGATTTTAAATATGTATGGGGTTTATAATTGTAGTGGGCAATGGTATAAGGTTATTTTTGGCCATTTTATATGAAAGTGTACTGTCTCTTTAAGAAATTTAACTTTTGAATTGGGGGCTGGAAATCGCAGTATAGCACTGTCAAGACACCCTAAGAAGGTTCCCAGGGTGATTTTAAATATGTATGGGGTTTATAATTGTAGTGGGCAATGGTATAAGGTTATTTTTGGCCATTTTATATGAAAGTGTACTGTCTCTTTAAGAAACTTAACTTTTGAATTGGGGGCTGGAAATCGCAGTATAGCACTGTCAAGACATCCTAAGAAGGTTCCCAGGGTGATTTTAAATATGTATGGGGTTTATAATTGTAGTGGGCAATGGTATAAGGTTATTTTTGGCCATTTTATATGAAAGTGTACTGTCTCTTTAAGAATCTTAACTTTTGAATTGGGGGCTGGAAATCGCAGTATAGCATTTTCAGGACACCCTGGGAAGGTTCCCATGGTGATTTTAAATATGTATGGGGTTTATAATCGTAGTGGGCAATGGTATAAGGTTATTTTTGGCCATTTTATATGAAAGTGTACTGTCTCTTTAAGAAATTTCACTTTTGAATTGGGGGCTGGAAATCGCAGTATAGCACTGTCAAGACACCCTAATTAGGTTCCCAGGGTGATTTTAAATATGGATGGGGTTTATAATTGTAGTGGGCAATGGTATAAGGTTATTTTTGGCAATTTTATATTAAAGTGTACTGTCTCTTTAAGAATCTTAACTTTTGAATTGGGGGCTGGAAATCGCAGCATCGCATTTTCAGGACACCCTGGGAAGGTTCCCAGGGTGATTTTAAATATGTATGGGGTTTATAATCGTAGTGGGCAATGGTATAAGGTTATTTTTGGCCATTTTATATGAAAGTGTACTGTCTCTTTAAGAAATTTCACTTTTGAATTGTGGGCTGGAAATCGCAGTATAGCACTGTCAAGACACCCTAAGAAGGTTCCCAGGGTGATTTTAAATATGTATGGGGTTTATAATTGTAGTTGTCAATGGTATAAGGTTATTTTTGGCCATTTTATATGAAAGTGTACTGTCTCTTTAAGAAACTTAACTTTTGAATTTGGGGCTGGAAATCGCAGTATAGCACTGTCAAGACACCCTAAAAGGTTCCCAGGGTGTTTTTAAATATGTATGGGGTTTATAATTGTAGTGGGCAATGGTATAAGGTTATTTTTGGCCATTTTATATGAAAGTGTACTGTCTCTTTAAGAAACTTAACTTTTGAATTGGGGGCTGGAAATCGCAGTATAGCACTGTCAAGACACCCTAAGAAGGTTCCCAGGGTGATTTTAAATATGTATGGGGTTTATAATTGTAGTTGTCAATGGTATAAGGTTATTTTTGGCCATTTTATATGAAAGTGGACTGTTTCTTTAAGAACTTAGCTTTTGAATTGGAGGCTGGATAGCGCAGTATAGCACTGTCAAGACACCCTGGGAAGGTTCCCAGGGTGATTTTAAATATGTATGGGGTTTATAATTGTAGTGGGCAATGGTATAAGGTTATTTTTGGCCATTTTATATGAAAGTGTACTGTCTCTTTAAGAAATTTCACTTTTGAATTGTGGGCTGGAAATTGCAGTATAGCACTGTCAAGACACCCTAAGAAGGTTCCCAGGGTGATTTTAAATATGTATGGGGTTTATAATTGTAGTTGTCAATGGTATAAGGTTATTTTTGGCCATTTTATATGAAAGTGTACTGTCTCTTTAAGAAACTTAACTTTTGAATTGGGGGCTGGAAATCGCAGTATAGCACTGTCAAGACACCCTAAGAAGGTTCCCAGGGTGATTTTAAATATGTATGGGGTTTATAATTGTAGTTGTCAATGGTATAAGGTTATTTTTGGCCATTTTATATGAAAGTGTACTGTCTCTTTAAGAAACTTAACTTTTGAATTGGGGGCTGGAAATCGCAGTATAGCATTTTCAGGACACCCTGGGGAGGTTCCCAGGGTGATTTTAAATATGTATGGGGTTTATAATTGTAGTTGTCAATGGTATAAGGTTATTTTTGGCCATTTTATATGAAAGTGTACTGTCTCTTTAAGAAATTTCACGTTTGAATTGTGGGCTGGAAATCGCAGTATAGCACTGTCAAGACACCCTAAGAAGGTTCCCAGGGTGATTTTAAATATGTATGGGGTTTATAATTGTAGTTGTCAATGGTATAAGGTTATTTTTGGCCATTTTATATGAAAGTGTACTGTCTCTTTAAGAAATTTCACTTTTGAATTGTGGGCTGGAAATCGCAGTATAGCACTGTCAAGACACCCTAAGAAGGTTCCCAGGGTGATTTTAAATATGTATGGGGTTTATAATTGTAGTTGTCAATGGTATAAGGTTATTTTTGGCCATTTTATATGAAAGTGTACTGTCTCTTTAAGAAACTTAAGTATTGAATTGGGGGCTGGAAATCGCAGTATAGCATTTTCAGGACACCCTGAGAAGGTTCCCAGGGTGATTTTAAAAATGTATGAGGTTTATAATTGAAGTGGGCAATGGTATAAGGTTATTTTTGGCCATTTTATATGAAAGTGTACTGTCTCTTTAAGAAATTTCACTTTTGAATTGGGGGCTGGAAATCGCAGTATAGCACTGTCAAGACACCCTGGGAAGGTTCCCAGGGTGATTTTAAATATGTATGGGGTTTATAATTGTAGTGGACAATGGTATAAGGTTATTTTTGCCCATTTTATATGAAAGTGTACTGTCTCTTTAAGAAATTTCACTTTTGAATTGGGGGCTGGAAATCGCAGTATAGCACTGTCAAGACACCCTAAGAAGGTTCCCAGGGTGATTTTAAATATGGATGGGGTTTATAATTGTAGTGGGCAATGGTATAAGGTTATTTTTGGCCATTTTATATGAAAGTGTACTGTCTCTTTAAGAAACTTAACTTTTGAATTGGGGGCTGGAAATCACAGTATAGCACTGTCAAGACACCCTAAGATGGTTCCCAGTGTGATTTTAAATTTGGATGGGGTTTATAATTGTAGTGGGCAATGGTATAAGGTTATTTTTGGCCATTTTATATGAAAGTGTACTGTCTCTTTAAGAAACTTAACTTTTGAATTGGGGGCTGGAAATCGCAGTATAGCACTGTCAAGACACCCTAAGAAGGTTCCCAGGGTGATTTTAAATATGTATGGGGTTTATAATTGTAGTGGGCAATGGTATAAGGTTATTTTTGGCCATTTTATATGAAAGTGTACTGTCTCTTTAAGAAATTTCACTTTTGAATTGGGGGCTGGAAATTGCAGTATAGCACTGTTAAGACACCCTAAGAAGGTTCCCAGGGTGATTTTAAATATGTATGGGTTTTATAATTGTAGTGGGCAATGGTATAAGGTTATTTTTGGCCATTTTATATGAAAGTGTACTGTCTCTTTAAGAAACTTAACTTTTGAATTGGGGGCTGGAAATCGCAGTATAGCACTGTCAAGACACCCTAAGAAGGTTCCCAGGGTGATTTTAAATATATATGGGGTTTATAATTGTAGTTGTCAATGGTATAAGGTTATTTTTGGCCATTTTATATGAAAGTGTACTGTCTCTTTAAGAACTTAACTTTTGAATTGGGGGCTGGAAATCACAATATAGCACTGTCAAGACAACCTAAGAAGGTTCCCAGGGTGATTTTAAATATGTATGGGGTTTATAATTGTAGTGGGCAATGGTATAAGGTTATTTTTGGCCATTTTATATGAAAGTGTACTGTCTCTTTAAGAAATTTCACTTTTGAATTGGGGGCTGGAAATCGCAGTATAGCACTGTCAAGACACCCTAAGAAGGTTCCCAGGGTGATTATAAATATGTATGGGGTTTATAATTGTAGTGGGCAATGTTATAAGGTTATTTTTGGCCATTTTATATGAAAGTGTACTGTCTCTTTAAGAAACTTAACTTTTGAATTGGGGGCTGGAAATCGCAGTATAGCACTGTCAAGACATCCTAAGAAGGTTCCCAGGGTGATTTTAAATATGGATGGGGTTTATAATTGTAGTGGGCAATGGTATAAGGTTATTTTTGGCCATTTTATATGAAAGTGTACTGTCTCTTTAAGAAACTTAACTTTTGAATTGGGGGCTGGAAATCACAGTATAGCATTTTCAGGACACCCTGGGAAGGTTCCCAGGGTGATTATAAATATGTATGGGGTTTATAATTGTAGTGGGCAATGGTATAAGGTTATTTTTGGCCATTTTATATGAAAGTGTACTGTCTCTTTAAGAAACTTAACTTTTGAATTGGGGGCTGGAAATCGCAGTATAGCACTGTCAAGACATCCTAAGAAGGTTCCCTGGGTGATTTTAAATATGTATGGGGTTTATAATTGTAGTGGGCAATGGTATAAGGTTATTTTTGGCCATTTTATATGAAAGTGTACTGTCTCTTTAAGAAATTTAACTTTTGAATTGGGGGCTGGAAATCGCAGTATGGCATTTTCAGGACACCCTGGGAAGGTTCCCAGGGTGATTTTAAATATGTATGGGGTTTATAATTGTAGTGGGCAATGGTATAAGGTTATTTTTGGCCATTTTATATGAAAGTGTACTGTCTCTTTAAGAAATTTCACTTTTGAATTGGGGGCTGGAAATCGCAGTATAGCACTGTCAAGACACCCTAAGAAGGTTCCCAGGGTGATTATAAATATGTATGGGGTTTATAATTGTAGTGGGCAATGGTATAAGGTTATTTTTGGCCATTTTATATGAAAGTGTACTGTCTCTTTAAGAAACTTAACTTTTGAATTGGGGGCTGGAAATCGCAGTATAGCACTGTCAAGACATCCTAAGAAGGTTCCCAGGGTGATTTTAAATATGTATGGGGTTTATAATTGTAGTGGGCAATGGTATAAGGTTATTTTTGGCCATTTTATATGAAAGTGTACTGTCTCTTTAAGAAATTTAACTTTTGAATTGGGGGCTGGAAATCGCAGTATAGCACTGTCAAGACACCCTAAGAAGGTTCCCAGGGTGATTTTAAATATGTATGGGGTTTATAATTGTAGTGGGCAATGGTATAAGGTTATTTTTGGCCATTTTATATGAAAGTGTACTGTCTCTTTAAGAAACTTAACTTTTGAATTGGGGGCTGGAAATCGCAGTATAGCACTGTCAAGACATCCTAAGAAGGTTCCCAGGGTGATTTAAAATATGTATGGGGTTTATAATTGTAGTGGGCAATGGTATAAGGTTATTTTTGGCCATTTTATATGAAAGTGTACTGTCTCTTTAAGAAATTTAACTTTTGAATTGGGGGCTGGAAATCGCAGTATGGCATTTTCAGGACACCCTGGGAAGGTTCCCAGGGTGATTTTAAATATGTATGGGGTTTATAATTGTAGTGGGCAATGGTATAAGGTTATTTTTGGCCATTTTATATGAAAGTGTACTGTCTCTTTAAGAAATTTCACTTTTGAATTGGGGGCTGGAATTCGCAGTATAGCACTGTCAAGACACCCTAAGAAGGTTCCCAGGGTGATTATAAATATGTATGGGGTTTATAATTGTAGTGGGCAATGGTATAAGGTTATTTTTGGCCATTTTATATGAAAGTGTACTGTCTCTTTAAGAAACCTAACTTTTGAATTGGGGGCTGGAAATCGCAGTATAGCACTGTCAAGACATCCTAAGAAGGTTCCCAGGGTGATTTTAAATATGTATGGGGTTTATAATTGTAGTGGGCAATGGTATAAGGTTATTTTTGGCCATTTTATATGAAAGTGTACTGTCTCTTTAAGAAACTTAACTTTTGAATTGGGGGCTGGAAATCGCAGTATAGCACTGTCAAGACATCCTAAGAAGGTTCCCAGGGTGATTTTAAATATGTATGGGGTTTATAATTGTAGTGGGCAATGGTATAAGGTTATTTTTGGCCATTTTATATGAAAGTGTACTGTCTCTTTAAGAAACTTAACTTTTGAATTGGGGGCTGGAAATCGCAGTATAGCACTGTCAAGACACCCTAAGAAGGTTCCCAGGGTGATTTTAAATATGTATGGGGTTTATAATTGTAGTTGTCAATGGTATAAGGTTATTTTTGGCCATTTTATATGAAAGTGGACTGTCTCTTTAAGAACTTAGCTTTTGAATTGGAGGCTGGATAGCGCAGTATAGCACTGTCAAGACACCCTGGGAAGGTTCCCAGGGTGATTTTAAATATGTATGGGGTTTATAATTGTAGTGGGCAATGGTATAAGGTTATTTTTGGCCATTTTATATGAAAGTGTACTGTCTCTTTAAGAAATTTCACTTTTGAATTGTGGGCTGGAAATTGCAGTATAGCACTGTCAAGACACCCTAAGAAGGTTCCCAGGGTGATTTTAAATATGTATGGGGTTTATAATTGTAGTTGTCAATGGTATAAGGTTATTTTTGGCCATTTTATATGAAAGTGTACTGTCTCTTTAAGAAACTTAACTTTTGAATTGGGGGCTGGAAATCGCAGTATAGCACTGTCAAGACACCCTAAGAAGGTTCCCAGGGTGATTTTAAATATGTATGGGGTTTATAATTGTAGTTGTCAATGGTATAAGGTTATTTTTGGCCATTTTATATGAAAGTGTACTGTCTCTTTAAGAAACTTAACTTTTGAATTGGGGGCTGGAAATCGCAGTATAGCATTTTCAGGACACCCTGGGGAGGTTCCCAGGGTGATTTTAAATATGTATGGGGTTTATAATTGTAGTTGTCAATGGTATAAGGTTATTTTTGGCCATTTTATATGAAAGTGTACTGTCTCTTTAAGAAATTTCACGTTTGAATTGTGGGCTGGAAATCGCAGTATAGCACTGTCAAGACACCCTAAGAAGGTTCCCAGGGTGATTTTAAATATGTATGGGGTTTATAATTGTAGTTGTCAATGGTATAAGGTTATTTTTGGCCATTTTATATGAAAGTGTACTGTCTCTTTAAGAAATTTCACTTTTGAATTGTGGGCTGGAAATCGCAGTATAGCACTGTCAAGACACCCTAAGAAGGTTCCCAGGGTGATTTTAAATATGTATGGGGTTTATAATTGTAGTTGTCAATGGTATAAGGTTATTTTTGGCCATTTTATATGAAAGTGTACTGTCTCTTTAAGAAACTTAAGTATTGAATTGGGGGCTGGAAATCGCAGTATAGCATTTTCAGGACACCCTGAGAAGGTTCCCAGGGTGATTTTAAAAATGTATGAGGTTTATAATTGAAGTGGGCAATGGTATAAGGTTATTTTTGGCCATTTTATATGAAAGTGTACTGTCTCTTTAAGAAATTTCACTTTTGAATTGGGGGCTGGAAATCGCAGTATAGCACTGTCAAGACACCCTGGGAAGGTTCCCAGGGTGATTTTAAATATGTATGGGGTTTATAATTGTAGTGGACAATGGTATAAGGTTATTTTTGGCCATTTTATATGAAAGTGTACTGTCTCTTTAAGAAACTTAACTTTTGAATTGGGGGCTGGAAATCGCAGTATAGCACTGTCAAGACACCCTAAGAAGGTTCCCAGGGTGATTTTAAATATGTATGGGGTTTATAATTGTAGTGGGCAATGGTATAAGGTTATTTTTGGCCATTTTATATGAAAGTGTACTGTCTCTTTAAGAATCTTAACTTTTGATTTGGGGGCTGGAAATCGCAGTATAGCATTTTCAGGACACCCTGGGAAGGTTCCCATGGTGATTTTAAATATGTATGGGGTTTATAATTGTAGTGGGCAATGGTATAAGGTTATTTTTGCCCATTTTATATGAGTGTACTGTCTCTTTAAGAAATTTCACTTTTGAATTGGGGGCTGGAAATCGCAGTATAGCACTGTCAAGACACCCTAAGAAGGTTCCCAGGGTGATTATAAATATGTATGGGGTTTATAATTGTAGTGGGCAATGGTATAAGGTTATTTTTGGCCATTTTATATGAAAGTGTACTGTCTCTTTAAGAAACTTAACTTTTGAATTGGGGGCTGGAAATCGCAGTATAGCATTTTCAGGACACCCTGGGAAGGTTCCCATGGTGATTTTAAATATGTATGGGGTTTATAATTGTAGTGGGCAATGGTATAAGGTTATTTTTGGCCATTTTATATGAAAGTGTACTGTCTCTTTAAGAAATTTCACTTTTGAATTGGGGGCTGGAAATCGCAGTATAGCACTGTCAAGACACCCTAAGAAGGTTCCCAGGGTGATTATAAATATGTATGGGGTTTATAATTGTAGTGGGCAATGGTATAAGGTTATTTTTGGCCATTTTATATGAAAGTGTACTGTCTCTTTAAGAAACTTAACTTTTGAATTGGGGGCTGGAAATCGCAGTATAGCACTGTCAAGACATCCTAAGAAGGTTCCCAGGGTGATTTTAAATATGTATGGGGTTTATAATTGTAGTGGGCAATGGTATAAGGTTATTTTTGGCCATTTTATATGAAAGTGTACTGTCTCTTTAAGAAATTTAACTTTTGAATTGGGGGCTGGAAATCGCAGTATAGCACTGTCAAGACACCCTAAGAAGGTTCCCAGGGTGATTTTAAATATGTATGGGGTTTATAATTGTAGTGGGCAATGGTATAAGGTTATTTTTGGCCATTTTATATGAAAGTGTACTGTCTCTTTAAGAAACTTAACTTTTGAATTGGGGGCTGGAAATCGCAGTATAGCACTGTCAAGACATCCTAAGAAGGTTCCCAGGGTGATTTTAAATATGTATGGGGTTTATAATTGTAGTGGGCAATGGTATAAGGTTATTTTTGGCCATTTTATATGAAAGTGTACTGTCTCTTTAAGAATCTTAACTTTTGAATTGGGGGCTGGAAATCGCAGTATAGCATTTTCAGGACACCCTGGGAAGGTTCCCATGGTGATTTTAAATATGTATGGGGTTTATAATCGTAGTGGGCAATGGTATAAGGTTATTTTTGGCCATTTTATATGAAAGTGTACTGTCTCTTTAAGAAATTTCACTTTTGAATTGGGGGCTGGAAATCGCAGTATAGCACTGTCAAGACACCCTAATTAGGTTCCCAGGGTGATTTTAAATATGGATGGGGTTTATAATTGTAGTGGGCAATGGTATAAGGTTATTTTTGGCAATTTTATATTAAAGTGTACTGTCTCTTTAAGAATCTTAACTTTTGAATTGGGGGCTGGAAATCGCAGCATCGCATTTTCAGGACACCCTGGGAAGGTTCCCAGGGTGATTTTAAATATGTATGGGGTTTATAATCGTAGTGGGCAATGGTATAAGGTTATTTTTGGCCATTTTATATGAAAGTGTACTGTCTCTTTAAGAAATTTCACTTTTGAATTGTGGGCTGGAAATCGCAGTATAGCACTGTCAAGACACCCTAAGAAGGTTCCCAGGGTGATTTTAAATATGTATGGGGTTTATAATTGTAGTTGTCAATGGTATAAGGTTATTTTTGGCCATTTTATATGAAAGTGTACTGTCTCTTTAAGAAACTTAACTTTTGAATTTGGGGCTGGAAATCGCAGTATAGCACTGTCAAGACACCCTAAGAAGGTTCCCAGGGTGTTTTTAAATATGTATGGGGTTTATAATTGTAGTGGGCAATGGTATAAGGTTATTTTTGGCCATTTTATATGAAAGTGTACTGTCTCTTTAAGAAACTTAACTTTTGAATTGGGGGCTGGAAATCGCAGTATAGCACTGTCAAGACACCCTAAGAAGGTTCCCAGGGTGATTTTAAATATGTATGGGGTTTATAATTGTAGTTGTCAATGGTATAAGGTTATTTTTGGCCATTTTATATGAAAGTGGACTGTTTCTTTAAGAACTTAGCTTTTGAATTGGAGGCTGGATAGCGCAGTATAGCACTGTCAAGACACCCTGGGAAGGTTCCCAGGGTGATTTTAAATATGTATGGGGTTTATAATTGTAGTGGGCAATGGTATAAGGTTATTTTTGGCCATTTTATATGAAAGTGTACTGTCTCTTTAAGAAATTTCACTTTTGAATTGTGGGCTGGAAATTGCAGTATAGCACTGTCAAGACACCCTAAGAAGGTTCCCAGGGTGATTTTAAATATGTATGGGGTTTATAATTGTAGATGTCAATGGTATAAGGTTATTTTTGGCCATTTTATATGAAAGTGTACTGTCTCTTTAAGAAACTTAACTTTTGAATTGGGGGCTGGAAATCGCAGTATAGCACTGTCAAGACACCCTAAGAAGGTTCCCAGGGTGATTTTAAATATGTATGGGGTTTATAATTGTAGTTGTCAATGGTATAAGGTTATTTTTGGCCATTTTATATGAAAGTGTACTGTCTCTTTAAGAAACTTAACTTTTGAATTGGGGGCTGGAAATCGCAGTATAGCATTTTCAGGACACCCTGGGGAGGTTCCCAGGGTGATTTTAAATATGTATGGGGTTTATAATTGTAGTTGTCAATGGTATAAGGTTATTTTTGGCCATTTTATATGAAAGTGTACTGTCTCTTTAAGAAATTTCACGTTTGAATTGTGGGCTGGAAATCGCAGTATAGCACTGTCAAGACACCCTAAGAAGGTTCCCAGGGTGATTTTAAATATGTATGGGGTTTATAATTGTAGTTGTCAATGGTATAAGGTTATTTTTGGCCATTTTATATGAAAGTGTACTGTCTCTTTAAGAAATTTCACTTTTGAATTGTGGGCTGGAAATCGCAGTATAGCACTGTCAAGACACCCTAAGAAGGTTCCCAGGGTGATTTTAAATATATATGGGGTTTATAATTGTAGTTGTCAATGGTATAAGGTTATTTTTGGCCATTTTATATGAAAGTGTACTGTCTCTTTAAGAACTTAACTTTTGAATTGGGGGCTGGAAATCACAGTATAGCACTGTCAAGACACCCTAAGAAGGTTCCCAGGGTGATTTTAAATATGTATGGGGTTTATAATTGTAGTGGGCAATGGTATAAGGTTATTTTTGGCCATTTTATATGAAAGTGTACTGTCTCTTTAAGAAATTTCACTTTTGAATTGGGGGCTGGAAATCGCAGTATAGCACTGTCAAGACACTCTAAGAAGGTTCCCAGGGTGATTATAAATATGTATGGGGTTTATAATTGTAGTGGGCAATGTTATAAGGTTATTTTTGGCCATTTTATATGAAAGTGTACTGTCTCTTTAAGAAACTTAACTTTTGAATTGGGGGCTGGAAATCACAGTATAGCACTGTCAAGACATCCTAAGAAGGTTCCCAGGGTGATTATAAATATGTATGGGGTTTATAATTGTAGTGGGCAATGGTATAAGGTTATTTTTGGCCATTTTATATGAAAGTGTACTGTCTCTTTAAGAAACTTAACTTTTGAATTGGGGGCTGGAAATCGCAGTATAGCACTGTCAAGACATCCTAAGAAGGTTCCCTGGGTGATTTTAAATATGTATGGGTTTTATAATTGTAGTGGGCAATGGTATAAGGTTATTTTTGGCCATTTTATATGAAAGTGTACTGTCTCTTTAAGAAATTTCGCTTTTGAATTGTGGGCTGGAAATTGCAGTATAGCACTGTCAAGACACCCTAAGAAGGTTCCCAGGGTGATTATAAATATGTATGGGGTTTATAATTGTAGTTGTCAATGGTATAAGGTTATTTTTGGCCATTTTATATGAAAGTGTACTGTCTCTTTAAGAAACTTAACTTTTGAATTGGGGGCTGGAAATCGCAGTATAGCACTGTCAAGACATCCTAAGAAGGTTCCCAGGGTGATTTTAAATATGTATGGGGTTTATAATTGTAGTGGGCAATGGTATAAGGTTATTTTTGGCCATTTTATATGAAAGTGTACTGTCTCTTTAAGAATCTTAACTTTTGATTTGGGGGCTGGAAATCGCAGTATAGCATTTTCAGGACACCCTGGGAAGGTTCCCATGGTGATTTTAAATATGTATGGGGTTTATAATTGTAGTGGGCAATGGTATAAGGTTATTTTTGCCCATTTTATATGAGTGTACTGTCTCTTTAAGAAATTTCACTTTTGAATTGGGGGCTGGAAATCGCAGTATAGCACTGTCAAGACACCCTAAGAAGGTTCCCAGGGTGATTATAAATATGTATGGGGTTTATAATTGTAGTGGGCAATGGTATAAGGTTATTTTTGGCCATTTTATATGAAAGTGTACTGTCTCTTTAAGAAACTTAACTTTTGAATTGGGGGCTGGAAATCGCAGTATAGCATTTTCAGGACACCCTGGGAAGGTTCCCATGGTGATTTTAAATATGTATGGGGTTTATAATTGTAGTGGGCAATGGTATAAGGTTATTTTTGGCCATTTTATATGAAAGTGTACTGTCTCTTTAAGAAATTTCACTTTTGAATTGGGGGCTGGAAATCGCAGTATAGCACTGTCAAGACACCCTAAGAAGGTTCCCAGGGTGATTATAAATATGTATGGGGTTTATAATTGTAGTGGGCAATGGTATAAGGTTATTTTTGGCCATTTTATATGAAAGTGTACTGTCTCTTTAAGAAACTTAACTTTTGAATTGGGGGCTGGAAATCGCAGTATAGCACTGTCAAGACATCCTAAGAAGGTTCCCAGGGTGATTTTAAATATGTATGGGGTTTATAATTGTAGTGGGCAATGGTATAAGGTTATTTTTGGCCATTTTATATGAAAGTGTACTGTCTCTTTAAGAAATTTAACTTTTGAATTGGGGGCTGGAAATCGCAGTATAGCACTGTCAAGACACCCTAAGAAGGTTCCCAGGGTGATTTTAAATATGTATGGGGTTTATAATTGTAGTGGGCAATGGTATAAGGTTATTTTTGGCCATTTTATATGAAAGTGTACTGTCTCTTTAAGAAACTTAACTTTTGAATTGGGGGCTGGAAATCGCAGTATAGCACTGTCAAGACATCCTAAGAAGGTTCCCAGGGTGATTTTAAATATGTATGGGGTTTATAATTGTAGTGGGCAATGGTATAAGGTTATTTTTGGCCATTTTATATGAAAGTGTACTGTCTCTTTAAGAATCTTAACTTTTGAATTGGGGGCTGGAAATCGCAGTATAGCATTTTCAGGACACCCTGGGAAGGTTCCCATGGTGATTTTAAATATGTATGGGGTTTATAATCGTAGTGGGCAATGGTATAAGGTTATTTTTGGCCATTTTATATGAAAGTGTACTGTCTCTTTAAGAAATTTCACTTTTGAATTGGGGGCTGGAAATCGCAGTATAGCACTGTCAAGACACCCTAATTAGGTTCCCAGGGTGATTTTAAATATGGATGGGGTTTATAATTGTAGTGGGCAATGGTATAAGGTTATTTTTGGCAATTTTATATTAAAGTGTACTGTCTCTTTAAGAATCTTAACTTTTGAATTGGGGGCTGGAAATCGCAGCATCGCATTTTCAGGACACCCTGGGAAGGTTCCCAGGGTGATTTTAAATATGTATGGGGTTTATAATCGTAGTGGGCAATGGTATAAGGTTATTTTTGGCCATTTTATATGAAAGTGTACTGTCTCTTTAAGAAATTTCACTTTTGAATTGTGGGCTGGAAATCGCAGTATAGCACTGTCAAGACACCCTAAGAAGGTTCCCAGGGTGATTTTAAATATGTATGGGGTTTATAATTGTAGTTGTCAATGGTATAAGGTTATTTTTGGCCATTTTATATGAAAGTGTACTGTCTCTTTAAGAAACTTAACTTTTGAATTTGGGGCTGGAAATCGCAGTATAGCACTGTCAAGACACCCTAAAAGGTTCCCAGGGTGTTTTTAAATATGTATGGGGTTTATAATTGTAGTGGGCAATGGTATAAGGTTATTTTTGGCCATTTTATATGAAAGTGTACTGTCTCTTTAAGAAACTTAACTTTTGAATTGGGGGCTGGAAATCGCAGTATAGCACTGTCAAGACACCCTAAGAAGGTTCCCAGGGTGATTTTAAATATGTATGGGGTTTATAATTGTAGTTGTCAATGGTATAAGGTTATTTTTGGCCATTTTATATGAAAGTGGACTGTTTCTTTAAGAACTTAGCTTTTGAATTGGAGGCTGGATAGCGCAGTATAGCACTGTCAAGACACCCTGGGAAGGTTCCCAGGGTGATTTTAAATATGTATGGGGTTTATAATTGTAGTGGGCAATGGTATAAGGTTATTTTTGGCCATTTTATATGAAAGTGTACTGTCTCTTTAAGAAATTTCACTTTTGAATTGTGGGCTGGAAATTGCAGTATAGCACTGTCAAGACACCCTAAGAAGGTTCCCAGGGTGATTTTAAATATGTATGGGGTTTATAATTGTAGTTGTCAATGGTATAAGGTTATTTTTGGCCATTTTATATGAAAGTGTACTGTCTCTTTAAGAAACTTAACTTTTGAATTGGGGGCTGGAAATCGCAGTATAGCACTGTCAAGACACCCTAAGAAGGTTCCCAGGGTGATTTTAAATATGTATGGGGTTTATAATTGTAGTTGTCAATGGTATAAGGTTATTTTTGGCCATTTTATATGAAAGTGTACTGTCTCTTTAAGAAACTTAACTTTTGAATTGGGGGCTGGAAATCGCAGTATAGCATTTTCAGGACACCCTGAGAAGGTTCCCAGGGTGATTTTAAAAATGTATGAGGTTTATAATTGAAGTGGGCAATGGTATAAGGTTATTTTTGGCCATTTTATATGAAAGTGTACTGTCTCTTTAAGAAATTTCACTTTTGAATTGGGGGCTGGAAATCGCAGTATAGCACTGTCAAGACACCCTGGGAAGGTTCCCAGGGTGATTTTAAATATGTATGGGGTTTATAATTGTAGTGGACAATGGTATAAGGTTATTTTTGCCCATTTTATATGAAAGTGTACTGTCTCTTTAAGAAATTTCACTTTTGAATTGGGGGCTGGAAATCGCAGTATAGCACTGTCAAGACACCCTAAGAAGGTTCCCAGGGTGATTTTAAATATGGATGGGGTTTATAATTGTAGTGGGCAATGGTATAAGGTTATTTTTGGCCATTTTATATGAAAGTGTACTGTCTCTTTAAGAAACTTAACTTTTGAATTGGGGGCTGGAAATCACAGTATAGCACTGTCAAGACACCCTAAGATGGTTCCCAGTGTGATTTTAAATTTGGATGGGGTTTATAATTGTAGTGGGCAATGGTATAAGGTTATTTTTGGCCATTTTATATGAAAGTGTACTGTCTCTTTAAGAAACTTAACTTTTGAATTGGGGGCTGGAAATCGCAGTATAGCACTGTCAAGACACCCTAAGAAGGTTCCCAGGGTGATTTTAAATATGTATGGGGTTTATAATTGTAGTGGGCAATGGTATAAGGTTATTTTTGGCCATTTTATATGAAAGTGTACTGTCTCTTTAAGAAATTTCACTTTTGAATTGGGGGCTGGAAATTGCAGTATAGCACTGTTAAGACACCCTAAGAAGGTTCCCAGGGTGATTTTAAATATGTATGGGTTTTATAATTGTAGTGGGCAATGGTATAAGGTTATTTTTGGCCATTTTATATGAAAGTGTACTGTCTCTTTAAGAAACTTAACTTTTGAATTGGGGGCTGGAAATCGCAGTATAGCACTGTCAAGACACCCTAAGAAGGTTCCCAGGGTGATTTTAAATATATATGGGGTTTATAATTGTAGTTGTCAATGGTATAAGGTTATTTTTGGCCATTTTATATGAAAGTGTACTGTCTCTTTAAGAACTTAACTTTTGAATTGGGGGCTGGAAATCACAATATAGCACTGTCAAGACAACCTAAGAAGGTTCCCAGGGTGATTTTAAATATGTATGGGGTTTATAATTGTAGTGGGCAATGGTATAAGGTTATTTTTGGCCATTTTATATGAAAGTGTACTGTCTCTTTAAGAAATTTCACTTTTGAATTGGGGGCTGGAAATCGCAGTATAGCACTGTCAAGACACCCTAAGAAGGTTCCCAGGGTGATTATAAATATGTATGGGGTTTATAATTGTAGTGGGCAATGTTATAAGGTTATTTTTGGCCATTTTATATGAAAGTGTACTGTCTCTTTAAGAAACTTAACTTTTGAATTGGGGGCTGGAAATCGCAGTATAGCACTGTCAAGACATCCTAAGAAGGTTCCCAGGGTGATTTTAAATATGGATGGGGTTTATAATTGTAGTGGGCAATGGTATAAGGTTATTTTTGGCCATTTTATATGAAAGTGTACTGTCTCTTTAAGAAACTTAACTTTTGAATTGGGGGCTGGAAATCACAGTATAGCATTTTCAGGACACCCTGGGAAGGTTCCCAGGGTGATTATAAATATGTATGGGGTTTATAATTGTAGTGGGCAATGGTATAAGGTTATTTTTGGCCATTTTATATGAAAGTGTACTGTCTCTTTAAGAAACTTAACTTTTGAATTGGGGGCTGGAAATCGCAGTATAGCACTGTCAAGACATCCTAAGAAGGTTCCCTGGGTGATTTTAAATATGTATGGGGTTTATAATTGTAGTGGGCAATGGTATAAGGTTATTTTTGGCCATTTTATATGAAAGTGTACTGTCTCTTTAAGAAATTTAACTTTTGAATTGGGGGCTGGAAATCGCAGTATGGCATTTTCAGGACACCCTGGGAAGGTTCCCAGGGTGATTTTAAATATGTATGGGGTTTATAATTGTAGTGGGCAATGGTATAAGGTTATTTTTGGCCATTTTATATGAAAGTGTACTGTCTCTTTAAGAAATTTCACTTTTGAATTGGGGGCTGGAAATCGCAGTATAGCACTGTCAAGACACCCTAAGAAGGTTCCCAGGGTGATTATAAATATGTATGGGGTTTATAATTGTAGTGGGCAATGGTATAAGGTTATTTTTGGCCATTTTATATGAAAGTGTACTGTCTCTTTAAGAAACTTAACTTTTGAATTGGGGGCTGGAAATCGCAGTATAGCACTGTCAAGACATCCTAAGAAGGTTCCCAGGGTGATTTTAAATATGTATGGGGTTTATAATTGTAGTGGGCAATGGTATAAGGTTATTTTTGGCCATTTTATATGAAAGTGTACTGTCTCTTTAAGAAATTTAACTTTTGAATTGGGGGCTGGAAATCGCAGTATAGCACTGTCAAGACACCCTAAGAAGGTTCCCAGGGTGATTTTAAATATGTATGGGGTTTATAATTGTAGTGGGCAATGGTATAAGGTTATTTTTGGCCATTTTATATGAAAGTGTACTGTCTCTTTAAGAAACTTAACTTTTGAATTGGGGGCTGGAAATCGCAGTATAGCACTGTCAAGACATCCTAAGAAGGTTCCCAGGGTGATTTAAAATATGTATGGGGTTTATAATTGTAGTGGGCAATGGTATAAGGTTATTTTTGGCCATTTTATATGAAAGTGTACTGTCTCTTTAAGAAATTTAACTTTTGAATTGGGGGCTGGAAATCGCAGTATGGCATTTTCAGGACACCCTGGGAAGGTTCCCAGGGTGATTTTAAATATGTATGGGGTTTATAATTGTAGTGGGCAATGGTATAAGGTTATTTTTGGCCATTTTATATGAAAGTGTACTGTCTCTTTAAGAAATTTCACTTTTGAATTGGGGGCTGGAATTCGCAGTATAGCACTGTCAAGACACCCTAAGAAGGTTCCCAGGGTGATTATAAATATGTATGGGGTTTATAATTGTAGTGGGCAATGGTATAAGGTTATTTTTGGCCATTTTATATGAAAGTGTACTGTCTCTTTAAGAAACCTAACTTTTGAATTGGGGGCTGGAAATCGCAGTATAGCACTGTCAAGACATCCTAAGAAGGTTCCCAGGGTGATTTTAAATATGTATGGGGTTTATAATTGTAGTGGGCAATGGTATAAGGTTATTTTTGGCCATTTTATATGAAAGTGTACTGTCTCTTTAAGAAACTTAACTTTTGAATTGGGGGCTGGAAATCGCAGTATAGCACTGTCAAGACATCCTAAGAAGGTTCCCAGGGTGATTTTAAATATGTATGGGGTTTATAATTGTAGTGGGCAATGGTATAAGGTTATTTTTGGCCATTTTATATGAAAGTGTACTGTCTCTTTAAGAAACTTAACTTTTGAATTGGGGGCTGGAAATCGCAGTATAGCACTGTCAAGACACCCTAAGAAGGTTCCCAGGGTGATTTTAAATATGTATGGGGTTTATAATTGTAGTTGTCAATGGTATAAGGTTATTTTTGGCCATTTTATATGAAAGTGGACTGTCTCTTTAAGAACTTAGCTTTTGAATTGGAGGCTGGATAGCGCAGTATAGCACTGTCAAGACACCCTGGGAAGGTTCCCAGGGTGATTTTAAATATGTATGGGGTTTATAATTGTAGTGGGCAATGGTATAAGGTTATTTTTGGCCATTTTATATGAAAGTGTACTGTCTCTTTAAGAAATTTCACTTTTGAATTGTGGGCTGGAAATTGCAGTATAGCACTGTCAAGACACCCTAAGAAGGTTCCCAGGGTGATTTTAAATATGTATGGGGTTTATAATTGTAGTTGTCAATGGTATAAGGTTATTTTTGGCCATTTTATATGAAAGTGTACTGTCTCTTTAAGAAACTTAACTTTTGAATTGGGGGCTGGAAATCGCAGTATAGCACTGTCAAGACACCCTAAGAAGGTTCCCAGGGTGATTTTAAATATGTATGGGGTTTATAATTGTAGTTGTCAATGGTATAAGGTTATTTTTGGCCATTTTATATGAAAGTGTACTGTCTCTTTAAGAAACTTAACTTTTGAATTGGGGGCTGGAAATCGCAGTATAGCATTTTCAGGACACCCTGGGGAGGTTCCCAGGGTGATTTTAAATATGTATGGGGTTTATAATTGTAGTTGTCAATGGTATAAGGTTATTTTTGGCCATTTTATATGAAAGTGTACTGTCTCTTTAAGAAATTTCACGTTTGAATTGTGGGCTGGAAATCGCAGTATAGCACTGTCAAGACACCCTAAGAAGGTTCCCAGGGTGATTTTAAATATGTATGGGGTTTATAATTGTAGTTGTCAATGGTATAAGGTTATTTTTGGCCATTTTATATGAAAGTGTACTGTCTCTTTAAGAAATTTCACTTTTGAATTGTGGGCTGGAAATCGCAGTATAGCACTGTCAAGACACCCTAAGAAGGTTCCCAGGGTGATTTTAAATATGTATGGGGTTTATAATTGTAGTTGTCAATGGTATAAGGTTATTTTTGGCCATTTTATATGAAAGTGTACTGTCTCTTTAAGAAACTTAAGTATTGAATTGGGGGCTGGAAATCGCAGTATAGCATTTTCAGGACACCCTGAGAAGGTTCCCAGGGTGATTTTAAAAATGTATGAGGTTTATAATTGAAGTGGGCAATGGTATAAGGTTATTTTTGGCCATTTTATATGAAAGTGTACTGTCTCTTTAAGAAATTTCACTTTTGAATTGGGGGCTGGAAATCGCAGTATAGCACTGTCAAGACACCCTGGGAAGGTTCCCAGGGTGATTTTAAATATGTATGGGGTTTATAATTGTAGTGGACAATGGTATAAGGTTATTTTTGGCCATTTTATATGAAAGTGTACTGTCTCTTTAAGAAACTTAACTTTTGAATTGGGGGCTGGAAATCGCAGTATAGCACTGTCAAGACACCCTAAGAAGGTTCCCAGGGTGATTTTAAATATGTATGGGGTTTATAATTGTAGTGGGCAATGGTATAAGGTTATTTTTGGCCATTTTATATGAAAGTGTACTGTCTCTTTAAGAATCTTAACTTTTGATTTGGGGGCTGGAAATCGCAGTATAGCATTTTCAGGACACCCTGGGAAGGTTCCCATGGTGATTTTAAATATGTATGGGGTTTATAATTGTAGTGGGCAATGGTATAAGGTTATTTTTGCCCATTTTATATGAGTGTACTGTCTCTTTAAGAAATTTCACTTTTGAATTGGGGGCTGGAAATCGCAGTATAGCACTGTCAAGACACCCTAAGAAGGTTCCCAGGGTGATTATAAATATGTATGGGGTTTATAATTGTAGTGGGCAATGGTATAAGGTTATTTTTGGCCATTTTATATGAAAGTGTACTGTCTCTTTAAGAAACTTAACTTTTGAATTGGGGGCTGGAAATCGCAGTATAGCATTTTCAGGACACCCTGGGAAGGTTCCCATGGTGATTTTAAATATGTATGGGGTTTATAATTGTAGTGGGCAATGGTATAAGGTTATTTTTGGCCATTTTATATGAAAGTGTACTGTCTCTTTAAGAAATTTCACTTTTGAATTGGGGGCTGGAAATCGCAGTATAGCACTGTCAAGACACCCTAAGAAGGTTCCCAGGGTGATTATAAATATGTATGGGGTTTATAATTGTAGTGGGCAATGGTATAAGGTTATTTTTGGCCATTTTATATGAAAGTGTACTGTCTCTTTAAGAAACTTAACTTTTGAATTGGGGGCTGGAAATCGCAGTATAGCACTGTCAAGACATCCTAAGAAGGTTCCCAGGGTGATTTTAAATATGTATGGGGTTTATAATTGTAGTGGGCAATGGTATAAGGTTATTTTTGGCCATTTTATATGAAAGTGTACTGTCTCTTTAAGAAATTTAACTTTTGAATTGGGGGCTGGAAATCGCAGTATAGCACTGTCAAGACACCCTAAGAAGGTTCCCAGGGTGATTTTAAATATGTATGGGGTTTATAATTGTAGTGGGCAATGGTATAAGGTTATTTTTGGCCATTTTATATGAAAGTGTACTGTCTCTTTAAGAATCTTAACTTTTGAATTGGGGGCTGGAAATCGCAGTATAGCATTTTCAGGACACCCTGGGAAGGTTCCCATGGTGATTTTAAATATGTATGGGGTTTATAATCGTAGTGGGCAATGGTATAAGGTTATTTTTGGCCATTTTATATGAAAGTGTACTGTCTCTTTAAGAAATTTCACTTTTGAATTGGGGGCTGGAAATCGCAGTATAGCACTGTCAAGACACCCTAATTAGGTTCCCAGGGTGATTTTAAATATGGATGGGGTTTATAATTGTAGTGGGCAATGGTATAAGGTTATTTTTGGCAATTTTATATTAAAGTGTACTGTCTCTTTAAGAATCTTAACTTTTGAATTGGGGGCTGGAAATCGCAGCATCGCATTTTCAGGACACCCTGGGAAGGTTCCCAGGGTGATTTTAAATATGTATGGGGTTTATAATCGTAGTGGGCAATGGTATAAGGTTATTTTTGGCCATTTTATATGAAAGTGTACTGTCTCTTTAAGAAATTTCACTTTTGAATTGTGGGCTGGAAATCGCAGTATAGCACTGTCAAGACACCCTAAGAAGGTTCCCAGGGTGATTTTAAATATGTATGGGGTTTATAATTGTAGTTGTCAATGGTATAAGGTTATTTTTGGCCATTTTATATGAAAGTGTACTGTCTCTTTAAGAAACTTAACTTTTGAATTTGGGGCTGGAAATCGCAGTATAGCACTGTCAAGACACCCTAAGAAGGTTCCCAGGGTGTTTTTAAATATGTATGGGGTTTATAATTGTAGTGGGCAATGGTATAAGGTTATTTTTGGCCATTTTATATGAAAGTGTACTGTCTCTTTAAGAAACTTAACTTTTGAATTGGGGGCTGGAAATCGCAGTATAGCACTGTCAAGACACCCTAAGAAGGTTCCCAGGGTGATTTTAAATATGTATGGGGTTTATAATTGTAGTTGTCAATGGTATAAGGTTATTTTTGGCCATTTTATATGAAAGTGGACTGTTTCTTTAAGAACTTAGCTTTTGAATTGGAGGCTGGATAGCGCAGTATAGCACTGTCAAGACACCCTGGGAAGGTTCCCAGGGTGATTTTAAATATGTATGGGGTTTATAATTGTAGTGGGCAATGGTATAAGGTTATTTTTGGCCATTTTATATGAAAGTGTACTGTCTCTTTAAGAAATTTCACTTTTGAATTGTGGGCTGGAAATTGCAGTATAGCACTGTCAAGACACCCTAAGAAGGTTCCCAGGGTGATTTTAAATATGTATGGGGTTTATAATTGTAGATGTCAATGGTATAAGGTTATTTTTGGCCATTTTATATGAAAGTGTACTGTCTCTTTAAGAAACTTAACTTTTGAATTGGGGGCTGGAAATCGCAGTATAGCACTGTCAAGACACCCTAAGAAGGTTCCCAGGGTGATTTTAAATATGTATGGGGTTTATAATTGTAGTTGTCAATGGTATAAGGTTATTTTTGGCCATTTTATATGAAAGTGTACTGTCTCTTTAAGAAACTTAACTTTTGAATTGGGGGCTGGAAATCGCAGTATAGCATTTTCAGGACACCCTGGGGAGGTTCCCAGGGTGATTTTAAATATGTATGGGGTTTATAATTGTAGTTGTCAATGGTATAAGGTTATTTTTGGCCATTTTATATGAAAGTGTACTGTCTCTTTAAGAAATTTCACGTTTGAATTGTGGGCTGGAAATCGCAGTATAGCACTGTCAAGACACCCTAAGAAGGTTCCCAGGGTGATTTTAAATATGTATGGGGTTTATAATTGTAGTTGTCAATGGTATAAGGTTATTTTTGGCCATTTTATATGAAAGTGTACTGTCTCTTTAAGAAATTTCACTTTTGAATTGTGGGCTGGAAATCGCAGTATAGCACTGTCAAGACACCCTAAGAAGGTTCCCAGGGTGATTTTAAATATGTATGGGGTTTATAATTGTAGTTGTCAATGGTATAAGGTTATTTTTGGCCATTTTATATGAAAGTGTACTGTCTCTTTAAGAAACTTAAGTATTGAATTGGGGGCTGGAAATCGCAGTATAGCATTTTCAGGACACCCTGAGAAGGTTCCCAGGGTGATTTTAAAAATGTATGAGGTTTATAATTGAAGTGGGCAATGGTATAAGGTTATTTTTGGCCATTTTATATGAAAGTGTACTGTCTCTTTAAGAAATTTCACTTTTGAATTGGGGGCTGGAAATCGCAGTATAGCACTGTCAAGACACCCTGGGAAGGTTCCCAGGGTGATTTTAAATATGTATGGGGTTTATAATTGTAGTGGACAATGGTATAAGGTTATTTTTGCCCATTTTATATGAAAGTGTACTGTCTCTTTAAGAAATTTCACTTTTGAATTGGGGGCTGGAAATCGCAGTATAGCACTGTCAAGACACCCTAAGAAGGTTCCCAGGGTGATTTTAAATATGGATGGGGTTTATAATTGTAGTGGGCAATGGTATAAGGTTATTTTTGGCCATTTTATATGAAAGTGTACTGTCTCTTTAAGAAACTTAACTTTTGAATTGGGGGCTGGAAATCGCAGTATAGCACTGTCAAGACACCCTAAGAAGGTTCCCAGGGTGATTTTAAATATGTATGGGGTTTATAATTGTAGTGGGCAATGGTATAAGGTTATTTTTGGCCATTTTATATGAAAGTGTACTGTCTCTTTAAGAAATTTCACTTTTGAATTGGGGGCTGGAAATTGCAGTATAGCACTGTTAAGACACCCTAAGAAGGTTCCCAGGGTGATTTTAAATATGTATGGGTTTTATAATTGTAGTGGGCAATGGTATAAGGTTATTTTTGGCCATTTTATATGAAAGTGTACTGTCTCTTTAAGAAACTTAACTTTTGAATTGGGGGCTGGAAATCGCAGTATAGCACTGTCAAGACACCCTAAGAAGGTTCCCAGGGTGATTTTAAATATATATGGGGTTTATAATTGTAGTTGTCAATGGTATAAGGTTATTTTTGGCCATTTTATATGAAAGTGTACTGTCTCTTTAAGAACTTAACTTTTGAATTGGGGGCTGGAAATCACAGTATAGCACTGTCAAGACAACCTAAGAAGGTTCCCAGGGTGATTTTAAATATGTATGGGGTTTATAATTGTAGTGGGCAATGGTATAAGGTTATTTTTGGCCATTTTATATGAAAGTGTACTGTCTCTTTAAGAAATTTCACTTTTGAATTGGGGGCTGGAAATCGCAGTATAGCACTGTCAAGACACCCTAAGAAGGTTCCCAGGGTGATTATAAATATGTATGGGGTTTATAATTGTAGTGGGCAATGTTATAAGGTTATTTTTGGCCATTTTATATGAAAGTGTACTGTCTCTTTAAGAAACTTAACTTTTGAATTGGGGGCTGGAAATCGCAGTATAGCACTGTCAAGACATCCTAAGAAGGTTCCCAGGGTGATTTTAAATATGGATGGGGTTTATAATTGTAGTGGGCAATGGTATAAGGTTATTTTTGGCCATTTTATATGAAAGTGTACTGTCTCTTTAAGAAACTTAACTTTTGAATTGGGGGCTGGAAATCACAGTATAGCATTTTCAGGACACCCTGGGAAGGTTCCCAGGGTGATTATAAATATGTATGGGGTTTATAATTGTAGTGGGCAATGGTATAAGGTTATTTTTGGCCATTTTATATGAAAGTGTACTGTCTCTTTAAGAAACTTAACTTTTGAATTGGGGGCTGGAAATCGCAGTATAGCACTGTCAAGACATCCTAAGAAGGTTCCCTGGGTGATTTTAAATATGTATGGGGTTTATAATTGTAGTGGGCAATGGTATAAGGTTATTTTTGGCCATTTTATATGAAAGTGTACTGTCTCTTTAAGAAATTTAACTTTTGAATTGGGGGCTGGAAATCGCAGTATGGCATTTTCAGGACACCCTGGGAAGGTTCCCAGGGTGATTTTAAATATGTATGGGGTTTATAATTGTAGTGGGCAATGGTATAAGGTTATTTTTGGCCATTTTATATGAAAGTGTACTGTCTCTTTAAGAAATTTCACTTTTGAATTGGGGGCTGGAAATCGCAGTATAGCACTGTCAAGACACCCTAAGAAGGTTCCCAGGGTGATTATAAATATGTATGGGGTTTATAATTGTAGTGGGCAATGGTATAAGGTTATTTTTGGCCATTTTATATGAAAGTGTACTGTCTCTTTAAGAAACTTAACTTTTGAATTGGGGGCTGGAAATCGCAGTATAGCACTGTCAAGACATCCTAGGAAGGTTCCCAGGGTGATTTTAAATATGTATGGGGTTTATAATTGTAGTGGGCAATGGTATAAGGTTATTTTTGGCCATTTTATATGAAAGTGTACTGTCTCTTTAAGAAATTTAACTTTTGAATTGGGGGCTGGAAATCGCAGTATAGCACTGTCAAGACACCCTAAGAAGGTTCCCAGGGTGATTTTAAATATGTATGGGGTTTATAATTGTAGTGGGCAATGGTATAAGGTTATTTTTGGCCATTTTATATGAAAGTGTACTGTCTCTTTAAGAAACTTAACTTTTGAATTGGGGGCTGGAAATCGCAGTATAGCACTGTCAAGACATCCTAAGAAGGTTCCCAGGGTGATTTTAAATATGTATGGGGTTTATAATTGTAGTGGGCAATGGTATAAGGTTATTTTTGGCCATTTTATATGAAAGTGTACTGTCTCTTTAAGAAATTTAACTTTTGAATTGGGGGCTGGAAATCGCAGTATGGCATTTTCAGGACACCCTGGGAAGGTTCCCAGGGTGATTTTAAATATGTATGGGGTTTATAATTGTAGTGGGCAATGGTATAAGGTTATTTTTGGCCATTTTATATGAAAGTGTACTGTCTCTTTAAGAAATTTCACTTTTGAATTGGGGGCTGGAATTCGCAGTATAGCACTGTCAAGACACCCTAAGAAGGTTCCCAGGGTGATTATAAATATGTATGGGGTTTATAATTGTAGTGGGCAATGGTATAAGGTTATTTTTGGCCATTTTATATGAAAGTGTACTGTCTCTTTAAGAAACCTAACTTTTGAATTGGGGGCTGGAAATCGCAGTATAGCACTGTCAAGACATCCTAAGAAGGTTCCCAGGGTGATTTTAAATATGTATGGGGTTTATAATTGTAGTGGGCAATGGTATAAGGTTATTTTTGGCCATTTTATATGAAAGTGTACTGTCTCTTTAAGAAACTTAACTTTTGAATTGGGGGCTGGAAATCGCAGTATAGCACTGTCAAGACACCCTAAGAAGGTTCCCAGGGTGATTTTAAATATGTATGGGGTTTATAATTGTAGTTGTCAATGGTATAAGGTTATTTTTGGCCATTTTATATGAAAGTGGACTGTCTCTTTAAGAACTTAGCTTTTGAATTGGAGGCTGGATAGCGCAGTATAGCACTGTCAAGACACCCTGGGAAGGTTCCCAGGGTGATTTTAAATATGTATGGGGTTTATAATTGTAGTGGGCAATGGTATAAGGTTATTTTTGGCCATTTTATATGAAAGTGTACTGTCTCTTTAAGAAATTTCACTTTTGAATTGTGGGCTGGAAATTGCAGTATAGCACTGTCAAGACACCCTAAGAAGGTTCCCAGGGTGATTTTAAATATGTATGGGGTTTATAATTGTAGTTGTCAATGGTATAAGGTTATTTTTGGCCATTTTATATGAAAGTGTACTGTCTCTTTAAGAAACTTAACTTTTGAATTGGGGGCTGGAAATCGCAGTATAGCACTGTCAAGACACCCTAAGAAGGTTCCCAGGGTGATTTTAAATATGTATGGGGTTTATAATTGTAGTTGTCAATGGTATAAGGTTATTTTTGGCCATTTTATATGAAAGTGTACTGTCTCTTTAAGAAACTAAACTTTTGAATTGGGGGCTGGAAATCGCAGTATAGCATTTTCAGGACACCCTGGGGAGGTTCCCAGGGTGATTTTAAATATGTATGGGGTTTATAATTGTAGTTGTCAATGGTATAAGGTTATTTTTGGCCATTTTATATGAAAGTGTACTGTCTCTTTAAGAAATTTCACGTTTGAATTGTGGGCTGGAAATCGCAGTATAGCACTGTCAAGACACCCTAAGAAGGTTCCCAGGGTGATTTTAAATATGTATGGGGTTTATAATTGTAGTTGTCAATGGTATAAGGTTATTTTTGGCCATTTTATATGAAAGTGTACTGTCTCTTTAAGAAATTTCACTTTTGAATTGTGGGCTGGAAATCGCAGTATAGCACTGTCAAGACACCCTAAGAAGGTTCCCAGGGTGATTTTAAATATGTATGGGGTTTATAATTGTAGTTGTCAATGGTATAAGGTTATTTTTGGCCATTTTATATGAAAGTGTACTGTCTCTTTAAGAAACTTAAGTATTGAATTGGGGGCTGGAAATCGCAGTATAGCATTTTCAGGACACCCTGAGAAGGTTCCCAGGGTGATTTTAAAAATGTATGAGGTTTATAATTGAAGTGGGCAATGGTATAAGGTTATTTTTGGCCATTTTATATGAAAGTGTACTGTCTCTTTAAGAAATTTCACTTTTGAATTGGGGGCTGGAAATCGCAGTATAGCACTGTCAAGACACCCTGGGAAGGTTCCCAGGGTGATTTTAAATATGTATGGGGTTTATAATTGTAGTGGACAATGGTATAAGGTTATTTTTGCCCATTTTATATGAAAGTGTACTGTCTCTTTAAGAAATTTCACTTTTGAATTGGGGGCTGGAAATCGCAGTATAGCACTGTCAAGACACCCTAAGAAGGTTCCCAGGGTGATTTTAAATATGGATGGGGTTTATAATTGTAGTGGGCAATGGTATAAGGTTATTTTTGGCCATTTTATATGAAAGTGTACTGTCTCTTTAAGAAACTTAACTTTTGAATTGGGGGCTGGAAATCACAGTATAGCACTGTCAAGACACCCTAAGATGGTTCCCAGTGTGATTTTAAATTTGGATGGGGTTTATAATTGTAGTGGGCAATGGTATAAGGTTATTTTTGGCCATTTTATATGAAAGTGTACTGTCTCTTTAAGAAACTTAACTTTTGAATTGGGGGCTGGAAATCGCAGTATAGCACTGTCAAGACACCCTAAGAAGGTTCCCAGGGTGATTTTAAATATGTATGGGGTTTATAATTGTAGTGGGCAATGGTATAAGGTTATTTTTGGCCATTTTATATGAAAGTGTACTGTCTCTTTAAGAAATTTCACTTTTGAATTGGGGGCTGGAAATTGCAGTATAGCACTGTTAAGACACCCTAAGAAGGTTCCCAGGGTGATTTTAAATATGTATGGGTTTTATAATTGTAGTGGGCAATGGTATAAGGTTATTTTTGGCCATTTTATATGAAAGTGTACTGTCTCTTTAAGAAACTTAACTTTTGAATTGGGGGCTGGAAATCGCAGTATAGCACTGTCAAGACACCCTAAGAAGGTTCCCAGGGTGATTTTAAATATATATGGGGTTTATAATTGTAGTTGTCAATGGTATAAGGTTATTTTTGGCCATTTTATATGAAAGTGTACTGTCTCTTTAAGAACTTAACTTTTGAATTGGGGGCTGGAAATCACAGTATAGCACTGTCAAGACACCCTAAGAAGGTTCCCAGGGTGATTTTAAATATGTATGGGGTTTATAATTGTAGTGGGCAATGGTATAAGGTTATTTTTGGCCATTTTATATGAAAGTGTACTGTCTCTTTAAGAAATTTCACTTTTGAATTGGGGGCTGGAAATCGCAGTATAGCACTGTCAAGACACCCTAAGAAGGTTCCCAGGGTGATTATAAATATGTATGGGGTTTATAATTGTAGTGGGCAATGTTATAAGGTTATTTTTGGCCATTTTATATGAAAGTGTACTGTCTCTTTAAGAAACTTAACTTTTGAATTGGGGGCTGGAAATCGCAGTATAGCACTGTCAAGACATCCTAAGAAGGTTCCCAGGGTGATTTTAAATATGGATGGGGTTTATAATTGTAGTGGGCAATGGTATAAGGTTATTTTTGGCCATTTTATATGAAAGTGTACTGTCTCTTTAAGAAACTTAACTTTTGAATTGGGGGCTGGAAATCACAGTATAGCATTTTCAGGACACCCTGGGAAGGTTCCCAGGGTGATTATAAATATGTATGGGGTTTATAATTGTAGTGGGCAATGGTATAAGGTTATTTTTGGCCATTTTATATGAAAGTGTACTGTCTCTTTAAGAAACTTAACTTTTGAATTGATGGCTGGAAATCGCAGTATAGCACTGTCAAGACATCCTAAGAAGGTTCCCTGGGTGATTTTAAATATGTATGGGGTTTATAATTGTAGTGGGCAATGGTATAAGGTTATTTTTGGCCATTTTATATGAAAGTGTACTGTCTCTTTAAGAAATTTAACTTTTGAATTGGGGGCTGGAAATCGCAGTATGGCATTTTCAGGACACCCTGGGAAGGTTCCCAGGGTGATTTTAAATATGTATGGGGTTTATAATTGTAGTGGGCAATGGTATAAGGTTATTTTTGGCCATTTTATATGAAAGTGTACTGTCTCTTTAAGAAATTTCACTTTTGAATTGGGGGCTGGAAATCGCAGTATAGCACTGTCAAGACACCCTAAGAAGGTTCCCAGGGTGATTTTAAATATGTATGGGGTTTATAATTGTAGTGGGCAATGGTATAAGGTTATTTTTGGCCATTTTATATGAAAGTGTACTGTCTCTTTAAGAAATTTAACTTTTGAATTGGGGGCTGGAAATCGCAGTATAGCACTGTCAAGACACCCTAAGAAGGTTCCCAGGGTGATTTTAAATATGTATGGGGTTTATAATTGTAGTGGGCAATGGTATAAGGTTATTTTTGGCCATTTTATATGAAAGTGTACTGTCTCTTTAAGAAACTTAACTTTTGAATTGGGGGCTGGAAATCGCAGTATAGCACTGTCAAGACATCCTAAGAAGGTTCCCAGGGTGATTTTAAATATGTATGGGGTTTATAATTGTAGTGGGCAATGGTATAAGGTTATTTTTGGCCATTTTATATGAAAGTGTACTGTCTCTTTAAGAAATTTAACTTTTGAATTGGGGGCTGGAAATCGCAGTATGGCATTTTCAGGACACCCTGGGAAGGTTCCCAGGGTGATTTTAAATATGTATGGGGTTTATAATTGTAGTGGGCAATGGTATAAGGTTATTTTTGGCCATTTTATATGAAAGTGTACTGTCTCTTTAAGAAATTTCACTTTTGAATTGGGGGCTGGAATTCGCAGTATAGCACTGTCAAGACACCCTAAGAAGGTTCCCAGGGTGATTATAAATATGTATGGGGTTTATAATTGTAGTGGGCAATGGTATAAGGTTATTTTTGGCCATTTTATATGAAAGTGTACTGTCTCTTTAAGAAACCTAACTTTTGAATTGGGGGCTGGAAATCGCAGTATAGCACTGTCAAGACATCCTAAGAAGGTTCCCAGGGTGATTTTAAATATGTATGGGGTTTATAATTGTAGTGGGCAATGGTATAAGGTTATTTTTGGCCATTTTATATGAAAGTGTACTGTCTCTTTAAGAAATTTAACTTTTGAATTGGGGGCTGGAAATCGCAGTATAGCACTGTCAAGACACCCTAAGAAGGTTCCCAGGGTGATTTTAAATATGTATGGGGTTTATAATTGTAGTGGGCAATGGTATAAGGTTATTTTTGGCCATTTTATATGAAAGTGTACTGTCTCTTTAAGAAACTTAACTTTTGAATTGGGGGCTGGAAATCGCAGTATAGCACTGTCAAGACATCCTAAGAAGGTTCCCAGGGTGATTTTAAATATGTATGGGGTTTATAATTGTAGTGGGCAATGGTATAAGGTTATTTTTGGCCATTTTATATGAAAGTGTACTGTCTCTTTAAGAAACTTAACTTTTGAATTGGGGGCTGGAAATCGCAGTATAGCACTGTCAAGACATCCTAAGAAGGTTCCCAGGGTGATTTTAAATATGTATGGGGTTTATAATTGTAGTGGGCAATGGTATAAGGTTATTTTTGCCCATTTTATATGAAAGTGTACTGTCTCTTTAAGAATCTTAACTTTTGAATTGGGGGCTGGAAATCGCTGTATAGCATTTTCAGGACACCCTGGGAAGGTTCCCATGGTGATTTTAAATATGTATGGGGTTTATAATCGTAGTGGGCAATGGTATAAAGTTATTTTTGACCATTTTATATGAAAGTGTACTGTCTCTTTAAGAAATTTCACTTTTGAATTGGGGGCTGGAAATCGCAGTATAGCACTGTCAAGACACCCTAATTGGGTTCCCAGGGTGATTTTAAATATGGATGGGGTTTATAATTGTAGTGGGCAATGGTATAAGGTTATTTTTTGGCCATTTTATATGAAAGTGTACTGTCTCTTTAAGAAACTTAAGTATTGAATTGGGGGCTGGAAATCGCAGTATAGCACTGTCAAGACACCCTAAGAAGTTTCCCAGGGTGATTTTAAATATGTATGGGGTTTATAATTGTAGTGGGCAATGGTATAAGGATATTTTTGGCCATTTTATATGAAAGTGTACTGTCTCTTTAAGAAATTTCACTTTTGAATTGTGGGCTGGAAATTGCAGTATAGCACTGTCAAGACACCCTAAGAAGGTTCCCAGGGTGATTTTAAATATGTATGGGGTTTATAATTGTAGTTGTCAACGGTATAAGGTTATTTTTGGCCATTTTATATGAAAGTGTACTGTCTCTTTAAGAAACTTAACTTTTGAATTGGGGGCTGGAAATCGCAGTATAGCACTGTCAAGACACCCTAAGAAGGTTCCCAGGGTGATTTTAAATATGTATGGGGTTTATAATTGTAGTGGGCAATGGTATAAGGTTATTTTTGGCCATTTTATATGAAAGTGTACTGTCTTTTTAAGAAACTTAACTTTTGAATTGGGGGCTGGAAATCGCAGTATAGCACTGTCAAGACACCCTAAGATGGTTCCCAGGGTGATTTTAAATATGGATGGGGTTTATAATTGTAGTGGGCAATGGTATAAGGTTATTTTTGGCCATTTTATATGAAAGTGTACTGTCTCTTTAAGAAACTTAACTTTTGAATTGGGGGCTGGAAATCGCAGTATAGCATTTTCAGGACACCCTAAGAAAGTTCCCAGGGTGATTTTAAATATGTATGGGGTTTATAATTGTAGTGGGCAATGGTATAAGGTTATTTTTGGCCATTTTATATGAAAGTGTACTGCCTCTTTAAGAAACTTAACTTTTGAATTGGGGGCTGGAAATCGCAGTATAGCACTGTCAAGACACCCTAAGAAGGTTCCCAGGGTGATTTTAAATATGTATGGGGTTTATAATTGTAGTGGGCAATGGTATAAGGTTATTTTTGGCCATTTTATATGAAAGTGTACTGTCTCTTTAAGAAAGTTAACTTTTGAATTGGGGGCTGGAAATCGCAGTATAGCACTGTCAAGACACCCTAAGAAGGTTCCCAGGGTGATTTTAAATATGTATGGGGTTTATAATTGTAGTTGTCAATGGTATAAGTTTATTTTTGGCCATTTTATATGAAAGTGTACTGTCTCTTTAAGAAACTTAACTTTTGAATTGGGGGCTGGAAATAGCAGTATAGCACTGTCAAGACACCCTAAGAAGGTTCCCAGGGTGATTTTAAATATGTATGGGGTTTATAATTGTAGTGGGCAATGGTATAAGGTTATTTTTGGCCATTTTATATGAAAGTGTACTGTCTCTTTAAGAAATTTCTTTTTTGAATTGGGGGCTGGAAATCGCAGTATAGCACTGTCAAGACACCCTAAGAAGGTTCCCAGGGTGATTTTAAATATGTATGGGGTTTATAATTGTAGTGGGCAATGGTATAAGGTTATTTTTGGCCATTTTATATGAAAGTGTACTGTCTCTTTAAGAAATTTCACTTTTGAATTGGGGGCTGGAAATCGCAGTATAGCACTGTCAAGACACCCTAAGAAGGTTCCCAGGGTGATTATAAATATGTATGGGGTTTATAATTGTAGTGGGCAATGTTATAAGGTTATTTTTGGCCATTTTATATGAAAGTGTACTGTCTCTTTAAGAAACTTAACTTTTGAATTGGGGGCTGGAAATCGCAGTATAGCACTGTCAAGACATCCTAAGAAGGTTCCCAGGGTGATTTTAAATATGGATGGGGTTTATAATTGTAGTGGGCAATGGTATAAGGTTATTTTTGGCCATTTTATATGAAAGTGTACTGTCTCTTTAAGAAACTTAACTTTTGAATTGGGGGCTGGAAATCACAGTATAGCATTTTCAGGACACCCTGGGAAGGTTCCCAGGGTGATTATAAATATGTATGGGGTTTATAATTGTAGTGGGCAATGGTATAAGGTTATTTTTGGCCATTTTATATGAAAGTGTACTGTCTCTTTAAGAAACTTAACTTTTGAATTGGGGGCTGGAAATCGCAGTATAGCACTGTCAAGACATCCTAAGAAGGTTCCCTGGGTGATTTTAAATATGTATGGGGTTTATAATTGTAGTGGGCAATGGTATAAGGTTATTTTTGGCCATTTTATATGAAAGTGTACTGTCTCTTTAAGAAATTTAACTTTTGAATTGGGGGCTGGAAATCGCAGTATGGCATTTTCAGGACACCCTGGGAAGGTTCCCAGGGTGATTTTAAATATGTATGGGGTTTATAATTGTAGTGGGCAATGGTATAAGGTTATTTTTGGCCATTTTATATGAAAGTGTACTGTCTCTTTAAGAAATTTCACTTTTGAATTGGGGGCTGGAAATCGCAGTATAGCACTGTCAAGACACCCTAAGAAGGTTCCCAGGGTGATTATAAATATGTATGGGGTTTATAATTGTAGTGGGCAATGGTATAAGGTTATTTTTGGCCATTTTATATGAAAGTGTACTGTCTCTTTAAGAAACTTAACTTTTGAATTGGGGGCTGGAAATCGCAGTATAGCACTGTCAAGACATCCTAAGAAGGTTCCCAGGGTGATTTTAAATATGTATGGGGTTTATAATTGTAGTGGGCAATGGTATAAGGTTATTTTTGGCCATTTTATATGAAAGTGTACTGTCTCTTTAAGAAATTTAACTTTTGAATTGGGGGCTGGAAATCGCAGTATAGCACTGTCAAGACACCCTAAGAAGGTTCCCAGGGTGATTTTAAATATGTATGGGGTTTATAATTGTAGTGGGCAATGGTATAAGGTTATTTTTGGCCATTTTATATGAAAGTGTACTGTCTCTTTAAGAAACTTAACTTTTGAATTGGGGGCTGGAAATCGCAGTATAGCACTGTCAAGACATCCTAAGAAGGTTCCCAGGGTGATTTTAAATATGTATGGGGTTTATAATTGTAGTGGGCAATGGTATAAGGTTATTTTTGGCCATTTTATATGAAAGTGTACTGTCTCTTTAAGAAATTTAACTTTTGAATTGGGGGCTGGAAATCGCAGTATGGCATTTTCAGGACACCCTGGGAAGGTTCCCAGGGTGATTTTAAATATGTATGGGGTTTATAATTGTAGTGGGCAATGGTATAAGGTTATTTTTGGCCATTTTATATGAAAGTGTACTGTCTCTTTAAGAAATTTCACTTTTGAATTGGGGGCTGGAATTCGCAGTATAGCACTGTCAAGACACCCTAAGAAGGTTCCCAGGGTGATTATAAATATGTATGGGGTTTATAATTGTAGTGGGCAATGGTATAAGGTTATTTTTGGCCATTTTATATGAAAGTGTACTGTCTCTTTAAGAAACCTAACTTTTGAATTGGGGGCTGGAAATCGCAGTATAGCACTGTCAAGACATCCTAAGAAGGTTCCCAGGGTGATTTTAAATATGTATGGGGTTTATAATTGTAGTGGGCAATGGTATAAGGTTATTTTTGGCCATTTTATATGAAAGTGTACTGTCTCTTTAAGAAATTTAACTTTTGAATTGGGGGCTGGAAATCGCAGTATAGCACTGTCAAGACACCCTAAGAAGGTTCCCAGGGTGATTTTAAATATGTATGGGGTTTATAATTGTAGTGGGCAATGGTATAAGGTTATTTTTGGCCATTTTATATGAAAGTGTACTGTCTCTTTAAGAAACTTAACTTTTGAATTGGGGGCTGGAAATCGCAGTATAGCACTGTCAAGACATCCTAAGAAGGTTCCCAGGGTGATTTTAAATATGTATGGGGTTTATAATTGTAGTGGGCAATGGTATAAGGTTATTTTTGGCCATTTTATATGAAAGTGTACTGTCTCTTTAAGAAACTTAACTTTTGAATTGGGGGCTGGAAATCGCAGTATAGCACTGTCAAGACATCCTAAGAAGGTTCCCAGGGTGATTTTAAATATGTATGGGGTTTATAATTGTAGTGGGCAATGGTATAAGGTTATTTTTGCCCATTTTATATGAAAGTGTACTGTCTCTTTAAGAATCTTAACTTTTGAATTGGGGGCTGGAAATCGCTGTATAGCATTTTCAGGACACCCTAAGAAGGTTCCCAGGGTGATTTTAAATATGTATGGGGTTTATAATTGTAGTTGTCAACGGTATAAGGTTATTTTTGGCCATTTTATATGAAAGTGTACTGTCTCTTTAAGAAACTTAACTTTTGAATTGGGGGCTGGAAATCGCAGTATAGCACTGTCAAGACACCCTAAGAAGGTTCCCAGGGTGATTTTAAATATGTATGGGGTTTATAATTGTAGTGGGCAATGGTATAAGGTTATTTTTGGCCATTTTATATGAAAGTGTACTGTCTTTTTAAGAAACTTAACTTTTGAATTGGGGGCTGGAAATCGCAGTATAGCACTGTCAAGACACCCTAAGATGGTTCCCAGGGTGATTTTAAATATGGATGGGGTTTATAATTGTAGTGGGCAATGGTATAAGGTTATTTTTGGCCATTTTATATGAAAGTGTACTGTCTCTTTAAGAAACTTAACTTTTGAATTGGGGGCTGGAAATCGCAGTATAGCATTTTCAGGACACCCTAAGAAAGTTCCCAGGGTGATTTTAAATATGTATGGGGTTTATAATTGTAGTGGGCAATGGTATAAGGTTATTTTTGGCCATTTTATATGAAAGTGTACTGCCTCTTTAAGAAACTTAACTTTTGAATTGGGGGCTGGAAATCGCAGTATAGCACTGTCAAGACACCCTAAGAAGGTTCCCAGGGTGATTTTAAATATGTATGGGGTTTATAATTGTAGTGGGCAATGGTATAAGGTTATTTTTGGCCATTTTATATGAAAGTGTACTGTCTCTTTAAGAAAGTTAACTTTTGAATTGGGGGCTGGAAATCGCAGTATAGCACTGTCAAGACACCCTAAGAAGGTTCCCAGGGTGATTTTAAATATGTATGGGGTTTATAATTGTAGTTGTCAATGGTATAAGTTTATTTTTGGCCATTTTATATGAAAGTGTACTGTCTCTTTAAGAAACTTAACTTTTGAATTGGGGGCTGGAAATAGCAGTATAGCACTGTCAAGACACCCTAAGAAGGTTCCCAGGGTGATTTTAAATATGTATGGGGTTTATAATTGTAGTGGGCAATGGTATAAGTGTTATGTTCTGCTACCAAAGCTAAGGAAAGAGAGGAGATCTGTCCCTACTATAAGACTCAGCTGAATCCCTACGATGTAACAGGGAACCTGATCCTGCGATCAGACCTGCTAAAGTCCTAATCTAGTCTGTACGGAGACCTATAGATTTGGGGAGGGAATCCCTACAAGTACTAAGGACTGGGAGGTATATGGGACACCTCCTAACAGAAATAGTAGCAGACAGACGAACAAACAAAATAGATAGAACATAGAGGTCCGTAGACCAAGCAAACTAACAGAGTTAGATACAGAGCACAGGCTAGCTAGAAAGTAGATATACAATGAAGTCCAGCAAAGCCAGAAGGGCGGAGCAGGATTAAATAGGCCAACAAGGTCATGTGACCAGCAAAGGAAAAAAAACCTAACAGCAAGGTTCTAACAGTACCCCCCCTTCTAAGAGGATCCTCCGGATCCCCTAGGACCAGGCTTATCAGGAAATCTCCTGTGAAACGCTCTGATAAGTCTGGACGCGGAAACATCATCTGACCTCACCCAAGAGTTATCCTCGGGTCCGAAACCTTTCCAGGCCACAAGATACTGCAAACTACCTCTATACCGTCTAGAGTCAAGGATGCGAGAAATTTCATATTCCCCGTCCTCCACCACCGGAGGAACAGAGGCAGAGGCGTCACCATCCGACACAACAGCTTTTTTTAACAGAGAGACATGAAAGACCGGATTAATTCTCCAGGAGGTAGGAACCTCCAACCTAACAGCAGATTGGTTGACAACCTGAAGCACCTTAAAGGGCCCTACAAACTTGGGACCCAATTTCTTAGAAGGAATCCTCAACCGCAGATTCCTAGAGGACAACCAAACCATGTCACCAACAGCGAACAAAACCTCCTGTCGTTTCCTATCAAAGTAGTCTTTAGATTTTCTGTTGGCCTCCTGAAGATTACCACGCACATCCGTCCAAACTCTTTCCAAATCACCGGAAAAATTCTCCTCCTCAGGCACGGCAGATCCCAACTTGGAGAACGACCCAAACGACGGATGTCTCCCAGAACAACAAAAAAAAGGCGAACAACCAGCAGAAGAAGATGTATGATTGTTCAGAGCAAATTCGGCAAGTGGCAGAAACTCAGACCACCCCTCTTGATTGTCTGCCACAAAACAACGCAAGAACTGCTCAACATCCTGGTTTTTCCTTTCTGTCTGGCCATTAGATTCAGGATGATATCCGGACGAAAACGACAAATGAATTCCCAACCTGTCACAAAAGGCACGCCAAAAACGAGCCACGAACTGAGGACCCCTATCAGAAACAATGTCAGTAGGAACGCCATGAAGTCTGACAATTTCCTTGACAAAGGCCTTAGCGAGAGTTTTAGCGCAGGGCAGTTTGACGAAGGGAACCAAGTGACACATCTTGCTAAAACGGTCCACGACCACCCAGATGACAGTAAAACCCTCAGAGGGGGGAAGGTCAGTTATAAAGTCCATAGCCAAATGTGTCCAAGGAGCACTGGGGACCTCCAAAGGACAAAGCAACCCCGCAGCAGGAGTATGTGAGGACTTAGATCTAGCACATACAGTACATTGGCGCACCCACTTAATGACTTCCTTCTGCCATCCAGGCCACCAAAAACTGCGACCCACCAGTCTCTTGGTCTCAGAGATTCCGGGATGACCTGCCAACCGAGATTCGTGACACTCAACAAACAAATCTCTCCTAAAGGTCCCAGGCACAAACAACCTCCCATGAGGAGTGTTAGATGGGGCATTCTCCTGAGCTTTAAGAATCTCATCTTCCAAAACGGAGTCTAAAGCAGCTATCACAACACCTTCTTGTAAAATGTTTTCCTCTTTCTCAGCACCGACTATGGGAGAAAAACTGCGAGACAAGGCATCCGCCTTAACATTCTTAGTACCAGGGATGTAAGTAACGGAGAAATTAAACCGCGAGAAAAACAGTGCCCACCTAGCCTGACGGGCATTCAGGCGCTTGGCAGCGTCAAGATATATCAGATTTTTATGATCCGTAAGAACCTGAACGGGAAATTCCGCACCTTCCAAGAAGTGGCGCCAGTGTTCAAATGCGAGTTTAATAGCCAATAATTCCCGATTACCAATATCGTAATTCAATTCAGTCTCCGAAAATTTTTTTGAAAAAAATGCACAGGGATGTAATCCATCCCCGTTATCCTGAGACAATACTGCGCCAACCCCCACAGAGGAAGCATCAACCTCAACCAAAAACGGCCTAGTAACATCAGGCTGCATAAGGATGGGAGCAGAGGTGAACCTCTCCTTGAGATACACAAAAGCTTCAATGGCCTCAGAAGACCACTGAACCGCATCAGCACCTTTCCTGGTGAGATCAGTCAGAGGTTTGACAATACTAGAAAAATTTTTTATGAATTTTCTATAGTAATTGGCGAAACCCAAAAACCTCTGTATCGATTTCAAACCAATAGGCCTAGGCCATTCCTGCACAGCCCGAACCTTAACCGGATCCATCTCAAAACCTTTGCTGGAGATAATGTAGCCCAAAAAACTAATTCTCTGTACAGCGAACTCACATTTCTCCAGCTTAGCAAAAAGCGAATTGTCCATTAATAACTGTAATACCTCACGCACGCTCCGCCAATGAGACTCCAGATCTGGCGAATAAATCAAAATGTCATCCAAATACACAACCACATTTTTACCGATCAAAGGTCTAAGGATGTCATTAATCAGATTCTGAAAAAATGCAGGAGCATTAGTAAGACCAAAAGGCATAACCAGATTCTCAAAATGACCCACAGGAGTGTTAAAAGCAGTCTTCCATTCATCACCCTCCTTCATGCGCAACAGATTGTATGCCCCCTTAAGGTCAATTTTAGAGAACCACTTGGCCCCCAATAACTGGTTAAACAGATCAGGAATCAATGGCAGTGGGTAAGGATTGCGTACCGTAATTTTGTTAATCTCACGAAAATCCAGACAAGGACGTAAACCGCCGTCCTTTTTTTTTACAAAAAAAAATCCAACCGCCACAGGAGACTTAGAGGGCCTAATGTGACCGGCGGCCAAACTTGTCTGTATGTATTCCTCCAAAGCCTTCCTCTCAGGAATAGTAAGGTTAAATAAACGACTTTTAGGAAGAGTCGCTCCAGGGACAAATTCAATAGAACAATCATAGTCTCTATGAGGAGGCAAAACCTGCGATTCTTTCTCAGAAAAAACTCTCCAAAAATCCTGAATAGGAACAGGCAATTCTCCCCTATCCAAAGCTGCAATTCGCCCGTTACAACACTTGTCATAACATTTATGGCTCCAGGATTTAATTTCACTGGTAGACCAATCCAGTACAGGATTGTGAAATTTTAACCAGGGCAAACCCAATATTACTGGAGAAGGCAAGTTATTCAACACTACCAAATCCAATTTCTCATGGTGAACACCATTAATAGTGAGAGGAAATTCACTGACCTTGAGAGTAATATTCTTCAAAGGGGAGCCATCCACAGAAACCACAGCAATGGGGGATGATAAAGGTTCAGGTTTTAAATTGAGTTTTTCCACAAATCCCCCATCAATAACATTCAGTGTAGACCCGCAATCAACAAACACCCGAAATTCCATTAATTTTTCCTGAGCAATCGTGGAAGCAGCTAAAAATATACCCTTGGAATTTAAACAGGCAATACGGGCGTGACTGACCATTTTTTTTTCTTTCTTCATACGAAGCTCACAGCCTTTAATCAAATGACCAGATTTCCCGCAATAGAAACACAAGCCTTCTGAAAAACGACGGTGTTTTTCTTGAGAGCGAGGTGCCACCGATCCAATCTCCATCGGTTCACCACTGTTAGTACACACATTATCATAACCAGAAACTGACATAGCAGAGGATTTGCTCTCATTAACCCTAGCACGCAGTCTTCTATCCACCCGTATAGCTAATTGCATAGCCTGTTGCAAATCCTCAGGTGTAGGATAAGCAATTAGCAGGTCTTTAACCTTTTCACTGAGCCCAGCAAGAAATAGACTTTTCAGAGCAGAATCGTTCCACCCTGTTTGAGTGGACCAACGACGAAAATGTGTACAATATTTTTCCATATTACCTGATCCTTGTTTTAAACGTCTCAACTCAGTCTCAGCTGATGCCACACGGTCAGGATCATCATATAATAGTCCTAAAGCAGAAAAAAAACTATCCACTGATCTGAAGCATGTATCACTAGGTTGCAAAGAAAAGGCCCACTCCTGAGGCTCTTTGCGCAAAAGTGACATTATGAACCCTACGCGCTGGGATTCATCCCCAGAGGACTTGGGTCTCAAACGAAAATACAATAAGCAAGCATTTTTAAATGAAAAAAAATTCTCGATGTTCACCAAAAAATAAATCCGGCAAACATACCTTAGGCTCCAAGAAATATGCTCCAGGACAGTTACTCACGTGCTGACGGAGCTCGGCCACTTCCAGAGAGAGTCCCTGCAGGTGTTTAGCCAAATCCTGAACCGACACCATGATGGAACAAAAAAAATCTTTCCTTAGAGAATTTACAGGCTGGACTTACTGTTATGTTCTGCTACCAAAGCTAAGGAAAGAGAGGAGATCTGTCCCTACTATAAGACTCAGCTGAATCCCTACGATGTAACAGGGAACCTGATCCTGCGATCAGACCTGCTAAAGTCCTAATCTAGTCTGTACGGAGACCTATAGATTTGGGGAGGGAATCCCTACAAGTACTAAGGACTGGGAGGTATATGGGACACCTCCTAACAGAAATAGTAGCAGACAGACGAACAAACAAAATAGATAGAACATAGAGGTCCGTAGACCAAGCAAACTAACAGAGTTAGATACAGAGCACAGGCTAGCTAGAAAGTAGATATACAATGAAGTCCAGCAAAGCCAGAAGGGCGGAGCAGGATTAAATAGGCCAACAAGGTCATGTGACCAGCAAAGGAAAAAAAACCTAACAGCAAGGTTCTAACAATAAGGTTATTTTTGGCCATTTTATATGAAAGTGTACTGTCTCTTTAAGAAATTTCTTTTTTGAATTGGGGGCTGGAAATCGCAGTATAGCACTGTCAAGACACCCTAAGAAGGTTCCCAGGGTGATTTAAAATATGTATGGGTTTTATAATTGTAGTGGGCAATGGTATAAGGTTATTTTTGGCCATTTTATATGAAAGTGTACTGTCTCTTTAAGAAATTTCACTTTTGAATTGGGGGCTGGAAATTGCAGTATAGCACTGTTAAGACACCCTAAGAAGGTTCCCAGGGTGATTTTAAATATGTATGGGTTTTATAATTGTAGTGGGCAATGGTATAAGGTTATTTTTGGCCATTTTATATGAAAGTGTACTGTCTCTTTAAGAAACTTAACTTTTGAATTGGGGGCTGGAAATCGCAGTATAGCACTGTCAAGACACCCTAAGAAGGTTCCCAGGGTGATTTTAAATATATATGGGGTTTATAATTGTAGTTGTCAATGGTATAAGGTTATTTTTGGCCATTTTATATGAAAGTGTACTGTCTCTTTAAGAACTTAACTTTTGAATTGGGGGCTGGAAATCACAGTATAGCACTGTCAAGACACCCTAAGAAGGTTCCCAGGGTGATTTTAAATATGTATGGGGTTTATAATTGTAGTGGGCAATGGTATAAGGTTATTTTTGGCCATTTTATATGAAAGTGTACTGTCTCTTTAAGAAATTTCACTTTTGAATTGGGGGCTGGAAATCGCAGTATAGCACTGTCAAGACACCCTAAGAAGGTTCCCAGGGTGATTATAAATATGTATGGGGTTTATAATTGTAGTGGGCAATGTTATAAGGTTATTTTTGGCCATTTTATATGAAAGTGTACTGTCTCTTTAAGAAACTTAACTTTTGAATTGGGGGCTGGAAATCGCAGTATAGCACTGTCAAGACATCCTAAGAAGGTTCCCAGGGTGATTTTAAATATGGATGGGGTTTATAATTGTAGTGGGCAATGGTATAAGGTTATTTTTGGCCATTTTATATGAAAGTGTACTGTCTCTTTAAGAAACTTAACTTTTGAATTGGGGGCTGGAAATCACAGTATAGCATTTTCAGGACACCCTGGGAAGGTTCCCAGGGTGATTATAAATATGTATGGGGTTTATAATTGTAGTGGGCAATGGTATAAGGTTATTTTTGGCCATTTTATATGAAAGTGTACTGTCTCTTTAAGAAACTTAACTTTTGAATTGGGGGCTGGAAATCGCAGTATAGCACTGTCAAGACATCCTAAGAAGGTTCCCTGGGTGATTTTAAATATGTATGGGGTTTATAATTGTAGTGGGCAATGGTATAAGGTTATTTTTGGCCATTTTATATGAAAGTGTACTGTCTCTTTAAGAAATTTAACTTTTGAATTGGGGGCTGGAAATCGCAGTATGGCATTTTCAGGACACCCTGGGAAGGTTCCCAGGGTGATTTTAAATATGTATGGGGTTTATAATTGTAGTGGGCAATGGTATAAGGTTATTTTTGGCCATTTTATATGAAAGTGTACTGTCTCTTTAAGAAATTTCACTTTTGAATTGGGGGCTGGAAATCGCAGTATAGCACTGTCAAGACACCCTAAGAAGGTTCCCAGGGTGATTATAAATATGTATGGGGTTTATAATTGTAGTGGGCAATGGTATAAGGTTATTTTTGGCCATTTTATATGAAAGTGTACTGTCTCTTTAAGAAACTTAACTTTTGAATTGGGGGCTGGAAATCGCAGTATAGCACTGTCAAGACATCCTAAGAAGGTTCCCAGGGTGATTTTAAATATGTATGGGGTTTATAATTGTAGTGGGCAATGGTATAAGGTTATTTTTGGCCATTTTATATGAAAGTGTACTGTCTCTTTAAGAAACTTAACTTTTGAATTGGGGGCTGGAAATCGCAGTATAGCACTGTCAAGACATCCTAAGAAGGTTCCCAGGGTGATTTTAAATATGTATGGGGTTTATAATTGTAGTGGGCAATGGTATAAGGTTATTTTTGGCCATTTTATATGAAAGTGTACTGTCTCTTTAAGAAATTTAACTTTTGAATTGGGGGCTGGAAATCGCAGTATAGCACTGTCAAGACACCCTAAGAAGGTTCCCAGGGTGATTTTAAATATGTATGGGGTTTATAATTGTAGTGGGCAATGGTATAAGGTTATTTTTGGCCATTTTATATGAAAGTGTACTGTCTCTTTAAGAAACTTAACTTTTGAATTGGGGGCTGGAAATCGCAGTATAGCACTGTCAAGACATCCTAAGAAGGTTCCCAGGGTGATTTTAAATATGTATGGGGTTTATAATTGTAGTGGGCAATGGTATAAGGTTATTTTTGGCCATTTTATATGAAAGTGTACTGTCTCTTTAAGAAATTTAACTTTTGAATTGGGGGCTGGAAATCGCAGTATGGCATTTTCAGGACACCCTGGGAAGGTTCCCAGGGTGATTTTAAATATGTATGGGGTTTATAATTGTAGTGGGCAATGGTATAAGGTTATTTTTGGCCATTTTATATGAAAGTGTACTGTCTCTTTAAGAAATTTCACTTTTGAATTGGGGGCTGGAATTCGCAGTATAGCACTGTCAAGACACCCTAAGAAGGTTCCCAGGGTGATTATAAATATGTATGGGGTTTATAATTGTAGTGGGCAATGGTATAAGGTTATTTTTGGCCATTTTATATGAAAGTGTACTGTCTCTTTAAGAAACCTAACTTTTGAATTGGGGGCTGGAAATCGCAGTATAGCACTGTCAAGACATCCTAAGAAGGTTCCCAGGGTGATTTTAAATATGTATGGGGTTTATAATTGTAGTGGGCAATGGTATAAGGTTATTTTTGGCCATTTTATATGAAAGTGTACTGTCTCTTTAAGAAATTTAACTTTTGAATTGGGGGCTGGAAATCGCAGTATAGCACTGTCAAGACACCCTAAGAAGGTTCCCAGGGTGATTTTAAATATGTATGGGGTTTATAATTGTAGTGGGCAATGGTATAAGGTTATTTTTGGCCATTTTATATGAAAGTGTACTGTCTCTTTAAGAAACTTAACTTTTGAATTGGGGGCTGGAAATCGCAGTATAGCACTGTCAAGACATCCTAAGAAGGTTCCCAGGGTGATTTTAAATATGTATGGGGTTTATAATTGTAGTGGGCAATGGTATAAGGTTATTTTTGGCCATTTTATATGAAAGTGTACTGTCTCTTTAAGAAACTTAACTTTTGAATTGGGGGCTGGAAATCGCAGTATAGCACTGTCAAGACATCCTAAGAAGGTTCCCAGGGTGATTTTAAATATGTATGGGGTTTATAATTGTAGTGGGCAATGGTATAAGGTTATTTTTGCCCATTTTATATGAAAGTGTACTGTCTCTTTAAGAATCTTAACTTTTGAATTGGGGGCTGGAAATCGCTGTATAGCATTTTCAGGACACCCTGGGAAGGTTCCCATGGTGATTTTAAATATGTATGGGGTTTATAATCGTAGTGGGCAATGGTATAAAGTTATTTTTGACCATTTTATATGAAAGTGTACTGTCTCTTTAAGAAATTTCACTTTTGAATTGTGGGCTGGAAATTGCAGTATAGCACTGTCAAGACACCCTAAGAAGGTTCCCAGGGTGATTTTAAATATGTATGGGGTTTATAATTGTAGTTGTCAACGGTATAAGGTTATTTTTGGCCATTTTATATGAAAGTGTACTGTCTCTTTAAGAAACTTAACTTTTGAATTGGGGGCTGGAAATCGCAGTATAGCACTGTCAAGACACCCTAAGAAGGTTCCCAGGGTGATTTTAAATATGTATGGGGTTTATAATTGTAGTGGGCAATGGTATAAGGTTATTTTTGGCCATTTTATATGAAAGTGTACTGTCTTTTTAAGAAACTTAACTTTTGAATTGGGGGCTGGAAATCGCAGTATAGCACTGTCAAGACACCCTAAGATGGTTCCCAGGGTGATTTTAAATATGGATGGGGTTTATAATTGTAGTGGGCAATGGTATAAGGTTATTTTTGGCCATTTTATATGAAAGTGTACTGTCTCTTTAAGAAACTTAACTTTTGAATTGGGGGCTGGAAATCGCAGTATAGCATTTTCAGGACACCCTAAGAAAGTTCCCAGGGTGATTTTAAATATGTATGGGGTTTATAATTGTAGTGGGCAATGGTATAAGGTTATTTTTGGCCATTTTATATGAAAGTGTACTGCCTCTTTAAGAAACTTAACTTTTGAATTGGGGGCTGGAAATCGCAGTATAGCACTGTCAAGACACCCTAAGAAGGTTCCCAGGGTGATTTTAAATATGTATGGGGTTTATAATTGTAGTGGGCAATGGTATAAGGTTATTTTTGGCCATTTTATATGAAAGTGTACTGTCTCTTTAAGAAAGTTAACTTTTGAATTGGGGGCTGGAAATCGCAGTATAGCACTGTCAAGACACCCTAAGAAGGTTCCCAGGGTGATTTTAAATATGTATGGGGTTTATAATTGTAGTTGTCAATGGTATAAGTTTATTTTTGGCCATTTTATATGAAAGTGTACTGTCTCTTTAAGAAACTTAACTTTTGAATTGGGGGCTGGAAATAGCAGTATAGCACTGTCAAGACACCCTAAGAAGGTTCCCAGGGTGATTTTAAATATGTATGGGGTTTATAATTGTAGTGGGCAATGGTATAAGGTTATTTTTGGCCATTTTATATGAAAGTGTACTGTCTCTTTAAGAAATTTCTTTTTTGAATTGGGGGCTGGAAATCGCAGTATAGCACTGTCAAGACACCCTAAGAAGGTTCCCAGGGTGATTTAAAATATGTATGGGTTTTATAATTGTAGTGGGCAATGGTATAAGGTTATTTTTGGCCATTTTATATGAAAGTGTACTGTCTCTTTAAGAAATTTCACTTTTGAATTGGGGGCTGGAAATTGCAGTATAGCACTGTTAAGACACCCTAAGAAGGTTCCCAGGGTGATTTTAAATATGTATGGGTTTTATAATTGTAGTGGGCAATGGTATAAGGTTATTTTTGGCCATTTTATATGAAAGTGTACTGTCTCTTTAAGAAACTTAACTTTTGAATTGGGGGCTGGAAATCGCAGTATAGCACTGTCAAGACACCCTAAGAAGGTTCCCAGGGTGATTTTAAATATATATGGGGTTTATAATTGTAGTTGTCAATGGTATAAGGTTATTTTTGGCCATTTTATATGAAAGTGTACTGTCTCTTTAAGAACTTAACTTTTGAATTGGGGGCTGGAAATCACAGTATAGCACTGTCAAGACACCCTAAGAAGGTTCCCAGGGTGATTTTAAATATGTATGGGGTTTATAATTGTAGTGGGCAATGGTATAAGGTTATTTTTGGCCATTTTATATGAAAGTGTACTGTCTCTTTAAGAAATTTCACTTTTGAATTGGGGGCTGGAAATCGCAGTATAGCACTGTCAAGACACCCTAAGAAGGTTCCCAGGGTGATTATAAATATGTATGGGGTTTATAATTGTAGTGGGCAATGTTATAAGGTTATTTTTGGCCATTTTATATGAAAGTGTACTGTCTCTTTAAGAAACTTAACTTTTGAATTGGGGGCTGGAAATCGCAGTATAGCACTGTCAAGACATCCTAAGAAGGTTCCCAGGGTGATTTTAAATATGGATGGGGTTTATAATTGTAGTGGGCAATGGTATAAGGTTATTTTTGGCCATTTTATATGAAAGTGTACTGTCTCTTTAAGAAACTTAACTTTTGAATTGGGGGCTGGAAATCACAGTATAGCATTTTCAGGACACCCTGGGAAGGTTCCCAGGGTGATTATAAATATGTATGGGGTTTATAATTGTAGTGGGCAATGGTATAAGGTTATTTTTGGCCATTTTATATGAAAGTGTACTGTCTCTTTAAGAAACTTAACTTTTGAATTGGGGGCTGGAAATCGCAGTATAGCACTGTCAAGACATCCTAAGAAGGTTCCCTGGGTGATTTTAAATATGTATGGGGTTTATAATTGTAGTGGGCAATGGTATAAGGTTATTTTTGGCCATTTTATATGAAAGTGTACTGTCTCTTTAAGAAATTTAACTTTTGAATTGGGGGCTGGAAATCGCAGTATGGCATTTTCAGGACACCCTGGGAAGGTTCCCAGGGTGATTTTAAATATGTATGGGGTTTATAATTGTAGTGGGCAATGGTATAAGGTTATTTTTGGCCATTTTATATGAAAGTGTACTGTCTCTTTAAGAAATTTCACTTTTGAATTGGGGGCTGGAAATCGCAGTATAGCACTGTCAAGACACCCTAAGAAGGTTCCCAGGGTGATTATAAATATGTATGGGGTTTATAATTGTAGTGGGCAATGGTATAAGGTTATTTTTGGCCATTTTATATGAAAGTGTACTGTCTCTTTAAGAAACTTAACTTTTGAATTGGGGGCTGGAAATCGCAGTATAGCACTGTCAAGACATCCTAAGAAGGTTCCCAGGGTGATTTTAAATATGTATGGGGTTTATAATTGTAGTGGGCAATGGTATAAGGTTATTTTTGGCCATTTTATATGAAAGTGTACTGTCTCTTTAAGAAATTTAACTTTTGAATTGGGGGCTGGAAATCGCAGTATAGCACTGTCAAGACACCCTAAGAAGGTTCCCAGGGTGATTTTAAATATGTATGGGGTTTATAATTGTAGTGGGCAATGGTATAAGGTTATTTTTGGCCATTTTATATGAAAGTGTACTGTCTCTTTAAGAAACTTAACTTTTGAATTGGGGGCTGGAAATCGCAGTATAGCACTGTCAAGACATCCTAAGAAGGTTCCCAGGGTGATTTTAAATATGTATGGGGTTTATAATTGTAGTGGGCAATGGTATAAGGTTATTTTTGGCCATTTTATATGAAAGTGTACTGTCTCTTTAAGAAATTTAACTTTTGAATTGGGGGCTGGAAATCGCAGTATGGCATTTTCAGGACACCCTGGGAAGGTTCCCAGGGTGATTTTAAATATGTATGGGGTTTATAATTGTAGTGGGCAATGGTATAAGGTTATTTTTGGCCATTTTATATGAAAGTGTACTGTCTCTTTAAGAAATTTCACTTTTGAATTGGGGGCTGGAATTCGCAGTATAGCACTGTCAAGACACCCTAAGAAGGTTCCCAGGGTGATTATAAATATGTATGGGGTTTATAATTGTAGTGGGCAATGGTATAAGGTTATTTTTGGCCATTTTATATGAAAGTGTACTGTCTCTTTAAGAAACCTAACTTTTGAATTGGGGGCTGGAAATCGCAGTATAGCACTGTCAAGACATCCTAAGAAGGTTCCCAGGGTGATTTTAAATATGTATGGGGTTTATAATTGTAGTGGGCAATGGTATAAGGTTATTTTTGGCCATTTTATATGAAAGTGTACTGTCTCTTTAAGAAATTTAACTTTTGAATTGGGGGCTGGAAATCGCAGTATAGCACTGTCAAGACACCCTAAGAAGGTTCCCAGGGTGATTTTAAATATGTATGGGGTTTATAATTGTAGTGGGCAATGGTATAAGGTTATTTTTGGCCATTTTATATGAAAGTGTACTGTCTCTTTAAGAAACTTAACTTTTGAATTGGGGGCTGGAAATCGCAGTATAGCACTGTCAAGACATCCTAAGAAGGTTCCCAGGGTGATTTTAAATATGTATGGGGTTTATAATTGTAGTGGGCAATGGTATAAGGTTATTTTTGGCCATTTTATATGAAAGTGTACTGTCTCTTTAAGAAACTTAACTTTTGAATTGGGGGCTGGAAATCGCAGTATAGCACTGTCAAGACATCCTAAGAAGGTTCCCAGGGTGATTTTAAATATGTATGGGGTTTATAATTGTAGTGGGCAATGGTATAAGGTTATTTTTGCCCATTTTATATGAAAGTGTACTGTCTCTTTAAGAATCTTAACTTTTGAATTGGGGGCTGGAAATCGCTGTATAGCATTTTCAGGACACCCTGGGAAGGTTCCCATGGTGATTTTAAATATGTATGGGGTTTATAATCGTAGTGGGCAATGGTATAAAGTTATTTTTGACCATTTTATATGAAAGTGTACTGTCTCTTTAAGAAATTTCACTTTTGAATTGGGGGCTGGAAATCGCAGTATAGCACTGTCAAGACACCCTAATTGGGTTCCCAGGGTGATTTTAAATATGGATGGGGTTTATAATTGTAGTGGGCAATGGTATAAGGTTATTTTTTGGCCATTTTATATGAAAGTGTACTGTCTCTTTAAGAAACTTAAGTATTGAATTGGGGGCTGGAAATCGCAGTATAGCACTGTCAAGACACCCTAAGAAGTTTCCCAGGGTGATTTTAAATATGTATGGGGTTTATAATTGTAGTGGGCAATGGTATAAGGATATTTTTGGCCATTTTATATGAAAGTGTACTGTCTCTTTAAGAAATTTCACTTTTGAATTGTGGGCTGGAAATTGCAGTATAGCACTGTCAAGACACCCTAAGAAGGTTCCCAGGGTGATTTTAAATATGTATGGGGTTTATAATTGTAGTTGTCAACGGTATAAGGTTATTTTTGGCCATTTTATATGAAAGTGTACTGTCTCTTTAAGAAACTTAACTTTTGAATTGGGGGCTGGAAATCGCAGTATAGCACTGTCAAGACACCCTAAGAAGGTTCCCAGGGTGATTTTAAATATGTATGGGGTTTATAATTGTAGTGGGCAATGGTATAAGGTTATTTTTGGCCATTTTATATGAAAGTGTACTGTCTTTTTAAGAAACTTAACTTTTGAATTGGGGGCTGGAAATCGCAGTATAGCACTGTCAAGACACCCTAAGATGGTTCCCAGGGTGATTTTAAATATGGATGGGGTTTATGATTGTAGTGGGCAATGGTATAAGGTTATTTTTGGCCATTTTATATGAAAGTGTACTGTCTCTTTAAGAAACTTAACTTTTGAATTGGGGGCTGGAAATCGCAGTATAGCATTTTCAGGACACCCTAAGAAAGTTCCCAGGGTGATTTTAAATATGTATGGGGTTTATAATTGTAGTGGGCAATGGTATAAGGTTATTTTTGGCCATTTTATATGAAAGTGTACTGCCTCTTTAAGAAACTTAACTTTTGAATTGGGGGCTGGAAATCGCAGTATAGCACTGTCAAGACACCCTAAGAAGGTTCCCAGGGTGATTTTAAATATGTATGGGGTTTATAATTGTAGTGGGCAATGGTATAAGGTTATTTTTGGCCATTTTATATGAAAGTGTACTGTCTCTTTAAGAAAGTTAACTTTTGAATTGGGGGCTGGAAATCGCAGTATAGCACTGTCAAGACACCCTAAGAAGGTTCCCAGGGTGATTTTAAATATGTATGGGGTTTATAATTGTAGTTGTCAATGGTATAAGTTTATTTTTGGCCATTTTATATGAAAGTGTACTGTCTCTTTAAGAAACTTAACTTTTGAATTGGGGGCTGGAAATAGCAGTATAGCACTGTCAAGACACCCTAAGAAGGTTCCCAGGGTGATTTTAAATATGTATGGGGTTTATAATTGTAGTGGGCAATGGTATAAGGTTATTTTTGGCCATTTTATATGAAAGTGTACTGTCTCTTTAAGAAATTTCTTTTTTGAATTGGGGGCTGGAAATCGCAGTATAGCACTGTCAAGACACCCTAAGAAGGTTCCCAGGGTGATTTAAAATATGTATGGGTTTTATAATTGTAGTGGGCAATGGTATAAGGTTATTTTTGGCCATTTTATATGAAAGTGTACTGTCTCTTTAAGAAATTTCACTTTTGAATTGGGGGCTGGAAATCGCAGTATAGCACTGTCAAGACACTATAAGAAGGTTCCCAGGGTGATTTTAAATATGTATGGGGTTTATAATTGTAGTTGTCAATGGTATAAGGTTATTTTTGGCCATTTTATATGAAAGTGTACTGTCTCTTTAAGAACTTAACTTTTGAATTGGAGGCTGGAAAGCGCAGTATAGCACTGTCAAGATACCCTAAGAAGGTTCCCAGGGTGATTTCAAATATGTATGGGGTTTATAATTGTAGTGGGCAATGGTATAAGGTTATTTTTGGCCATTTTATATGAAAGTGTACTGTCTCTTTAAGAAACTTAACTTTTGAATTGGGGGCTGGAAATCGCAGTATAGCATTTTCAGGACACCCTGGGAAGGTTCCCAGGGTGATTTTAAATATGTATGGGGTTTATAATTGTAGTGGGCAATGGTATAAGGTTATTTTTGGCCATTTTATATGAAAGTGTACTGTCTCTTTAAGAAACTTAACTTTTGAATTGGGGGATGCAAATCGCAGTATAGCACTGTCAAGACACCCTAAGATGGTTCCCAGGGTGATTTTAAATATGTATGGGGTTTATAATTGTAGTGGGCAATGGTATAAGGTTATTTTTGGCCATTTTATGTGAAAGTGTACTGTCTCTTTAAGAAACTTAACTTTTGAATTGGGGGCTGGAAATCGCAGTATAGCACTGTCAAGACACCCTAAGAAGGTTCCCAGGGTGATTTTAAATATGTATGGGGTTTATAATTGTAGTGGGCAATGGTATAAGGTTATTTTTGGCCATTTTATATGTAAGTGTACTGTCTCTTTAAGAAAGTTAACTTTTGAATTGGGGGCTGGAAATCGCAGTATAGCACTGTCAAGACACCCTAAGAAGGTTCCCAGGGTGATTTTAAATATGTATGGGGTTTATAATTGTATTGGGCAATGGTATAAGGTTATTTTTGGCCATTTTATATGAAAGTGTACTGTCTCTTTAAGAAACTTAACTTTTGAATTGGGGGCTGGAAATTGCAGTATAGCACTGTCAAGATACCCTAAGAAGGTTCCCAGGGTGATTTTAAATATGTATGGGGTTTATAATTGTAGTGGGCAATGGTATAAGGATATTTTTGGCCATTTTATATGAAAGTGTACTGTCTCTTTAAGAAATTTCACTTTTGAATTGTGGGCTGGAAATTGCAGTATAGCACTGTCAAGACACCCTAAGAAGGTTCCCAGGGTGATTTTAAATATGTATGGGGTTTATAATTGTAGTTGTCAACGGTATAAGGTTATTTTTGGCCATTTTATATGAAAGTGTACTGTCTCTTTAAGAAACTTAACTTTTGAATTGGGGGCTGGAATTCGCAGTATAGCACTGTCAAGACACCCTAAGAAGGTTCCCAGGGTGATTTTAAATATGTATGGGGTTTATAATTGTAGTTGTCAATGGTATAAGGTTATTTTTGGCCATTTTATATGAAAGTGTACTGTCTCTTTAAGAAACTTAACTTTTGAATTAGGGGCTGGAAATCACAGTATAGCACTGTCAAGACACCCTAAGAAGGTTCCCAGGGTGATTTTAAATATGTATGGGGTTTATAATTGTAGTGGGCAATGGTATAAGGTTATTTTTGGCCATTTTATATGAAAGTGTACTGTCTTTTTAAGAAACTTAACTTTTGAATTGGGGGCTGGAAATCGCAGTATAGCACTGTCAAGACACCCTAAGATGGTTCCCAGGGCGATTTTAAATATGGATGGGGTTTATAATTGTAGTGGGCAATGGTATAAGGTTATTTTTGGCCATTTTATATGAAAGTGTACTGTCTCTTTAAGAAACTTAACTTTTGAATTCGGGGCTGGAAATCGCAGTATAGCACTGTCAAGACACCCTAAGAAGGTTCCCAGGGTGATTTTAAATATGTATGGGGTTTATAATTGTAGTTGTCAATGGTATAAGGTTATTTTTGGCCATTTTATATGAAAGTGTACTGTCTCTTTAAGAACTTAACTTTTGAATTGGAGGCTGGAAAGCGCAGTATAGCACTGTCAAGACACCCTAAGAAGGTTCCCAGGGTGATTTTAAATATGTATGGGGTTTATAATTGTAGTTGTCAATGGTATAAGGTTATTTTTGGCCATTTTATATGAAAGTGTACTGTCTCTTTAAGAAACTTAACTTTTGAATTAGGGGCTGGAAATCGCAGTATAGCACTGTCAAGACACCCTAAGAAGGTTCCCAGGGTGATTTTAAATATGTATGGGGTTTATAATTGTAGTGGGCAATGGTATAAGGTTATTTTTGGCCATTTTATATGAAAGTGTACTGTCTTTTTAAGAAACTTAACTTTTGAATTGGGGGCTGGAAATCGCAGTATAGCACTGTCAAGACACCCTAAGATGGTTCCCAGGGTGATTTTAAATATGGATGGGGTTTATAATTGTAGTGGGCAATGGTACAAGGTTATTTTTGTCCATTTTATATGAAAGTGTACTGTCTCTTTAAGAAACTTAACTTTTGAATTCGGGGCTGGAAATCGCAGTATAGCACTGTCAAGACACCCTAAGAAGGTTCCCAGGGTGATTTTAAATATGTATGGGGTTTATAATTGTAGTGGGCAATGGTATAAGGTTATTTTTGGCCATTTTATATGTAAGTGTACTGTCTCTTTAAGAAATTTCACTTTTGAATTGTGGGCTGGAAATTGCAGTATAGCACTGTCAAGACACCCTAAGAAGGTTCCCAGGGTGATTTTAAATATGTATGGGGTTTATAATTGTAGTTGTCAACGGTATAAGGTTATTTTTGGCCATTTTATATGAAAGTGTACTGTCTCTTTAAGAAACTTAACTTTTGAATTGGGGGCTGGAAATCGCAGTATAGCACTGTCAAGACACCCTAAGAAGGTTCCCAGGGTGATTTTAAATATGTATGGGGTTTATAATTGTAGTGGGCAATGGTATAAGGTTATTTTTGGCCATTTTATATGAAAGTGTACTGTCTTTTTAAGAAACGTAACTTTTGAATTGGGGGCTGGAAATCGCAGTATAGCACTGTCAAGACACCCTAAGATGGTTCCCAGGGTGATTTTAAATATGGATGGGGTTTATAATTGTAGTGGGCAATGGTATAAGGTTATTTTTGGCCATTTTATATGTAAGTGTACTGTCTCTTTAGGAAAGTTAACTTTTGAATTGGGGGCTGGAAATCGCAGTATAGCACTGTCAAGACACCCTAAGAAGGTTCCCAGGGTGATTTTAAATATGTATGGGGTTTATAATTGTATTGGGCAATGGTACAAGGTTATTTTTGGCCATTTTATATGAAAGTGTACTGTCTCTTTAAGAAATTTCACTTTTGAATTGTGGGCTGGAAATCGCAGTATAGCACTGTCAAGACACCCTAAGAAGGTTCCCAGGGTGATTTTAAATATGTATGGGGTTTATAATTGTAGTTGTCAATGGTATAAGGTTATTTTTGGCCATTTTATATGAAAGTGTACTGTCTCTTTAAGAAACTTAACTTTTGAATTGGGGGCTGGAAATCGCAGTATAGCACTGTCAAGACACCCTAAGAAGGTTCCCCGGGTGATTTTAAATATGTATGGGGTTTATAATTGTAGTGGGCAATGGTATAAGGTTATTTTTGGCCATTTTATATGAAAGTGTACTGTCTTTTTAAGAAACTTAACTTTTGAATTGGGGGCTGGAAATCGCAGTATAGCACTGTCAAGACACCCTAAGATGGTTCCCAGGGTGATTTTAAATATGGATGGGGTTTATAATTGTAGTGGGCAATGGTATAAGGTTATTTTTGGCCATTTTATATGAAAGTGTACTGTCTCTTTAAGAAACTTAACTTTTGAATTGGGGGCTGGAAATCGCAGTATAGCATTTTCAGGACACCCTAAGAAAGTTCCCAGGGTGATTTTAAATATGTATGGGGTTTATAATTGTAGTGGGCAATGGTATAAGGTTATTTTTGGCCATTTTATATGAAAGTGTACTGTCTCTTTAAGAAACTTAACTTTTGAATTGGGGGCTGGAAATCGCAGTATAGCACTGTCAAGACACCCTAAGAAGGTTCCCAGGGTGATTTTAAATATGTATGGGGTTTATAATTGTAGTGGGCAATGGTATAAGGTTATTTTTGGCCATTTTATATGAAAGTGTACTGTCTCTTTAAGAAAGTTAACTTTTGAATTGGGGGCTGGAAATCGCAGTATAGCACTGTCAAGACACCCTAAGAAGGTTCCCAGGGTGATTTTAAATATGTATGGGGTTTATAATTGTAGTTGTCAATGGTATAAGTTTATTTTTGGCCATTTTATATGAAAGTGTACTGTCTCTTTAAGAAACTTAACTTTTGAATTGGAGGCTGGAAAGCGCAGTATAGCACTGTCAAGACACCCTAAGAAGGTTCCCAGGGTGATTTTAAATATGTATGGGGTTTATAATTGTAGTGGGCAATGGTATAAGGTTATTTTTGGCCATTTTATATGAAAGTGTACTGTCTCTTTAAGAAATTTCTTTTTTGAATTGGGGGCTGGAAATCGCAGTATAGCACTGTCAAGACACCCTAAGAAGGTTCCCAGGGTGATTTAAAATATGTATGGGTTTTATAATTGTAGTGGGCAATGGTATAAGGTTATTTTTGGCCATTTTATATGAAAGTGTACTGTCTCTTTAAGAAATTTCACTTTTGAATTGGGGGCTGGAAATCGCAGTATAGCACTGTCAAGACACCCTAAGAAGGTCCCCAGGGTGATTTTAAATATGTATGGGGTTTATAATTGTAGTTGTCAATGGTATAAGGTTATTTTTGGCCATTTTATATGAAAGTGTACTGTCTCTTTAAGAACTTAACTTTTGAATTGGAGGCTGGAAAGCGCAGTATAGCACTGTCAAGACACCCTAAGAAGGTTCCCAGAGTGATTTTAAATATGTATGGGGTTTATAATTGTAGTGGGCAATGATATAAGGTTATTTTTGGCCATTTTATATGAAAGTGTACTGTCTCTTTAAGAAACTTAACTTTTGAATTGGGGGCTGGAAATCGCAGTATAGCATTTTCAGGACACCCTGGGAAGGTTCCCAGGGTGATTTTAAATATGTATGGGGTTTATAATTGTAGTGGGCAATGGTATAAGGTTATTTTTGGCCATTTTATATGAAAGTGTACTGTCTCTTTAAGAAACTTAACTTTTGAATTGGGGGATGCAAATCGCAGTATAGCACTGTCAAGACACCCTAAGATGGTTCCCAGGGTGATTTTAAATATGTATGGGGTTTATAATTGTAGTGGGCAATGGTATAAGGTTATTTTTGGCCATTTTATGTGAAAGTGTACTGTCTCTTTAAGAAACTTAACTTTTGAATTGGGGGCTGGAAATCGCAGTATAGCACTGTCAAGACACCCTAAGAAGGTTCCCAGGGTGATTTTAAATATGTATGGGGTTTATAATTGTAGTGGGCAATGGTATAAGGTTATTTTTGGCCATTTTATATGTAAGTGTACTGTCTCTTTAAGAAAGTTAACTTTTGAATTGGGGGCTGGAAATCGCAGTATAGCACTGTCAAGACACCCTAAGAAGGTTCCCAGGGTGATTTTAAATATGTATGGGGTTTATAATTGTATTGGGCAATGGTATAAGGTTATTTTTGGCCATTTTATATGAAAGTGTACTGTCTCTTTAAGAAACTTAACTTTTGAATTGGGGGCTGGAAATTGCAGTATAGCACTGTCAAGATACCCTAAGAAGGTTCCCAGGGTGATTTTAAATATGTATGGGGTTTATAATTGTAGTGGGCAATGGTATAAGGATATTTTTGGCCATTTTATATGAAAGTGTACTGTCTCTTTAAGAAATTTCACTTTTGAATTGTGGGCTGGAAATTGCAGTATAGCACTGTCAAGACACCCTAAGAAGGTTCCCAGGGTGATTTTAAATATGTATGGGGTTTATAATTGTAGTTGTCAACGGTATAAGGTTATTTTTGGCCATTTTATATGAAATTGTACTGTCTCTTTAAGAAACTTAACTTTTGAATTGGGGGCTGGAAATCGCAGTATAGCACTGTCAAGACACCCTAAGAAGGTTCCCAGGGTGATTTTAAATATGTATGGGGTTTATAATTGTAGTTGTCAATGGTATAAGGTTATTTTTGGCCATTTTATATGAAAGTGTACTGTCTCTTTAAGAAACTTAACTTTTGAATTAGGGGCTGGAAATCACAGTATAGCACTGTCAAGACACCCTAAGAAGGTTCCCAGGGTGATTTTAAATATGTATGGGGTTTATAATTGTAGTGGGCAATGGTATAAGGTTATTTTTGGCCATTTTATATGAAAGTGTACTGTCTTTTTAAGAAACTTAACTTTTGAATTGGGGGCTGGAAATCGCAGTATAGCACTGTCAAGACACCCTAAGAAGGTTCCCAGGGTGATTTTAAATATGTATGGGGTTTATAATTGTATTGGGCAATGGTATAAGGTTATTTTTGGCCATTTTATATGAAAGTGTACTGTCTCTTTAAGAAACTTAACTTTTGAATTGGGGGCTGGAAATTGCAGTATAGCACTGTCAAGATACCCTAAGAAGGTTCCCAGGGTGATTTTAAATATGTATGGGGTTTATAATTGTAGTGGGCAATGGTATAAGGATATTTTTGGCCATTTTATATGAAAGTGTACTGTCTCTTTAAGAAATTTCACTTTTGAATTGTGGGCTGGAAATTGCAGTATAGCACTGTCAAGACACCCTAAGAAGGTTCCCAGGGTGATTTTAAATATGTATGGGGTTTATAATTGTAGTTGTCAACGGTATAAGGTTATTTTTGGCCATTTTATATGAAAGTGTACTGTCTCTTTAAGAAACTTAACTTTTGAATTGGGGGCTGGAAATCGCAGTATAGCACTGTCAAGACACCCTAAGAAGGTTCCCAGGGTGATTTTAAATATGTATGGGGTTTATAATTGTAGTTGTCAATGGTATAAGGTTATTTTTGGCCATTTTATATGAAAGTGTACTGTCTCTTTAAGAAACTTAACTTTTGAATTAGGGGCTGGAAATCACAGTATAGCACTGTCAAGACACCCTAAGAAGGTTCCCAGGGTGATTTTAAATATGTATGGGGTTTATAATTGTAGTGGGCAATGGTATAAGGTTATTTTTGGCCATTTTATATGAAATTGTACTGTCTCTTTAAGAAACTTAACTTTTGAATTGGGGGCTGGAAATCGCAGTATAGCACTGTCAAGACACCCTAAGAAGGTTCCCAGGGTGATTTTAAATATGTATGGGGTTTATAATTGTAGTTGTCAATGGTATAAGGTTATTTTTGGCCATTTTATATGAAAGTGTACTGTCTCTTTAAGAAACTTAACTTTTGAATTAGGGGCTGGAAATCACAGTATAGCACTGTCAAGACACCCTAAGAAGGTTCCCAGGGTGATTTTAAATATGTATGGGGTTTATAATTGTAGTGGGCAATGGTATAAGGTTATTTTTGGCCATTTTATATGAAAGTGTACTGTCTTTTTAAGAAACTTAACTTTTGAATTGGGGGCTGGAAATCGCAGTATAGCACTGTCAAGACACCCTAAGAAGGTTCCCAGGGTGATTTTAAATATGTATGGGGTTTATAATTGTATTGGGCAATGGTATAAGGTTATTTTTGGCCATTTTATATGAAAGTGTACTGTCTCTTTAAGAAACTTAACTTTTGAATTGGGGGCTGGAAATTGCAGTATAGCACTGTCAAGATACCCTAAGAAGGTTCCCAGGGTGATTTTAAATATGTATGGGGTTTATAATTGTAGTGGGCAATGGTATAAGGATATTTTTGGCCATTTTATATGAAAGTGTACTGTCTCTTTAAGAAATTTCACTTTTGAATTGTGGGCTGGAAATTGCAGTATAGCACTGTCAAGACACCCTAAGAAGGTTCCCAGGGTGATTTTAAATATGTATGGGGTTTATAATTGTAGTTGTCAACGGTATAAGGTTATTTTTGGCCATTTTATATGAAAGTGTACTGTCTCTTTAAGAAACTTAACTTTTGAATTGGGGGCTGGAAATCGCAGTATAGCACTGTCAAGACACCCTAAGAAGGTTCCCAGGGTGATTTTAAATATGTATGGGGTTTATAATTGTAGTTGTCAATGGTATAAGGTTATTTTTGGCCATTTTATATGAAAGTGTACTGTCTCTTTAAGAAACTTAACTTTTGAATTAGGGGCTGGAAATCACAGTATAGCACTGTCAAGACACCCTAAGAAGGTTCCCAGGGTGATTTTAAATATGTATGGGGTTTATAATTGTAGTGGGCAATGGTATAAGGTTATTTTTGGCCATTTTATATGAAAGTGTACTGTCTTTTTAAGAAACTTAACTTTTGAATTGGGGGCTGGAAATCGCAGTATAGCACTGTCAAGACACCCTAAGATGGTTCCCAGGGTGATTTTAAATATGGATGGGGTTTATAATTGTAGTGGGCAATGGTATAAGGTTATTTTTGGCCATTTTATATGAAAGTGTACTGTCTCTTTAAGAAACTTAACTTTTGAATTCGGGGCTGGAAATCGCAGTATAGCACTGTCAAGACACCCTAAGAAGGTTCCCAGGGTGATTTTAAATATGTATGGGGTTTATAATTGTAGTTGTCAATGGTATAAGGTTATTTTTGGCCATTTTATATGAAAGTGTACTGTCTCTTTAAGAACTTAACTTTTGAATTGGAGGCTGGAAAGCGCAGTATAGCACTGTCAAGACACCCTAAGAAGGTTCCCAGGGTGATTTTAAATATGTATGGGGTTTATAATTGTAGTGGGCAATGGTATAAGGTTATTTTTGGCCATTTTATGTGAAAGTGTACTGTCTCTTTAGGAAACTTAACTTTTGAATTGGGGGCTGGAAATCGCAGTATAGCACTGTTAAGACACCCTAAGAAGGTTCCCAGGGTGATTTTAAATATGTATGGGGTTTATAATTGTAGTGGGCAATGGTATAAGGTTATTTTTGCCCATTTTATATGTAAGTGTACTGTCTCTTTAAGAAAGTTAACTTTTGAATTGGGGCTGGAAATCGCAGTATAGCACTGTCAAGACACCCTAGGAAGGTTCCCAGGGTGATTTTAAATATGTATGGGGTTTATAATTGTATTGGGCAATGGTATAAGGTTATTTTTGGCCATTTTATATGAAAGTGTACTGTCTCTTTAAGAAACTTAACTTTTGAATTGGGGGCTGGAAATTGCAGTATAGCACTGTCAAGATACCCTAAGAAGGTTCCCAGGGTGATTTAAAATATGTATGGGGTTTATAATTGTAGTGGGCAATGGTATAACGATATTTTTGGCCATTTTATATGAAAGTGTACTGTCTCTTTAAGAAATTTCACTTTTGAATTGTGGGCTGGAAATTGCAGTATAGCACTGTCAAGACACCCTAAGAAGGTTCCCAGGGTGATTTTAAATATGTATGGGGTTTATAATTGTAGTTGTCAACGGTATAAGGTTATTTTTGGCCATTTTATATGAAAGTGTACTGTCTCTTTAAGAAACTTAACTTTTGAATTGGGGGCTGGAAATCGCAGTATAGCACTGTCAAGACACCCTAAGAAGGTTCCCAGGGTGATTTTAAATATGTATGGGGTTTATAATTGTAGTTGTCAATGGTATAAGGTTATTTTTGGCCATTTTATATGAAAGTGTACTGTCTCTTTAAGAAACTTAACTTTTGAATTAGGGGCTGGAAATCACAGTATAGCACTGTCAAGACACCCTAAGAAGGTTCCCAGGGTGATTTTAAATATGTATGGGGTTTATAATTGTAGTGGGCAATGGTATAAGGTTATTTTTGGCCATTTTATATGAAAGTGTACTGTCTTTTTAAGAAACTTAACTTTTGAATTGGGGGCTGGAAATCGCAGTATAGCACTGTCAAGACACCCTAAGATGGTTCCCAGGGTGATTTTAAATATGGATGGGGTTTATAATTGTAGTGGGCAATGGTATAAGGTTATTTTTGGCCATTTTATATGAAAGTGTACTGTCTCTTTAAGAAACTTAACTTTTGAATTCGGGGCTGGAAATCGCAGTATAGCACTGTCAAGACACCCTAAGAAGGTTCCCAGGGTGATTTTAAATATGTATGGGGTTTATAATTGTAGTTGTCAATGGTATAAGGTTATTTTTGGCCATTTTATATGAAAGTGTACTGTCTCTTTAAGAACTTAACTTTTGAATTGGGGGCTGGAAATCGCAGTATAGCATTTTCAGGACACCCTGGGAAGGTTCCCAGGGTGATTTTAAATATGTATGGGGTTTATAATTGTAGTGGGCAATGGTATAAGGTTATTTTTGGCCATTTTATATGAAAGTGTACTGTCTCTTTAAGAAACTTAACTTTTGAATTGGGGGATGCAAATCGCAGTATAGCACTGTCAAGACACCCTAAGATGGTTCCCAGGGTGATTTTAAATATGTATGGGGTTTATAATTGTAGTGGGCAATGGTATAAGGTTATTTTTGGCCATTTTATGTGAAAGTGTACTGTCTCTTTAAGAAACTTAACTTTTGAATTGGGGGCTGGAAATCGCAGTATAGCACTGTCAAGACACCCTAAGAAGGTTCCCAGGGTGATTTTAAATATGTATGGGGTTTATAATTGTAGTGGGCAATGGTATAAGGTTATTTTTGGCCATTTTATATGTAAGTGTACTGTCTCTTTAAGAAAGTTAACTTTTGAATTGGGGGCTGGAAATCGCAGTATAGCACTGTCAAGACACCCTAAGAAGGTTCCCAGGGTGATTTTAAATATGTATGGGGTTTATAATTGTATTGGGCAATGGTATAAGGTTATTTTTGGCCATTTTATATGAAAGTGTACTGTCTCTTTAAGAAACTTAACTTTTGAATTGGGGGCTGGAAATTGCAGTATAGCACTGTCAAGATACCCTAAGAAGGTTCCCAGGGTGATTTTAAATATGTATGGGGTTTATAATTGTAGTGGGCAATGGTATAAGGATATTTTTGGCCATTTTATATGAAAGTGTACTGTCTCTTTAAGAAATTTCACTTTTGAATTGTGGGCTGGAAATTGCAGTATAGCACTGTCAAGACACCCTAAGAAGGTTCCCAGGGTGATTTTAAATATGTATGGGGTTTATAATTGTAGTTGTCAACGGTATAAGGTTATTTTTGGCCATTTTATATGAAATTGTACTGTCTCTTTAAGAAACTTAACTTTTGAATTGGGGGCTGGAAATCGCAGTATAGCACTGTCAAGACACCCTAAGAAGGTTCCCAGGGTGATTTTAAATATGTATGGGGTTTATAATTGTAGTTGTCAATGGTATAAGGTTATTTTTGGCCATTTTATATGAAAGTGTACTGTCTCTTTAAGAAACTTAACTTTTGAATTAGGGGCTGGAAATCGCAGTATAGCACTGTCAAGACACCCTAAGAAGGTTCCCAGGGTGATTTTAAATATGTATGGGGTTTATAATTGTAGTGGGCAATGGTATAAGGTTATTTTTGGCCATTTTATATGAAAGTGTACTGTCTTTTTAAGAAACTTAACTTTTGAATTGGGGGCTGGAAATCGCAGTATAGCACTGTCAAGACACCCTAAGAAGGTTCCCAGGGTGATTTTAAATATGTATGGGGTTTATAATTGTATTGGGCAATGGTATAAGGTTATTTTTGGCCATTTTATATGAAAGTGTACTGTCTCTTTAAGAAACTTAACTTTTGAATTGGGGGCTGGAAATTGCAGTATAGCACTGTCAAGATACCCTAAGAAGGTTCCCAGGGTGATTTTAAATATGTATGGGGTTTATAATTGTAGTGGGCAATGGTATAAGGATATTTTTGGCCATTTTATATGAAAGTGTACTGTCTCTTTAAGAAATTTCACTTTTGAATTGTGGGCTGGAAATTGCAGTATAGCACTGTCAAGACACCCTAAGAAGGTTCCCAGGGTGATTTTAAATATGTATGGGGTTTATAATTGTAGTTGTCAACGGTATAAGGTTATTTTTGGCCATTTTATATGAAAGTGTACTGTCTCTTTAAGAAACTTAACTTTTGAATTGGGGGCTGGAAATCGCAGTATAGCACTGTCAAGACACCCTAAGAAGGTTCCCAGGGTGATTTTAAATATGTATGGGGTTTATAATTGTAGTTGTCAATGGTATAAGGTTATTTTTGGCCATTTTATATGAAAGTGTACTGTCTCTTTAAGAAACTTAACTTTTGAATTAGGGGCTGGAAATCACAGTATAGCACTGTCAAGACACCCAAAGAAGGTTCCCAGGGTGATTTTAAATATGTATGGGGTTTATAATTGTAGTGGGCAATGGTATAAGGTTATTTTTGGCCATTTTATATGAAAGTGTACTGTCTTTTTAAGAAACTTAACTTTTGAATTGGGGGCTGGAAATCGCAGTATAGCACTGTCAAGACACCCTAAGATGGTTCCCAGGGTGATTTTAAATATGGATGGGGTTTATAATTGTAGTGGGCAATGGTATAAGGTTATTTTTGGCCATTTTATATGAAAGTGTACTGTCTCTTTAAGAAACTTAACTTTTGAATTCGGGGCTGGAAATCGCAGTATAGCACTGTCAAGACACCCTAAGAAGGTTCCCAGGGTGATTTTAAATATGTATGGGGTTTATAATTGTAGTTGTCAATGGTATAAGGTTATTTTTGGCCATTTTATATGAAAGTGTACTGTCTCTTTAAGAACTTAACTTTTGAATTGGAGGCTGGAAAGCGCAGTATAGCACTGTCAAGACACCCTAAGAAGGTTCCCAGGGTGATTTTAAATATGTATGGGGTTTATAATTGTAGTGGGCAATGGTATAAGGTTATTTTTGGCCATTTTATGTGAAAGTGTACTGTCTCTTTAGGAAACTTAACTTTTGAATTGGGGGCTGGAAATCGCAGTATAGCACTGTTAAGACACCCTAAGAAGGTTCCCAGGGTGATTTTAAATATGTATGGGGTTTATAATTGTAGTGGGCAATGGTATAAGGTTATTTTTGCCCATTTTATATGTAAGTGTACTGTCTCTTTAAGAAAGTTAACTTTTGAATTGGGGCTGGAAATCGCAGTATAGCACTGTCAAGACACCCTAGGAAGGTTCCCAGGGTGATTTTAAATATGTATGGGGTTTATAATTGTATTGGGCAATGGTATAAGGTTATTTTTGGCCATTTTATATGAAAGTGTACTGTCTCTTTAAGAAACTTAACTTTTGAATTGGGGGCTGGAAATTGCAGTATAGCACTGTCAAGATACCCTAAGAAGGTTCCCAGGGTGATTTAAAATATGTATGGGGTTTATAATTGTAGTGGGCAATGGTATAACGATATTTTTGGCCATTTTATATGAAAGTGTACTGTCTCTTTAAGAAATTTCACTTTTGAATTGTGGGCTGGAAATTGCAGTATAGCACTGTCAAGACACCCTAAGAAGGTTCCCAGGGTGATTTTAAATATGTATGGGGTTTATAATTGTAGTTGTCAACGGTATAAGGTTATTTTTGGCCATTTTATATGAAAGTGTACTGTCTCTTTAAGAAACTTAACTTTTGAATTGGGGGCTGGAAATCGCAGTATAGCACTGTCAAGACACCCTAAGAAGGTTCCCAGGGTGATTTTAAATATGTATGGGGTTTATAATTGTAGTTGTCAATGGTATAAGGTTATTTTTGGCCATTTTATATGAAAGTGTACTGTCTCTTTAAGAAACTTAACTTTTGAATTAGGGGCTGGAAATCACAGTATAGCACTGTCAAGACACCCTAAGAAGGTTCCCAGGGTGATTTTAAATATGTATGGGGTTTATAATTGTAGTGGGCAATGGTATAAGGTTATTTTTGGCCATTTTATATGAAAGTGTACTGTCTTTTTAAGAAACTTAACTTTTGAATTGGGGGCTGGAAATCGCAGTATAGCACTGTCAAGACACCCTAAGATGGTTCCCAGGGTGATTTTAAATATGGATGGGGTTTATAATTGTAGTGGGCAATGGTATAAGGTTATTTTTGGCCATTTTATATGAAAGTGTACTGTCTCTTTAAGAAACTTAACTTTTGAATTCGGGGCTGGAAATCGCAGTATAGCACTGTCAAGACACCCTAAGAAGGTTCCCAGGGTGATTTTAAATATGTATGGGGTTTATAATTGTAGTTGTCAATGGTATAAGGTTATTTTTGGCCATTTTATATGAAAGTGTACTGTCTCTTTAAGAACTTAACTTTTGAATTGGAGGCTGGAAAGCGCAGTATAGCACTGTCAAGACACCCTAAGAAGGTTCCCAGGGTGATTTTAAATATGTATGGGGTTTATAATTGTAGTGGGCAATGGTATAAGGTTATTTTTGGCCATTTTATGTGAAAGTGTACTGTCTCTTTAGGAAACTTAACTTTTGAATTGGGGGCTGGAAATCGCAGTATAGCACTGTTAAGACACCCTAAGAAGGTTCCCAGGGTGATTTTAAATATGTATGGGGTTTATAATTGTAGTGGGCAATGGTATAAGGTTATTTTTGCCCATTTTATATGTAAGTGTACTGTCTCTTTAAGAAAGTTAACTTTTGAATTGGGGCTGGAAATCGCAGTATAGCACTGTCAAGACACCCTAGGAAGGTTCCCAGGGTGATTTTAAATATGTATGGGGTTTATAATTGTATTGGGCAATGGTATAAGGTTATTTTTGGCCATTTTATATGAAAGTGTACTGTCTCTTTAAGAAACTTAACTTTTGAATTGGGGGCTGGAAATTGCAGTATAGCACTGTCAAGATACCCTAAGAAGGTTCCCAGGGTGATTTAAAATATGTATGGGGTTTATAATTGTAGTGGGCAATGGTATAACGATATTTTTGGCCATTTTATATGAAAGTGTACTGTCTCTTTAAGAAATTTCACTTTTGAATTGTGGGCTGGAAATTGCAGTATAGCACTGTCAAGACACCCTAAGAAGGTTCCCAGGGTGATTTTAAATATGTATGGGGTTTATAATTGTAGTTGTCAACGGTATAAGGTTATTTTTGGCCATTTTATATGAAAGTGTACTGTCTCTTTAAGAAACTTAACTTTTGAATTGGGGGCTGGAAATCGCAGTATAGCACTGTCAAGACACCCTAAGAAGGTTCCCAGGGTGATTTTAAATATGTATGGGGTTTATAATTGTAGTTGTCAATGGTATAAGGTTATTTTTGGCCATTTTATATGAAAGTGTACTGTCTCTTTAAGAAACTTAACTTTTGAATTAGGGGCTGGAAATCACAGTATAGCACTGTCAAGACACCCTAAGAAGGTTCCCAGGGTGATTTTAAATATGTATGGGGTTTATAATTGTAGTGGGCAATGGTATAAGGTTATTTTTGGCCATTTTATATGAAAGTGTACTGTCTTTTTAAGAAACTTAACTTTTGAATTGGGGGCTGGAAATCACAGTATAGCACTGTCAAGACACCCTAAGATGGTTCCCAGGGTGATTTTAAATATGGATGGGGTTTATAATTGTAGTGGGCAATGGTATAAGGTTATTTTTGGCCATTTTATATGAAAGTGTACTGTCTCTTTAAGAAACTTAACTTTTGAATTCGGGGCTGGAAATCGCAGTATAGCACTGTCAAGACACCCTAAGAAGGTTCCCAGGGTGATTTTAAATATGTATGGGGTTTATAATTGTAGTTGTCAATGGTATAAGGTTATTTTTGGCCATTTTATATGAAAGTGTACTGTCTCTTTAAGAACTTAACTTTTGAATTGGAGGCTGGAAAGCGCAGTATAGCACTGTCAAGACACCCTAAGAAGGTTCCCAGGGTGATTTTAAATATGTATGGGGTTTATAATTGTAGTGGGCAATGGTATAAGGTTATTTTTGGCCATTTTATGTGAAAGTGTACTGTCTCTTTAGGAAACTTAACTTTTGAATTGGGGGCTGGAAATCGCAGTATAGCACTGTCAAGACACCCTAAGAAGGTTCCCAGGGTGATTTTAAATATGTATGGGGTTTATAATTGTAGTGGGCAATGGTATAAGGTTATTTTTGCCCATTTTATATGTAAGTGTACTGTCTCTTTAAGAAAGTTAACTTTTGAATTGGGGGCAGGAAATCGCAGTATAGCACTGTCAAGACACCCTAAGAAGGTTCCCAGGGTGATTTTAAATATGTATGGGGTTTATAATTGTATTGGGCAATGGTATAAGGTTATTTTTGGCCATTTTATATGAAAGTGTACTGTCTCTTTAAGAAACTTAACTTTTGAATTGGGGGCTGGAAATTGCAGTATAGCACTGTCAAGATACCCTAAGAAGGTTCCCAGGGTGATTTTAAATATGTATGGGGTTTATAATTGTAGTGGGCAATGGTATAAGGATATTTTTGGCCATTTTATATGAAAGTGTACTGTCTCTTTAAGAAATTTCACTTTTGAATTGTGGGCTGGAAATTGCAGTATAGCACTGTCAAGACACCCTAAGAAGGTTCCCAGGGTGATTTTAAATATGTATGGGGTTTATAATTGTAGTTGTCAACGGTATAAGGTTATTTTTGGCCATTTTATATGAAATTGTACTGTCTCTTTAAGAAACTTAACTTTTGAATTGGGGGCTGGAAATCGCAGTATAGCACTGTCAAGACACCCTAAGAAGGTTCCCAGGGTGATTTTAAATATGTATGGGGTTTATAATTGTAGTTGTCAATGGTATAAGGTTATTTTTGGCCATTTTATATGAAAGTGTACTGTCTCTTTAAGAAACTTAACTTTTGAATTAGGGGCTGGAAATCACAGTATAGCACTGTCAAGACACCCTAAGAAGGTTCCCAGGGTGATTTTAAATATGTATGGGGTTTATAATTGTAGTGGGCAATGGTATAAGGTTATTTTTGGCCATTTTATATGAAAGTGTACTGTCTTTTTAAGAAACTTAACTTTTGAATTGGGGGCTGGAAATCGCAGTATAGCACTGTCAAGACACCCTAAGATGGTTCCCAGGGTGATTTTAAATATGGATGGGGTTTATAATTGTAGTTAGCAATGGTATAAGGTTATTTTTGGCCATTTTATATGTAAGTGTACTGTCTCTTTAAGAAATTTCACTTTTGAATTGTGGGCTGGAAATTGCAGTATAGCACTGTCAAGACACCCTAAGAAGGTTTCCAGGGTGATTTTAAATATGTATGGGGTTTATAATTGTAGTTGTCAACGGTATAAGGTTATTTTTGGCCATTTTATATGAAAGTGTACTGTCTCTTTAAGAAACTTAACTTTTGAATTGGGGGCTGGAAATCGCAGTATAGCACTGTCAAGACACAATAAGAAGGTTCCCAGGGTGATTTTAAATATGTATGGGGTTTATAATTGTAGTGGGCAATGGTATAAGGTTATTTTTGGCCATTTTATATGAAAGTGTACTGTCTTTTTAAGAAACGTAACTTTTGAATTGGGGGCTGGAAATCGCAGTATAGCACTGTCAAGATACCCTAAGAAGGTTCCCAGGGTGATTTTAAATATGTATGGGGTTTATAATTGTAGTTGTCAATGGTATAAGGTTATTTTTGGCCATTTTATATGAAAGTGTACTGTCTCTTTAAGAACTTAACTTTTGAATTGGAGGCTGGAAAGCGCAGTATAGCACTGTCAAGACACCCTAAGAAGGTTCCCAGGGTGATTTTAAATATGTATGGGGTTTATAATTGTAGTGGGCAATGGTATAAGGTTATTTTTGGCCATTTTATGTGAAAGTGTACTGTCTCTTTAGGAAACTTAACTTTTGAATTGGGGGCTGGAAATCGCAGTATAGCACTGTCAAGACACCCTAAGAAGGTTCCCAGGGTGATTTTAAATATGTATGGGGTTTATAATTGTAGTGGGCAATGGTATAAGGTTATTTTTGCCCATTTTATATGTAAGTGTACTGTCTCTTTAAGAAAGTTAACTTTTGAATTGGGGGCTGGAAATCGCAGTATAGCACTGTCAAGACACCCTAAGAAGGTTCCCAGGGTGATTTTAAATATGTATGGGGTTTATAATTGTATTGGGCAATGGTATAAGGTTATTTTTGGCCATTTTATATGAAAGTGTACGGTCTCTTTAAGAAACTTAACTTTTGAATTGGGGGCTGGAAATTGCAGTATAGCACTGTCAAGATACCCTAAGAAGGTTCCCAGGGTGATTTTAAATATGTATGGGGTTTATAATTGTAGTGGGCAATGGTATAAGGATATTTTTGGCCATTTTATATGAAAGTGTACTGTCTCTTTAAGAAATTTCACTTTTGAATTGTGGGCTGGAAATTGCAGTATAGCACTGTCAAGACACCCTAAGAAGGTTCCCAGGGTGATTTTAAATATGTATGGGGTTTATAATTGTAGTTGTCAACGGTATAAGGTTATTTTTGGCCATTTTATATGAAAGTGTACTGTCTCTTTAAGAAACTTAACTTTTGAATTGGGGGCTGGAAATCGCAGTATAGCACTGTCAAGACACCCTAAGAAGGTTCCCAGGGTGATTTTAAATATGTATGGGGTTTATAATTGTAGTTGTCAATGGTATAAGGTTATTTTTGGCCATTTTATATGAAAGTGTACTGTCTCTTTAAGAAACTTAACTTTTGAATTAGGGGCTGGAAATCACAGTATAGCACTGTCAAGACACCCTAAGAAGGTTCCCAGGGTGATTTTAAATATGTATGGGGTTTATAATTGTAGTGGGCAATGGTATAAGGTTATTTTTGGCCATTTTATATGTAAGTGTACTGTCTCTTTAAGAAATTTCACTTTTGAATTGTGGGCTGGAAATTGCAGTATAGCACTGTCAAGACACCCTAAGAAGGTTCCCAGGGTGATTTTAAATATGTATGGGGTTTATAATTGTAGTTGTCAACGGTATAAGGTTATTTTTGGCCATTTTATATGAAAGTGTACTGTCTCTTTAAGAAACTTAACTTTTGAATTGGGGGCTGGAAATCGCAGTATAGCACTGTCAACACACAATAAGAAGGTTCCCAGGGTGATTTTAAATATGTATGGGGTTTATAATTGTAGTGGGCAATGGTATAAGGTTATTTTTGGCCATTTTATATGAAAGTGTACTGTCTTTTTAAGAAACGTAACTTTTGAATTGGGGGCTGGAAATCGCAGTATAGCACTGTCAAGATACCCTAAGAAGGTTCCCAGGGTGATTTTAAATATGTATGGGGTTTATAATTGTAGTTGTCAATGGTATAAGGTTATTTTTGGCCATTTTATATGAAAGTGTACTGTCTCTTTAAGAACTTAACTTTTGAATTGGAGGCTGGAAAGCGCAGTATAGCACTGTCAAGACACCCTAAGAAGGTTCCCAGGGTGATTTTAAATATGTATGGGGTTTATAATTGTAGTGGGCAATGGTATAAGGTTATTTTTGGCCATTTTATGTGAAAGTGTACTGTCTCTTTAGGAAACTTAACTTTTGAATTGGGGGCTGGAAATCGCAGTATAGCACTGTCAAGACACCCTAAGAAGGTTCCCAGGGTGATTTTAAATATGTATGGGGTTTATAATTGTAGTGGGCAATGGTATAAGGTTATTTTTGGCCATTTTATATGAAAGTGTACTGTCTTTTTAAGAAACGTAACTTTTGAATTGGGGGCTGGAAATCGCAGTATAGCACTGTCAAGATACCCTAAGAAGGTTCCCAGGGTGATTTTAAATATGTATGGGGTTTATAATTGTAGTTGTCAATGGTATAAGGTTATTTTTGGCCATTTTATATGAAAGTGTACTGTCTCTTTAAGAACTTAACTTTTGAATTGGGGGCTGGAAATCGCAGTATAGCACTGTCAAGACACCCTAAGATGGTTCCCAGGGTGATTTTAAATATGGATGGGGTTTATAATTGTAGTGGGCAATGGTATAAGGTTATTTTTGGCCATTTTATATGAAAGTGTACTGTCTCTTTAAGAAACTTAACTTTTGAATTCGGGGCTGGAAATCGCAGTATAGCACTGTCAAGACACCCTAAGAAGGTTCCCAGGGTGATTTTAAATATGTATGGGGTTTATAATTGTAGTTGTCAATGGTATAAGGTTATTTTTGGCCATTTTATATGAAAGTGTACTGTCTCTTTAAGAACTTAACTTTTGAATTGGAGGCTGGAAAGCGCAGTATAGCACTGTCAAGACACCCTAAGAAGGTTCCCAGGGTGATTTTAAATATGTATGGGGTTTATAATTGTAGTGGGCAATGGTATAAGGTTATTTTTGGCCATTTTATGTGAAAGTGTACTGTCTCTTTAGGAAACTTAACTTTTGAATTGGGGGCTGGAAATCGCAGTATAGCACTGTCAAGACACCCTAAGAAGGTTCCCAGGGTGATTTTAAATATGTATGGGGTTTATAATTGTAGTGGGCAATGGTATAAGGTTATTTTTGCCCATTTTATATGTAAGTGTACTGTCTCTTTAAGAAAGTTAACTTTTGAATTGGGGGCTGGAAATCGCAGTATAGCACTGTCAAGACACCCTAAGAAGGTTCCCAGGGTGATTTTAAATATGTATGGGGTTTATAATTGTATTGGGCAATGGTATAAGGTTATTTTTGGCCATTTTATATGAAAGTGTACTGTCTCTTTAAGAAACTTAACTTTTGAATTGGGGGCTGGAAATTGCAGTATAGCACTGTCAAGATACCCTAAGAAGGTTCCCAGGGTGATTTTAAATATGTATGGGGTTTATAATTGTAGTGGGCAATGGTATAAGGATATTTTTGGCCATTTTATATGAAAGTGTACTGTCTCTTTAAGAAATTTCACTTTTGAATTGTGGGCTGGAAATTGCAGTATAGCACTGTCAAGACACCCTAAGAAGGTTCCCAGGGTGATTTTAAATATGTATGGGGTTTATAATTGTAGTTGTCAACGGTATAAGGTTATTTTTGGCCATTTTATATGAAATTGTACTGTCTCTTTAAGAAACTTAACTTTTGAATTGGGGGCTGGAAATCGCAGTATAGCACTGTCAAGACACCCTAAGAAGGTTCCCAGGGTGATTTTAAATATGTATGGGGTTTATAATTGTAGTTGTCAATGGTATAAGGTTATTTTTGGCCATTTTATATGAAAGTGTACTGTCTCTTTAAGAAACTTAACTTTTGAATTAGGGGCTGGAAATCACAGTATAGCACTGTCAAGACACCCTAAGAAGGTTCCCAGGGTGATTTTAAATATGTATGGGGTTTATAATTGTAGTGGGCAATGGTATAAGGTTATTTTTGGCCATTTTATATGAAAGTGTACTGTCTTTTTAAGAAACTTAACTTTTGAATTGGGGGCTGGAAATCGCAGTATAGCACTGTCAAGACACCCTAAGATGGTTCCCAGGGTGATTTTAAATATGGATGGGGTTTATAATTGTAGTGGGCAATGGTATAAGGTTATTTTTGGCCATTTTATATGTAAGTGTACTGTCTCTTTAAGAAATTTCACTTTTGAATTGTGGGCTGGAAATTGCAGTATAGCACTGTCAAGACACCCTAAGAAGGTTTCCAGGGTGATTTTAAATATGTATGGGGTTTATAATTGTAGTTGTCAACGGTATAAGGTTATTTTTGGCCATTTTATATGAAAGTGTACTGTCTCTTTAAGAAACTTAACTTTTGAATTGGGGGCTGGAAATCGCAGTATAGCACTGTCAAGACACAATAAGAAGGTTCCCAGGGTGATTTTAAATATGTATGGGGTTTATAATTGTAGTGGGCAATGGTATAAGGTTATTTTTGGCCATTTTATATGAAAGTGTACTGTCTTTTTAAGAAACGTAACTTTTGAATTGGGGGCTGGAAATCGCAGTATAGCACTGTCAAGATACCCTAAGAAGGTTCCCAGGGTGATTTTAAATATGTATGGGGTTTATAATTGTAGTTGTCAATGGTATAAGGTTATTTTTGGCCATTTTATATGAAAGTGTACTGTCTCTTTAAGAACTTAACTTTTGAATTGGAGGCTGGAAAGCGCAGTATAGCACTGTCAAGACACCCTAAGAAGGTTCCCAGGGTGATTTTAAATATGTATGGGGTTTATAATTGTAGTGGGCAATGGTATAAGGTTATTTTTGGCCATTTTATGTGAAAGTGTACTGTCTCTTTAGGAAACTTAACTTTTGAATTGGGGGCTGGAAATCGCAGTATAGCACTGTCAAGACACCCTAAGAAGGTTCCCAGGGTGATTTTAAATATGTATGGGGTTTATAATTGTAGTGGGCAATGGTATAAGGTTATTTTTGCCCATTTTATATGTAAGTGTACTGTCTCTTTAAGAAAGTTAACTTTTGAATTGGGGGCTGGAAATCGCAGTATAGCACTGTCAAGACACCCTAAGAAGGTTCCCAGGGTGATTTTAAATATGTATGGGGTTTATAATTGTATTGGGCAATGGTATAAGGTTATTTTTGGCCATTTTATATGAAAGTGTACGGTCTCTTTAAGAAACTTAACTTTTGAATTGGGGGCTGGAAATTGCAGTATAGCACTGTCAAGATACCCTAAGAAGGTTCCCAGGGTGATTTTAAATATGTATGGGGTTTATAATTGTAGTGGGCAATGGTATAAGGATATTTTTGGCCATTTTATATGAAAGTGTACTGTCTCTTTAAGAAATTTCACTTTTGAATTGTGGGCTGGAAATTGCAGTATAGCACTGTCAAGACACCCTAAGAAGGTTCCCAGGGTGATTTTAAATATGTATGGGGTTTATAATTGTAGTTGTCAACGGTATAAGGTTATTTTTGGCCATTTTATATGAAAGTGTACTGTCTCTTTAAGAAACTTAACTTTTGAATTGGGGGCTGGAAATCGCAGTATAGCACTGTCAAGACACCCTAAGAAGGTTCCCAGGGTGATTTTAAATATGTATGGGGTTTATAATTGTAGTTGTCAATGGTATAAGGTTATTTTTGGCCATTTTATATGAAAGTGTACTGTCTCTTTAAGAAACTTAACTTTTGAATTAGGGGCTGGAAATCACAGTATAGCACTGTCAAGACACCCTAAGAAGGTTCCCAGGGTGATTTTAAATATGTATGGGGTTTATAATTGTAGTGGGCAATGGTATAAGGTTATTTTTGGCCATTTTATATGAAAGTGTACTGTCTTTTTAAGAAACTTAACTTTTGAATTGGGGGCTGGAAATCGCAGTATAGCACTGTCAAGACACCCTAAGATGGTTCCCAGGGTGATTTTAAATATGGATGGGGTTTATAATTGTAGTGGGCAATGGTATAAGGTTATTTTTGGCCATTTTATATGAAAGTGTACTGTCTCTTTAAGAAACTTAACTTTTGAATTCGGGGCTGGAAATCGCAGTATAGCACTGTCAAGACACCCTAAGAAGGTTCCCAGGGTGATTTTAAATATGTATGGGGTTTATAATTGTAGTTGTCAATGGTATAAGGTTATTTTTGGCCATTTTATATGAAAGTGTACTGTCTCTTTAAGAACTTAACTTTTGAATTGGAGGCTGGAAAGCGCAGTATAGCACTGTCAAGACACCCTAAGAAGGTTCCCAGGGTGATTTTAAATATGTATGGGGTTTATAATTGTAGTGGGCAATGGTATAAGGTTATTTTTGGCCATTTTATGTGAAAGTGTACTGTCTCTTTAGGAAACTTAACTTTTGAATTGGGGGCTGGAAATCGCAGTATAGCACTGTCAAGACACCCTAAGAAGGTTCCCAGGGTGATTTTAAATATGTATGGGGTTTATAATTGTAGTGGGCAATGGTATAAGGTTATTTTTGCCCATTTTATATGTAAGTGTACTGTCTCTTTAAGAAAGTTAACTTTTGAATTGGGGGCTGGAAATCGCAGTATAGCACTGTCAAGACACCCTAAGAAGGTTCCCAGGGTGATTTTAAATATGTATGGGGTTTATAATTGTATTGGGCAATGGTATAAGGTTATTTTTGGCCATTTTATATGAAAGTGTACTGTCTCTTTAAGAAACTTAACTTTTGAATTGGGGGCTGGAAATTGCAGTATAGGACTGTCAAGATACCCTAAGAAGGTTCCCAGGGTGATTTTAAATATGTATGGGGTTTATAATTGTAGTGGGCAATGGTATAAGGATATTTTTGGCCATTTTATATGAAAGTGTACTGTCTCTTTAAGAAATTTCACTTTTGAATTGTGGGCTGGAAATTGCAGTATAGCACTGTCAAGACACCCTAAGAAGGTTCCCAGGGTGATTTTAAATATGTATGGGGTTTATAATTGTAGTTGTCAACGGTATAAGGTTATTTTTGGCCATTTTATATGAAATTGTACTGTCTCTTTAAGAAACTTAACTTTTGAATTGGGGGCTGGAAATCGCAGTATAGCACTGTCAAGACACCCTAAGAAGGTTCCCAGGGTGATTTTAAATATGTATGGGGTTTATAATTGTAGTTGTCAATGGTATAAGGTTATTTTTGGCCATTTTATATGAAAGTGTACTGTCTCTTTAAGAAACTTAACTTTTGAATTAGGGGCTGGAAATCACAGTATAGCACTGTCAAGACACCCTAAGAAGGTTCCCAGGGTGATTTTAAATATGTATGGGGTTTATAATTGTAGTGGGCAATGGTATAAGGTTATTTTTGGCCATTTTATATGAAAGTGTACTGTCTTTTTAAGAAACTTAACTTTTGAATTGGGGGCTGGAAATCGCAGTATAGCACTGTCAAGACACCCTAAGATGGTTCCCAGGGTGATTTTAAATATGGATGGGGTTTATAATTGTAGTGGGCAATGGTATAAGGTTATTTTTGGCCATTTTATATGAAAGTGTACTGTCTCTTTAAGAAACTTAACTTTTGAATTGGGGGCTGGAAATTGCAGTATAGCACTGTCAAGACACCCTAAGAAGGTTCCCAGGGTGATTTTAAATATGTATGGGGTTTATAATTGTAGTTGTCAACGGTATAAGGTTATTTTTGGCCATTTTATATGAAAGTGTACTGTCTTTTTAAGAAACTTAACTTTTGAATTGGGGGCTGGAAATCGCAGTATAGCACTGTCAAGACACCCTAAGATGGTTCCCAGGGTGATTTTAAATATGGATGGGGTTTATAATTGTAGTGGGCAATGGTATAAGGTTATTTTTGGCCATTTTATATGTAAGTGTACTGTCTCTTTAAGAAATTTCACTTTTGAATTGTGGGCTGGAAATTGCAGTATAGCACTGTCAAGACACCCTAAGAAGGTTCCCAGGGTGATTTTAAATATGTATGGGGTTTATAATTGTAGTTGTCAACGGTATAAGGTTATTTTTGGCCATTTTATATGAAAGTGTACTGTCTCTTTAAGAAACTTAACTTTTGAATTGGGGGCTGGAAATCGCAGTATAGCACTGTCAACACACAATAAGAAGGTTCCCAGGGTGATTTTAAATATGTATGGGGTTTATAATTGTAGTGGGCAATGGTATAAGGTTATTTTTGGCCATTTTATATGAAAGTGTACTGTCTTTTTAAGAAACGTAACTTTTGAATTGGGGGCTGGAAATCGCAGTATAGCACTGTCAAGATACCCTAAGAAGGTTCCCAGGGTGATTTTAAATATGTATGGGGTTTATAATTGTAGTTGTCAATGGTATAAGGTTATTTTTGGCCATTTTATATGAAAGTGTACTGTCTCTTTAAGAACTTAACTTTTGAATTGGAGGCTGGAAAGCGCAGTATAGCACTGTCAAGACACCCTAAGAAGGTTCCCAGGGTGATTTTAAATATGTATGGGGTTTATAATTGTAGTGGGCAATGGTATAAGGTTATTTTTGGCCATTTTATGTGAAAGTGTACTGTCTCTTTAGGAAACTTAACTTTTGAATTGGGGGCTGGAAATCGCAGTATAGCACTGTCAAGACACCCTAAGAAGGTTCCCAGGGTGATTTTAAATATGTATGGGGTTTATAATTGTAGTGGGCAATGGTATAAGGTTATTTTTGCCCATTTTATATGTAAGTGTACTGTCTCTTTAAGAAAGTTAACTTTTGAATTGGGGGCTGGAAATCGCAGTATAGCACTGTCAAGACACCCTAAGAAGGTTCCCAGGGTGATTTTAAATATGTATGGGGTTTATAATTGTATTGGGCAATGGTATAAGGTTATTTTTGGCCATTTTATATGAAAGTGTACTGTCTCTTTAAGAAACTTAACTTTTGAATTGGGGGCTGGAAATTGCAGTATAGCACTGTCAAGATACCCTAAGAAGGTTCCCAGGGTGATTTTAAATATGTATGGGGTTTATAATTGTAGTGGGCAATGGTATAAGGATATTTTTGGCCATTTTATATGAAAGTGTACTGTCTCTTTAAGAAATTTCACTTTTGAATTGTGGGCTGGAAATTGCAGTATAGCACTGTCAAGACACCCTAAGAAGGTTCCCAGGGTGATTTTAAATATGTATGGGGTTTATAATTGTAGTTGTCAATGGTATAAGGTTATTTTTGGCCATTTTATATGAAAGTGTACTGTCTCTTTAAGAAACTTAACTTTTGAATTAGGGGCTGGAAATCACAGTATAGCACTGTCAAGACACCCTAAGATGGTTCCCAGGGTGATTTTAAATATGGATGGGGTTTATAATTGTAGTGGGCAATGGTATAAGGTTATTTTTGGCCATTTTATATGTAAGTGTACTGTCTCTTTAAGAAATTTCACTTTTGAATTGTGGGCTGGAAATTGCAGTATAGCACTGTCAAGACACCCTAAGAAGGTTCCCAGGGTGATTTTAAATATGTATGGGGTTTATAATTGTAGTTGTCAACGGTATAAGGTTATTTTTGGCCATTTTATATGAAAGTGTACTGTCTCTTTAAGAAACTTAACTTTTGAATTGGGGGCTGGAAATCGCAGTATAGCACTGTCAAGATACCCTAAGAAGGTTCCCAGGGTGATTTTAAATATGTATGGGGTTTATAATTGTAGTTGTCAATGGTATAAGGTTATTTTTGGCCATTTTATATGAAAGTGTACTGTCTCTTTAAGAACTTAACTTTTGAATTGGAGGCTGGAAAGCGCAGTATAGCACTGTCAAGACACCCTAAGAAGGTTCCCAGGGTGATTTTAAATATGTATGGGGTTTATAATTGTAGTGGGCAATGGTATAAGGTTATTTTTGGCCATTTTATGTGAAAGTGTACTGTCTCTTTAGGAAACTTAACTTTTGAATTGGGGGCTGGAAATCGCAGTATAGCACTGTCAAGACACCCTAAGAAGGTTCCCAGGGTGATTTTAAATATGTATGGGGTTTATAATTGTATTGGGCAATGGTATAAGGTTATTTTTGGCCATTTTATATGAAAGTGTACGGTCTCTTTAAGAAACTTAACTTTTGAATTGGGGGCTGGAAATTGCAGTATAGCACTGTCAAGATACCCTAAGAAGGTTCCCAGGGTGATTTTAAATATGTATGGGGTTTATAATTGTAGTGGGCAATGGTATAAGGATATTTTTGGCCATTTTATATGAAAGTGTACTGTCTCTTTAAGAAATTTCACTTTTGAATTGTGGGCTGGAAATTGCAGTATAGCACTGTCAAGACACCCTAAGAAGGTTCCCAGGGTGATTTTAAATATGTATGGGGTTTATAATTGTAGTTGTCAACGGTATAAGGTTATTTTTGGCCATTTTATATGAAAGTGTACTGTCTCTTTAAGAAACTTAACTTTTGAATTGGGGGCTGGAAATCGCAGTATAGCACTGTCAAGACACCCTAAGAAGGTTCCCAGGGTGATTTTAAATATGTATGGGGTTTATAATTGTAGTTGTCAATGGTATAAGGTTATTTTTGGCCATTTTATATGAAAGTGTACTGTCTCTTTAAGAAACTTAACTTTTGAATTAGGGGCTGGAAATCACAGTATAGCACTGTCAAGACACCCTAAGAAGGTTCCCAGGGTGATTTTAAATATGTATGGGGTTTATAATTGTAGTGGGCAATGGTATAAGGTTATTTTTGGCCATTTTATATGAAAGTGTACTGTCTTTTTAAGAAACTTAACTTTTGAATTGGGGGCTGGAAATCGCAGTATAGCACTGTCAAGACACCCTAAGATGGTTCCCAGGGTGATTTTAAATATGGATGGGGTTTATAATTGTAGTGGGCAATGGTATAAGGTTATTTTTGGCCATTTTATATGAAAGTGTACTGTCTCTTTAAGAAACTTAACTTTTGAATTCGGGGCTGGAAATCGCAGTATAGCACTGTCAAGACACCCTAAGAAGGTTCCCAGGGTGATTTTAAATATGTATGGGGTTTATAATTGTAGTTGTCAATGGTATAAGGTTATTTTTGGCCATTTTATATGAAAGTGTACTGTCTCTTTAAGAACTTAACTTTTGAATTGGAGGCTGGAAAGCGCAGTATAGCACTGTCAAGACACCCTAAGAAGGTTCCCAGGGTGATTTTAAATATGTATGGGGTTTATAATTGTAGTGGGCAATGGTATAAGGTTATTTTTGGCCATTTTATGTGAAAGTGTACTGTCTCTTTAGGAAACTTAACTTTTGAATTGGGGGCTGGAAATCGCAGTATAGCACTGTCAAGACACCCTAAGAAGGTTCCCAGGGTGATTTTAAATATGTATGGGGTTTATAATTGTAGTGGGCAATGGTATAAGGTTATTTTTGCCCATTTTATATGTAAGTGTACTGTCTCTTTAAGAAAGTTAACTTTTGAATTGGGGGCTGGAAATCGCAGTATAGCACTGTCAAGACACCCTAAGAAGGTTCCCAGGGTGATTTTAAATATGTATGGGGTTTATAATTGTATTGGGCAATGGTATAAGGTTATTTTTGGCCATTTTATATGAAAGTGTACTGTCTCTTTAAGAAACTTAACTTTTGAATTGGGGGCTGGAAATTGCAGTATAGCACTGTCAAGATACCCTAAGAAGGTTCCCAGGGTGATTTTAAATATGTATGGGGTTTATAATTGTAGTGGGCAATGGTATAAGGATATTTTTGGCCATTTTATATGAAAGTGTACTGTCTCTTTAAGAAATTTCACTTTTGAATTGTGGGCTGGAAATTGCAGTATAGCACTGTCAAGACACCCTAAGAAGGTTCCCAGGGTGATTTTAAATATGTATGGGGTTTATAATTGTAGTTGTCAACGGTATAAGGTTATTTTTGGCCATTTTATATGAAATTGTACTGTCTCTTTAAGAAACTTAACTTTTGAATTGGGGGCTGGAAATCGCAGTATAGCACTGTCAAGACACCCTAAGAAGGTTCCCAGGGTGATTTTAAATATGTATGGGGTTTATAATTGTAGTTGTCAATGGTATAAGGTTATTTTTGGCCATTTTATATGAAAGTGTACTGTCTCTTTAAGAAACTTAACTTTTGAATTAGGGGCTGGAAATCACAGTATAGCACTGTCAAGACACCCTAAGAAGGTTCCCAGGGTGATTTTAAATATGTATGGGGTTTATAATTGTAGTGGGCAATGGTATAAGGTTATTTTTGGCCATTTTATATGAAAGTGTACTGTCTTTTTAAGAAACTTAACTTTTGAATTGGGGGCTGGAAATCGCAGTATAGCACTGTCAAGACACCCTAAGATGGTTCCCAGGGTGATTTTAAATATGGATGGGGTTTATAATTGTAGTGGGCAATGGTATAAGGTTATTTTTGGCCATTTTATATGTAAGTGTACTGTCTCTTTAAGAAATTTCACTTTTGAATTGTGGGCTGGAAATTGCAGTATAGCACTGTCAAGACACCCTAAGAAGGTTCCCAGGGTGATTTTAAATATGTATGGGGTTTATAATTGTAGTTGTCAACGGTATAAGGTTATTTTTGGCCATTTTATATGAAAGTGTACTGTCTCTTTAAGAAACTTAACTTTTGAATTGGGGGCTGGAAATCGCAGTATAGCACTGTCAACACACAATAAGAAGGTTCCCAGGGTGATTTTAAATATGTATGGGGTTTATAATTGTAGTGGGCAATGGTATAAGGTTATTTTTGGCCATTTTATATGAAAGTGTACTGTCTTTTTAAGAAACGTAACTTTTGAATTGGGGGCTGGAAATCGCAGTATAGCACTGTCAAGATACCCTAAGAAGGTTCCCAGGGTGATTTTAAATATGTATGGGGTTTATAATTGTAGTTGTCAATGGTATAAGGTTATTTTTGGCCATTTTATATGAAAGTGTACTGTCTCTTTAAGAACTTAACTTTTGAATTGGAGGCTGGAAAGCGCAGTATAGCACTGTCAAGACACCCTAAGAAGGTTCCCAGGGTGATTTTAAATATGTATGGGGTTTATAATTGTAGTGGGCAATGGTATAAGGTTATTTTTGGCCATTTTATGTGAAAGTGTACTGTCTCTTTAGGAAACTTAACTTTTGAATTGGGGGCTGGAAATCGCAGTATAGCACTGTCAAGACACCCTAAGAAGGTTCCTAGGGTGATTTTAAATATGTATGGGGTTTATAATTGTATTGGGCAATGGTATAAGGTTATTTTTGGCCATTTTATGTGAAAGTGTACTGTCTCTTTAGGAAACTTAACTTTTGAATTGGGGGCTGGAAATCGCAGTATAGCACTGTCAAGACACCCTAAGAAGGTTCCCAGGGTGATTTTAAATATGTATGGGGTTTATAATTGTATTGGGCAATGGTATAAGGTTATTTTTGGCCATTTTATATGAAAGTGTACTGTCTCTTTAAGAAACTTAACTTTTGAATTGGGGGCTGGAAATTGCAGTATAGCACTGTCAAGATACCCTAAGAAGGTTCCCAGGGTGATTTTAAATATGTATGGGGTTTATAATTGTAGTGGGCAATGGTATAAGGATATTTTTGGCCATTTTATATGAAAGTGTACTGTCTCTTTAAGAAATTTCACTTTTGAATTGTGGGCTGGAAATTGCAGTATAGCACTGTCAAGACACCCTAAGAAGGTTCCCAGGGTGATTTTAAATATGTATGGGGTTTATAATTGTAGTTGTCAATGGTATAAGGTTATTTTTGGCCATTTTATATGAAAGTGTACTGTCTCTTTAAGAAACTTAACTTTTGAATTAGGGGCTGGAAATCACAGTATAGCACTGTCAAGACACCCTAAGAAGGTTCCCAGGGTGATTTTAAATATGTATGGGGTTTATAATTGTAGTGGGCAATGGTATAAGGTTATTTTTGGCCATTTTATATGAAAGTGTACTGTCTTTTTAAGAAACTTAACTTTTGAATTGGGGGCTGGAAATCGCAGTATAGCACTGTCAAGACACCCTAAGATGGTTCCCAGGGTGATTTTAAATATGGATGGGGTTTATAATTGTAGTGGGCAATGGTATAAGGTTATTTTTGGCCATTTTATATGTAAGTGTACTGTCTCTTTAAGAAATTTCACTTTTGAATTGTGGGCTGGAAATTGCAGTATAGCACTGTCAAGACACCCTAAGAAGGTTCCCAGGGTGATTTTAAATATGTATGGGGTTTATAATTGTAGTTGTCAACGGTATAAGGTTATTTTTGGCCATTTTATATGAAAGTGTACTGTCTCTTTAAGAAACTTAACTTTTGAATTGGGGGCTGGAAATCGCAGTATAGCACTGTCAAGACACCCTAAGAAGGTTCCCAGGGTGATTTTAAATATGTATGGGGTTTATAATTGTAGTGGGCAATGGTATAAGGTTATTTTTGGCCATTTTATATGAAAGTGTACTGTCTTTTTAAGAAACGTAACTTTTGAATTGGGGGCTGGAAATCGCAGTATAGCACTGTCAAGATACCCTAAGAAGGTTCCCAGGGTGATTTTAAATATGTATGGGGTTTATAATTGTAGTTGTCAATGGTATAAGGTTATTTTTGGCCATTTTATATGAAAGTGTACTGTCTCTTTAAGAACTTAACTTTTGAATTGGAGGCTGGAAAGCGCAGTATAGCACTGTCAAGACACCCTAAGAAGGTTCCCAGGGTGATTTTAAATATGTATGGGGTTTATAATTGTAGTGGGCAATGGTATAAGGTTATTTTTGGCCATTTTATGTGAAAGTGTACTGTCTCTTTAGGAAACTTAACTTTTGAATTGGGGGCTGGAAATCGCAGTATAGCACTGTCAAGACACCCTAAGAAGGTTCCCAGGGTGATTTTAAATATGTATGGGGTTTATAATTGTAGTGGGCAATGGTATAAGGTTATTTTTGCCCATTTTATATGTAAGTGTACTGTCTCTTTAAGAAAGTTAACTTTTGAATTGGGGGCTGGAAATCGCAGTATAGCACTGTCAAGACACCCTAAGAAGGTTCCCAGGGTGATTTTAAATATGTATGGGGTTTATAATTGTATTGGGCAATGGTATAAGGTTATTTTTGGCCATTTTATATGAAAGTGTACTGTCTCTTTAAGAAACTTAACTTTTGAATTGGGGGCTGGAAATTGCAGTATAGCACTGTCAAGATACCCTAAGAAGGTTCCCAGGGTGATTTTAAATATGTATGGGGTTTATAATTGTAGTGGGCAATGGTATAAGGATATTTTTGGCCATTTTATATGAAAGTGTACTGTCTCTTTAAGAAATTTCACTTTTGAATTGTGGGCTGGAAATTGCAGTATAGCACTGTCAAGACACCCTAAGAAGGTTCCCAGGGTGATTTTAAATATGTATGGGGTTTATAATTGTAGTTGTCAACGGTATAAGGTTATTTTTGGCCATTTTATATGAAATTGTACTGTCTCTTTAAGAAACTTAACTTTTGAATTGGGGGCTGGAAATCGCAGTATAGCACTGTCAAGACACCCTAAGAAGGTTCCCAGGGTGATTTTAAATATGTATGGGGTTTATAATTGTAGTTGTCAATGGTATAAGGTTATTTTTGGCCATTTTATATGAAAGTGTACTGTCTCTTTAAGAAACTTAACTTTTGAATTAGGGGCTGGAAATCACAGTATAGCACTGTCAAGACACCCTAAGAAGGTTCCCAGGGTGATTTTAAATATGTATGGGGTTTATAATTGTATTGGGCAATGGTATAAGGTTATTTTTGGCCATTTTATATGAAAGTGTACTGTCTCTTTAAGAAACTTAACTTTTGAATTGGGGGCTGGAAATTGCAGTATAGCACTGTCAAGATACCCTAAGAAGGTTCCCAGGGTGATTTTAAATATGTATGGGGTTTATAATTGTAGTGGGCAATGGTATAAGGATATTTTTGGCCATTTTATATGAAAGTGTACTGTCTCTTTAAGAAATTTCACTTTTGAATTGTGGGCTGGAAATTGCAGTATAGCACTGTCAAGACACCCTAAGAAGGTTCCCAGGGTGATTTTAAATATGTATGGGGTTTATAATTGTAGTTGTCAACGGTATAAGGTTATTTTTGGCCATTTTATATGAAATTGTACTGTCTCTTTAAGAAACTTAACTTTTGAATTGGGGGCTGGAAATCGCAGTATAGCACTGTCAAGACACCCTAAGAAGGTTCCCAGGGTGATTTTAAATATGTATGGGGTTTATAATTGTAGTTGTCAATGGTATAAGGTTATTTTTGGCCATTTTATATGAAAGTGTACTGTCTCTTTAAGAAACTTAACTTTTGAATTAGGGGCTGGAAATCACAGTATAGCACTGTCAAGACACCCTAAGAAGGTTCCCAGGGTGATTTTAAATATGTATGGGGTTTATAATTGTAGTGGGCAATGGTATAAGGTTATTTTTGGCCATTTTATATGAAAGTGTACTGTCTTTTTAAGAAACTTAACTTTTGAATTGGGGGCTGGAAATCGCAGTATAGCACTGTCAAGACACCCTAAGATGGTTCCCAGGGTGATTTTAAATATGGATGGGGTTTATAATTGTAGTGGGCAATGGTATAAGGTTATTTTTGGCCATTTTATATGTAAGTGTACTGTCTCTTTAAGAAATTTCACTTTTGAATTGTGGGCTGGAAATTGCAGTATAGCACTGTCAAGACACCCTAAGAAGGTTCCCAGGGTGATTTTAAATATGTATGGGGTTTATAATTGTAGTTGTCAACGGTATAAGGTTATTTTTGGCCATTTTATATGAAAGTGTACTGTCTCTTTAAGAAACTTAACTTTTGAATTGGGGGCTGGAAATCGCAGTATAGCACTGTCAAGACACAATAAGAAGGTTCCCAGGGTGATTTTAAATATGTATGGGGTTTATAATTGTAGTGGGCAATGGTATAAGGTTATTTTTGGCCATTTTATATGAAAGTGTACTGTCTTTTTAAGAAACGTAACTTTTGAATTGGGGGCTGGAAATCGCAGTATAGCACTGTCAAGATACCCTAAGAAGGTTCCCAGGGTGATTTTAAATATGTATGGGGTTTATAATTGTAGTTGTCAATGGTATAAGGTTATTTTTGGCCATTTTATATGAAAGTGTACTGTCTCTTTAAGAACTTAACTTTTGAATTGGAGGCTGGAAAGCGCAGTATAGCACTGTCAAGACACCCTAAGAAGGTTCCCAGGGTGATTTTAAATATGTATGGGGTTTATAATTGTAGTGGGCAATGGTATAAGGTTATTTTTGGCCATTTTATGTGAAAGTGTACTGTCTCTTTAGGAAACTTAACTTTTGAATTGGGGGCTGGAAATCGCAGTATAGCACTGTCAAGACACCCTAAGAAGGTTCCCAGGGTGATTTTAAATATGTATGGGGTTTATAATTGTAGTGGGCAATGGTATAAGGTTATTTTTGCCCATTTTATATGTAAGTGTACTGTCTCTTTAAGAAAGTTAACTTTTGAATTGGGGGCTGGAAATCGCAGTATAGCACTGTCAAGACACCCTAAGAAGGTTCCCAGGGTGATTTTAAATATGTATGGGGTTTATAATTGTATTGGGCAATGGTATAAGGTTATTTTTGGCCATTTTATATGAAAGTGTACTGTCTCTTTAAGAAACTTAACTTTTGAATTGGGGGCTGGAAATTGCAGTATAGCACTGTCAAGATACCCTAAGAAGGTTCCCAGGGTGATTTTAAATATGTATGGGGTTTATAATTGTAGTGGGCAATGGTATAAGGATATTTTTGGCCATTTTATATGAAAGTGTACTGTCTCTTTAAGAAATTTCACTTTTGAATTGTGGGCTGGAAATTGCAGTATAGCACTGTCAAGACACCCTAAGAAGGTTCCCAGGGTGATTTTAAATATGTATGGGGTTTATAATTGTAGTTGTCAATGGTATAAGGTTATTTTTGGCCATTTTATATGAAAGTGTACTGTCTCTTTAAGAAACTTAACTTTTGAATTAGGGGCTGGAAATCACAGTATAGCACTGTCAAGACACCCTAAGAAGGTTCCCAGGGTGATTTTAAATATGTATGGGGTTTATAATTGTAGTGGGCAATGGTATAAGGTTATTTTTGGCCATTTTATATGAAAGTGTACTGTCTTTTTAAGAAACTTAACTTTTGAATTGGGGGCTGGAAATCGCAGTATAGCACTGTCAAGACACCCTAAGATGGTTCCCAGGGTGATTTTAAATATGGATGGGGTTTATAATTGTAGTGGGCAATGGTATAAGGTTATTTTTGGCCATTTTATATGTAAGTGTACTGTCTCTTTAAGAAATTTCACTTTTGAATTGTGGGCTGGAAATTGCAGTATAGCACTGTCAAGACACCCTAAGAAGGTTCCCAGGGTGATTTTAAATATGTATGGGGTTTATAATTGTAGTTGTCAACGGTATAAGGTTATTTTTGGCCATTTTATATGAAAGTGTACTGTCTCTTTAAGAAACTTAACTTTTGAATTGGGGGCTGGAAATCGCAGTATAGCACTGTCAAGACACCCTAAGAAGGTTCCCAGGGTGATTTTAAATATGTATGGGGTTTATAATTGTAGTGGGCAATGGTATAAGGTTATTTTTGGCCATTTTATATGAAAGTGTACTGTCTTTTTAAGAAACGTAACTTTTGAATTGGGGGCTGGAAATCGCAGTATAGCACTGTCAAGATACCCTAAGAAGGTTCCCAGGGTGATTTTAAATATGTATGGGGTTTATAATTGTAGTTGTCAATGGTATAAGGTTATTTTTGGCCATTTTATATGAAAGTGTACTGTCTCTTTAAGAACTTAACTTTTGAATTGGAGGCTGGAAAGCGCAGTATAGCACTGTCAAGACACCCTAAGAAGGTTCCCAGGGTGATTTTAAATATGTATGGGGTTTATAATTGTAGTGGGCAATGGTATAAGGTTATTTTTGGCCATTTTATGTGAAAGTGTACTGTCTCTTTAGGAAACTTAACTTTTGAATTGGGGGCTGGAAATCGCAGTATAGCACTGTCAAGACACCCTAAGAAGGTTCCCAGGGTGATTTTAAATATGTATGGGGTTTATAATTGTAGTGGGCAATGGTATAAGGTTATTTTTGCCCATTTTATATGTAAGTGTACTGTCTCTTTAAGAAAGTTAACTTTTGAATTGGGGGCTGGAAATCGCAGTATAGCACTGTCAAGACACCCTAAGAAGGTTCCCAGGGTGATTTTAAATATGTATGGGGTTTATAATTGTATTGGGCAATGGTATAAGGTTATTTTTGGCCATTTTATATGAAAGTGTACTGTCTCTTTAAGAAACTTAACTTTTGAATTGGGGGCTGGAAATTGCAGTATAGCACTGTCAAGATACCCTAAGAAGGTTCCCAGGGTGATTTTAAATATGTATGGGGTTTATAATTGTAGTGGGCAATGGTATAAGGATATTTTTGGCCATTTTATATGAAAGTGTACTGTCTCTTTAAGAAATTTCACTTTTGAATTGTGGGCTGGAAATTGCAGTATAGCACTGTCAAGACACCCTAAGAAGGTTCCCAGGGTGATTTTAAATATGTATGGGGTTTATAATTGTAGTTGTCAACGGTATAAGGTTATTTTTGGCCATTTTATATGAAATTGTACTGTCTCTTTAAGAAACTTAACTTTTGAATTGGGGGCTGGAAATCGCAGTATAGCACTGTCAAGACACCCTAAGAAGGTTCCCAGGGTGATTTTAAATATGTATGGGGTTTATAATTGTAGTTGTCAATGGTATAAGGTTATTTTTGGCCATTTTATATGAAAGTGTACTGTCTCTTTAAGAAACTTAACTTTTGAATTAGGGGCTGGAAATCACAGTATAGCACTGTCAAGACACCCTAAGAAGGTTCCCAGGGTGATTTTAAATATGTATGGGGTTTATAATTGTATTGGGCAATGGTATAAGGTTATTTTTGGCCATTTTATATGAAAGTGTACTGTCTCTTTAAGAAACTTAACTTTTGAATTGGGGGCTGGAAATTGCAGTATAGCACTGTCAAGATACCCTAAGAAGGTTCCCAGGGTGATTTTAAATATGTATGGGGTTTATAATTGTAGTGGGCAATGGTATAAGGATATTTTTGGCCATTTTATATGAAAGTGTACTGTCTCTTTAAGAAATTTCACTTTTGAATTGTGGGCTGGAAATTGCAGTATAGCACTGTCAAGACACCCTAAGAAGGTTCCCAGGGTGATTTTAAATATGTATGGGGTTTATAATTGTAGTTGTCAACGGTATAAGGTTATTTTTGGCCATTTTATATGAAATTGTACTGTCTCTTTAAGAAACTTAACTTTTGAATTGGGGGCTGGAAATCGCAGTATAGCACTGTCAAGACACCCTAAGAAGGTTCCCAGGGTGATTTTAAATATGTATGGGGTTTATAATTGTAGTTGTCAATGGTATAAGGTTATTTTTGGCCATTTTATATGAAAGTGTACTGTCTCTTTAAGAAACTTAACTTTTGAATTAGGGGCTGGAAATCACAGTATAGCACTGTCAAGACACCCTAAGAAGGTTCCCAGGGTGATTTTAAATATGTATGGGGTTTATAATTGTAGTGGGCAATGGTATAAGGTTATTTTTGGCCATTTTATATGAAAGTGTACTGTCTTTTTAAGAAACTTAACTTTTGAATTGGGGGCTGGAAATCGCAGTATAGCACTGTCAAGACACCCTAAGATGGTTCCCAGGGTGATTTTAAATATGGATGGGGTTTATAATTGTAGTGGGCAATGGTATAAGGTTATTTTTGGCCATTTTATATGTAAGTGTACTGTCTCTTTAAGAAATTTCACTTTTGAATTGTGGGCTGGAAATTGCAGTATAGCACTGTCAAGACACCCTAAGAAGGTTCCCAGGGTGATTTTAAATATGTATGGGGTTTATAATTGTAGTTGTCAACGGTATAAGGTTATTTTTGGCCATTTTATATGAAAGTGTACTGTCTCTTTAAGAAACTTAACTTTTGAATTGGGGGCTGGAAATCGCAGTATAGCACTGTCAAGACACAATAAGAAGGTTCCCAGGGTGATTTTAAATATGTATGGGGTTTATAATTGTAGTGGGCAATGGTATAAGGTTATTTTTGGCCATTTTATATGAAAGTGTACTGTCTTTTTAAGAAACGTAACTTTTGAATTGGGGGCTGGAAATCGCAGTATAGCACTGTCAAGATACCCTAAGAAGGTTCCCAGGGTGATTTTAAATATGTATGGGGTTTATAATTGTAGTTGTCAATGGTATAAGGTTATTTTTGGCCATTTTATATGAAAGTGTACTGTCTCTTTAAGAACTTAACTTTTGAATTGGAGGCTGGAAAGCGCAGTATAGCACTGTCAAGACACCCTAAGAAGGTTCCCAGGGTGATTTTAAATATGTATGGGGTTTATAATTGTAGTGGGCAATGGTATAAGGTTATTTTTGGCCATTTTATGTGAAAGTGTACTGTCTCTTTAGGAAACTTAACTTTTGAATTGGGGGCTGGAAATCGCAGTATAGCACTGTCAAGACACCCTAAGAAGGTTCCCAGGGTGATTTTAAATATGTATGGGGTTTATAATTGTAGTGGGCAATGGTATAAGGTTATTTTTGCCCATTTTATATGTAAGTGTACTGTCTCTTTAAGAAAGTTAACTTTTGAATTGGGGGCTGGAAATCGCAGTATAGCACTGTCAAGACACCCTAAGAAGGTTCCCAGGGTGATTTTAAATATGTATGGGGTTTATAATTGTATTGGGCAATGGTATAAGGTTATTTTTGGCCATTTTATATGAAAGTGTACTGTCTCTTTAAGAAACTTAACTTTTGAATTGGGGGCTGGAAATTGCAGTATAGCACTGTCAAGATACCCTAAGAAGGTTCCCAGGGTGATTTTAAATATGTATGGGGTTTATAATTGTAGTGGGCAATGGTATAAGGATATTTTTGGCCATTTTATATGAAAGTGTACTGTCTCTTTAAGAAATTTCACTTTTGAATTGTGGGCTGGAAATTGCAGTATAGCACTGTCAAGACACCCTAAGAAGGTTCCCAGGGTGATTTTAAATATGTATGGGGTTTATAATTGTAGTTGTCAATGGTATAAGGTTATTTTTGGCCATTTTATATGAAAGTGTACTGTCTCTTTAAGAAACTTAACTTTTGAATTAGGGGCTGGAAATCACAGTATAGCACTGTCAAGACACCCTAAGAAGGTTCCCAGGGTGATTTTAAATATGTATGGGGTTTATAATTGTAGTGGGCAATGGTATAAGGTTATTTTTGGCCATTTTATATGAAAGTGTACTGTCTTTTTAAGAAACTTAACTTTTGAATTGGGGGCTGGAAATCGCAGTATAGCACTGTCAAGACACCCTAAGATGGTTCCCAGGGTGATTTTAAATATGGATGGGGTTTATAATTGTAGTGGGCAATGGTATAAGGTTATTTTTGGCCATTTTATATGTAAGTGTACTGTCTCTTTAAGAAATTTCACTTTTGAATTGTGGGCTGGAAATTGCAGTATAGCACTGTCAAGACACCCTAAGAAGGTTCCCAGGGTGATTTTAAATATGTATGGGGTTTATAATTGTAGTTGTCAACGGTATAAGGTTATTTTTGGCCATTTTATATGAAAGTGTACTGTCTCTTTAAGAAACTTAACTTTTGAATTGGGGGCTGGAAATCGCAGTATAGCACTGTCAAGACACCCTAAGAAGGTTCCCAGGGTGATTTTAAATATGTATGGGGTTTATAATTGTAGTGGGCAATGGTATAAGGTTATTTTTGGCCATTTTATATGAAAGTGTACTGTCTTTTTAAGAAACGTAACTTTTGAATTGGGGGCTGGAAATCGCAGTATAGCACTGTCAAGATACCCTAAGAAGGTTCCCAGGGTGATTTTAAATATGTATGGGGTTTATAATTGTAGTTGTCAATGGTATAAGGTTATTTTTGGCCATTTTATATGAAAGTGTACTGTCTCTTTAAGAACTTAACTTTTGAATTGGAGGCTGGAAAGCGCAGTATAGCACTGTCAAGACACCCTAAGAAGGTTCCCAGGGTGATTTTAAATATGTATGGGGTTTATAATTGTAGTGGGCAATGGTATAAGGTTATTTTTGGCCATTTTATGTGAAAGTGTACTGTCTCTTTAGGAAACTTAACTTTTGAATTGGGGGCTGGAAATCGCAGTATAGCACTGTCAAGACACCCTAAGAAGGTTCCCAGGGTGATTTTAAATATGTATGGGGTTTATAATTGTAGTGGGCAATGGTATAAGGTTATTTTTGCCCATTTTATATGTAAGTGTACTGTCTCTTTAAGAAAGTTAACTTTTGAATTGGGGGCTGGAAATCGCAGTATAGCACTGTCAAGACACCCTAAGAAGGTTCCCAGGGTGATTTTAAATATGTATGGGGTTTATAATTGTATTGGGCAATGGTATAAGGTTATTTTTGGCCATTTTATATGAAAGTGTACTGTCTCTTTAAGAAACTTAACTTTTGAATTGGGGGCTGGAAATTGCAGTATAGCACTGTCAAGATACCCTAAGAAGGTTCCCAGGGTGATTTTAAATATGTATGGGGTTTATAATTGTAGTGGGCAATGGTATAAGGATATTTTTGGCCATTTTATATGAAAGTGTACTGTCTCTTTAAGAAATTTCACTTTTGAATTGTGGGCTGGAAATTGCAGTATAGCACTGTCAAGACACCCTAAGAAGGTTCCCAGGGTGATTTTAAATATGTATGGGGTTTATAATTGTAGTTGTCAACGGTATAAGGTTATTTTTGGCCATTTTATATGAAATTGTACTGTCTCTTTAAGAAACTTAACTTTTGAATTGGGGGCTGGAAATCGCAGTATAGCACTGTCAAGACACCCTAAGAAGGTTCCCAGGGTGATTTTAAATATGTATGGGGTTTATAATTGTAGTTGTCAATGGTATAAGGTTATTTTTGGCCATTTTATATGAAAGTGTACTGTCTCTTTAAGAAACTTAACTTTTGAATTAGGGGCTGGAAATCACAGTATAGCACTGTCAAGACACCCTAAGAAGGTTCCCAGGGTGATTTTAAATATGTATGGGGTTTATAATTGTAGTGGGCAATGGTATAAGGTTATTTTTGGCCATTTTATATGAAAGTGTACTGTCTTTTTAAGAAACTTAACTTTTGAATTGGGGGCTGGAAATCGCAGTATAGCACTGTCAAGACACCCTAAGAAGGTTCCCAGGGTGATTTTAAATATGTATGGGGTTTATAATTGTATTGGGCAATGGTATAAGGTTATTTTTGGCCATTTTATATGAAAGTGTACTGTCTCTTTAAGAAACTTAACTTTTGAATTGGGGGCTGGAAATTGCAGTATAGCACTGTCAAGATACCCTAAGAAGGTTCCCAGGGTGATTTTAAATATGTATGGGGTTTATAATTGTAGTGGGCAATGGTATAAGGATATTTTTGGCCATTTTATATGAAAGTGTACTGTCTCTTTAAGAAATTTCACTTTTGAATTGTGGGCTGGAAATTGCAGTATAGCACTGTCAAGACACCCTAAGAAGGTTCCCAGGGTGATTTTAAATATGTATGGGGTTTATAATTGTAGTTGTCAACGGTATAAGGTTATTTTTGGCCATTTTATATGAAAGTGTACTGTCTCTTTAAGAAACTTAACTTTTGAATTGGGGGCTGGAAATCGCAGTATAGCACTGTCAAGACACCTTAAGAAGGTTCCCAGGGTGATTTTAAATATGTATGGGGTTTATAATTGTAGTTGTCAATGGTATAAGGTTATTTTTGGCCATTTTATATGAAAGTGTACTGTCTCTTTAAGAAACTTAACTTTTGAATTAGGGGCTGGAAATCACAGTATAGCACTGTCAAGACACCCTAAGAAGGTTCCCAGGGTGATTTTAAATATGTATGGGGTTTATAATTGTAGTGGGCAATGGTATAAGGTTATTTTTGGCCATTTTATATGAAAGTGTACTGTCTTTTTAAGAAACTTAACTTTTGAATTGGGGGCTGGAAATCGCAGTATAGCACTGTCAAGACACCCTAAGATGGTTCCCAGGGTGATTTTAAATATGGATGGGGTTTATAATTGTAGTGGGCAATGGTATAAGGTTATTTTTGGCCATTTTATATGAAAGTGTACTGTCTCTTTAAGAAACTTAACTTTTGAATTGGGGGCTGGAAATTGCAGTATAGCACTGTCAAGATACCCTAAGAAGGTTCCCAGGGTGATTTTAAATATGTATGGGGTTTATAATTGTAGTGGGCAATGGTATAAGGTTATTTTTGGCCATTTTATATGAAAGTGTACTGTCTCTTTAAGAAATTTCACTTTTGAATTGTGGGCTGGAAATTGCAGTATAGCACTGTCAAGACACCCTAAGAAGGTTCCCAGGGTGATTTTAAATATGTATGGGGTTTATAATTGTAGTTGTCAACGGTATAAGGTTATTTTTGGCCATTTTATATGAAATTGTACTGTCTCTTTAAGAAACTTAACTTTTGAATTGGGGGCTGGAAATCGCAGTATAGCACTGTCAAGACACCCTAAGAAGGTTCCCAGGGTGATTTTAAATATGTATGGGGTTTATAATTGTAGTTGTCAATGGTATAAGGTTATTTTTGGCCATTTTATATGAAAGTGTACTGTCTCTTTAAGAAACTTAACTTTTGAATTAGGGGCTGGAAATCACAGTATAGCACTGTCAAGACACCCTAAGAAGGTTCCCAGGGTGATTTTAAATATGTATGGGGTTTATAATTGTAGTGGGCAATGGTATAAGGTTATTTTTGGCCATTTTATATGAAAGTGTACTGTCTTTTTAAGAAACTTAACTTTTGAATTGGGGGCTGGAAATCGCAGTATAGCACTGTCAAGACACCCTAAGAAGGTTCCCAGGGTGATTTTAAATATGTATGGGGTTTATAATTGTATTGGGCAATGGTATAAGGTTATTTTTGGCCATTTTATATGAAAGTGTACTGTCTCTTTAAGAAACTTAACTTTTGAATTGGGGGCTGGAAATTGCAGTATAGCACTGTCAAGATACCCTAAGAAGGTTCCCAGGGTGATTTTAAATATGTATGGGGTTTATAATTGTAGTGGGCAATGGTATAAGGATATTTTTGGCCATTTTATATGAAAGTGTACTGTCTCTTTAAGAAATTTCACTTTTGAATTGTGGGCTGGAAATTGCAGTATAGCACTGTCAAGACACCCTAAGAAGGTTCCCAGGGTGATTTTAAATATGTATGGGGTTTATAATTGTAGTTGTCAACGGTATAAGGTTATTTTTGGCCATTTTATATGAAAGTGTACTGTCTCTTTAAGAAACTTAACTTTTGAATTGGGGGCTGGAAATCGCAGTATAGCACTGTCAAGACACCCTAAGAAGGTTCCCAGGGTGATTTTAAATATGTATGGGGTTTATAATTGTAGTTGTCAATGGTATAAGGTTATTTTTGGCCATTTTATATGAAAGTGTACTGTCTCTTTAAGAAACTTAACTTTTGAATTAGGGGCTGGAAATCACAGTATAGCACTGTCAAGACACCCTAAGAAGGTTCCCAGGGTGATTTTAAATATGTATGGGGTTTATAATTGTAGTGGGCAATGGTATAAGGTTATTTTTGGCCATTTTATATGAAAGTGTACTGTCTTTTTAAGAAACTTAACTTTTGAATTGGGGGCTGGAAATCGCAGTATAGCACTGTCAAGACACCCTAAGATGGTTCCCAGGGTGATTTTAAATATGGATGGGGTTTATAATTGTAGTGGGCAATGGTATAAGGTTATTTTTGGCCATTTTATATGAAAGTGTACTGTCTCTTTAAGAAACTTAACTTTTGAATTGGGGGCTGGAAATCGCAGTATAGCACTGTCAAGACACCCTAAGAAGGTTCCCAGGGTGATTTTAAATATGTATGGGGTTTATAATTGTAGTTGTCAATGGTATAAGGTTATTTTTGGCCATTTTATATGAAAGTGTACTGTCTCTTTAAGAACTTAACTTTTGAATTGGAGGCTGGAAAGCGCAGTATAGCACTGTCAAGACACCCTAAGAAGGTTCCCAGGGTGATTTTAAATATGTATGGGGTTTATAATTGTAGTGGGCAATGGTATAAGGTTATTTTTGGCCATTTTATGTGAAAGTGTACTGTCTCTTTAGGAAACTTAACTTTTGAATTGGGGGCTGGAAATCGCAGTATAGCACTGTTAAGACACCCTAAGAAGGTTCCCAGGGTGATTTTAAATATGTATGGGGTTTATAATTGTAGTGGGCAATGGTATAAGGTTATTTTTGCCCATTTTATATGTAAGTGTACTGTCTCTTTAAGAAAGTTAACTTTTGAATTGGGGGCTGGAAATCGCAGTATAGCACTGTCAAGACACCCTAGGAAGGTTCCCAGGGTGATTTTAAATATGTATGGGGTTTATAATTGTATTGGGCAATGGTATAAGGTTATTTTTGGCCATTTTATATGAAAGTGTACTGTCTCTTTAAGAAACTTAACTTTTGAATTGGGGGCTGGAAATTGCAGTATAGCACTGTCAAGATACCCTAAGAAGGTTCCCAGGGTGATTTAAAATATGTATGGGGTTTATAATTGTAGTGGGCAATGGTATAACGATATTTTTGGCCATTTTATATGAAAGTGTACTGTCTCTTTAAGAAATTTCACTTTTGAATTGTGGGCTGGAAATTGCAGTATAGCACTGTCAAGACACCCTAAGAAGGTTCCCAGGGTGATTTTAAATATGTATGGGGTTTATAATTGTAGTTGTCAATGGTATAAGGTTATTTTTGGCCATTTTATATGAAAGTGTACTGTCTCTTTAAGAAACTTAACTTTTGAATTAGGGGCTGGAAATCACAGTATAGCACTGTCAAGACACCCTAAGAAGGTTCCCAGGGTGATTTTAAATATGTATGGGGTTTATAATTGTAGTGGGCAATGGTATAAGGTTATTTTTGGCCATTTTATATGAAAGTGTACTGTCTTTTTAAGAAACTTAACTTTTGAATTGGGGGCTGGAAATCGCAGTATAGCACTGTCAAGACACCCTAAGATGGTTCCCAGGGTGATTTTAAATATGGATGGGGTTTATAATTGTAGTGGGCAATGGTATAAGGTTATTTTTGGCCATTTTATATGAAAGTGTACTGTCTCTTTAAGAAACTTAACTTTTGAATTCGGGGCTGGAAATCGCAGTATAGCACTGTCAAGACACCCTAAGAAGGTTCCCAGGGTGATTTTAAATATGTATGGGGTTTATAATTGTAGTTGTCAATGGTATAAGGTTATTTTTGTCCATTTTATATGAAAGTGTACTGTCTCTTTAAGAACTTAACTTTTGAATTGGAGGCTGGAAAGCGCAGTATAGCACTGTCAAGACACCCTAAGAAGGTTCCCAGGGTGATTTTAAATATGTATGGGGTTTATAATTGTAGTGGGCAATGGTATAAGGTTATTTTTGGCCATTTTATGTGAAAGTGTACTGTCTCTTTAGGAAACTTAACTTTTGAATTGGGGGCTGGAAATCGCAGTATAGCACTGTCAAGACACCCTAAGAAGGTTCCCAGGGTGATTTTAAATATGTATGGGGTTTATAATTGTAGTGGGCAATGGTATAAGGTTATTTTTGCCCATTTTATATGTAAGTGTACTGTCTCTTTAAGAAAGTTAACTTTTGAATTGGGGGCTGGAAATCGCAGTATAGCACTGTCAAGACACCCTAAGAAGGTTCCCAGGGTGATTTTAAATATGTATGGGGTTTATAATTGTATTGGGCAATGGTATAAGGTTATTTTTGGCCATTTTATATGAAAGTGTACTGTCTCTTTAAGAAACTTAACTTTTGAATTGGGGGCTGGAAATTGCAGTATAGCACTGTCAAGATACCCTAAGAAGGTTCCCAGGGTGATTTTAAATATGTATGGGGTTTATAATTGTAGTGGGCAATGGTATAAGGATATTTTTGGCCATTTTATATGAAAGTGTACTGTCTCTTTAAGAAATTTCACTTTTGAATTGTGGGCTGGAAATTGCAGTATAGCACTGTCAAGACACCCTAAGAAGGTTCCCAGGGTGATTTTAAATATGTATGGGGTTTATAATTGTAGTTGTCAATGGTATAAGGTTATTTTTGGCCATTTTATATGAAAGTGTACTGTCTCTTTAAGAAACTTAACTTTTGAATTAGGGGCTGGAAATCACAGTATAGCACTGTCAAGACACCCTAAGAAGGTTCCCAGGGTGATTTTAAATATGTATGGGGTTTATAATTGTAGTGGGCAATGGTATAAGGTTATTTTTGGCCATTTTATATGAAAGTGTACTGTCTTTTTAAGAAACTTAACTTTTGAATTGGGGGCTGGAAATCGCAGTATAGCACTGTCAAGACACCCTAAGATGGTTCCCAGGGTGATTTTAAATATGGATGGGGTTTATAATTGTAGTGGGCAATGGTATAAGGTTATTTTTGGCCATTTTATATGAAAGTGTACTGTCTCTTTAAGAAACTTAACTTTTGAATTCGGGGCTGGAAATCGCAGTATAGCACTGTCAAGACACCCTAAGAAGGTTCCCAGGGTGATTTTAAATATGTATGGGGTTTATAATTGTAGTGGGCAATGGTATAAGGTTATTTTTGGCCATTTTATATGTAAGTGTACTGTCTCTTTAAGAAATTTCACTTTTGAATTGGGGGCTGGAAATCGCAGTATAGCACTGTCAAGACACCCTAAGAAGGTTCCCAGGGTGATTTTAAATATGTATGGGGTTTATAATTGTAGTTGTCAACGGTATAAGGTTATTTTTGGCCATTTTATATGAAAGTGTACTGTCTCTTTAAGAAACTTAACTTTTGAATTGGGGGCTGGAAATCGCAGTATAGCACTGTCAAGACACCCTAAGAAGGTTCCCAGGGTGATTTTAAATATGTATGGGGTTTATAATTGTAGTTGTCAATGGTATAAGGTTATTTTTGGCCATTTTATATGAAAGTGTACTGTCTCTTTAAGAAACTTAACTTTTGAATTAGGGGCTGGAAATCACAGTATAGCACTGTCAAGACACCCTAAGAAGGTTCCCAGGGTGATTTTAAATATGTATGGGGTTTATAATTGTAGTGGGCAATGGTATAAGGTTATTTTTGGCCATTTTATATGAAAGTGTACTGTCTTTTTAAGAAACTTAACTTTTGAATTGGGGGCTGGAAATTGCAGTATAGCACTGTCAAGATACCCTAAGAAGGTTCCCAGGGTGATTTTAAATATGTATGGGGTTTATAATTGTAGTGGGCAATGGTATAAGGATATTTTTGGCCATTTTATATGAAAGTGTACTGTCTCTTTAAGAAATTTCACTTTTGAATTGTGGGCTGGAAATTGCAGTATAGCACTGTCAAGACACCCTAAGAAGGTTCCCAGGGTGATTTTAAATATGTATGGGGTTTATAATTGTAGTTGTCAACGGTATAAGGTTATTTTTGGCCATTTTATATGAAAGTGTACTGTCTCTTTAAGAAACTTAACTTTTGAATTGGGGGCTGGAAATCGCAGTATAGCACTGTCAAGACACCCTAAGAAGGTTCCCAGGGTGATTTTAAATATGTATGGGGTTTATAATTGTAGTGGGCAATGGTATAAGGTTATTTTTGGCCATTTTATATGAAAGTGTACTGTCTTTTTAAGAAACTTAACTTTTGAATTGGGGGCTGGAAATCGCAGTATAGCACTGTCAAGACACCCTAAGATGGTTCCCAGGGTGATTTTAAATATGGATGGGGTTTATAATTGTAGTGGGCAATGGTATAAGGTTATTTTTGGCCATTTTATATGAAAGTGTACTGTCTCTTTAAGAAACTTAACTTTTGAATTAGGGGCTGGAAATCGCAGTATAGCACTGTCAAGACACCCTAAGAAGGTTCCCAGGGTGATTTTAAATATGTATGGGGTTTATAATTGTAGTGGGCAATGGTATAAGGTTATTTTTGGCCATTTTATATGAAAGTGTACTGTCTATTTAAGAAATTTCTTTTTTGAATTGGGGGCTGGAAATCGCAGTATAGCACTGTCAAGACACCCTAAGAAGGTTCCCAGGGTGATTTTAAATATGTATGGGTTTTATAATTGTAGTGGGCAATGGTATAAGGTTATTTTTGGCCATTTTATATGAAAGTGTACTGTCTCTTTAAGAAATTTCACTTTTGAATTGTGGGCTGGAAATCGCAGTATAGCACTGTCAAGACACCCTAAGAAGGTTCCCAGGGTGATTTTAAATATGTATGGGGTTTATAATTGTAGTTGTCAATGGTATAAGGTTATTTTTGGCCATTTTATATGAAAGTGTACTGTCTCTTTAAGAAAGTTAACTTTTGAATTGGGGGCTGGAAATCGCAGTATAGCACTGTCAAGACACCCTAAGAAGGTTCCCATGGTGATTTTAAATATGTATGGGGTTTATAATTGTATTGGGGAATGGTATAAGGTTATTTTTGGCCATTTTATATGAAAGTGTACTGTCTCTTTAAGAAATTTCACTTTTGAATTGTGGGCTGGAAATCGCAGTATAGCACTGTCAAGACACCCTAAGAAGGTTCCCAGGGTGATTTTAAATATGTATGGGGTTTATAATTGTAGTTGTCAATGGTATAAGGTTATTTTTGGCCATTTTATATGAAAGTGTACTGTCTCTTTAAGAAACTTAACTTTTGAATTGGTGGCTGGAAATCGCAGTATAGCATTTTCAGGACACCCTGGGAAGGTTCCCAGGGTGATTTTAAAAATGTATGAGGTTTATAATTGTAGTGGGCAATGGTATAAGGTTATTTTTGGCCATTTTATATGAAAGTGTACTGTCTCTTTAAGAAACTTAACTTTTGAATTGGGGGCTGGAAATCGCAGTATAGCACTGTCAAGACACCCTAAGAAGGTTCCCAGGGTGATTTTAAATATGTATGGGGTTTATAATTGTAGTGGGCAATGGTATAAGGTTATTTTTGGCCATTTTATATGAAAGTGTACTGTCTCTTTAAGAAATTTCTTTTTTGAATTGGGGGCTGGAAATCGCAGTATAGCACTGTCAAGACACCCTAAGAAGGTTCCCAGGGTGATTTTAAATATGTATGGGTTTTATAATTGTAGTGGGCAATGGTATAAGGTTATTTTTGGCCATTTTATATGAAAGTGTACTGTCTCTTTAAGAAATTTCACTTTTGAATTGTGGGCTGGAAATCGCAGTATAGCACTGTCAAGACACCCTAAGAAGGTTCCCAGGGTGATTTTAAATATGTATGGGGTTTATAATTGTAGTTGTCAATGGTATAAGGTTATTTTTGGCCATTTTATATGAAAGTGTACTGTCTCTTTAAGAAAGTTAACTTTTGAATTGGGGGCTGGAAATCGCAGTATAGCACTGTCAAGACACCCTAAGAAGGTTCCCATGGTGATTTTAAATATGTATGGGGTTTATAATTGTATTGGGCAATGGTATAAGGTTATTTTTGGCCATTTTATATGAAAGTGTACTGTCTCTTTAAGAAATTTCACTTTTGAATTGTGGGCTGGAAATCGCAGTATAGCACTGTCAAGACACCCTAAGAAGGTTCCCAGGGTGATTTTAAATATGTATGGGGTTTATAATTGTAGTTGTCAATGGTATAAGGTTATTTTTGGCCATTTTATATGAAAGTGTACTGTCTCTTTAAGAAACTTAACTTTTGAATTGGTGGCTGGAAATCGCAGTATAGCATTTTCAGGACACCCTGGGAAGGTTCCCAGGGTGATTTTAAAAATGTATGAGGTTTATAATTGTAGTGGGCAATGGTATAAGGTTATTTTTGGCCATTTTATATGAAAGTGTACTGTCTCCTTAAGAAACTTAACTTTTGAATTGGGGGCTGGAAATCGCAGTATAGCACTGTCAAGACACCCTAAGAAGGTTCCCAGGGTGATTTTAAATATGTATGGGGTTTATAATTGTAGTGGGCAATGGTATAAGGTTATTTTTGGCCATTTTATATGAAAGTGTACTGTCTCTTTAAGAAATTTTTTTTTTAATTGGGGGCTGGAAATCGCAGTATAGCACTGTCAAGACACCCTAAGAAGGTTCCCAGGGTGATTTTAAATATGTATGGGGTTTATAATTGTAGTGGGCAATGGTATAAGGATATTTTTGGCCATTTTATATGAAAGTGTACTGTCTTTTTAAGAAACTTAACTTTTGAATTGGGGGCTGGAAATCGCAGTATAGCACTGTCAAGACACCCTAAGAAGGTTCCCAGGGTGATTTAAAATATGTATGGGGTTTATAATTGTATTGGGCAATGGTATAAGGTTATTTTTGGCCATTTTATATGAAAGTGTACTGTCTCTTTAAGAAACTTAACTTTTGAATTGGGGGCTGGAAATTGCAGTATAGCACTGTCAAGATACCCTAAGAAGGTTCCCAGGGTGATTTTAAATATGTATGGGGTTTATAATTGTAGTGGGCAATGGTATAAGGATATTTTTGGCCATTTTATATGAAAGTGTACTGTCTCTTTAAGAAATTTCACTTTTGAATTGTGGGCTGGAAATTGCAGTATAGCACTGTCAAGACACCCTAAGAAGGTTCCCAGGGTGATTTTAAATATGTATGGGGTTTATAATTGTAGTTGTCAACGGTATAAGGTTATTTTTGGCCATTTTATATGAAAGTGTACTGTCTCTTTAAGAAACTTAACTTTTGAATTGGAGGCTGGAAATTGCAGTATAGCACTGTCAAGACACCCTAAGAAGGTTCCCAGGGTGATTTTAAATATGTATGGGGTTTATAATTGTAGTTGTCAATGGTATAAGGTTATTTTTGGCCATTTTATATGAAAGTGTACTGTCTCTTTAAGAAACTTAACTTTTGAATTAGGGGCTGGAAATCACAGTATAGCACTGTCAAGACACCCTAAGAAGGTTCCCAGGGTGATTTTAAATATGTATGGGGTTTATAATTGTAGTGGGCAATGGTATAAGGTTATTTTTGGCCATTTTATATGAAAGTGTACTGTCTTTTTAAGAAACTTAACTTTTGAATTGGGGGCTGGAAATCGCAGTATAGCACTGTCAAGACACCCTAAGATGGTTCCCAGGGTGATTTTAAATATGGATGGGGTTTATAATTGTAGTGGGCAATGGTATAAGGTTATTTTTGGCCATTTTATATGAAAGTGTACTGTCTCTTTAAGAAACTTAACTTTTGAATTCGGGGCTGGAAATCGCAGTATAGCACTGTCAAGACACCCTAAGAAGGTTCCCAGGGTGATTTTAAATATGTATGGGGTTTATAATTGTAGTTGTCAATGGTATAAGGTTATTTTTGGCCATTTTATATGAAAGTGTACTGTCTCTTTAAGAACTTAACTTTTGAATTGGAGGCTGGAAAGCGCAGTATAGCACTGTCAAGACACCCTAAGAAGGTTCCCAGGGTGATTTTAAATATGTATGGGGTTTATAATTGTAGTGGGCAATGGTATAAGGTTATTTTTGGCCATTTTATGTGAAAGTGTACTGTCTCTTTAGGAAACTTAACTTTTGAATTGGGGGCTGGAAATCGCAGTATAGCACTGTCAAGACACCCTAAGAAGGTTCCCAGGGTGATTTTAAATATGTATGGGGTTTATAATTGTAGTGGGCAATGGTATAAGGTTATTTTTGCCCATTTTATATGTAAGTGTACTGTCTCTTTAAGAAAGTTAACTTTTGAATTGGGGGCTGGAAATCGCAGTATAGCACTGTCAAGACACCCTAGGAAGGTTCCCAGGGTGATTTTAAATATGTATGGGGTTTATAATTGTATTGGGCAATGGTATAAGGTTATTTTTGGCCATTTTATATGAAAGTGTACTGTCTCTTTAAGAAACTTAACTTTTGAATTGGGGGCTGGAAATTGCAGTATAGCACTGTCAAGATACCCTAAGAAGGTTCCCAGGGTGATTTTAAATATGTATGGGGTTTATAATTGTAGTGGGCAATGGTATAAGGATATTTTTGGCCATTTTATATGAAAGTGTACTGTCTCTTTAAGAAATTTCACTTTTGAATTGTGGGCTGGAAATTGCAGTATAGCACTGTCAAGACACCCTAAGAAGGTTCCCAGGGTGATTTTAAATATGTATGGGGTTTATAATTGTAGTTGTCAACGGTATAAGGTTATTTTTGGCCATTTTATATGAAAGTGTACTGTCTCTTTAAGAAACTTAACTTTTGAATTGGGGGCTGGAAATCGCAGTATAGCACTGTCAAGACACCCTAAGAAGGTTCCCAGGGTGATTTTAAATATGTATGGGGTTTATAATTGTAGTGGGCAATGGTATAAGGTTATTTTTGGCCATTTTATATGAAAGTGTACTGTCTCTTTAAGAAATTTCTTTTTTGAATTGGGGGCTGGAAATCGCAGTATAGCACTGTCAAGACACCCTAAGAAGGTTCCCAGGGTGATTTTAAATATGTATGGGTTTTATAATTGTAGTGGGCAATGGTATAAGGTTATTTTTGGCCATTTTATATGAAAGTGTACTGTCTCTTTAAGAAATTTCACTTTTGAATTGTGGGCTGGAAATCGCAGTATAGCACTGTCAAGACACCCTAAGAAGGTTCCCAGGGTGATTTTAAATATGTATGGGGTTTATAATTGTAGTTGTCAATGGTATAAGGTTATTTTTGGCCATTTTATATGAAAGTGTACTGTCTCTTTAAGAAAGTTAACTTTTGAATTGGGGGCTGGAAATCGCAGTATAGCACTGTCAAGACACCCTAAGAAGGTTCCCATGGTGATTTTAAATATGTATGGGGTTTATAATTGTATTGGGCAATGGTATAAGGTTATTTTTGGCCATTTTATATGAAAGTGTACTGTCTCTTTAAGAAATTTCACTTTTGAATTGTGGGCTGGAAATCGCAGTATAGCACTGTCAAGACACCCTAAGAAGGTTCCCAGGGTGATTTTAAATATGTATGGGGTTTATAATTGTAGTTGTCAATGGTATAAGGTTATTTTTGGCCATTTTATATGAAAGTGTACTGTCTCTTTAAGAAACTTAACTTTTGAATTGGTGGCTGGAAATCGCAGTATAGCATTTTCAGGACACCCTGGGAAGGTTCCCAGGGTGATTTTAAAAATGTATGAGGTTTATAATTGTAGTGGGCAATGGTATAAGGTTATTTTTGGCCATTTTATATGAAAGTGTACTGTCTCCTTAAGAAACTTAACTTTTGAATTGGGGGCTGGAAATCGCAGTATAGCACTGTCAAGACACCCTAAGAAGGTTCCCAGGGTGATTTTAAATATGTATGGGGTTTATAATTGTAGTGGGCAATGGTATAAGGTTATTTTTGGCCATTTTATATGAAAGTGTACTGTCTCTTTAAGAAATTTTTTTTTTAATTGGGGGCTGGAAATCGCAGTATAGCACTGTCAAGACACCCTAAGAAGGTTCCCAGGGTGATTTTAAATATGTATGGGGTTTATAATTGTAGTGGGCAATGGTATAAGGATATTTTTGGCCATTTTATATGAAAGTGTACTGTCTTTTTAAGAAACTTAACTTTTGAATTGGGGGCTGGAAATCGCAGTATAGCACTGTCAAGACACCCTAAGAAGGTTCCCAGGGTGATTTAAAATATGTATGGGGTTTATAATTGTATTGGGCAATGGTATAAGGTTATTTTTGGCCATTTTATATGAAAGTGTACTGTCTCTTTAAGAAACTTAACTTTTGAATTGGGGGCTGGAAATTGCAGTATAGCACTGTCAAGATACCCTAAGAAGGTTCCCAGGGTGATTTTAAATATGTATGGGGTTTATAATTGTAGTGGGCAATGGTATAAGGATATTTTTGGCCATTTTATATGAAAGTGTACTGTCTATTTAAGAAATTTCACTTTTGAATTGTGGGCTGGAAATTGCAGTATAGCACTGTCAAGACACCCTAAGAAGGTTCCCAGGGTGATTTTAAATATGTATGGGGTTTATAATTGTAGTTGTCAACGGTATAAGGTTATTTTTGGCCATTTTATATGAAAGTGTACTGTCTCTTTAAGAAACTTAACTTTTGAATTGGAGGCTGGAAATTGCAGTATAGCACTGTCAAGACACCCTAAGAAGGTTCCCAGGGTGATTTTAAATATGTATGGGGTTTATAATTGTAGTTGTCAATGGTATAAGGTTATTTTTGGCCATTTTATATGAAAGTGTACTGTCTCTTTAAGAAACTTAACTTTTGAATTAGGGGCTGGAAATCACAGTATAGCACTGTCAAGACACCCTAAGAAGGTTCCCAGGGTGATTTTAAATATGTATGGGGTTTATAATTGTAGTGGGCAATGGTATAAGGTTATTTTTGGCCATTTTATATGAAAGTGTACTGTCTTTTTAAGAAACTTAACTTTTGAATTGGGGGCTGGAAATCGCAGTATAGCACTGTCAAGACACCCTAAGATGGTTCCCAGGGTGATTTTAAATATGGATGGGGTTTATAATTGTAGTGGGCAATGGTATAAGGTTATTTTTGGCCATTTTATATGAAAGTGTACTGTCTCTTTAAGAAACTTAACTTTTGAATTCGGGGCTGGAAATCGCAGTATAGCACTGTCAAGACACCCTAAGAAGGTTCCCAGGGTGATTTTAAATATGTATGGGGTTTATAATTGTAGTTGTCAATGGTATAAGGTTATTTTTGGCCATTTTATATGAAAGTGTACTGTCTCTTTAAGAACTTAACTTTTGAATTGGAGGCTGGAAAGCGCAGTATAGCACTGTCAAGACACCCTAAGAAGGTTCCCAGGGTGATTTTAAATATGTATGGGGTTTATAATTGTAGTGGGCAATGGTATAAGGTTATTTTTGGCCATTTTATGTGAAAGTGTACTGTCTCTTTAGGAAACTTAACTTTTGAATTGGGGGCTGGAAATCGCAGTATAGCACTGTCAAGACACCCTAAGAAGGTTCCCAGGGTGATTTTAAATATGTATGGGGTTTATAATTGTAGTGGGCAATGGTATAAGGTTATTTTTGCCCATTTTATATGTAAGTGTACTGTCTCTTTAAGAAAGTTAACTTTTGAATTGGGGGCTGGAAATCGCAGTATAGCACTGTCAAGACACCCTAGGAAGGTTCCCAGGGTGATTTTAAATATGTATGGGGTTTATAATTGTATTGGGCAATGGTATAAGGTTATTTTTGGCCATTTTATATGAAAGTGTACTGTCTCTTTAAGAAACTTAACTTTTGAATTGGGGGCTGGAAATTGCAGTATAGCACTGTCAAGATACCCTAAGAAGGTTCCCAGGGTGATTTTAAATATGTATGGGGTTTATAATTGTAGTGGGCAATGGTATAAGGATATTTTTGGCCATTTTATATGAAAGTGTACTGTCTCTTTAAGAAATTTCACTTTTGAATTGTGGGCTGGAAATTGCAGTATAGCACTGTCAAGACACCCTAAGAAGGTTCCCAGGGTGATTTTAAATATGTATGGGGTTTATAATTGTAGTTGTCAACGGTATAAGGTTATTTTTGGCCATTTTATATGAAAGTGTACTGTCTCTTTAAGAAACTTAACTTTTGAATTGGGGGCTGGAAATCGCAGTATAGCACTGTCAAGACACCCTAAGAAGGTTCCCAGGGTGATTTTAAATATGTATGGGGTTTATAATTGTAGTTGTCAATGGTATAAGGTTATTTTTGGCCATTTTATATGAAAGTGTACTGTCTCTTTAAGAAACTTAACTTTTGAATTAGGGGCTGGAAATCACAGTATAGCACTGTCAAGACACCCTAAGAAGGTTCCCAGGGTGATTTTAAATATGTATGGGGTTTATAATTGTAGTGGGCAATGGTATAAGGTTATTTTTGGCCATTTTATATGAAAGTGTACTGTCTTTTTAAGAAACTTAACTTTTGAATTGGGGGCTGGAAATCGCAGTATAGCACTGTCAAGACACCCTAAGATGGTTCCCAGGGTGATTTTAAATATGGATGGGGTTTATAATTGTAGTGGGCAATGGTATAAGGTTATTTTTGGCCATTTTATATGAAAGTGTACTGTCTCTTTAAGAAACTTAACTTTTGAATTCGGGGCTGGAAATCGCAGTATAGCACTGTCAAGACACCCTAAGAAGGTTCCCAGGGTGATTTTAAATATGTATGGGGTTTATAATTGTAGTTGTCAATGGTATAAGGTTATTTTTGGCCATTTTATATGAAAGTGTACTGTCTCTTTAAGAACTTAACTTTTGAATTGGAGGCTGGAAAGCGCAGTATAGCACTGTCAAGACACCCTAAGAAGGTTCCCAGGGTGATTTTAAATATGTATGGGGTTTATAATTGTAGTGGGCAATGGTATAAGGTTATTTTTGGCCATTTTATGTGAAAGTGTACTGTCTCTTTAGGAAACTTAACTTTTGAATTGGGGGCTGGAAATCGCAGTATAGCACTGTCAAGACACCCTAAGAAGGTTCCCAGGGTGATTTTAAATATGTATGGGGTTTATAATTGTAGTGGGCAATGGTATAAGGTTATTTTTGCCCATTTTATATGTAAGTGTACTGTCTCTTTAAGTAAGTTAACTTTTGAATTGGGGGCTGGAAATCGCAGTATAGCACTGTCAAGACACCCTAAGAAGGTTCCCAGGGTGATTTTAAATATGTATGGGGTTTATAATTGTATTGGGCAATGGTATAAGGTTATTTTTGGCCATTTTATATGAAAGTGTACTGTCTCTTTAAGAAACTTAACTTTTGAATTGGGGGCTGGAAATTGCAGTATAGCACTGTCAAGATACCCTAAGAAGGTTCCCAGGGTGATTTTAAATATGTATGGGGTTTATAATTGTAGTGGGCAATGGTATAAGGATATTTTTGGCCATTTTATATGAAAGTGTACTGTCTCTTTAAGAAATTTCACTTTTGAATTGTGGGCTGGAAATTGCAGTATAGCACTGTCAAGACACCCTAAGAAGGTTCCCAGGGTGATTTTAAATATGTATGGGGTTTATAATTGTAGTTGTCAACGGTATAAGGTTATTTTTGGCCATTTTATATGAAATTGTACTGTCTCTTTAAGAAACTTAACTTTTGAATTGGGGGCTGGAAATCGCAGTATAGCACTGTCAAGACACCCTAAGAAGGTTCCCAGGGTGATTTTAAATATGGATGGGGTTTATAATTGTAGTGGGCAATGGTATAAGGTTATTTTTGGCCATTTTATATGAAAGTGTACTGTCTCTTTAAGAAACTTAACTTTTGAATTCGGGGCTGGAAATCGCAGTATAGCACTGTCAAGACACCCTAAGAAGGTTCCCAGGGTGATTTTAAATATGTATGGGGTTTATAATTGTAGTGGGCAATGGTATAAGGTTATTTTTGGCCATTTTATATGTAAGTGTACTGTCTCTTTAAGAAATTTCACTTTTGAATTGTGGGCTGGAAATTGCAGTATAGCACTGTCAAGACACCCTAAGAAGGTTCCCAGGGTGATTTTAAATATGTATGGGGTTTATAATTGTAGTTGTCAACGGTATAAGGTTATTTTTGGCCATTTTATATGAAAGTGTACTGTCTCTTTAAGAAACTTAACTTTTGAATTGGGGGCTGGAAATCGCAGTATAGCACTGTCAAGACACCCTAAGAAGGTTCCCAGGGTGATTTTAAATATGTATGGGGTTTATAATTGTAGTGGGCAATGGTATAAGGTTATTTTTGGCCATTTTATATGAAAGTGTACTGTCTTTTTAAGAAACGTAACTTTTGAATTGGGGGCTGGAAATCGCAGTATAGCACTGTCAAGACACCCTAAGATGGTTCCCAGGGTGATTTTAAATATGGATGGGGTTTATAATTGTAGTGGGCAATGGTATAAGGTTATTTTTGGCCATTTTATATGTAAGTGTACTGTCTCTTTAAGAAAGTTAACTTTTGATTTGGGGGCTGGAAATCGCAGTATAGCACTGTCAAGACACCCTAAGAAGGTTCCCAGGGTGATTTTAAATATGTATGGGGTTTATAATTGTATTGGGCAATGGTACAAGGTTATTTTTGGCCATTTTATATGAAAGTGTACTGTCTCTTTAAGAAATTTCACTTTTGAATTGTGGGCTGGAAATCGCAGTATAGCACTGTCAAGACACCCTAAGAAGGTTCCCAGGGTGATTTTAAATATGTATGGGGTTTATAATTGTAGTTGTCAATGGTATAAGGTTATTTTTGGCCATTTTATATGAAAGTGTACTGTCTCTTTAAGAAACTTAACTTTTGAATTGGGGGCTGGAAATCGCAGTATAGCACTGTCAAGACACCCTAAGAAGGTTCCCAGGGTGATTTTAAATATGTATGGGGTTTATAATTGTAGTGGGCAATGGTATAAGGTTATTTTTGGCCATTTTATATGAAAGTGTACTGTCTCTTTAAGAAACTTAACTTTTGAATTAGGGGCTGGAAATCACAGTATAGCACTGTCAAGACACCCTAAGAAGGTTCCCAGGGTGATTTTAAATATGTATGGGGTTTATAATTGTAGTGGGCAATGGTATAAGGTTATTTTTGGCCATTTTATATGAAAGTGTACTGTCTTTTTAAGAAACTTAACTTTTGAATTGGGGGCTGGAAATCGCAGTATAGCACTGTCAAGACACCCTAAGATGGTTCCCAGGGTGATTTTAAATATGGATGGGGTTTATAATTGTAGTGGGCAATGGTATAAGGTTATTTTTGGCCATTTTATATGAAAGTGTACTGTCTCTTTAAGAAACTTAACTTTTGAATTCGGGGCTGGAAATCGCAGTATAGCACTGTCAAGACACCCTAAGAAGGTTCCCAGGGTGATTTTAAATATGTATGGGGTTTATAATTGTAGTGGGCAATGGTATAAGGTTATTTTTGGCCATTTTATATGTAAGTGTACTGTCTCTTTAAGAAATTTCACTTTTGAATTGTGGGCTGGAAATTGCAGTATAGCACTGTCAAGACACCCTAAGAAGGTTCCCAGGGTGATTTTAAATATGTATGGGGTTTATAATTGTAGTTGTCAACGGTATAAGGTTATTTTTGGCCATTTTATATGAAAGTGTACTGTCTCTTTAAGAAACTTAACTTTTGAATTGGGGGCTGGAAATCGCAGTATAGCACTGTCAAGACACCCTAAGAAGGTTCCCAGGGTGATTTTAAATATGTATGGGGTTTATAATTGTAGTGGGCAATGGTATAAGGTTATTTTTGGCCATTTTATATGAAAGTGTACTGTCTTTTTAAGAAACGTAACTTTTGAATTGGGGGCTGGAAATCGCAGTATAGCACTGTCAAGACACCCTAAGATGGTTCCCAGGGTGATTTTAAATATGGATGGGGTTTATAATTGTAGTGGGCAATGGTATAAGGTTATTTTTGGCCATTTTATATGTAAGTGTACTGTCTCTTTAAGAAAGTTAACTTTTGATTTGGGGGCTGGAAATCGCAGTATAGCACTGTCAAGACACCCTAAGAAGGTTCCCAGGGTGATTTTAAATATGTATGGGGTTTATAATTGTATTGGGCAATGGTACAAGGTTATTTTTGGCCATTTTATATGAAAGTGTACTGTCTCTTTAAGAAATTTCACTTTTGAATTGTGGGCTGGAAATCGCAGTATAGCACTGTCAAGACACCCTAAGAAGGTTCCCAGGGTGATTTTAAATATGTATGGGGTTTATAATTGTAGTTGTCAATGGTATAAGGTTATTTTTGGCCATTTTATATGAAAGTGTACTGTCTCTTTAAGAAACTTAACTTTTGAATTGGGGGCTGGAAATCGCAGTATAGCACTGTCAAGACACCCTAAGAAGGTTCCCAGGGTGATTTTAAATATGTATGGGGTTTATAATTGTAGTGGGCAATGGTATAAGGTTATTTTTGGCCATTTTATATGAAAGTGTACTGTCTCTTTAAGAAACTTAACTTTTGAATTGGGGGCTGGAAATCGCAGTATAGCACTGTCAAGACACCCTAAGAAGGTTCCCAGGGTGATTTTAAATATGTATGGGGTTTATAATTGTAGTGGGCAATGGTATAAGGTTATTTTTGGCCATTTTATATGAAAGTGTACTGTCTGTTTAAGAAATTTCTTTTTTGAATTGGGGGCTGGAAATCGCAGTATAGCACTGTCAAGACACCCTAAGAAGGTTCCCAGGGTGATTTTAAATATGTATGGGTTTTATAATTGTAGTGGGCAATGGTATAAGGTTATTTTTGGCCATTTTATATGAAAGTGTACTGTCTCTTTAAGAAATTTCACTTTTGAATTGTGGGCTGGAAATCGCAGTATAGCACTGTCAAGACACCCTAAGAAGGTTCCCAGGGTGATTTTAAATATGTATGGGGTTTATAATTGTAGTTGTCAATGGTATAAGGTTATTTTTGGCCATTTTATATGAAAGTGTACTGTCTCTTTAAGAAAGTTAACTTTTGAATTGGGGGCTGGAAATCGCAGTATAGCACTGTCAAGACACCCTAAGAAGGTTCCCATGGTGATTTTAAATATTTATGGGGTTTATAATTGTATTGGGGAATGGTATAAGGTTATTTTTGGCCATTTTATATGAAAGTGTACTGTCTCTTTAAGAAATTTCACTTTTGAATTGTGGGCTGGAAATCGCAGTATAGCACTGTCAAGACACCCTAAGAAGGTTCCCAGGGTGATTTTAAATATGTATGGGGTTTATAATTGTAGTTGTCAATGGTATAAGGTTATTTTTGGCCATTTTATATGAAAGTGTACTGTCTCTTTAAGAAACTTAACTTTTGAATTGGTGGCTGGAAATCGCAGTATAGCATTTTCAGGACACCCTGGGAAGGTTCCCAGGGTGATTTTAAAAATGTATGAGGTTTATAATTGTAGTGGGCAATGGTATAAGGTTATTTTTGGCCATTTTATATGAAAGTGTACTGTCTCTTTAAGAAACTTAACTTTTGAATTGGAGGCTGGAAATTGCAGTATAGCACTGTCAAGACACCCTAAGAAGGTTCCCAGGGTGATTTTAAATATGTATGGGGTTTATAATTGTAGTTGTCAATGGTATAAGGTTATTTTTGGCCATTTTATATGAAAGTGTACTGTCTCTTTAAGAAACTTAACTTTTGAATTAGGGGCTGGAAATCACAGTATAGCACTGTCAAGACACCCTAAGAAGGTTCCCAGGGTGATTTTAAATATGTATGGGGTTTATAATTGTAGTGGGCAATGGTATAAGGTTATTTTTGGCCATTTTATATGAAAGTGTACTGTCTTTTTAAGAAACTTAACTTTTGAATTGGGGGCTGGAAATCGCAGTATAGCACTGTCAAGACACCCTAAGATGGTTCCCAGGGTGATTTTAAATATGGATGGGGTTTATAATTGTAGTGGGCAATGGTATAAGGTTATTTTTGGCCATTTTATATGAAAGTGTACTGTCTCTTTAAGAAACTTAACTTTTGAATTCGGGGCTGGAAATCGCAGTATAGCACTGTCAAGACACCCTAAGAAGGTTCCCAGGGTGATTTTAAATATGTATGGGGTTTATAATTGTAGTTGTCAATGGTATAAGGTTATTTTTGGCCATTTTATATGAAAGTGTACTGTCTCTTTAAGAACTTAACTTTTGAATTGGAGGCTGGAAAGCGCAGTATAGCACTGTCAAGACACCCTAAGAAGGTTCCCAGGGTGATTTTAAATATGTATGGGGTTTATAATTGTAGTGGGCAATGGTATAAGGTTATTTTTGGCCATTTTATGTGAAAGTGTACTGTCTCTTTAGGAAACTTAACTTTTGAATTGGGGGCTGGAAATCGCAGTATAGCACTGTCAAGACACCCTAAGAAGGTTCCCAGGGTGATTTTAAATATGTATGGGGTTTATAATTGTAGTGGGCAATGGTATAAGGTTATTTTTGCCCATTTTATATGTAAGTGTACTGTCTCTTTAAGAAAGTTAACTTTTGAATTGGGGGCTGGAAATCGCAGTATAGCACTGTCAAGACACCCTAGGAAGGTTCCCAGGGTGATTTTAAATATGTATGGGGTTTATAATTGTATTGGGCAATGGTATAAGGTTATTTTTGGCCATTTTATATGAAAGTGTACTGTCTCTTTAAGAAACTTAACTTTTGAATTGGGGGCTGGAAATTGCAGTATAGCACTGTCAAGATACCCTAAGAAGGTTCCCAGGGTGATTTTAAATATGTATGGGGTTTATAATTGTAGTGGGCAATGGTATAAGGATATTTTTGGCCATTTTATATGAAAGTGTACTGTCTCTTTAAGAAATTTCACTTTTGAATTGTGGGCTGGAAATTGCAGTATAGCACTGTCAAGACACCCTAAGAAGGTTCCCAGGGTGATTTTAAATATGTATGGGGTTTATAATTGTAGTTGTCAACGGTATAAGGTTATTTTTGGCCATTTTATATGAAAGTGTACTGTCTCTTTAAGAAACTTAACTTTTGAATTGGGGGCTGGAAATCGCAGTATAGCACTGTCAAGACACCCTAAGAAGGTTCCCAGGGTGATTTTAAATATGTATGGGGTTTATAATTGTAGTTGTCAATGGTATAAGGTTATTTTTGGCCATTTTATATGAAAGTGTACTGTCTCTTTAAGAAACTTAACTTTTGAATTAGGGGCTGGAAATCACAGTATAGCACTGTCAAGACACCCTAAGAAGGTTCCCAGGGTGATTTTAAATATGTATGGGGTTTATAATTGTAGTGGGCAATGGTATAAGGTTATTTTTGGCCATTTTATATGAAAGTGTACTGTCTTTTTAAGAAACTTAACTTTTGAATTGGGGGCTGGAAATCGCAGTATAGCACTGTCAAGACACCCTAAGATGGTTCCCAGGGTGATTTTAAATATGGATGGGGTTTATAATTGTAGTGGGCAATGGTATAAGGTTATTTTTGGCCATTTTATATGAAAGTGTACTGTCTCTTTAAGAAACTTAACTTTTGAATTCGGGGCTGGAAATCGCAGTATAGCACTGTCAAGACACCCTAAGAAGGTTCCCAGGGTGATTTTAAATATGTATGGGGTTTATAATTGTAGTTGTCAATGGTATAAGGTTATTTTTGGCCATTTTATATGAAAGTGTACTGTCTCTTTAAGAACTTAACTTTTGAATTGGAGGCTGGAAAGCGCAGTATAGCACTGTCAAGACACCCTAAGAAGGTTCCCAGGGTGATTTTAAATATGTATGGGGTTTATAATTGTAGTGGGCAATGGTATAAGGTTATTTTTGGCCATTTTATGTGAAAGTGTACTGTCTCTTTAGGAAACTTAACTTTTGAATTGGGGGCTGGAAATCGCAGTATAGCACTGTCAAGACACCCTAAGAAGGTTCCCAGGGTGATTTTAAATATGTATGGGGTTTATAATTGTAGTGGGCAATGGTATAAGGTTATTTTTGCCCATTTTATATGTAAGTGTACTGTCTCTTTAAGTAAGTTAACTTTTGAATTGGGGGCTGGAAATCGCAGTATAGCACTGTCAAGACACCCTAAGAAGGTTCCCAGGGTGATTTTAAATATGTATGGGGTTTATAATTGTATTGGGCAATGGTATAAGGTTATTTTTGGCCATTTTATATGAAAGTGTACTGTCTCTTTAAGAAACTTAACTTTTGAATTGGGGGCTGGAAATTGCAGTATAGCACTGTCAAGATACCCTAAGAAGGTTCCCAGGGTGATTTTAAATATGTATGGGGTTTATAATTGTAGTGGGCAATGGTATAAGGATATTTTTGGCCATTTTATATGAAAGTGTACTGTCTCTTTAAGAAATTTCACTTTTGAATTGTGGGCTGGAAATTGCAGTATAGCACTGTCAAGACACCCTAAGAAGGTTCCCAGGGTGATTTTAAATATGTATGGGGTTTATAATTGTAGTTGTCAACGGTATAAGGTTATTTTTGGCCATTTTATATGAAATTGTACTGTCTCTTTAAGAAACTTAACTTTTGAATTGGGGGCTGGAAATCGCAGTATAGCACTGTCAAGACACCCTAAGAAGGTTCCCAGGGTGATTTTAAATATGGATGGGGTTTATAATTGTAGTGGGCAATGGTATAAGGTTATTTTTGGCCATTTTATATGAAAGTGTACTGTCTCTTTAAGAAACTTAACTTTTGAATTCGGGGCTGGAAATCGCAGTATAGCACTGTCAAGACACCCTAAGAAGGTTCCCAGGGTGATTTTAAATATGTATGGGGTTTATAATTGTAGTGGGCAATGGTATAAGGTTATTTTTGGCCATTTTATATGTAAGTGTACTGTCTCTTTAAGAAATTTCACTTTTGAATTGTGGGCTGGAAATTGCAGTATAGCACTGTCAAGACACCCTAAGAAGGTTCCCAGGGTGATTTTAAATATGTATGGGGTTTATAATTGTAGTTGTCAACGGTATAAGGTTATTTTTGGCCATTTTATATGAAAGTGTACTGTCTCTTTAAGAAACTTAACTTTTGAATTGGGGGCTGGAAATCGCAGTATAGCACTGTCAAGACACCCTAAGAAGGTTCCCAGGGTGATTTTAAATATGTATGGGGTTTATAATTGTAGTGGGCAATGGTATAAGGTTATTTTTGGCCATTTTATATGAAAGTGTACTGTCTTTTTAAGAAACGTAACTTTTGAATTGGGGGCTGGAAATCGCAGTATAGCACTGTCAAGACACCCTAAGATGGTTCCCAGGGTGATTTTAAATATGGATGGGGTTTATAATTGTAGTGGGCAATGGTATAAGGTTATTTTTGGCCATTTTATATGTAAGTGTACTGTCTCTTTAAGAAAGTTAACTTTTGATTTGGGGGCTGGAAATCGCAGTATAGCACTGTCAAGACACCCTAAGAAGGTTCCCAGGGTGATTTTAAATATGTATGGGGTTTATAATTGTATTGGGCAATGGTACAAGGTTATTTTTGGCCATTTTATATGAAAGTGTACTGTCTCTTTAAGAAATTTCACTTTTGAATTGTGGGCTGGAAATCGCAGTATAGCACTGTCAAGACACCCTAAGAAGGTTCCCAGGGTGATTTTAAATATGTATGGGGTTTATAATTGTAGTTGTCAATGGTATAAGGTTATTTTTGGCCATTTTATATGAAAGTGTACTGTCTCTTTAAGAAACTTAACTTTTGAATTGGGGGCTGGAAATCGCAGTATAGCACTGTCAAGACACCCTAAGAAGGTTCCCAGGGTGATTTTAAATATGTATGGGGTTTATAATTGTAGTGGGCAATGGTATAAGGTTATTTTTGGCCATTTTATATGAAAGTGTACTGTCTCTTTAAGAAACTTAACTTTTGAATTAGGGGCTGGAAATCACAGTATAGCACTGTCAAGACACCCTAAGAAGGTTCCCAGGGTGATTTTAAATATGTATGGGGTTTATAATTGTAGTGGGCAATGGTATAAGGTTATTTTTGGCCATTTTATATGAAAGTGTACTGTCTTTTTAAGAAACTTAACTTTTGAATTGGGGGCTGGAAATCGCAGTATAGCACTGTCAAGACACCCTAAGATGGTTCCCAGGGTGATTTTAAATATGGATGGGGTTTATAATTGTAGTGGGCAATGGTATAAGGTTATTTTTGGCCATTTTATATGAAAGTGTACTGTCTCTTTAAGAAACTTAACTTTTGAATTCGGGGCTGGAAATCGCAGTATAGCACTGTCAAGACACCCTAAGAAGGTTCCCAGGGTGATTTTAAATATGTATGGGGTTTATAATTGTAGTGGGCAATGGTATAAGGTTATTTTTGGCCATTTTATATGTAAGTGTACTGTCTCTTTAAGAAATTTCACTTTTGAATTGTGGGCTGGAAATTGCAGTATAGCACTGTCAAGACACCCTAAGAAGGTTCCCAGGGTGATTTTAAATATGTATGGGGTTTATAATTGTAGTTGTCAACGGTATAAGGTTATTTTTGGCCATTTTATATGAAAGTGTACTGTCTCTTTAAGAAACTTAACTTTTGAATTGGGGGCTGGAAATCGCAGTATAGCACTGTCAAGACACCCTAAGAAGGTTCCCAGGGTGATTTTAAATATGTATGGGGTTTATAATTGTAGTGGGCAATGGTATAAGGTTATTTTTGGCCATTTTATATGAAAGTGTACTGTCTTTTTAAGAAACGTAACTTTTGAATTGGGGGCTGGAAATCGCAGTATAGCACTGTCAAGACACCCTAAGATGGTTCCCAGGGTGATTTTAAATATGGATGGGGTTTATAATTGTAGTGGGCAATGGTATAAGGTTATTTTTGGCCATTTTATATGTAAGTGTACTGTCTCTTTAAGAAAGTTAACTTTTGATTTGGGGGCTGGAAATCGCAGTATAGCACTGTCAAGACACCCTAAGAAGGTTCCCAGGGTGATTTTAAATATGTATGGGGTTTATAATTGTATTGGGCAATGGTACAAGGTTATTTTTGGCCATTTTATATGAAAGTGTACTGTCTCTTTAAGAAATTTCACTTTTGAATTGTGGGCTGGAAATCGCAGTATAGCACTGTCAAGACACCCTAAGAAGGTTCCCAGGGTGATTTTAAATATGTATGGGGTTTATAATTGTAGTTGTCAATGGTATAAGGTTATTTTTGGCCATTTTATATGAAAGTGTACTGTCTCTTTAAGAAACTTAACTTTTGAATTGGGGGCTGGAAATCGCAGTATAGCACTGTCAAGACACCCTAAGAAGGTTCCCAGGGTGATTTTAAATATGTATGGGGTTTATAATTGTAGTGGGCAATGGTATAAGGTTATTTTTGGCCATTTTATATGAAAGTGTACTGTCTCTTTAAGAAACTTAACTTTTGAATTGGGGGCTGGAAATCGCAGTATAGCACTGTCAAGACACCCTAAGAAGGTTCCCAGGGTGATTTTAAATATGTATGGGGTTTATAATTGTAGTGGGCAATGGTATAAGGTTATTTTTGGCCATTTTATATGAAAGTGTACTGTCTCTTTAAGAAATTTCTTTTTTGAATTGGGGGCTGGAAATCGCAGTATAGCACTGTCAAGACACCCTAAGAAGGTTCCCAGGGTGATTTTAAATATGTATGGGTTTTATAATTGTAGTGGGCAATGGTATAAGGTTATTTTTGGCCATTTTATATGAAAGTGTACTGTCTCTTTAAGAAATTTCACTTTTGAATTGTGGGCTGGAAATCGCAGTATAGCACTGTCAAGACACCCTAAGAAGGTTCCCAGGGTGATTTTAAATATGTATGGGGTTTATAATTGTAGTTGTCAATGGTATAAGGTTATTTTTGGCCATTTTATATGAAAGTGTACTGTCTCTTTAAGAAAGTTAACTTTTGAATTGGGGGCTGGAAATCGCAGTATAGCACTGTCAAGACACCCTAAGAAGGTTCCCATGGTGATTTTAAATATTTATGGGGTTTATAATTGTATTGGGGAATGGTATAAGGTTATTTTTGGCCATTTTATATGAAAGTGTACTGTCTCTTTAAGAAATTTCACTTTTGAATTGTGGGCTGGAAATCGCAGTATAGCACTGTCAAGACACCCTAAGAAGGTTCCCAGGGTGATTTTAAATATGTATGGGGTTTATAATTGTAGTTGTCAATGGTATAAGGTTATTTTTGGCCATTTTATATGAAAGTGTACTGTCTCTTTAAGAAACTTAACTTTTGAATTGGTGGCTGGAAATCGCAGTATAGCATTTTCAGGACACCCTGGGAAGGTTCCCAGGGTGATTTTAAAAATGTATGAGGTTTATAATTGTAGTGGGCAATGGTATAAGGTTATTTTTGGCCATTTTATATGAAAGTGTACTGTCTCTTTAAGAAACTTAACTTTTGAATTGGGGGCTGGAAATCGCAGTATAGCACTGTCAAGACACCCTAAGAAGGTTCCCAGGGTGATTTTAAATATGTATGGGGTTTATAATTGTAGTGGGCAATGGTATAAGGTTATTTTTGGCCATTTTATATGAAAGTGTACTGTCTCTTTAAGAAATTTCTTTTTTGAATTGGGGGCTGGAAATCGCAGTATAGCACTGTCAAGACACCCTAAGAAGGTTCCCAGGGTGATTTTAAATATGTATGGGTTTTATAATTGTAGTGGGCAATGGTATAAGGTTATTTTTGGCCATTTTATATGAAAGTGTACTGTCTCTTTAAGAAATTTCACTTTTGAATTGTGGGCTGGAAATCGCAGTATAGCACTGTCAAGACACCCTAAGAAGGTTCCCAGGGTGATTTTAAATATGTATGGGGTTTATAATTGTAGTTGTCAATGGTATAAGGTTATTTTTGGCCATTTTATATGAAAGTGTACTGTCTCTTTAAGAAAGTTAACTTTTGAATTGGGGGCTGGAAATCGCAGTATAGCACTGTCAAGACACCCTAAGAAGGTTCCCATGGTGATTTTAAATATGTATGGGGTTTATAATTGTATTGGGCAATGGTATAAGGTTATTTTTGGCCATTTTATATGAAAGTGTACTGTCTCTTTAAGAAATTTCACTTTTGAATTGTGGGCTGGAAATCGCAGTATAGCACTGTCAAGACACCCTAAGAAGGTTCCCAGGGTGATTTTAAATATGTATGGGGTTTATAATTGTAGTTGTCAATGGTATAAGGTTATTTTTGGCCATTTTATATGAAAGTGTACTGTCTCTTTAAGAAACTTAACTTTTGAATTGGGGGCTGGAAATCGCAGTATAGCATTTTCAGGACACCCTGGGAAGGTTCCCAGGGTGATTTTAAAAATGTATGAGGTTTATAATTGTAGTGGGCAATGGTATAAGGTTATTTTTGGCCATTTTATATGAAAGTGTACTGTCTCCTTAAGAAACTTAACTTTTGAATTGGGGGCTGGAAATCGCAGTATAGCACTGTCAAGACACCCTAAGAAGGTTCCCAGGGTGATTTTAAATATGTATGGGGTTTATAATTGTAGTGGGCAATGGTATAAGGTTATTTTTGGCCATTTTATATGAAAGTGTACTGTCTCTTTAAGAAATTTTTTTTTTAATTGGGGCCTGGAAATCGCAGTATAGCACTGTCAAGACACCCTAAGAAGGTTCCCAGGGTGATTTTAAATATGTATGGGGTTTATAATTGTAGTGGGCAATGGTATAAGGTTATTTTTGGCCATTTTATATGAAAGTGTACTGTCTCTTTAAGAAACTTAACTTTTGAATTGGGGGCTGGAAATCGCAGTATAGCACTGTCAAGACACCCTAAGAAGGTTCCCAGGGTGATTTTAAATATGTATGGGGTTTATAATTGTAGTGGGCAATGGTATAAGGTTATTTTTGGCCATTTTATATGAAAGTGTACTGTCTCTTTAAGAAATTTCTTTTTTGAATTGGGGGCTGGAAATCGCAGTATAGCACTGTCAAGACACCCTAAGAAGGTTCCCAGGGTGATTTTAAATATGTATGGGTTTTATAATTGTAGTGGGCAATGGTATAAGGTTATTTTTGGCCATTTTATATGAAAGTGTACTGTCTCTTTAAGAAATTTCACTTTTGAATTGTGGGCTGGAAATCGCAGTATAGCACTGTCAAGACACCCTAATAAGGTTCCCAGGGTGATTTTAAATATGTATGGGGTTTATAATTGTAGTTGTCAATGGTATAAGGTTATTTTTGGCCATTTTATATGAAAGTGTACTGTCTCTTTAAGAAAGTTAACTTTTGAATTGGGGGCTGGAAATCGCAGTATAGCACTGTCAAGACACCCTAAGAAGGTTCCCAGGGTGATTTTAAATATGTATGGGGTTTATAATTGTAGTGGGCAATGGTATAAGGTTATTTTTGGCCATTTTATATGAAAGTGTACTGTCTCTTTAAGAAATTTCTTTTTTGAATTGGGGGCTGGAAATTGCAGTATAGCACTGTCAAGACACCCTAAGAAGGTTCCCAGGGTGATTTTAAATATGTATGGGTTTTATAATTGTAGTGGGCAATGGTATAAGGTTATTTTTGGCCATTTTATATGAAAGTGTACTGTCTCTTTAAGAAATTTCACTTTTGAATTGTGGGCTGGAAATCGCAGTATAGCACTGTCAAGACACCCTAAGAAGGTTCCCAGGGTGATTTTAAATATGTATGGGGTTTATAATTGTAGTTGTCAATGGTATAAGGTTATTTTTGGCCATTTTATATGAAAGTGTACTGTCTCTTTAAGAAAGTTAACTTTTGAATTGGGGGCTGGAAATCGCAGTATAGCACTGTCAAGACACCCTAAGAAGGTTCCCATGGTGATTTTAAATATGTATGGGGTTTATAATTGTATTGGGGAATGGTATAAGGTTATTTTTGGCCATTTTATATGAAAGTGTACTGTCTCTTTAAGAAATTTCACTTTTGAATTGTGGGCTGGAAATCGCAGTATAGCACTGTCAAGACACCCTAAGAAGGTTCCCAGGGTGATTTTAAATATGTATGGGGTTTATAATTGTAGTTGTCAATGGTATAAGGTTATTTTTGGCCATTTTATATGAAAGTGTACTGTCTCTTTAAGAAACTTAACTTTTGAATTGGTGGCTGGAAATCGCAGTATAGCATTTTCAGGACACCCTGGGAAGGTTCCCAGGGTGATTTTAAAAATGTATGAGGTTTATAATTGTAGTGGGCAATGGTATAAGGTTATTTTTGGCCATTTTATATGAAAGTGTACTGTCTCCTTAAGAAACTTAACTTTTGAATTGGGGGCTGGAAATCGCAGTATAGCACTGTCAAGACACCCTAAGAAGGTTCCCAGGGTGATTTTAAATATGTATGGGGTTTATAATTGTAGTGGGCAATGGTATAAGGTTATTTTTGGACATTTTATATGAAAGTGTACTGTCTCTTTAAGAAATTTCTTTTTTGAATTGGGGGCTGGAAATCGCAGTATAGCACTGTCAAGACACCCTAAGAAGGTTCCCAGGGTGATTTTAAATATGTATGGGGTTTATAATTGTAGTGGGCAATGGTATAAGGTTATTTTTGGCCATTTTATATGAAAGTGTACTGTCTCTTTAAGAAATTTCTTTTTTGAATTGGGGGCTGGAAATCGCAGTATAGCACTGTCAAGACACCCTAAGAAGGTTCCCAGGGTGATTTTAAATATGTATGGGTTTTATAATTGTAGTGGGCAATGGTATAAGGTTATTTTTGGCCATTTTATATGAAAGTGTACTGTCTCTTTAAGAAATTTCACTTTTGAATTGTGGGCTGGAAATCGCAGTATAGCACTGTCAAGACACCCTAAGAAGGTTCCCAGGGTGATTTTAAATATGTATGGGGTTTATAATTGTAGTTGTCAATGGTATAAGGTTATTTTTGGCCATTTTATATGAAAGTGTACTGTCTCTTTAAGAAAGTTAACTTTTGAATTGGGGGCTGGAAATCGCAGTATAGCACTGTCAAGACACCCTAAGAAGGTTCCCATGGTGATTTTAAATATGTATGGGGTTTATAATTGTATTGGGGAATGGTATAAGGTTATTTTTGGCCATTTTATATGAAAGTGTACTGTCTCTTTAAGAAATTTCACTTTTGAATTGTGGGCTGGAAATCGCAGTATAGCACTGTCAAGACACCCTAAGAAGGTTCCCAGGGTGATTTTAAATATGTATGGGGTTTATAATTGTAGTTGTCAATGGTATAAGGTTATTTTTGGCCATTTTATATGAAAGTGTACTGTCTCTTTAAGAAACTTAACTTTTGAATTAGGGGCTGGAAATCACAGTATAGCACTGTCAAGACACCCTAAGAAGGTTCCCAGGGTGATTTTAAATATGTATGGGGTTTATAATTGTAGTGGGCAATGGTATAAGGTTATTTTTGGCCATTTTATATGAAAGTGTACTGTCTTTTTAAGAAACTTAACTTTTGAATTGGGGGCTGGAAATCGCAGTATAGCACTGTCAAGACACCCTAAGATGGTTCCCAGGTTGATTTTAAATATGGATGGGGTTTATAATTGTAGTGGGCAATGGTATAAGGTTATTTTTGGCCATTTTATATGAAAGTGTACTGTCTCTTTAAGAAACTTAACTTTTGAATTCGGGGCTGGAAATCGCAGTATAGCACTGTCAAGACACCCTAAGAAGGTTCCCAGGGTGATTTTAAATATGTATGGGGTTTATAATTGTAGTTGTCAATGGTATAAGGTTATTTTTGGCCATTTTATATGAAAGTGTACTGTCTCTTTAAGAACTTAACTTTTGAATTGGAGGCTGGAAAGCGCAGTATAGCACTGTCAAGACACCCTAAGAAGGTTCCCAGGGTGATTTTAAATATGTATGGGGTTTATAATTGTAGTGGGCAATGGTATAAGGTTATTTTTGGCCATTTTATGTGAAAGTGTACTGTCTCTTTAGGAAACTTAACTTTTGAATTGGGGGCTGGAAATCGCACTATAGCACTGTCAAGACACCCTAAGAAGGTTCCCAGGGTGATTTTAAATATGTATGGGGTTTATAATTGTAGTTGTCAACGGTATAAGGTTATTTTTGGCCATTTTATATGAAATTGTACTGTCTCTTTAAGAAACTTAACTTTTGAATTGGGGGCTGGAAATCGCAGTATAGCACTGTCAAGACACCCTAAGAAGGTTCCCAGGGTGATTTTAAATATGTATGGGGTTTATAATTGTAGTTGTCAATGGTATAAGGTTATTTTTGGCCATTTTATATGAAAGTGTACTGTCTCTTTAAGAAACTTAACTTTTGAATTAGGGGCTGGAAATCACAGTATAGCACTGTCAAGACACCCTAAGAAGGTTCCCAGGGTGATTTTAAATATGTATGGGGTTTATAATTGTAGTGGGCAATGGTATAAGGTTATTTTTGGCCATTTTATATGAAAGTGTACTGTCTTTTTAAGAAACTTAACTTTTGAATTGGGGGCTGGAAATCGCAGTTTAGCACTGTCAAGACACCCTAAGATGGTTCCCAGGGTGATTTTAAATATGGATGGGGTTTATAATTGTAGTGGGCAATGGTATAAGGTTATTTTTGGCCATTTTATATGAAAGTGTACTGTCTCTTTAAGAAACTTAACTTTTGAATTCAGGGCTGGAAATCGCAGTATAGCACTGTCAAGACACCCTAAGAAGGTTCCCAGGGTGATTTTAAATATGTATGGGGTTTATAATTGTAGTGGGCAATGGTATAAGGTTATTTTTGGCCATTTTATATGTAAGTGTACTGTCTCTTTAAGAAATTTCACTTTTGAATTGTGGGCTGGAAATTGCAGTATAGCACTGTCAAGACACCCTAAGAAGGTTCCCAGGGTGATTTTAAATATGTATGGGGTTTATAATTGTAGTTGTCAACGGTATAAGGTTATTTTTGGCCATTTTATATGAAAGTGTACTGTCTCTTTAAGAAACTTAACTTTTGAATTGGGGGCTGGAAATCGCAGTATAGCACTGTCAAGACACCCTAAGAAGGTTCCCAGGGTGATTTTAAATATGTATGGGGTTTATAATTGTAGTGGGCAATGGTATAAGGTTATTTTTGGCCATTTTATATGAAAGTGTACTGTCTTTTTAAGAAACGTAACTTTTGAATTGGGGGCTGGAAATCGCAGTATAGCACTGTCAAGACACCCTAAGATGGTTCCCAGGGTGATTTTAAATATGGATGGGGTTTATAATTGTAGTGGGCAATGGTATAAGGTTATTTTTGGCCATTTTATATGTAAGTGTACTGTCTCTTTAAGAAAGTTAACTTTTGAATTGGGGGCTGGAAATCGCAGTATAGCACTGTCAAGACACCCTAAGAAGGTTCCCAGGGTGATTTTAAATATGTATGGGGTTTATAATTGTATTGGGCAATGGTACAAGGTTATTTTTGGCCATTTTATATGAAAGTGTACTGTCTCTTTAAGAAATTTCACTTTTGAATTGTGGGCTGGAAATCGCAGTATAGCACTGTCAAGACACCCTAAGAAGGTTCCCAGGGTGATTTTAAATATGTATGGGGTTTATAATTGTACTTTTCAATGGTATAAGGTTATTTTTGGCCATTTTATATGAAAGTGTACTGTCTCTTTAAGAAACTTAACTTTTGAATTGGGGGCTGGAAATCGCAGTATAGCACTGTCAAGACACCCTAAGAAGGTTCCCAGGGTGATTTTAAATATGTATGGGGTTTATAATTGTAGTGGGCAATGGTATAAGGTTATTTTTGGCCATTTTATATGAAAGTGTACTGTCTCTTTAAGAAACTTAACTTTTGAATTGGGGGCTGGAAATCGCAGTATAGCACTGTCAAGACACCCTAAGAAGGTTCCCAGGGTGATTTTAAATATGTATGGGGTTTATAATTGTAGTGGGCAATGGTATAAGGTTATTTTTGGCCATTTTATATGAAAGTGTACTGTCTCTTTAAGAAATTTCTTTTTTGAATTGGGGGCTGGAAATCGCAGTATAGCACTGTCAAGACACCCTAAGAAGGTTCCCAGGGTGATTTTAAATATGTATGGGTTTTATAATTGTAGTGGGCAATGGTATAAGGTTATTTTTGGCCATTTTATATGAAAGTGTACTGTCTCTTTAAGAAATTTCACTTTTGAATTGTGGGCTGGAAATCGCAGTATAGCACTGTCAAGACACCCTAAGAAGGTTCCCAGGGTGATTTTAAATATGTATGGGGTTTATAATTGTAGTTGTCAATGGTATAAGGTTATTTTTGGCCATTTTATATGAAAGTGTACTGTCTCTTTAAGAAAGTTAACTTTTGAATTGGGGGCTGGAAATCGCAGTATAGCACTGTCAAGACACCCTAAGAAGGTTCCCATGGTGATTTTAAATATGTATGGGGTTTATAATTGTATTGGGGAATGGTATAAGGTTATTTTTGGCCATTTTATATGAAAGTGTACTGTCTCTTTAAGAAATTTCACTTTTGAATTGTGGGCTGGAAATCGCAGTATAGCACTGTCAAGACACCCTAAGAAGGTTCCCAGGGTGATTTTAAATATGTATGGGGTTTATAATTGTAGTTGTCAATGGTATAAGGTTATTTTTGGCCATTTTATATGAAAGTGTACTGTCTCTTTAAGAAACTTAACTTTTGAATTGGTGGCTGGAAATCGCAGTATAGCATTTTCAGGACACCCTGGGAAGGTTCCCAGGGTGATTTTAAAAATGTATGAGGTTTATAATTGTAGTGGGCAATGGTATAAGGTTATTTTTGGCCATTTTATATGAAAGTGTACTGTCTCTTTAAGAAACTTAACTTTTGAATTGGGGGCTGGAAATCGCAGTATAGCACTGTCAAGACACCCTAAGAAGGTTCCCAGGGTGATTTTAAATATGTATGGGGTTTATAATTGTAGTGGGCAATGGTATAAGGTTATTTTTGGCCATTTTATATGAAAGTGTACTGTCTCTTTAAGAAATTTCTTTTTTGAATTGGGGGCTGGAAATCGCAGTATAGCACTGTCAAGACACCCTAAGAAGGTTCCCAGGGTGATTTTAAATATGTATGGGTTTTATAATTGTAGTGGGCAATGGTATAAGGTTATTTTTGGCCATTTTATATGAAAGTGTACTGTCTCTTTAAGAAATTTCACTTTTGAATTGGGGGCTGGAAATCGCAGTATAGCACTGTCAAGACACCCTAAGATGGTTCCCAGGGTGATTTTAAATATGGATGGGGTTTATAATTGTAGTGGGCAATGGTATAAGGTTATTTTTGGCCATTTTATATGAAAGTGTACTGTCTCTTTAAGAAACTTAACTTTTGAATTCAGGGCTGGAAATCGCAGTATAGCACTGTCAAGACACCCTAAGAAGGTTCCCAGGGTGATTTTAAATATGTATGGGGTTTATAATTGTAGTGGGCAATGGTATAAGGTTATTTTTGGCCATTTTATATGTAAGTGTACTGTCTCTTTAAGAAATTTCACTTTTGAATTGTGGGCTGGAAATTGCAGTATAGCACTGTCAAGACACCCTAAGAAGGTTCCCAGGGTGATTTTAAATATGTATGGGGTTTATAATTGTAGTTGTCAACGGTATAAGGTTATTTTTGGCCATTTTATATGAAAGTGTACTGTCTCTTTAAGAAACTTAACTTTTGAATTGGGGGCTGGAAATCGCAGTATAGCACTGTCAAGACACCCTAAGAAGGTTCCCAGGGTGATTTTAAATATGTATGGGGTTTATAATTGTAGTGGGCAATGGTATAAGGTTATTTTTGGCCATTTTATATGAAAGTGTACTGTCTTTTTAAGAAACGTAACTTTTGAATTGGGGGCTGGAAATCGCAGTATAGCACTGTCAAGACACCCTAAGATGGTTCCCAGGGTGATTTTAAATATGGATGGGGTTTATAATTGTAGTGGGCAATGGTATAAGGTTATTTTTGGCCATTTTATATGTAAGTGTACTGTCTCTTTAAGAAAGTTAACTTTTGAATTGGGGGCTGGAAATCGCAGTATAGCACTGTCAAGACACCCTAAGAAGGTTCCCAGGGTGATTTTAAATATGTATGGGGTTTATAATTGTATTGGGCAATGGTACAAGGTTATTTTTGGCCATTTTATATGAAAGTGTACTGTCTCTTTAAGAAATTTCACTTTTGAATTGTGGGCTGGAAATCGCAGTATAGCACTGTCAAGACACCCTAAGAAGGTTCCCAGGGTGATTTTAAATATGTATGGGGTTTATAATTGTACTTTTCAATGGTATAAGGTTATTTTTGGCCATTTTATATGAAAGTGTACTGTCTCTTTAAGAAACTTAACTTTTGAATTGGGGGCTGGAAATCGCAGTATAGCACTGTCAAGACACCCTAAGAAGGTTCCCAGGGTGATTTTAAATATGTATGGGGTTTATAATTGTAGTGGGCAATGGTATAAGGTTATTTTTGGCCATTTTATATGAAAGTGTACTGTCTCTTTAAGAAACTTAACTTTTGAATTGGGGGCTGGAAATCGCAGTATAGCACTGTCAAGACACCCTAAGAAGGTTCCCAGGGTGATTTTAAATATGTATGGGGTTTATAATTGTAGTGGGCAATGGTATAAGGTTATTTTTGGCCATTTTATATGAAAGTGTACTGTCTCTTTAAGAAATTTCTTTTTTGAATTGGGGGCTGGAAATCGCAGTATAGCACTGTCAAGACACCCTAAGAAGGTTCCCAGGGTGATTTTAAATATGTATGGGTTTTATAATTGTAGTGGGCAATGGTATAAGGTTATTTTTGGCCATTTTATATGAAAGTGTACTGTCTCTTTAAGAAATTTCACTTTTGAATTGTGGGCTGGAAATCGCAGTATAGAACTGTCAAGACACCCTAAGAAGGTTCCCAGGGTGATTTTAAATATGTATGGGGTTTATAATTGTAGTTGTCAATGGTATAAGGTTATTTTTGGCCATTTTATATGAAAGTGTACTGTCTCTTTAAGAAAGTTAACTTTTGAATTGGGGGCTGGAAATCGCAGTATAGCACTGTCAAGACACCCTAAGAAGGTTCCCATGGTGATTTTAAATATGTATGGGGTTTATAATTGTATTGGGGAATGGTATAAGGTTATTTTTGGCCATTTTATATGAAAGTGTACTGTCTCTTTAAGAAATTTCACTTTTGAATTGTGGGCTGGAAATCGCAGTATAGCACTGTCAAGACACCCTAAGAAGGTTCCCAGGGTGATTTTAAATATGTATGGGGTTTATAATTGTAGTTGTCAATGGTATAAGGTTATTTTTGGCCATTTTATATGAAAGTGTACTGTCTCTTTAAGAAACTTAACTTTTGAATTGGTGGCTGGAAATCGCAGTATAGCATTTTCAGGACACCCTGGGAAGGTTCCCAGGGTGATTTTAAAAATGTATGAGGTTTATAATTGTAGTGGGCAATGGTATAAGGTTATTTTTGGCCATTTTATATGAAAGTGTACTGTCTCTTTAAGAAACTTAACTTTTGAATTGGGGGCTGGAAATCGCAGTATAGCACTGTCAAGACACCCTAAGAAGGTTCCCAGGGTGATTTTAAATATGTATGGGGTTTATAATTGTAGTGGGCAATGGTATAAGGTTATTTTTGGCCATTTTATATGAAAGTGTACTGTCTCTTTAAGAAATTTCTTTTTTGAATTGGGGGCTGGAAATCGCAGTATAGCACTGTCAAGACACCCTAAGAAGGTTCCCAGGGTGATTTTAAATATGTATGGGGTTTATAATTGTAGGGGGCAATGGTATAAGGTTATTTTTGGCCATTTTATATGAAAGTGTACTGTCTCTTTAAGAAACTTAACTTTTGAATTGGGGGCTGGAAATCACAGTATAGCACTGTCAAGACATCCTAAGAAGGTTCCCAGGGTGATTTTAAATATGGATGGGGTTTATAATTGTAGTGGGCAATGGTATAAGGTTATTTTTGGCCATTTTATATGAAAGTGTACTGTCTCTTTAAGAAATTTCACTTTTTAATTGGGGGCTGGAAATCGCAGTATAGCACTGTCAAGACATCCTAAGAAGGTTCCCAGGGTGATTTTAAATATGGATGGGGTTTATAATTGTAGTGGGCAATGGTATAAGGTTATTTTTGGCCATTTTATATGAAAGTGTACTGTCTCTTTAAGAAATTTCTTTTTTGAATTGGGGGCTGGAAATCGCAGTATAGCACTGTCAAGACACCCTAAGAAGGTTCCCAGGGTGATTTTAAATATGTATGGGTTTTATAATTGTAGTGGGCAATGGTATAAGGTTATTTTTGGCCATTTTATATGAAAGTGTACTGTCTCTTTAAGAAATTTCACTTTTGAATTGTGGGCTGGAAATCGCAGTATAGCACTGTCAAGACACCCTAAGAAGGTTCCCAGGGTGATTTTAAATATGTATGGGGTTTATAATTGTAGTTGTCAATGGTATAAGGTTATTTTTGGCCATTTTATATGAAAGTGTACTGTCTCTTTAAGAAAGTTAACTTTTGAATTGGGGGCTGGAAATCGCAGTATAGCACTGTCAAGACACCCTAAGAAGGTTCCCATGGTGATTTTAAATATGTATGGGGTTTATAATTGTATTGGGGAATGGTATAAGGTTATTTTTGGCCATTTTATATGAAAGTGTACTGTCTCTTAAAGAAATTTCACTTTTGAATTGTGGGCTGGAAATCGCAGTATAGCACTGTCAAGACACCCTAAGAAGGTTCCCAGGGTGATTTTAAATATGTATGGGGTTTATAATTGTAGTTGTCAATGGTATAAGGTTATTTTTGGCCATTTTATATGAAAGTGTACTGTCTCTTTAAGAAACTTAACTTTTGAATTGGTGGCTGGAAATCGCAGTATAGCATTTTCAGGACACCCTGGGAAGGTTCCCAGGGTGATTTTAAAAATGTATGAGGTTTATAATTGTAGTGGGCAATGGTATAAGGTTATTTTTGGCCATTTTATATGAAAGTGTACTGTCTCTTTAAGAAACTTAACTTTTGAATTGGGGGCTGGAAATCGCAGTATAGCACTGTCAAGACACCCTAAGAAGGTTCCCAGGGTGATTTTAAATATGTATGGGGTTTATAATTGTAGTGGGCAATGGTATAAGGTTATTTTTGGCCATTTTATATGAAAGTGTACTGTCTCTTTAAGAAATTTCTTTTTTGAATTGGGGGCTGGAAATCGCAGTATAGCACTGTCAAGACACCCTAAGAAGGTTCCCAGGGTGATTTTAAATATGTATGGGTTTTATAATTGTAGTGGGCAATGGTATAAGGTTATTTTTGGCCATTTTATATGAAAGTGTACTGTCTCTTTAAGAAATTTCACTTTTGAATTGGGGGCTGGAAATCGCAGTATAGCACTGTCAAGACACCCTAAGATGGTTCCCAGGGTGATTTTAAATATGGATGGGGTTTATAATTGTAGTGGGCAATGGTATAAGGTTATTTTTGGCCATTTTATATGAAAGTGTACTGTCTCTTTAAGAAACTTAACTTTTGAATTCAGGGCTGGAAATCGCAGTATAGCACTGTCAAGACACCCTAAGAAGGTTCCCAGGGTGATTTTAAATATGTATGGGGTTTATAATTGTAGTGGGCAATGGTATAAGGTTATTTTTGGCCATTTTATATGTAAGTGTACTGTCTCTTTAAGAAATTTCACTTTTGAATTGTGGGCTGGAAATTGCAGTATAGCACTGTCAAGACACCCTAAGAAGGTTCCCAGGGTGATTTTAAATATGTATGGGGTTTATAATTGTAGTTGTCAACGGTATAAGGTTATTTTTGGCCATTTTATATGAAAGTGTACTGTCTCTTTAAGAAACTTAACTTTTGAATTGGGGGCTGGAAATCGCAGTATAGCACTGTCAAGACACCCTAAGAAGGTTCCCAGGGTGATTTTAAATATGTATGGGGTTTATAATTGTAGTGGGCAATGGTATAAGGTTATTTTTGGCCATTTTATATGAAAGTGTACTGTCTTTTTAAGAAACGTAACTTTTGAATTGGGGGCTGGAAATCGCAGTATAGCACTGTCAAGACACCCTAAGATGGTTCCCAGGGTGATTTTAAATATGGATGGGGTTTATAATTGTAGTGGGCAATGGTATAAGGTTATTTTTGGCCATTTTATATGTAAGTGTACTGTCTCTTTAAGAAAGTTAACTTTTGAATTGGGGGCTGGAAATCGCAGTATAGCACTGTCAAGACACCCTAAGAAGGTTCCCAGGGTGATTTTAAATATGTATGGGGTTTATAATTGTATTGGGCAATGGTACAAGGTTATTTTTGGCCATTTTATATGAAAGTGTACTGTCTCTTTAAGAAATTTCACTTTTGAATTGTGGGCTGGAAATCGCAGTATAGCACTGTCAAGACACCCTAAGAAGGTTCCCAGGGTGATTTTAAATATGTATGGGGTTTATAATTGTACTTTTCAATGGTATAAGGTTATTTTTGGCCATTTTATATGAAAGTGTACTGTCTCTTTAAGAAACTTAACTTTTGAATTGGGGGCTGGAAATCGCAGTATAGCACTGTCAAGACACCCTAAGAAGGTTCCCAGGGTGATTTTAAATATGTATGGGGTTTATAATTGTAGTGGGCAATGGTATAAGGTTATTTTTGGCCATTTTATATGAAAGTGTACTGTCTCTTTAAGAAACTTAACTTTTGAATTGGGGGCTGGAAATCGCAGTATAGCACTGTCAAGACACCCTAAGAAGGTTCCCAGGGTGATTTTAAATATGTATGGGGTTTATAATTGTAGTGGGCAATGGTATAAGGTTATTTTTGGCCATTTTATATGAAAGTGTACTGTCTCTTTAAGAAATTTCTTTTTTGAATTGGGGGCTGGAAATCGCAGTATAGCACTGTCAAGACACCCTAAGAAGGTTCCCAGGGTGATTTTAAATATGTATGGGTTTTATAATTGTAGTGGGCAATGGTATAAGGTTATTTTTGGCCATTTTATATGAAAGTGTACTGTCTCTTTAAGAAATTTCACTTTTGAATTGTGGGCTGGAAATCGCAGTATAGCACTGTCAAGACACCCTAAGAAGGTTCCCAGGGTGATTTTAAATATGTATGGGGTTTATAATTGTAGTTGTCAATGGTATAAGGTTATTTTTGGCCATTTTATATGAAAGTGTACTGTCTCTTTAAGAAAGTTAACTTTTGAATTGGGGGCTGGAAATCGCAGTATAGCACTGTCAAGACACCCTAAGAAGGTTCCCATGGTGATTTTAAATATGTATGGGGTTTATAATTGTATTGGGGAATGGTATAAGGTTATTTTTGGCCATTTTATATGAAAGTGTACTGTCTCTTTAAGAAATTTCACTTTTGAATTGTGGGCTGGAAATCGCAGTATAGCACTGTCAAGACACCCTAAGAAGGTTCCCAGGGTGATTTTAAATATGTATGGGGTTTATAATTGTAGTTGTCAATGGTATAAGGTTATTTTTGGCCATTTTATATGAAAGTGTACTGTCTCTTTAAGAAACTTAACTTTTGAATTGGTGGCTGGAAATCGCAGTATAGCATTTTCAGGACACCCTGGGAAGGTTCCCAGGGTGATTTTAAAAATGTATGAGGTTTATAATTGTAGTGGGCAATGGTATAAGGTTATTTTTGGCCATTTTATATGAAAGTGTACTGTCTCTTTAAGAAACTTAACTTTTGAATTGGGGGCTGGAAATCGCAGTATAGCACTGTCAAGACACCCTAAGAAGGTTCCCAGGGTGATTTTAAATATGTATGGGGTTTATAATTGTAGTGGGCAATGGTATAAGGTTATTTTTGGCCATTTTATATGAAAGTGTACTGTCTCTTTAAGAAATTTCTTTTTTGAATTGGGGGCTGGAAATCGCAGTATAGCACTGTCAAGACACCCTAAGAAGGTTCCCAGGGTGATTTTAAATATGTATGGGGTTTATAATTGTAGGGGGCAATGGTATAAGGTTATTTTTGGCCATTTTATATGAAAGTGTACTGTCTCTTTAAGAAACTTAACTTTTGAATTGGGGGCTGGAAATCACAGTATAGCACTGTCAAGACATCCTAAGAAGGTTCCCAGGGTGATTTTAAATATGGATGGGGTTTATAATTGTAGTGGGCAATGGTATAAGGTTATTTTTGGCCATTTTATATGAAAGTGTACTGTCTCTTTAAGAAATTTCACTTTTTAATTGGGGGCTGGAAATCTCAGTATAGCACTGTCAAGACATCCTAAGAAGGTTCCCAGGGTGATTTTAAATATGGATGGGGTTTATAATTGTAGTGGGCAATGGTATAAGGTTATTTTTGGCCATTTTATATGAAAGTGTACTGTCTCTTTAAGAAATTTCTTTTTTGAATTGGGGGCTGGAAATCGCAGTATAGCACTGTCAAGACACCCTAAGAAGGTTCCCAGGGTGATTTTAAATATGTATGGGTTTTATAATTGTAGTGGGCAATGGTATAAGGTTATTTTTGGCCATTTTATATGAAAGTGTACTGTCTCTTTAAGAAATTTCACTTTTGAATTGTGGGCTGGAAATCGCAGTATAGCACTGTCAAGACACCCTAAGAAGGTTCCCAGGGTGATTTTAAATATGTATGGGGTTTATAATTGTAGTTGTCAATGGTATAAGGTTATTTTTGGCCATTTTATATGAAAGTGTACTGTCTCTTTAAGAAAGTTAACTTTTGAATTGGGGGCTGGAAATCGCAGTATAGCACTGTCAAGACACCCTAAGAAGGTTCCCATGGTGATTTTAAATATGTATGGGGTTTATAATTGTATTGGGGAATGGTATAAGGTTATTTTTGGCCATTTTATATGAAAGTGTACTGTCTCTTAAAGAAATTTCACTTTTGAATTGTGGGCTGGAAATCGCAGTATAGCACTGTCAAGACACCCTAAGAAGGTTCCCAGGGTGATTTTAAATATGTATGGGGTTTATAATTGTAGTTGTCAATGGTATAAGGTTATTTTTGGCCATTTTATATGAAAGTGTACTGTCTCTTTAAGAAACTTAACTTTTGAATTGGTGGCTGGAAATCGCAGTATAGCATTTTCAGGACACCCTGGGAAGGTTCCCAGGGTGATTTTAAAAATGTATGAGGTTTATAATTGTAGTGGGCAATGGTATAAGGTTATTTTTGGCCATTTTATATGAAAGTGTACTGTCTCTTTAAGAAACTTAACTTTTGAATTGGGGGCTGGAAATCGCAGTATAGCACTGTCAAGACACCCTAAGAAGGTTCCCAGGGTGATTTTAAATATGTATGGGGTTTATAATTGTAGTGGGCAATGGTATAAGGTTATTTTTGGCCATTTTATATGAAAGTGTACTGTCTCTTTAAGAAATTTCTTTTTTGAATTGGGGGCTGGAAATCGCAGTATAGCACTGTCAAGACACCCTAAGAAGGTTCCCAGGGTGATTTTAAATATGTATGGGTTTTATAATTGTAGTGGGCAATGGTATAAGGTTATTTTTGGCCATTTTATATGAAAGTGTACTGTCTCTTTAAGAAATTTCACTTTTGAATTGTGGGCTGGAAATCGCAGTATAGCACTGTCAAGACACCCTAAGAAGGTTCCCAGGGTGATTTTAAATATGTATGGGGTTTATAATTGTAGTTGTCAATGGTATAAGGTTATTTTTGGCCATTTTATATGAAAGTGTACTGTCTCTTTAAGAAAGTTAACTTTTGAATTGGGGGCTGGAAATCGCAGTATAGCACTGTCAAGACACCCTAAGAAGGTTCCCATGGTGATTTTAAATATGTATGGGGTTTATAATTGTATTGGGCAATGGTATAAGGTTATTTTTGGCCATTTTATATGAAAGTGTACTGTCTCTTTAAGAAATTTCACTTTTGAATTGTGGGCTGGAAATCGCAGTATAGCACTGTCAAGACACCCTAAGAAGGTTCCCAGGGTGATTTTAAATATGTATGGGGTTTATAATTGTAGTTGTCAATGGTATAAGGTTATTTTTGGCCATTTTATATGAAAGTGTACTGTCTCTTTAAGAAACTTAACTTTTGAATTGGGGGCTGGAAATCGCAGTATAGCATTTTCAGGACACCCTGGGAAGGTTCCCAGGGTGATTTTAAAAATGTATGAGGTTTATAATTGTAGTGGGCAATGGTATAAGGTTATTTTTGGCCATTTTATATGAAAGTGTACTGTCTCCTTAAGAAACTTAACTTTTGAATTGGGGGCTGGAAATCGCAGTATAGCACTGTCAAGACACCCTAAGAAGGTTCCCAGGGTGATTTTAAATATGTATGGGGTTTATAATTGTAGTGGGCAATGGTATAAGGTTATTTTTGGCCATTTTATATGAAAGTGTACTGTCTCTTTAAGAAATTTCTTTTTTGAATTGGGGGCTGGAAATCGCAGTATAGCACTGTCAAGACACCCTAAGAAGGTTCCCAGGGTGATTTTAAATATGTATGGGGTTTATAATTGTAGTGGGCAATGGTATAAGGTTATTTTTGGCCATTTTATATGAAAGTGTACTGTCTCTTTAAGAAACTTAACTTTTGAATTGGGGGCTGGAAATCGCAGTATAGCACTGGGAAGACACCCTAAGAAGGTTCCCAGGGTGATTTTAAATATGTATGGGGTTTATAATTGTAGTGGGCAATGGTATAAGGTTATTTTTGGCCATTTTATATGAAAGTGTACTGTCTCTTTAAGAAATTTCTTTTTTGAATTGGGGGCTGGAAATCGCAGTATAGCACTGTCAAGACACCCTAAGAAGGTTCCCAGGGTGATTTTAAATATGTATGGGTTTTATAATTGTAGTGGGCAATGGTATAAGGTTATTTTTGGCCATTTTATATGAAAGTGTACTGTCTCTTTAAGAAATTTCACTTTTGAATTGTGGGCTGGAAATCGCAGTATAGCACTGTCAAGACACCCTAATAAGGTTCCCAGGGTGATTTTAAATATGTATGGGGTTTATAATTGTAGTTGTCAATGGTATAAGGTTATTTTTGGCCATTTTATATGAAAGTGTACTGTCTCTTTAAGAAAGTTAACTTTTGAATTGGGGGCTGGAAATCGCAGTATAGCACTGTCAAGACACCCTAAGAAGGTTCCCAGGGTGATTTTAAATATGTATGGGGTTTATAATTGTAGTGGGCAATGGTATAAGGTTATTTTTGGCCATTTTATATGAAAGTGTACTGTCTCTTTAAGAAACTTAACTTTTGAATTCGGGGCTGGAAATCGCAGTATAGCACTGTCAAGACACCCTAAGAAGGTTCCCAGGGTGATTTTAAATATGTATGGGGTTTATAATTGTAGTTGTCAATGGTATAAGGTTATTTTTGGCCATTTTATATGAAAGTGTACTGTCTCTTTAAGAACTTAACTTTTGAATTGGAGGCTGGAAAGCGCAGTATAGCACTGTCAAGACACCCTAAGAAGGTTCCCATAGTGATTTTAAATATGTATGGGGTTTATAATTGTAGTGGGCAATGGTATAAGGTTATTTTTGGCCATTTTATGTGAAAGTGTACTGTCTCTTTAGGAAACTTAACTTTTGAATTGGGGGCTGGAAATCGCAGTATAGCACTGTCAAGACACCCTAAGAAGGTTCCCAGGGTGATTTTAAATATGTATGGGGTTTATAATTGTAGTTGTCAACGGTATAAGGTTATTTTTGGCCATTTTATATGAAATTGTACTGTCTCTTTAAGAAACTTAACTTTTGAATTGGGGGCTGGAAATCGCAGTATAGCACTGTCAAGACACCCTAAGAAGGTTCCCAGGGTGATTTTAAATATGTATGGGGTTTATAATTGTAGTTGTCAATGGTATAAGGTTATTTTTGGCCATTTTATATGAAAGTGTACTGTCTCTTTAAGAAACTTAACTTTTGAATTAGGGGCTGGAAATCACAGTATAGCACTGTCAAGACACCCTAAGAAGGTTCCCAGGGTGATTTTAAATATGTATGGGGTTTATAATTGTAGTGGGCAATGGTATAAGGTTATTTTTGGCCATTTTATATGAAAGTGTACTGTCTTTTTAAGAAACTTAACTTTTGAATTGGGGGCTGGAAATCGCAGTATAGCACTGTCAAGACACCCTAAGATGGTTCCCAGGGTGATTTTAAATATGGATGGGGTTTATAATTGTAGTGGGCAATGGTATAAGGTTATTTTTGGCCATTTTATATGAAAGTGTACTGTCTCTTTAAGAAACTTAACTTTTGAATTCGGGGCTGGAAATCGCAGTATAGCACTGTCAAGACACCCTAAGAAGGTTCCCAGGGTGATTTTAAATATGTATGGGGTTTATAATTGTAGTGGGCAATGGTATAAGGTTATTTTTGGCCATTTTATATGTAAGTGTACTGTCTCTTTAAGAAATTTCACTTTTGAATTGTGGGCTGGAAATTGCAGTATAGCACTGTCAAGACACCCTAAGAAGGTTCCCAGGGTGATTTTAAATATGTATGGGGTTTATATTTGTAGTTGTCAACGGTATAAGGTTATTTTTGGCCATTTTATATGAAAGTGTACTGTCTCTTTAAGAAACTTAACTTTTGAATTGGGGGCTGGAAATCGCAGTATAGCACTGTCAAGACACCCTAAGAAGGTTCCCAGGGTGATTTTAAATATGTATGGGGTTTATAATTGTAGTGGGCAATGGTATAAGGTTATTTTTGGCCATTTTATATGAAAGTGTACTGTCTTTTTAAGAAACGTAACTTTTGAATTGGGGGCTGGAAATCGCAGTATAGCACTGTCAAGACACCCTAAGATGGTTCCCAGGGTGATTTTAAATATGGATGGGGTTTATAATTGTAGTGGGCAATGGTATAAGGTTATTTTTGGCCATTTTATATGTAAGTGTACTGTCTCTTTAAGAAAGTTAACTTTTGAATTGGGGGCTGGAAATCGCAGTATAGCACTGTCAAGACACCCTAAGAAGGTTCCCAGGGTGATTTTAAATATGTATGGGGTTTATAATTGTATTGGGCAATGGTACAAGGTTATTTTTGGCCATTTTATATGAAAGTGTACTGTCTCTTTAAGAAATTTCTTTTTTGAATTGGGGGCTGGAAATCGCAGTATAGCACTGTCAAGACACCCTAAGAAGGTTCCCAGGGTGATTTTAAATATGTATGGGTTTTATAATTGTAGTGGGCAATGGTATAAGGTTATTTTTGGCCATTTTATATGAAAGTGTACTGTCTCTTTAAGAAATTTCACTTTTGAATTGTGGGCTGGAAATCGCAGTATAGCACTGTCAAGACACCCTAAGAAGGTTCCCAGGGTGATTTTAAATATGTATGGGGTTTATAATTGTAGTTGTCAATGGTATAAGGTTATTTTTGGCCATTTTATATGAAAGTGTACTGTCTCTTTAAGAAAGTTAACTTTTGAATTGGGGGCTGGAAATCGCAGTATAGCACTGTCAAGACACCCTAAGAAGGTTCCCATGGTGATTTTAAATATGTATGGGGTTTATAATTGTATTGGGGAATGGTATAAGGTTATTTTTGGCCATTTTATATGAAAGTGTACTGTCTCTTTAAGAAATTTCACTTTTGAATTGTGGGCTGGAAATCGCAGTATAGCACTGTCAAGACACCCTAAGAAGGTTCCCAGGGTGATTTTAAATATGTATGGGGTTTATAATTGTAGTTGTCAATGGTATAAGGTTATTTTTGGCCATTTTATATGAAAGTGTACTGTCTCTTTAAGAAACTTAACTTTTGAATTGGTGGCTGGAAATCGCAGTATAGCATTTTCAGGACACCCTGGGAAGGTTCCCAGGGTGATTTTAAAAATGTATGAGGTTTATAATTGTAGTGGGCAATGGTATAAGGTTATTTTTGGCCATTTTATATGAAAGTGTACTGTCTCTTTAAGAAACTTAACTTTTGAATTGGGGGCTGGAAATCGCAGTATAGCACTGTCAAGACACCCTAAGAAGGTTCCCAGGGTGATTTTAAATATGTATGGGGTTTATAATTGTAGTGGGCAATGGTATAAGGTTATTTTTGGCCATTTTATATGAAAGTGTACTGTCTCTTTAAGAAATTTCTTTTTTGAATTGGGGGCTGGAAATCGCAGTATAGCACTGTCAAGACACCCTAAGAAGGTTCCCAGGGTGATTTTAAATATGTATGGGTTTTATAATTGTAGTGGGCAATGGTATAAGGTTATTTTTGGCCATTTTATATGAAAGTGTACTGTCTCTTTAAGAAATTTCACTTTTGAATTGTGGGCTGGAAATCGCAGTATAGCACTGTCAAGACACCCTAAGAAGGTTCCCAGGGTGATTTTAAATATGTATGGGGTTTATAATTGTAGTTGTCAATGGTATAAGGTTATTTTTGGCCATTTTATATGAAAGTGTACTGTCTCTTTAAGAAAGTTAACTTTTGAATTGGGGGCTGGAAATCGCAGTATAGCACTGTCAAGACACCCTAAGAAGGTTCCCATGGTGATTTTAAATATGTATGGGGTTTATAATTGTATTGGGCAATGGTATAAGGTTATTTTTGGCCATTTTATATGAAAGTGTACTGTCTCTTTAAGAAATTTTACTTTTGAATTGTGGGCTGGAAATCGCAGTATAGCACTGTCAAGACACCCTAAGAAGGTTCCCAGGGTGATTTTAAATATGTATGGGGTTTATAATTGTAGTTGTCAATGGTATAAGGTTATTTTTGGCCATTTTATATGAAAGTGTACTGTCTCTTTAAGAAACTTAACTTTTGAATTGGGGGCTGGAAATCGCAGTATAGCATTTTCAGGACACCCTGGGAAGGTTCCCAGGGTGATTTTAAAAATGTATGAGGTTTATAATTGTAGTGGGCAATGGTATAAGGTTATTTTTGGCCATTTTATATGAAAGTGTACTGTCTCCTTAAGAAACTTAACTTTTGAATTGGGGGCTGGAAATCGCAGTATAGCACTGTCAAGACACCCTAAGAAGGTTCCCAGGGTGATTTTAAATATGTATGGGGTTTATAATTGTAGTGGGCAATGGTATAAGGTTATTTTTGGCCATTTTATATGAAAGTGTACTGTCTCTTTAAGAAATTTCTTTTTTGAATTGGGGGCTGGAAATCGCAGTATAGCACTGTCAAGACACCCTAAGAAGGTTCCCAGGGTGATTTTAAATATGTATGGGGTTTATAATTGTAGTGGGCAATGGTATAAGGTTATTTTTGGCCATTTTATATGAAAGTGTACTGTCTCTTTAAGAAACTTAACTTTTGAATTGGGGGCTGGAAATCGCAGTATAGCACTGTGAAGACACCCTAAGAAGGTTCCCAGGGTGATTTTAAATATGTATGGGGTTTATAATTGTAGTGGGCAATGGTATAAGGTTATTTTTGGCCATTTTATATGAAAGTGTACTGTCTCTTTAAGAAATTTCTTTTTTGAATTGGGGGCTGGAAATCGCAGTATAGCACTGTCAAGACACCCTAAGATGGTTCCCAGGGTGATTTTAAATATGGATGGGGTTTATAATTGTAGTGGGCAATGGTATAAGGTTATTTTTGGCCATTTTATATGAAAGTGTACTGTCTCTTTAAGAAATTTCTTTTTTGAATTGGGGGCTGGAAATCGCAGTATAGCACTGTCAAGACACCCTAAGAAGGTTCCCAGGGTGATTTTAAATATGTATGGGTTTTATAATTGTAGTGGGCAATGGTATAAGGTTATTTTTGGCCATTTTATATGAAAGTGTACTGTCTCTTTAAGAAATTTCACTTTTGAATTGTGGGCTGGAAATCGCAGTATAGCACTGTCAAGACACCCTAAGAAGGTTCCCAGGGTGATTTTAAATATGTATGGGGTTTATAATTGTAGTTGTCAATGGTATAAGGTTATTTTTGGCCATTTTATATGAAAGTGTACTGTCTCTTTAAGAAAGTTAACTTTTGAATTGGGGGCTGGAAATCGCAGTATAGCACTGTCAAGACACCCTAAGAAGGTTCCCATGGTGATTTTAAATATGTATGGGGTTTATAATTGTATTGGGCAATGGTATAAGGTTATTTTTGGCCATTTTATATGAAAGTGTACTGTCTCTTTAAGAAATTTCACTTTTGAATTGTGGGCTGGAAATCGCAGTGTAGCACTGTCAAGACACCCTAAGAAGGTTCCCAGGGTGATTTTAAATATGTATGGGGTTTATAATTGTAGTTGTCAATGGTATAAGGTTATTTTTGGCCATTTTATATGAAAGTGTACTGTCTCTTTAAGAAACTTAACTTTTGAATTGGGGGCTGGAAATCGCAGTATAGCATTTTCAGGACACCCTGGGAAGGTTCCCAGGGTGATTTTAAAAATGTATGAGGTTTATAATTGTAGTGGGCAATGGTATAAGGTTATTTTTGGCCATTTTATATGAAAGTGTACTGTCTCCTTAAGAAACTTAACTTTTGAATTGGGGGCTGGAAATCGCAGTATAGCACTGTCAAGACACCCTAAGAAGGTTCCCAGGGTGATTTTAAATATGTATGGGGTTTATAATTGTAGTGGGCAATGGTATAAGGTTATTTTTGGCCATTTTATATGAAAGTGTACTGTCTCTTTAAGAAATTTCTTTTTTGAATTGGGGGCTGGAAATCGCAGTATAGCACTGTCAAGACACCCTAAGAAGGTTCCCAGGGTGATTTTAAATATGTATGGGGTTTATAATTGTAGTGGGCAATGGTATAAGGTTATTTTTGGCCATTTTATATGAAAGTGTACTGTCTCTTTAAGAAACTTAACTTTTGAATTGGGGGCTGGAAATCGCAGTATAGCACTGGGAAGACACCCTAAGAAGGTTCCCAGGGTGATTTTAAATATGTATGGGGTTTATAATTGTAGTGGGCAATGGTATAAGGTTATTTTTGGCCATTTTATATGAAAGTGTACTGTCTCTTTAAGAAATTTCTTTTTTGAATTGGGGGCTGGAAATCGCAGTATAGCACTGTCAAGACACCCTAAGAAGGTTCCCAGGGTGATTTTAAATATGTATGGGTTTTATAATTGTAGTGGGCAATGGTATAAGGTTATTTTTGGCCATTTTATATGAAAGTGTACTGTCTCTTTAAGAAATTTCACTTTTGAATTGTGGGCTGGAAATCGCAGTATAGCACTGTCAAGACACCCTAATAAGGTTCCCAGGGTGATTTTAAATATGTATGGGGTTTATAATTGTAGTTGTCAATGGTATAAGGTTATTTTTGGCCATTTTATATGAAAGTGTACTGTCTCTTTAAGAAAGTTAACTTTTGAATTGGGGGCTGGAAATCGCAGTATAGCACTGTCAAGACACCCTAAGAAGGTTCCCAGGGTGATTTTAAATATGTATGGGGTTTATAATTGTAGTGGGCAATGGTATAAGGTTATTTTTGGCCATTTTATATGAAAGTGTACTGTCTCTTTAAGAAACTTAACTTTTGAATTCGGGGCTGGAAATCGCAGTATAGCACTGTCAAGACACCCTAAGAAGGTTCCCAGGGTGATTTTAAATATGTATGGGGTTTATAATTGTAGTTGTCAATGGTATAAGGTTATTTTTGGCCATTTTATATGAAAGTGTACTGTCTCTTTAAGAACTTAACTTTTGAATTGGAGGCTGGAAAGCGCAGTATAGCACTGTCAAGACACCCTAAGAAGGTTCCCATAGTGATTTTAAATATGTATGGGGTTTATAATTGTAGTGGGCAATGGTATAAGGTTATTTTTGGCCATTTTATGTGAAAGTGTACTGTCTCTTTAGGAAACTTAACTTTTGAATTGGGGGCTGGAAATCGCAGTATAGCACTGTCAAGACACCCTAAGAAGGTTCCCAGGGTGATTTTAAATATGTATGGGGTTTATAATTGTAGTTGTCAACGGTATAAGGTTATTTTTGGCCATTTTATATGAAATTGTACTGTCTCTTTAAGAAACTTAACTTTTGAATTGGGGGCTGGAAATCGCAGTATAGCACTGTCAAGACACCCTAAGAAGGTTCCCAGGGTGATTTTAAATATGTATGGGGTTTATAATTGTAGTTGTCAATGGTATAAGGTTATTTTTGGCCATTTTATATGAAAGTGTACTGTCTCTTTAAGAAACTTAACTTTTGAATTAGGGGCTGGAAATCACAGTATAGCACTGTCAAGACACCCTAAGAAGGTTCCCAGGGTGATTTTAAATATGTATGGGGTTTATAATTGTAGTGGGCAATGGTATAAGGTTATTTTTGGCCATTTTATATGAAAGTGTACTGTCTTTTTAAGAAACTTAACTTTTGAATTGGGGGCTGGAAATCGCAGTATAGCACTGTCAAGACACCCTAAGATGGTTCCCAGGGTGATTTTAAATATGGATGGGGTTTATAATTGTAGTGGGCAATGGTATAAGGTTATTTTTGGCCATTTTATATGAAAGTGTACTGTCTCTTTAAGAAACTTAACTTTTGAATTCGGGGCTGGAAATCGCAGTATAGCACTGTCAAGACACCCTAAGAAGGTTCCCAGGGTGATTTTAAATATGTAAGGGGTTTATAATTGTAGTGGGCAATGGTATAAGGTTATTTTTGGCCATTTTATATGTAAGTGTACTGTCTCTTTAAGAAATTTCACTTTTGAATTGTGGGCTGGAAATTGCAGTATAGCACTGTCAAGACACCCTAAGAAGGTTCCCAGGGTGATTTTAAATATGTATGGGGTTTATATTTGTAGTTGTCAACGGTATAAGGTTATTTTTGGCCATTTTATATGAAAGTGTACTGTCTCTTTAAGAAACTTAACTTTTGAATTGGGGGCTGGAAATCGCAGTATAGCACTGTCAAGACACCCTAAGAAGGTTCCCAGGGTGATTTTAAATATGTATGGGGTTTATAATTGTAGTGGGCAATGGTATAAGGTTATTTTTGGCCATTTTATATGAAAGTGTACTGTCTTTTTAAGAAACGTAACTTTTGAATTGGGGGCTGGAAATCGCAGTATAGCACTGTCAAGACACCCTAAGATGGTTCCCAGGGTGATTTTAAATATGGATGGGGTTTATAATTGTAGTGGGCAATGGTATAAGGTTATTTTTGGCCATTTTATATGTAAGTGTACTGTCTCTTTAAGAAAGTTAACTTTTGAATTGGGGGCTGGAAATCGCAGTATAGCACTGTCAAGACACCCTAAGAAGGTTCCCAGGGTGATTTTAAATATGTATGGGGTTTATAATTGTATTGGGCAATGGTACAAGGTTATTTTTGGCCATTTTATATGAAAGTGTACTGTCTCTTTAAGAAATTTCTTTTTTGAATTGGGGGCTGGAAATCGCAGTATAGCACTGTCAAGACACCCTAAGAAGGTTCCCAGGGTGATTTTAAATATGTATGGGTTTTATAATTGTAGTGGGCAATGGTATAAGGTTATTTTTGGCCATTTTATATGAAAGTGTACTGTCTCTTTAAGAAATTTCACTTTTGAATTGTGGGCTGGAAATCGCAGTATAGCACTGTCAAGACACCCTAAGAAGGTTCCCAGGGTGATTTTAAATATGTATGGGGTTTATAATTGTAGTTGTCAATGGTATAAGGTTATTTTTGGCCATTTTATATGAAAGTGTACTGTCTCTTTAAGAAAGTTAACTTTTGAATTGGGGGCTGGAAATCGCAGTATAGCACTGTCAAGACACCCTAAGAAGGTTCCCATGGTGATTTTAAATATGTATGGGGTTTATAATTGTATTGGGGAATGGTATAAGGTTATTTTTGGCCATTTTATATGAAAGTGTACTGTCTCTTTAAGAAATTTCACTTTTGAATTGTGGGCTGGAAATCGCAGTATAGCACTGTCAAGACACCCTAAGAAGGTTCCCAGGGTGATTTTAAATATGTATGGGGTTTATAATTGTAGTTGTCAATGGTATAAGGTTATTTTTGGCCATTTTATATGAAAGTGTACTGTCTCTTTAAGAAACTTAACTTTTGAATTGGTGGCTGGAAATCGCAGTATAGCATTTTCAGGACACCCTGGGAAGGTTCCCAGGGTGATTTTAAAAATGTATGAGGTTTATAATTGTAGTGGGCAATGGTATAAGGTTATTTTTGGCCATTTTATATGAAAGTGTACTGTCTCTTTAAGAAACTTAACTTTTGAATTGGGGGCTGGAAATCGCAGTATAGCACTGTCAAGACACCCTAAGAAGGTTCCCAGGGTGATTTTAAATATGTATGGGGTTTATAATTGTAGTGGGCAATGGTATAAGGTTATTTTTGGCCATTTTATATGAAAGTGTACTGTCTCTTTAAGAAATTTCTTTTTTGAATTGGGGGCTGGAAATCGCAGTATAGCACTGTCAAGACACCCTAAGAAGGTTCCCAGGGTGATTTTAAATATGTATGGGTTTTATAATTGTAGTGGGCAATGGTATAAGGTTATTTTTGGCCATTTTATATGAAAGTGTACTGTCTCTTTAAGAAATTTCACTTTTGAATTGTGGGCTGGAAATCGCAGTATAGCACTGTCAAGACACCCTAAGAAGGTTCCCAGGGTGATTTTAAATATGTATGGGGTTTATAATTGTAGTTGTCAATGGTATAAGGTTATTTTTGGCCATTTTATATGAAAGTGTACTGTCTCTTTAAGAAAGTTAACTTTTGAATTGGGGGCTGGAAATCGCAGTATAGCACTGTCAAGACACCCTAAGAAGGTTCCCATGGTGATTTTAAATATGTATGGGGTTTATAATTGTATTGGGCAATGGTATAAGGTTATTTTTGGCCATTTTATATGAAAGTGTACTGTCTCTTTAAGAAATTTCACTTTTGAATTGTGGGCTGGAAATCGCAGTATAGCACTGTCAAGACACCCTAAGAAGGTTCCCAGGGTGATTTTAAATATGTATGGGGTTTATAATTGTAGTTGTCAATGGTATAAGGTTATTTTTGGCCATTTTATATGAAAGTGTACTGTCTCTTTAAGAAACTTAACTTTTGAATTGGGGGCTGGAAATCGCAGTATAGCATTTTCAGGACACCCTGGGAAGGTTCCCAGGGTGATTTTAAAAATGTATGAGGTTTATAATTGTAGTGGGCAATGGTATAAGGTTATTTTTGGCCATTTTATATGAAAGTGTACTGTCTCCTTAAGAAACTTAACTTTTGAATTGGGGGCTGGAAATCGCAGTATAGCACTGTCAAGACACCCTAAGAAGGTTCCCAGGGTGATTTTAAATATGTATGGGGTTTATAATTGTAGTGGGCAATGGTATAAGGTTATTTTTGGCCATTTTATATGAAAGTGTACTGTCTCTTTAAGAAATTTCTTTTTTGAATTGGGGGCTGGAAATCGCAGTATAGCACTGTCAAGACACCCTAAGAAGGTTCCCAGGGTGATTTTAAATATGTATGGGGTTTATAATTGTAGTGGGCAATGGTATAAGGTTATTTTTGGCCATTTTATATGAAAGTGTACTGTCTCTTTAAGAAACTTAACTTTTGAATTGGGGGCTGGAAATCGCAGTATAGCACTGTGAAGACACCCTAAGAAGGTTCCCAGGGTGATTTTAAATATGTATGGGGTTTATAATTGTAGTGGGCAATGGTATAAGGTTATTTTTGGCCATTTTATATGAAAGTGTACTGTCTCTTTAAGAAATTTCTTTTTTGAATTGGGGGCTGGAAATCGCAGTATAGCACTGTCAAGACACCCTAAGATGGTTCCCAGGGTGATTTTAAATATGGATGGGGTTTATAATTGTAGTGGGCAATGGTATAAGGTTATTTTTGGCCATTTTATATGAAAGTGTACTGTCTCTTTAAGAAACTTAACTTTTGAATTCAGGGCTGGAAATCGCAGTATAGCACTGTCAAGACACCCTAAGAAGGTTCCCAGGGTGATTTTAAATATGTATGGGGTTTATAATTGTAGTGGGCAATGGTATAAGGTTATTTTTGGCCATTTTATATGTAAGTGTACTGTCTCTTTAAGAAATTTCACTTTTGAATTGTGGGCTGGAAATTGCAGTATAGCACTGTCAAGACACCCTAAGAAGGTTCCCAGGGTGATTTTAAATATGTATGGGGTTTATAATTGTAGTTGTCAACGGTATAAGGTTATTTTTGGCCATTTTATATGAAAGTGTACTGTCTCTTTAAGAAACTTAACTTTTGAATTGGGGGCTGGAAATCGCAGTATAGCACTGTCAAGACACCCTAAGAAGGTTCCCAGGGTGATTTTAAATATGTATGGGGTTTATAATTGTAGTGGGCAATGGTATAAGGTTATTTTTGGCCATTTTATATGAAAGTGTACTGTCTTTTTAAGAAACGTAACTTTTGAATTGGGGGCTGGAAATCGCAGTATAGCACTGTCAAGACACCCTAAGATGGTTCCCAGGGTGATTTTAAATATGGATGGGGTTTATAATTGTAGTGGGCAATGGTATAAGGTTATTTTTGGCCATTTTATATGTAAGTGTACTGTCTCTTTAAGAAAGTTAACTTTTGAATTGGGGGCTGGAAATCGCAGTATAGCACTGTCAAGACACCCTAAGAAGGTTCCCAGGGTGATTTTAAATATGTATGGGGTTTATAATTGTATTGGGCAATGGTACAAGGTTATTTTTGGCCATTTTATATGAAAGTGTACTGTCTCTTTAAGAAATTTCACTTTTGAATTGTGGGCTGGAAATCGCAGTATAGCACTGTCAAGACACCCTAAGAAGGTTCCCAGGGTGATTTTAAATATGTATGGGGTTTATAATTGTACTTTTCAATGGTATAAGGTTATTTTTGGCCATTTTATATGAAAGTGTACTGTCTCTTTAAGAAACTTAACTTTTGAATTGGGGGCTGGAAATCGCAGTATAGCACTGTCAAGACACCCTAAGAAGGTTCCCAGGGTGATTTTAAATATGTATGGGGTTTATAATTGTAGTGGGCAATGGTATAAGGTTATTTTTGGCCATTTTATATGAAAGTGTACTGTCTCTTTAAGAAACTTAACTTTTGAATTGGGGGCTGGAAATCGCAGTATAGCACTGTCAAGACACCCTAAGAAGGTTCCCAGGGTGATTTTAAATATGTATGGGGTTTATAATTGTAGTGGGCAATGGTATAAGGTTATTTTTGGCCATTTTATATGAAAGTGTACTGTCTCTTTAAGAAATTTCTTTTTTGAATTGGGGGCTGGAAATCGCAGTATAGCACTGTCAAGACACCCTAAGAAGGTTCCCAGGGTGATTTTAAATATGTATGGGTTTTATAATTGTAGTGGGCAATGGTATAAGGTTATTTTTGGCCATTTTATATGAAAGTGTACTGTCTCTTTAAGAAATTTCACTTTTGAATTGTGGGCTGGAAATCGCAGTATAGCACTGTCAAGACACCCTAAGAAGGTTCCCAGGGTGATTTTAAATATGTATGGGGTTTATAATTGTAGTTGTCAATGGTATAAGGTTATTTTTGGCCATTTTATATGAAAGTGTACTGTCTCTTTAAGAAAGTTAACTTTTGAATTGGGGGCTGGAAATCGCAGTATAGCACTGTCAAGACACCCTAAGAAGGTTCCCATGGTGATTTTAAATATGTATGGGGTTTATAATTGTATTGGGGAATGGTATAAGGTTATTTTTGGCCATTTTATATGAAAGTGTACTGTCTCTTTAAGAAATTTCACTTTTGAATTGTGGGCTGGAAATCGCAGTATAGCACTGTCAAGACACCCTAAGAAGGTTCCCAGGGTGATTTTAAATATGTATGGGGTTTATAATTGTAGTTGTCAATGGTATAAGGTTATTTTTGGCCATTTTATATGAAAGTGTACTGTCTCTTTAAGAAACTTAACTTTTGAATTGGTGGCTGGAAATCGCAGTATAGCATTTTCAGGACACCCTGGGAAGGTTCCCAGGGTGATTTTAAAAATGTATGAGGTTTATAATTGTAGTGGGCAATGGTATAAGGTTATTTTTGGCCATTTTATATGAAAGTGTACTGTCTCTTTAAGAAACTTAACTTTTGAATTGGGGGCTGGAAATCGCAGTATAGCACTGTCAAGACACCCTAAGATGGTTCCCAGGGTGATTTTAAATATGGATGGGGTTTATAATTGTAGTGGGCAATGGTATAAGGTTATTTTTGGCCATTTTATATGTAAGTGTACTGTCTCTTTAAGAAAGTTAACTTTTGAATTGGGGGCTGGAAATCGCAGTATAGCACTGTCAAGACACCCTAAGAAGGTTCCCAGGGTGATTTTAAATATGTATGGGGTTTATAATTGTATTGGGCAATGGTACAAGGTTATTTTTGGCCATTTTATATGAAAGTGTACTGTCTCTTTAAGAAATTTCTTTTTTGAATTGGGGGCTGGAAATCGCAGTATAGCACTGTCAAGACACCCTAAGAAGGTTCCCAGGGTGATTTTAAATATGTATGGGTTTTATAATTGTAGTGGGCAATGGTATAAGGTTATTTTTGGCCATTTTATATGAAAGTGTACTGTCTCTTTAAGAAATTTCACTTTTGAATTGTGGGCTGGAAATCGCAGTATAGCACTGTCAAGACACCCTAAGAAGGTTCCCAGGGTGATTTTAAATATGTATGGGGTTTATAATTGTAGTTGTCAATGGTATAAGGTTATTTTTGGCCATTTTATATGAAAGTGTACTGTCTCTTTAAGAAAGTTAACTTTTGAATTGGGGGCTGGAAATCGCAGTATAGCACTGTCAAGACACCCTAAGAAGGTTCCCATGGTGATTTTAAATATGTATGGGGTTTATAATTGTATTGGGGAATGGTATAAGGTTATTTTTGGCCATTTTATATGAAAGTGTACTGTCTCTTTAAGAAATTTCACTTTTGAATTGTGGGCTGGAAATCGCAGTATAGCACTGTCAAGACACCCTAAGAAGGTTCCCAGGGTGATTTTAAATATGTATGGGGTTTATAATTGTAGTTGTCAATGGTATAAGGTTATTTTTGGCCATTTTATATGAAAGTGTACTGTCTCTTTAAGAAACTTAACTTTTGAATTGGTGGCTGGAAATCGCAGTATAGCATTTTCAGGACACCCTGGGAAGGTTCCCAGGGTGATTTTAAAAATGTATGAGGTTTATAATTGTAGTGGGCAATGGTATAAGGTTATTTTTGGCCATTTTATATGAAAGTGTACTGTCTCTTTAAGAAACTTAACTTTTGAATTGGGGGCTGGAAATCGCAGTATAGCACTGTCAAGACACCCTAAGAAGGTTCCCAGGGTGATTTTAAATATGTATGGGGTTTATAATTGTAGTGGGCAATGGTATAAGGTTATTTTTGGCCATTTTATATGAAAGTGTACTGTCTCTTTAAGAAATTTCTTTTTTGAATTGGGGGCTGGAAATCGCAGTATAGCACTGTCAAGACACCCTAAGAAGGTTCCCAGGGTGATTTTAAATATGTATGGGTTTTATAATTGTAGTGGGCAATGGTATAAGGTTATTTTTGGCCATTTTATATGAAAGTGTACTGTCTCTTTAAGAAATTTCACTTTTGAATTGTGGGCTGGAAATCGCAGTATAGCACTGTCAAGACACCCTAAGAAGGTTCCCAGGGTGATTTTAAATATGTATGGGGTTTATAATTGTAGTTGTCAATGGTATAAGGTTATTTTTGGCCATTTTATATGAAAGTGTACTGTCTCTTTAAGAAAGTTAACTTTTGAATTGGGGGCTGGAAATCGCAGTATAGCACTGTCAAGACACCCTAAGAAGGTTCCCATGGTGATTTTAAATATGTATGGGGTTTATAATTGTATTGGGCAATGGTATAAGGTTATTTTTGGCCATTTTATATGAAAGTGTACTGTCTCTTTAAGAAATTTCACTTTTGAATTGTGGGCTGGAAATCGCAGTATAGCACTGTCAAGACACCCTAAGAAGGTTCCCAGGGTGATTTTAAATATGTATGGGGTTTATAATTGTAGTTGTCAATGGTATAAGGTTATTTTTGGCCATTTTATATGAAAGTGTACTGTCTCTTTAAGAAACTTAACTTTTGAATTGGGGGCTGGAAATCGCAGTATAGCATTTTCAGGACACCCTGGGAAGGTTCCCAGGGTGATTTTAAAAATGTATGAGGTTTATAATTGTAGTGGGCAATGGTATAAGGTTATTTTTGGCCATTTTATATGAAAGTGTACTGTCTCCTTAAGAAACTTAACTTTTGAATTGGGGGCTGGAAATCGCAGTATAGCACTGTCAAGACACCCTAAGAAGGTTCCCAGGGTGATTTTAAATATGTATGGGGTTTATAATTGTAGTGGGCAATGGTATAAGGTTATTTTTGGCCATTTTATATGAAAGTGTACTGTCTCTTTAAGAAATTTCTTTTTTGAATTGGGGGCTGGAAATCGCAGTATAGCACTGTCAAGACACCCTAAGAAGGTTCCCAGGGTGATTTTAAATATGTATGGGGTTTATAATTGTAGTGGGCAATGGTATAAGGTTATTTTTGGCCATTTTATATGAAAGTGTACTGTCTCTTTAAGAAACTTAACTTTTGAATTGGGGGCTGGAAATCGCAGTATAGCACTGTGAAGACACCCTAAGAAGGTTCCCAGGGTGATTTTAAATATGTATGGGGTTTATAATTGTAGTGGGCAATGGTATAAGGTTATTTTTGGCCATTTTATATGAAAGTGTACTGTCTCTTTAAGAAATTTCTTTTTTGAATTGGGGGCTGGAAATCGCAGTATAGCACTGTCAAGACACCCTAAGATGGTTCCCAGGGTGATTTTAAATATGGATGGGGTTTATAATTGTAGTGGGCAATGGTATAAGGTTATTTTTGGCCATTTTATATGAAAGTGTACTGTCTCTTTAAGAAACTTAACTTTTGAATTCAGGGCTGGAAATCGCAGTATAGCACTGTCAAGACACCCTAAGAAGGTTCCCAGGGTGATTTTAAATATGTATGGGGTTTATAATTGTAGTGGGCAATGGTATAAGGTTATTTTTGGCCATTTTATATGTAAGTGTACTGTCTCTTTAAGAAATTTCACTTTTGAATTGTGGGCTGGAAATTGCAGTATAGCACTGTCAAGACACCCTAAGAAGGTTCCCAGGGTGATTTTAAATATGTATGGGGTTTATAATTGTAGTTGTCAACGGTATAAGGTTATTTTTGGCCATTTTATATGAAAGTGTACTGTCTCTTTAAGAAACTTAACTTTTGAATTGGGGGCTGGAAATCGCAGTATAGCACTGTCAAGACACCCTAAGAAGGTTCCCAGGGTGATTTTAAATATGTATGGGGTTTATAATTGTAGTGGGCAATGGTATAAGGTTATTTTTGGCCATTTTATATGAAAGTGTACTGTCTTTTTAAGAAACGTAACTTTTGAATTGGGGGCTGGAAATCGCAGTATAGCACTGTCAAGACACCCTAAGATGGTTCCCAGGGTGATTTTAAATATGGATGGGGTTTATAATTGTAGTGGGCAATGGTATAAGGTTATTTTTGGCCATTTTATATGTAAGTGTACTGTCTCTTTAAGAAAGTTAACTTTTGAATTGGGGGCTGGAAATCGCAGTATAGCACTGTCAAGACACCCTAAGAAGGTTCCCAGGGTGATTTTAAATATGTATGGGGTTTATAATTGTATTGGGCAATGGTACAAGGTTATTTTTGGCCATTTTATATGAAAGTGTACTGTCTCTTTAAGAAATTTCACTTTTGAATTGTGGGCTGGAAATCGCAGTATAGCACTGTCAAGACACCCTAAGAAGGTTCCCAGGGTGATTTTAAATATGTATGGGGTTTATAATTGTACTTTTCAATGGTATAAGGTTATTTTTGGCCATTTTATATGAAAGTGTACTGTCTCTTTAAGAAACTTAACTTTTGAATTGGGGGCTGGAAATCGCAGTATAGCACTGTCAAGACACCCTAAGAAGGTTCCCAGGGTGATTTTAAATATGTATGGGGTTTATAATTGTAGTGGGCAATGGTATAAGGTTATTTTTGGCCATTTTATATGAAAGTGTACTGTCTCTTTAAGAAACTTAACTTTTGAATTGGGGGCTGGAAATCGCAGTATAGCACTGTCAAGACACCCTAAGAAGGTTCCCAGGGTGATTTTAAATATGTATGGGGTTTATAATTGTAGTGGGCAATGGTATAAGGTTATTTTTGGCCATTTTATATGAAAGTGTACTGTCTCTTTAAGAAATTTCTTTTTTGAATTGGGGGCTGGAAATCGCAGTATAGCACTGTCAAGACACCCTAAGAAGGTTCCCAGGGTGATTTTAAATATGTATGGGTTTTATAATTGTAGTGGGCAATGGTATAAGGTTATTTTTGGCCATTTTATATGAAAGTGTACTGTCTCTTTAAGAAATTTCACTTTTGAATTGTGGGCTGGAAATCGCAGTATAGCACTGTCAAGACACCCTAAGAAGGTTCCCAGGGTGATTTTAAATATGTATGGGGTTTATAATTGTAGTTGTCAATGGTATAAGGTTATTTTTGGCCATTTTATATGAAAGTGTACTGTCTCTTTAAGAAAGTTAACTTTTGAATTGGGGGCTGGAAATCGCAGTATAGCACTGTCAAGACACCCTAAGAAGGTTCCCATGGTGATTTTAAATATGTATGGGGTTTATAATTGTATTGGGGAATGGTATAAGGTTATTTTTGGCCATTTTATATGAAAGTGTACTGTCTCTTTAAGAAATTTCACTTTTGAATTGTGGGCTGGAAATCGCAGTATAGCACTGTCAAGACACCCTAAGAAGGTTCCCAGGGTGATTTTAAATATGTATGGGGTTTATAATTGTAGTTGTCAATGGTATAAGGTTATTTTTGGCCATTTTATATGAAAGTGTACTGTCTCTTTAAGAAACTTAACTTTTGAATTGGTGGCTGGAAATCGCAGTATAGCATTTTCAGGACACCCTGGGAAGGTTCCCAGGGTGATTTTAAAAATGTATGAGGTTTATAATTGTAGTGGGCAATGGTATAAGGTTATTTTTGGCCATTTTATATGAAAGTGTACTGTCTCTTTAAGAAACTTAACTTTTGAATTGGGGGCTGGAAATCGCAGTATAGCACTGTCAAGACACCCTAAGAAGGTTCCCAGGGTGATTTTAAATATGTATGGGGTTTATAATTGTAGTGGGCAATGGTATAAGGTTATTTTTGGCCATTTTATATGAAAGTGTACTGTCTCTTTAAGAAATTTCTTTTTTGAATTGGGGGCTGGAAATCGCAGTATAGCACTGTCAAGACACCCTAAGAAGGTTCCCAGGGTGATTTTAAATATGTATGGGGTTTATAATTGTAGGGGGCAATGGTATAAGGTTATTTTTGGCCATTTTATATGAAAGTGTACTGTCTCTTTAAGAAACTTAACTTTTGAATTGGGGGCTGGAAATCACAGTATAGCACTGTCAAGACATCCTAAGAAGGTTCCCAGGGTGATTTTAAATATGGATGGGGTTTATAATTGTAGTGGGCAATGGTATAAGGTTATTTTTGGCCATTTTATATGAAAGTGTACTGTCTCTTTAAGAAATTTCACTTTTTAATTGGGGGCTGGAAATCGCAGTATAGCACTGTCAAGACATCCTAAGAAGGTTCCCAGGGTGATTTTAAATATGGATGGGGTTTATAATTGTAGTGGGCAATGGTATAAGGTTATTTTTGGCCATTTTATATGAAAGTGTACTGTCTCTTTAAGAAATTTCTTTTTTGAATTGGGGGCTGGAAATCGCAGTATAGCACTGTCAAGACACCCTAAGAAGGTTCCCAGGGTGATTTTAAATATGTATGGGTTTTATAATTGTAGTGGGCAATGGTATAAGGTTATTTTTGGCCATTTTATATGAAAGTGTACTGTCTCTTTAAGAAATTTCACTTTTGAATTGTGGGCTGGAAATCGCAGTATAGCACTGTCAAGACACCCTAAGAAGGTTCCCAGGGTGATTTTAAATATGTATGGGGTTTATAATTGTAGTTGTCAATGGTATAAGGTTATTTTTGGCCATTTTATATGAAAGTGTACTGTCTCTTTAAGAAAGTTAACTTTTGAATTGGGGGCTGGAAATCGCAGTATAGCACTGTCAAGACACCCTAAGAAGGTTCCCATGGTGATTTTAAATATGTATGGGGTTTATAATTGTATTGGGGAATGGTATAAGGTTATTTTTGGCCATTTTATATGAAAGTGTACTGTCTCTTTAAGAAATTTCACTTTTGAATTGTGGGCTGGAAATCGCAGTATAGCACTGTCAAGACACCCTAAGAAGGTTCCCAGGGTGATTTTAAATATGTATGGGGTTTATAATTGTAGTTGTCAATGGTATAAGGTTATTTTTGGCCATTTTATATGAAAGTGTACTGTCTCTTTAAGAAACTTAACTTTTGAATTGGTGGCTGGAAATCGCAGTATAGCATTTTCAGGACACCCTGGGAAGGTTCCCAGGGTGATTTTAAAAATGTATGAGGTTTATAATTGTAGTGGGCAATGGTATAAGGTTATTTTTGGCCATTTTATATGAAAGTGTACTGTCTCTTTAAGAAACTTAACTTTTGAATTGGGGGCTGGAAATCGCAGTATAGCACTGTCAAGACACCCTAAGAAGGTTCCCAGGGTGATTTTAAATATGTATGGGGTTTATAATTGTAGTGGGCAATGGTATAAGGTTATTTTTGGCCATTTTATATGAAAGTGTACTGTCTCTTTAAGAAATTTCTTTTTTGAATTGGGGGCTGGAAATCGCAGTATAGCACTGTCAAGACACCCTAAGAAGGTTCCCAGGGTGATTTTAAATATGTATGGGTTTTATAATTGTAGTGGGCAATGGTATAAGGTTATTTTTGGCCATTTTATATGAAAGTGTACTGTCTCTTTAAGAAATTTCACTTTTGAATTGTGGGCTGGAAATCGCAGTATAGCACTGTCAAGACACCCTAAGAAGGTTCCCAGGGTGATTTTAAATATGTATGGGGTTTATAATTGTAGTTGTCAATGGTATAAGGTTATTTTTGGCCATTTTATATGAAAGTGTACTGTCTCTTTAAGAAAGTTAACTTTTGAATTGGGGGCTGGAAATCGCAGTATAGCACTGTCAAGACACCCTAAGAAGGTTCCCATGGTGATTTTAAATATGTATGGGGTTTATAATTGTATTGGGCAATGGTATAAGGTTATTTTTGGCCATTTTATATGAAAGTGTACTGTCTCTTTAAGAAATTTCACTTTTGAATTGTGGGCTGGAAATCGCAGTATAGCACTGTCAAGACACCCTAAGAAGGTTCCCAGGGTGATTTTAAATATGTATGGGGTTTATAATTGTAGTTGTCAATGGTATAAGGTTATTTTTGGCCATTTTATATGAAAGTGTACTGTCTCTTTAAGAAACTTAACTTTTGAATTGGGGGCTGGAAATCGCAGTATAGCATTTTCAGGACACCCTGGGAAGGTTCCCAGGGTGATTTTAAAAATGTATGAGGTTTATAATTGTAGTGGGCAATGGTATAAGGTTATTTTTGGCCATTTTATATGAAAGTGTACTGTCTCCTTAAGAAACTTAACTTTTGAATTGGGGGCTGGAAATCGCAGTATAGCACTGTCAAGACACCCTAAGAAGGTTCCCAGGGTGATTTTAAATATGTATGGGGTTTATAATTGTAGTGGGCAATGGTATAAGGTTATTTTTGGCCATTTTATATGAAAGTGTACTGTCTCTTTAAGAAATTTCTTTTTTGAATTGGGGGCTGGAAATCGCAGTATAGCACTGTCAAGACACCCTAAGAAGGTTCCCAGGGTGATTTTAAATATGTATGGGGTTTATAATTGTAGTGGGCAATGGTATAAGGTTATTTTTGGCCATTTTATATGAAAGTGTACTGTCTCTTTAAGAAACTTAACTTTTGAATTGGGGGCTGGAAATCGCAGTATAGCACTGGGAAGACACCCTAAGAAGGTTCCCAGGGTGATTTTAAATATGTATGGGTTTTATAATTGTAGTGGGCAATGGTATAAGGTTATTTTTGGCCATTTTATATGAAAGTGTACTGTCTCTTTAAGAAATTTCACTTTTGAATTGTGGGCTGGAAATCGCAGTATAGCACTGTCAAGACACCCTAATAAGGTTCCCAGGGTGATTTTAAATATGTATGGGGTTTATAATTGTAGTTGTCAATGGTATAAGGTTATTTTTGGCCATTTTATATGAAAGTGTACTGTCTCTTTAAGAAAGTTAACTTTTGAATTGGGGGCTGGAAATCGCAGTATAGCACTGTCAAGACACCCTAAGAAGGTTCCCAGGGTGATTTTAAATATGTATGGGGTTTATAATTGTAGTGGGCAATGGTATAAGGTTATTTTTGGCCATTTTATATGAAAGTGTACTGTCTCTTTAAGAAACTTAACTTTTGAATTCGGGGCTGGAAATCGCAGTATAGCACTGTCAAGACACCCTAAGAAGGTTCCCAGGGTGATTTTAAATATGTATGGGGTTTATAATTGTAGTTGTCAATGGTATAAGGTTATTTTTGGCCATTTTATATGAAAGTGTACTGTCTCTTTAAGAACTTAACTTTTGAATTGGAGGCTGGAAAGCGCAGTATAGCACTGTCAAGACACCCTAAGAAGGTTCCCAGGGTGATTTTAAATATGTATGGGGTTTATAATTGTAGTGGGCAATGGTATAAGGTTATTTTTGGCCATTTTATGTGAAAGTGTACTGTCTCTTTAGGAAACTTAACTTTTGAATTGGGGGCTGGAAATCGCAGTATAGCACTGTCAAGACACCCTAAGAAGGTTCCCAGGGTGATTTTAAATATGTATGGGGTTTATAATTGTAGTTGTCAACGGTATAAGGTTATTTTTGGCCATTTTATATGAAATTGTACTGTCTCTTTAAGAAACTTAACTTTTGAATTGGGGGCTGGAAATCGCAGTATAGCACTGTCAAGACACCCTAAGAAGGTTCCCAGGGTGATTTTAAATATGTATGGGGTTTATAATTGTAGTTGTCAATGGTATAAGGTTATTTTTGGCCATTTTATATGAAAGTGTACTGTCTCTTTAAGAAACTTAACTTTTGAATTAGGGGCTGGAAATCACAGTATAGCACTGTCAAGACACCCTAAGAAGGTTCCCAGGGTGATTTTAAATATGTATGGGGTTTATAATTGTAGTGGGCAATGGTATAAGGTTATTTTTGGCCATTTTATATGAAAGTGTACTGTCTTTTTAAGAAACTTAACTTTTGAATTGGGGGCTGGAAATCGCAGTATAGCACTGTCAAGACACCCTAAGAAGGTTCCCAGGGTGATTTTAAATATGTATGGGGTTTATAATTGTAGTGGGCAATGGTATAAGGTTATTTTTGGCCATTTTATATGAAAGTGTACTGTCTCTTTAAGAAATTTCTTTTTTGAATTGGGGGCTGGAAATCGCAGTATAGCACTGTCAAGACACCCTAAGAAGGTTCCCAGGGTGATTTTAAATATGTATGGGTTTTATAATTGTAGTGGGCAATGGTATAAGGTTATTTTTGGCCATTTTATATGAAAGTGTACTGTCTCTTTAAGAAATTTCACTTTTGAATTGTGGGCTGGAAATCGCAGTATAGCACTGTCAAGACACCCTAAGAAGGTTCCCAGGGTGATTTTAAATATGTATGGGGTTTATAATTGTAGTTGTCAATGGTATAAGGTTATTTTTGGCCATTTTATATGAAAGTGTACTGTCTCTTTAAGAAAGTTAACTTTTGAATTGGGGGCTGGAAATCGCAGTATAGCACTGTCAAGACACCCTAAGAAGGTTCCCATGGTGATTTTAAATATGTATGGGGTTTATAATTGTATTGGGCAATGGTATAAGGTAATTTTTGGCCATTTTATATGAAAGTGTACTGTCTCTTTAAGAAATTTCACTTTTGAATTGTGGGCTGGAAATCGCAGTATAGCACTGTCAAGACACCCTAAGAAGGTTCCCAGGGTGATTTTAAATATGTATGGGGTTTATAATAGTAGTTGTCAATGGTATAAGGTTATTTTTGGCCATTTTATATGAAAGTGTACTGTCTCTTTAAGAAACTTAACTTTTGAATTGGGGGCTGGAAATCGCAGTATAGCATTTTCAGGACACCCTGGGAAGGTTCCCAGGGTGATTTTAAAAATGTATGAGGTTTATAATTGTAGTGGGCAATGGTATAAGGTTATTTTTGGCCATTTTATATGAAAGTGTACTGTCTCCTTAAGAAACTTAACTTTTGAATTGGGGGCTGGAAATCGCAGTATAGCACTGTCAAGACACCCTAAGAAGGTTCCCAGGGTGATTTTAAATATGTATGGGGTTTATAATTGTAGTGGGCAATGGTATAAGGTTATTTTTGGCCATTTTATATGAAAGTGTACTGTCTCTTTAAGAAATTTCTTTTTTGAATTGGGGGCTGGAAATCGCAGTATAGCACTGTCAAGACACCCTAAGAAGGTTCCCAGGGTGATTTTAAATATGTATGGGGTTTATAATTGTAGTGGGCAATGGTATAAGGTTATTTTTGGCCATTTTATATGAAAGTGTACTGTCTCTTTAAGAAACTTAACTTTTGAATTGGGGGCTGGAAATCGCAGTATAGCACTGGGAAGACACCCTAAGAAGGTTCCCAGGGTGATTTTAAATATGTATGGGGTTTATAATTGTAGTGGGCAATGGTATAAGGTTATTTTTGGCCATTTTATATGAAAGTGTACTGTCTCTTTAAGAAATTTCTTTTTTGAATTGGGGGCTGGAAATCGCAGTATAGCACTGTCAAGACACCCTAAGAAGGTTCCCAGGGTGATTTTAAATATGTATGGGTTTTATAATTGTAGTGGGCAATGGTATAAGGTTATTTTTGGCCATTTTATATGAAAGTGTACTGTCTCTTTAAGAAATTTCACTTTTGAATTGTGGGCTGGAAATCGCAGTATAGCACTGTCAAGGCACCCTAATAAGGTTCCCAGGGTGATTTTAAATATGTATGGGGTTTATAATTGTAGTTGTCAATGGTATAAGGTTATTTTTGGCCATTTTATATGAAAGTGTACTGTCTCTTTAAGAAAGTTAACTTTTGAATTGGGGGCTGGAAATCGCAGTATAGCACTGTCAAGACACCCTAAGAAGGTTCCCAGGGTGATTTTAAATATGTATGGGGTTTATAATTGTAGTGGGCAATGGTATAAGGTTATTTTTGGCCATTTTATATGAAAGTGTACTGTCTCTTTAAGAAACTTAACTTTTGAATTCGGGGCTGGAAATCGCAGTATAGCACTGTCAAGACACCCTAAGAAGGTTCCCAGGGTGATTTTAAATATGTATGGGGTTTATAATTGTAGTTGTCAATGGTATAAGGTTATTTTTGGCCATTTTATATGAAAGTGTACTGTCTCTTTAAGAACTTAACTTTTGAATTGGAGGCTGGAAAGCGCAGTATAGCACTGTCAAGACACCCTAAGAAGGTTCCCATAGTGATTTTAAATATGTATGGGGTTTATAATTGTAGTGGGCAATGGTATAAGGTTATTTTTGGCCATTTTATGTGAAAGTGTACTGTCTCTTTAGGAAACTTAACTTTTGAATTGGGGGCTGGAAATCGCAGTATAGCACTGTCAAGACACCCTAAGAAGGTTCCCAGGGTGATTTTAAATATGTATGGGGTTTATAATTGTAGTTGTCAACGGTATAAGGTTATTTTTGGCCATTTTATATGAAATTGTACTGTCTCTTTAAGAAACTTAACTTTTGAATTGGGGGCTGGAAATCGCAGTATAGCACTGTCAAGACACCCTAAGAAGGTTCCCAGGGTGATTTTAAATATGTATGGGGTTTATAATTGTAGTTGTCAATGGTATAAGGTTATTTTTGGCCATTTTATATGAAAGTGTACTGTCTCTTTAAGAAACTTAACTTTTGAATTAGGGGCTGGAAATCACAGTATAGCACTGTCAAGACACCCTAAGAAGGTTCCCAGGGTGATTTTAAATATGGATGGGGTTTATAATTGTAGTGGGCAATGGTATAAGGTTATTTTTGGCCATTTTATATGTAAGTGTACTGTCTCTTTAAGAAAGTTAACTTTTGAATTGGGGGCTGGAAATCGCAGTATAGCACTGTCAAGACACCCTAAGAAGGTTCCCAGGGTGATTTTAAATATGTATGGGGTTTATAATTGTATTGGGCAATGGTACAAGGTTATTTTTGGCCATTTTATATGAAAGTGTACTGTCTCTTTAAGAAATTTCTTTTTTGAATTGGGGGCTGGAAATCGCAGTATAGCACTGTCAAGACACCCTAAGAAGGTTCCCAGGGTGATTTTAAATATGTATGGGTTTTATAATTGTAGTGGGCAATGGTATAAGGTTATTTTTGGCCATTTTATATGAAAGTGTACTGTCTCTTTAAGAAATTTCACTTTTGAATTGTGGGCTGGAAATCGCAGTATAGCACTGTCAAGACACCCTAAGAAGGTTCCCAGGGTGATTTTAAATATGTATGGGGTTTATAATTGTAGTTGTCAATGGTATAAGGTTATTTTTGGCCATTTTATATGAAAGTGTACTGTCTCTTTAAGAAAGTTAACTTTTGAATTGGGGGCTGGAAATCGCAGTATAGCACTGTCAAGACACCCTAAGAAGGTTCCCATGGTGATTTTAAATATGTATGGGGTTTATAATTGTATTGGGGAATGGTATAAGGTTATTTTTGGCCATTTTATATGAAAGTGTACTGTCTCTTTAAGAAATTTCACTTTTGAATTGTGGGCTGGAAATCGCAGTATAGCACTGTCAAGACACCCTAAGAAGGTTCCCAGGGTGATTTTAAATATGTATGGGGTTTATAATTGTAGTTGTCAATGGTATAAGGTTATTTTTGGCCATTTTATATGAAAGTGTACTGTCTCTTTAAGAAACTTAACTTTTGAATTGGTGGCTGGAAATCGCAGTATAGCATTTTCAGGACACCCTGGGAAGGTTCCCAGGGTGATTTTAAAAATGTATGAGGTTTATAATTGTAGTGGGCAATGGTATAAGGTTATTTTTGGCCATTTTATATGAAAGTGTACTGTCTCTTTAAGAAACTTAACTTTTGAATTGGGGGCTGGAAATCGCAGTATAGCACTGTCAAGACACCCTAAGAAGGTTCCCAGGGTGATTTTAAATATGTATGGGGTTTATAATTGTAGTGGGCAATGGTATAAGGTTATTTTTGGCCATTTTATATGAAAGTGTACTGTCTCTTTAAGAAATTTCTTTTTTGAATTGGGGGCTGGAAATCGCAGTATAGCACTGTCAAGACACCCTAAGAAGGTTCCCAGGGTGATTTTAAATATGTATGGGTTTTATAATTGTAGTGGGCAATGGTATAAGGTTATTTTTGGCCATTTTATATGAAAGTGTACTGTCTCTTTAAGAAATTTCACTTTTGAATTGTGGGCTGGAAATCGCAGTATAGCACTGTCAAGACACCCTAAGAAGGTTCCCAGGGTGATTTTAAATATGTATGGGGTTTATAATTGTAGTTGTCAATGGTATAAGGTTATTTTTGGCCATTTTATATGAAAGTGTACTGTCTCTTTAAGAAAGTTAACTTTTGAATTGGGGGCTGGAAATCGCAGTATAGCACTGTCAAGACACCCTAAGAAGGTTCCCATGGTGATTTTAAATATGTATGGGGTTTATAATTGTATTGGGCAATGGTATAAGGTTATTTTTGGCCATTTTATATGAAAGTGTACTGTCTCTTTAAGAAATTTCACTTTTGAATTGTGGGCTGGAAATCGCAGTATAGCACTGTCAAGACACCCTAAGAAGGTTCCCAGGGTGATTTTAAATATGTATGGGGTTTATAATTGTAGTTGTCAATGGTATAAGGTTATTTTTGGCCATTTTATATGAAAGTGTACTGTCTCTTTAAGAAACTTAACTTTTGAATTGGGGGCTGGAAATCGCAGTATAGCATTTTCAGGACACCCTGGGAAGGTTCCCAGGGTGATTTTAAAAATGTATGAGGTTTATAATTGTAGTGGGCAATGGTATAAGGTTATTTTTGGCCATTTTATATGAAAGTGTACTGTCTCCTTAAGAAACTTAACTTTTGAATTGGGGGCTGGAAATCGCAGTATAGCACTGTCAAGACACCCTAAGAAGGTTCCCAGGGTGATTTTAAATATGTATGGGGTTTATAATTGTAGTGGGCAATGGTATAAGGTTATTTTTGGCCATTTTATATGAAAGTGTACTGTCTCTTTAAGAAATTTCTTTTTTGAATTGGGGGCTGGAAATCGCAGTATAGCACTGTCAAGACACCCTAAGAAGGTTCCCAGGGTGATTTTAAATATGTATGGGGTTTATAATTGTAGTGGGCAATGGTATAAGGTTATTTTTGGCCATTTTATATGAAAGTGTACTGTCTTTTTAAGAAACTTAACTTTTGAATTGGGGGCTGGAAATCGCAGTATAGCACTGTCAAGACACCCTAAGAAGGTTCCCAGGGTGATTTTAAATATGTATGGGGTTTATAATTGTAGTGGGCAATGGTATAAGGTTATTTTTGGCCATTTTATATGAAAGTGTACTGTCTCTTTAAGAAATTTCTTTTTTGAATTGGGGGCTGGAAATCGCAGTATAGCACTGTCAAGACACCCTAAGAAGGTTCCCAGGGTGATTTTAAATATGTATGGGTTTTATAATTGTAGTGGGCAATGGTATAAGGTTATTTTTGGCCATTTTATATGAAAGTGTACTGTCTCTTTAAGAAATTTCACTTTTGAATTGTGGGCTGGAAATCGCAGTATAGCACTGTCAAGACACCCTAAGAAGGTTCCCAGGGTGATTTTAAATATGTATGGGGTTTATAATTGTAGTTGTCAATGGTATAAGGTTATTTTTGGCCATTTTATATGAAAGTGTACTGTCTCTTTAAGAAAGTTAACTTTTGAATTGGGGGCTGGAAATCGCAGTATAGCACTGTCAAGACACCCTAAGAAGGTTCCCATGGTGATTTTAAATATGTATGGGGTTTATAATTGTATTGGGCAATGGTATAAGGTAATTTTTGGCCATTTTATATGAAAGTGTACTGTCTCTTTAAGAAATTTCACTTTTGAATTGTGGGCTGGAAATCGCAGTATAGCACTGTCAAGACACCCTAAGAAGGTTCCCAGGGTGATTTTAAATATGTATGGGGTTTATAATAGTAGTTGTCAATGGTATAAGGTTATTTTTGGCCATTTTATATGAAAGTGTACTGTCTCTTTAAGAAACTTAACTTTTGAATTGGGGGCTGGAAATCGCAGTATAGCATTTTCAGGACACCCTGGGAAGGTTCCCAGGGTGATTTTAAAAATGTATGAGGTTTATAATTGTAGTGGGCAATGGTATAAGGTTATTTTTGGCCATTTTATATGAAAGTGTACTGTCTCCTTAAGAAACTTAACTTTTGAATTGGGGGCTGGAAATCGCAGTATAGCACTGTCAAGACACCCTAAGAAGGTTCCCAGGGTGATTTTAAATATGTATGGGGTTTATAATTGTAGTGGGCAATGGTATAAGGTTATTTTTGGCCATTTTATATGAAAGTGTACTGTCTCTTTAAGAAATTTCTTTTTTGAATTGGGGGCTGGAAATCGCAGTATAGCACTGTCAAGACACCCTAAGAAGGTTCCCAGGGTGATTTTAAATATGTATGGGGTTTATAATTGTAGTGGGCAATGGTATAAGGTTATTTTTGGCCATTTTATATGAAAGTGTACTGTCTCTTTAAGAAACTTAACTTTTGAATTGGGGGCTGGAAATCGCAGTATAGCACTGGGAAGACACCCTAAGAAGGTTCCCAGGGTGATTTTAAATATGTATGGGGTTTATAATTGTAGTGGGCAATGGTATAAGGTTATTTTTGGCCATTTTATATGAAAGTGTACTGTCTCTTTAAGAAATTTCTTTTTTGAATTGGGGGCTGGAAATCGCAGTATAGCACTGTCAAGACACCCTAAGAAGGTTCCCAGGGTGATTTTAAATATGTATGGGTTTTATAATTGTAGTGGGCAATGGTATAAGGTTATTTTTGGCCATTTTATATGAAAGTGTACTGTCTCTTTAAGAAATTTCACTTTTGAATTGTGGGCTGGAAATCGCAGTATAGCACTGTCAAGGCACCCTAATAAGGTTCCCAGGGTGATTTTAAATATGTATGGGGTTTATAATTGTAGTTGTCAATGGTATAAGGTTATTTTTGGCCATTTTATATGAAAGTGTACTGTCTCTTTAAGAAAGTTAACTTTTGAATTGGGGGCTGGAAATCGCAGTATAGCACTGTCAAGACACCCTAAGAAGGTTCCCAGGGTGATTTTAAATATGTATGGGGTTTATAATTGTAGTGGGCAATGGTATAAGGTTATTTTTGGCCATTTTATATGAAAGTGTACTGTCTCTTTAAGAAACTTAACTTTTGAATTCGGGGCTGGAAATCGCAGTATAGCACTGTCAAGACACCCTAAGAAGGTTCCCAGGGTGATTTTAAATATGTATGGGGTTTATAATTGTAGTTGTCAATGGTATAAGGTTATTTTTGGCCATTTTATATGAAAGTGTACTGTCTCTTTAAGAACTTAACTTTTGAATTGGAGGCTGGAAAGCGCAGTATAGCACTGTCAAGACACCCTAAGAAGGTTCCCATAGTGATTTTAAATATGTATGGGGTTTATAATTGTAGTGGGCAATGGTATAAGGTTATTTTTGGCCATTTTATGTGAAAGTGTACTGTCTCTTTAGGAAACTTAACTTTTGAATTGGGGGCTGGAAATCGCAGTATAGCACTGTCAAGACACCCTAAGAAGGTTCCCAGGGTGATTTTAAATATGTATGGGGTTTATAATTGTAGTTGTCAACGGTATAAGGTTATTTTTGGCCATTTTATATGAAATTGTACTGTCTCTTTAAGAAACTTAACTTTTGAATTGGGGGCTGGAAATCGCAGTATAGCACTGTCAAGACACCCTAAGAAGGTTCCCAGGGTGATTTTAAATATGTATGGGTTTTATAATTGTAGTGGGCAATGGTATAAGGTTATTTTTGGCCATTTTATATGAAAGTGTACTGTCTCTTTAAGAAATTTCACTTTTGAATTGTGGGCTGGAAATCGCAGTATAGCACTGTCAAGACACCCTAAGAAGGTTCCCAGGGTGATTTTAAATATGTATGGGGTTTATAATTGTAGTTGTCAATGGTATAAGGTTATTTTTGGCCATTTTATATGAAAGTGTACTGTCTCTTTAAGAAAGTTAACTTTTGAATTGGGGGCTGGAAATCGCAGTATAGCACTGTCAAGACACCCTAAGAAGGTTCCCATGGTGATTTTAAATATGTATGGGGTTTATAATTGTATTGGGGAATGGTATAAGGTTATTTTTGGCCATTTTATATGAAAGTGTACTGTCTCTTTAAGAAATTTCACTTTTGAATTGTGGGCTGGAAATCGCAGTATAGCACTGTCAAGACACCCTAAGAAGGTTCCCAGGGTGATTTTAAATATGTATGGGGTTTATAATTGTAGTTGTCAATGGTATAAGGTTATTTTTGGCCATTTTATATGAAAGTGTACTGTCTCTTTAAGAAACTTAACTTTTGAATTGGTGGCTGGAAATCGCAGTATAGCATTTTCAGGACACCCTGGGAAGGTTCCCAGGGTGATTTTAAAAATGTATGAGGTTTATAATTGTAGTGGGCAATGGTATAAGGTTATTTTTGGCCATTTTATATGAAAGTGTACTGTCTCTTTAAGAAACTTAACTTTTGAATTGGGGGCTGGAAATCGCAGTATAGCACTGTCAAGACACCCTAAGAAGGTTCCCAGGGTGATTTTAAATATGTATGGGGTTTATAATTGTAGTGGGCAATGGTATAAGGTTATTTTTGGCCATTTTATATGAAAGTGTACTGTCTCTTTAAGAAATTTCTTTTTTGAATTGAGGGCTGGAAATCGCAGTATAGCACTGTCAAGACACCCTAAGAAGGTTCCCAGGGTGATTTTAAATATGTATGGGTTTTATAATTGTAGTGGGCAATGGTATAAGGTTATTTTTGGCCATTTTATATGAAAGTGTACTGTCTCTTTAAGAAATTTCACTTTTGAATTGTGGGCTGGAAATCGCAGTATAGCACTGTCAAGACACCCTAAGAAGGTTCCCAGGGTGATTTTAAATATGTATGGGGTTTATAATTGTAGTTGTCAATGGTATAAGGTTATTTTTGGCCATTTTATATGAAAGTGTACTGTCTCTTTAAGAAAGTTAACTTTTGAATTGGGGGCTGGAAATCGCAGTATAGCACTGTCAAGACACCCTAAGAAGGTTCCCATGGTGATTTTAAATATGTATGGGGTTTATAATTGTATTGGGCAATGGTATAAGGTTATTTTTGGCCATTTTATATGAAAGTGTACTGTCTCTTTAAGAAATTTCACTTTTGAATTGTGGGCTGGAAATCGCAGTATAGCACTGTCAAGACACCCTAAGAAGGTTCCCAGGGTGATTTTAAATATGTATGGGGTTTATAATTGTAGTTGTCAATGGTATAAGGTTATTTTTGGCCATTTTATATGAAAGTGTACTGTCTCTTTAAGAAACTTAACTTTTGAATTGGGGGCTGGAAATCGCAGTATAGCATTTTCAGGACACCCTGGGAAGGTTCCCAGGGTGATTTTAAAAATGTATGAGGTTTATAATTGTAGTGGGCAATGGTATAAGGTTATTTTTGGCCATTTTATATGAAAGTGTACTGTCTCCTTAAGAAACTTAACTTTTGAATTGGGGGCTGGAAATCGCAGTATAGCACTGTCAAGACACCCTAAGAAGGTTCCCAGGGTGATTTTAAATATGTATGGGGTTTATAATTGTAGTGGGCAATGGTATAAGGTTATTTTTGGCCATTTTATATGAAAGTGTACTGTCTCTTTCAGAAATTTCTTTTTTGAATTGGGGGCTGGAAATCGCAGTATAGCACTGTCAAGACACCCTAAGAAGGTTCCCAGGGTGATTTTAAATATGTATGGGGTTTATAATTGTAGTGGGCAATGGTATAAGGTTATTTTTGGCCATTTTATATGAAAGTGTACTGTCTCTTTAAGAAACTTAACTTTTGAATTGGGGGCTGGAAATCGCAGTATAGCACTGTGAAGACACCCTAAGAAGGTTCCCAGGGTGATTTTAAATATGTATGGGGTTTATAATTGTAGTGGGCAATGGTATAAGGTTATTTTTGGCCATTTTATATGAAAGTGTACTGTCTCTTTAAGAAATTTCTTTTTTGAATTGGGGGCTGGAAATCGCAGTATAGCACTGTCAAGAAACCCTAAGATGGTTCCCAGGGTGATTTTAAATATGGATGGGGTTTATAATTGTAGTGGGCAATGGTATAAGGTTATTTTTGGCCATTTTATATGAAAGTGTACTGTCTCTTTAAGAAACTTAACTTTTGAATTCAGGGCTGGAAATCGCAGTATAGCACTGTCAAGACACCCTAAGAAGGTTCCCAGGGTGATTTTAAATATGTATGGGGTTTATAATTGTAGTGGGCAATGGTATAAGGTTATTTTTGGCCATTTTATATGTAAGTGTACTGTCTCTTTAAGAAATTTCACTTTTGAATTGTGGGCTGGAAATTGCAGTATAGCACTGTCAAGACACCCTAAGAAGGTTCCCAGGGTGATTTTAAATATGTATGGGGTTTATAATTGTAGTTGTCAACGGTATAAGGTTATTTTTGGCCATTTTATATGAAAGTGTACTGTCTCTTTAAGAAACTTAACTTTTGAATTGGGGGCTGGAAATCGCAGTATAGCACTGTCAAGACACCCTAAGAAGGTTCCCAGGGTGATTTTAAATATGTATGGGGTTTATAATTGTAGTGGGCAATGGTATAAGGTTATTTTTGGCCATTTTATATGAAAGTGTACTGTCTTTTTAAGAAACGTAACTTTTGAATTGGGGGCTGGAAATCGCAGTATAGCACTGTCAAGACACCCTAAGATGGTTCCCAGGGTGATTTTAAATATGGATGGGGTTTATAATTGTAGTGGGCAATGGTATAAGGTTATTTTTGGCCATTTTATATGTAAGTGTACTGTCTCTTTAAGAAAGTTAACTTTTGAATTGGGGGCTGGAAATCGCAGTATAGCACTGTCAAGACACCCTAAGAAGGTTCCCAGGGTGATTTTAAATATGTATGGGGTTTATAATTGTATTGGGCAATGGTACAAGGTTATTTTTGGCCATTTTATATGAAAGTGTACTGTCTCTTTAAGAAATTTCACTTTTGAATTGTGGGCTGGAAATCGCAGTATAGCACTGTCAAGACACCCTAAGAAGGTTCCCAGGGTGATTTTAAATATGTATGGGGTTTATAATTGTACTTTTCAATGGTATAAGGTTATTTTTGGCCATTTTATATGAAAGTGTACTGTCTCTTTAAGAAACTTAACTTTTGAATTGGGGGCTGGAAATCGCAGTATAGCACTGTCAAGACACCCTAAGAAGGTTCCCAGGGTGATTTTAAATATGTATGGGGTTTATAATTGTAGTGGGCAATGGTATAAGGTTATTTTTGGCCATTTTATATGAAAGTGTACTGTCTCTTTAAGAAACTTAACTTTTGAATTGGGGGCTGGAAATCGCAGTATAGCACTGTCAAGACACCCTAAGAAGGTTCCCAGGGTGATTTTAAATATGTATGGGGTTTATAATTGTAGTGGGCAATGGTATAAGGTTATTTTTGGCCATTTTATATGAAAGTGTACTGTCTCTTTAAGAAATTTCTTTTTTGAATTGGGGGCTGGAAATCGCAGTATAGCACTGTCAAGACACCCTAAGAAGGTTCCCAGGGTGATTTTAAATATGTATGGGTTTTATAATTGTAGTGGGCAATGGTATAAGGTTATTTTTGGCCATTTTATATGAAAGTGTACTGTCTCTTTAAGAAATTTCACTTTTGAATTGTGGGCTGGAAATCGCAGTATAGCACTGTCAAGACACCCTAAGAAGGTTCCCAGGGTGATTTTAAATATGTATGGGGTTTATAATTGTAGTTGTCAATGGTATAAGGTTATTTTTGGCCATTTTATATGAAAGTGTACTGTCTCTTTAAGAAAGTTAACTTTTGAATTGGGGGCTGGAAATCGCAGTATAGCACTGTCAAGACACCCTAAGAAGGTTCCCATGGTGATTTTAAATATGTATGGGGTTTATAATTGTATTGGGGAATGGTATAAGGTTATTTTTGGCCATTTTATATGAAAGTGTACTGTCTCTTTAAGAAATTTCACTTTTGAATTGTGGGCTGGAAATCGCAGTATAGCACTGTCAAGACACCCTAAGAAGGTTCCCAGGGTGATTTTAAATATGTATGGGGTTTATAATTGTAGTTGTCAATGGTATAAGGTTATTTTTGGCCATTTTATATGAAAGTGTACTGTCTCTTTAAGAAACTTAACTTTTGAATTGGTGGCTGGAAATCGCAGTATAGCATTTTCAGGACACCCTGGGAAGGTTCCCAGGGTGATTTTAAAAATGTATGAGGTTTATAATTGTAGTGGGCAATGGTATAAGGTTATTTTTGGCCATTTTATATGAAAGTGTACTGTCTCTTTAAGAAACTTAACTTTTGAATTGGGGGCTGGAAATCGCAGTATAGCACTGTCAAGACACCCTAAGAAGGTTCCCAGGGTGATTTTAAATATGTATGGGGTTTATAATTGTAGTGGGCAATGGTATAAGGTTATTTTTGGCCATTTTATATGAAAGTGTACTGTCTCTTTAAGAAATTTCTTTTTTGAATTGGGGGCTGGAAATCGCAGTATAGCACTGTCAAGACACCCTAAGAAGGTTCCCAGGGTGATTTTAAATATGTATGGGGTTTATAATTGTAGGGGGCAATGGTATAAGGTTATTTTTGGCCATTTTATATGAAAGTGTACTGTCTCTTTAAGAAACTTAACTTTTGAATTGGGGGCTGGAAATCACAGTATAGCACTGTCAAGACATCCTAAGAAGGTTCCCAGGGTGATTTTAAATATGGATGGGGTTTATAATTGTAGTGGGCAATGGTATAAGGTTATTTTTGGCCATTTTATATGAAAGTGTACTGTCTCTTTAAGAAATTTCACTTTTTAATTGGGGGCTGGAAATCGCAGTATAGCACTGTCAAGACATCCTAAGAAGGTTCCCAGGGTGATTTTAAATATGGATGGGGTTTATAATTGTAGTGGGCAATGGTATAAGGTTATTTTTGGCCATTTTATATGAAAGTGTACTGTCTCTTTAAGAAATTTCTTTTTTGAATTGGGGGCTGGAAATCGCAGTATAGCACTGTCAAGACACCCTAAGAAGGTTCCCAGGGTGATTTTAAATATGTATGGGTTTTATAATTGTAGTGGGCAATGGTATAAGGTTATTTTTGGCCATTTTATATGAAAGTGTACTGTCTCTTTAAGAAATTTCACTTTTGAATTGTGGGCTGGAAATCGCAGTATAGCACTGTCAAGACACCCTAAGAAGGTTCCCAGGGTGATTTTAAATATGTATGGGGTTTATAATTGTAGTTGTCAATGGTATAAGGTTATTTTTGGCCATTTTATATGAAAGTGTACTGTCTCTTTAAGAAAGTTAACTTTTGAATTGGGGGCTGGAAATCGCAGTATAGCACTGTCAAGACACCCTAAGAAGGTTCCCATGGTGATTTTAAATATGTATGGGGTTTATAATTGTATTGGGGAATGGTATAAGGTTATTTTTGGCCATTTTATATGAAAGTGTACTGTCTCTTTAAGAAATTTCACTTTTGAATTGTGGGCTGGAAATCGCAGTATAGCACTGTCAAGACACCCTAAGAAGGTTCCCAGGGTGATTTTAAATATGTATGGGGTTTATAATTGTAGTTGTCAATGGTATAAGGTTATTTTTGGCCATTTTATATGAAAGTGTACTGTCTCTTTAAGAAACTTAACTTTTGAATTGGTGGCTGGAAATCGCAGTATAGCATTTTCAGGACACCCTGGGAAGGTTCCCAGGGTGATTTTAAAAATGTATGAGGTTTATAATTGTAGTGGGCAATGGTATAAGGTTATTTTTGGCCATTTTATATGAAAGTGTACTGTCTCTTTAAGAAACTTAACTTTTGAATTGGGGGCTGGAAATCGCAGTATAGCACTGTCAAGACACCCTAAGAAGGTTCCCAGGGTGATTTTAAATATGTATGGGGTTTATAATTGTAGTGGGCAATGGTATAAGGTTATTTTTGGCCATTTTATATGAAAGTGTACTGTCTCTTTAAGAAATTTCTTTTTTGAATTGGGGGCTGGAAATCGCAGTATAGCACTGTCAAGACACCCTAAGAAGGTTCCCAGGGTGATTTTAAATATGTATGGGTTTTATAATTGTAGTGGGCAATGGTATAAGGTTATTTTTGGCCATTTTATATGAAAGTGTACTGTCTCTTTAAGAAATTTCACTTTTGAATTGTGGGCTGGAAATCGCAGTATAGCACTGTCAAGACACCCTAAGAAGGTTCCCAGGGTGATTTTAAATATGTATGGGGTTTATAATTGTAGTTGTCAATGGTATAAGGTTATTTTTGGCCATTTTATATGAAAGTGTACTGTCTCTTTAAGAAAGTTAACTTTTGAATTGGGGGCTGGAAATCGCAGTATAGCACTGTCAAGACACCCTAAGAAGGTTCCCATGGTGATTTTAAATATGTATGGGGTTTATAATTGTATTGGGCAATGGTATAAGGTTATTTTTGGCCATTTTATATGAAAGTGTACTGTCTCTTTAAGAAATTTCACTTTTGAATTGTGGGCTGGAAATCGCAGTATAGCACTGTCAAGACACCCTAAGAAGGTTCCCAGGGTGATTTTAAATATGTATGGGGTTTATAATTGTAGTTGTCAATGGTATAAGGTTATTTTTGGCCATTTTATATGAAAGTGTACTGTCTCTTTAAGAAACTTAACTTTTGAATTGGGGGCTGGAAATCGCAGTATAGCATTTTCAGGACACCCTGGGAAGGTTCCCAGGGTGATTTTAAAAATGTATGAGGTTTATAATTGTAGTGGGCAATGGTATAAGGTTATTTTTGGCCATTTTATATGAAAGTGTACTGTCTCCTTAAGAAACTTAACTTTTGAATTGGGGGCTGGAAATCGCAGTATAGCACTGTCAAGACACCCTAAGAAGGTTCCCAGGGTGATTTTAAATATGTATGGGGTTTATAATTGTAGTGGGCAATGGTATAAGGTTATTTTTGGCCATTTTATATGAAAGTGTACTGTCTCTTTAAGAAATTTCTTTTTTGAATTGGGGGCTGGAAATCGCAGTATAGCACTGTCAAGACACCCTAAGAAGGTTCCCAGGGTGATTTTAAATATGTATGGGGTTTATAATTGTAGTGGGCAATGGTATAAGGTTATTTTTGGCCATTTTATATGAAAGTGTACTGTCTCTTTAAGAAACTTAACTTTTGAATTGGGGGCTGGAAATCGCAGTATAGCACTGGGAAGACACCCTAAGAAGGTTCCCAGGGTGATTTTAAATATGTATGGGGTTTATAATTGTAGTGGGCAATGGTATAAGGTTATTTTTGGCCATTTTATATGAAAGTGTACTGTCTCTTTAAGAAATTTCTTTTTTGAATTGGGGGCTGGAAATCGCAGTATAGCACTGTCAAGACACCCTAAGAAGGTTCCCAGGGTGATTTTAAATATGTATGGGTTTTATAATTGTAGTGGGCAATGGTATAAGGTTATTTTTGGCCATTTTATATGAAAGTGTACTGTCTCTTTAAGAAATTTCACTTTTGAATTGTGGGCTGGAAATCGCAGTATAGCACTGTCAAGACACCCTAATAAGGTTCCCAGGGTGATTTTAAATATGTATGGGGTTTATAATTGTAGTTGTCAATGGTATAAGGTTATTTTTGGCCATTTTATATGAAAGTGTACTGTCTCTTTAAGAAAGTTAACTTTTGAATTGGGGGCTGGAAATCGCAGTATAGCACTGTCAAGACACCCTAAGAAGGTTCCCAGGGTGATTTTAAATATGTATGGGGTTTATAATTGTAGTGGGCAATGGTATAAGGTTATTTTTGGCCATTTTATATGAAAGTGTACTGTCTCTTTAAGAAACTTAACTTTTGAATTCGGGGCTGGAAATCGCAGTATAGCACTGTCAAGACACCCTAAGAAGGTTCCCAGGGTGATTTTAAATATGTATGGGGTTTATAATTGTAGTTGTCAATGGTATAAGGTTATTTTTGGCCATTTTATATGAAAGTGTACTGTCTCTTTAAGAACTTAACTTTTGAATTGGAGGCTGGAAAGCGCAGTATAGCACTGTCAAGACACCCTAAGAAGGTTCCCAGGGTGATTTTAAATATGTATGGGGTTTATAATTGTAGTGGGCAATGGTATAAGGTTATTTTTGGCCATTTTATGTGAAAGTGTACTGTCTCTTTAGGAAACTTAACTTTTGAATTGGGGGCTGGAAATCGCAGTATAGCACTGTCAAGACACCCTAAGAAGGTTCCCAGGGTGATTTTAAATATGTATGGGGTTTATAATTGTAGTTGTCAACGGTATAAGGTTATTTTTGGCCATTTTATATGAAATTGTACTGTCTCTTTAAGAAACTTAACTTTTGAATTGGGGGCTGGAAATCGCAGTATAGCACTGTCAAGACACCCTAAGAAGGTTCCCAGGGTGATTTTAAATATGTATGGGGTTTATAATTGTAGTTGTCAATGGTATAAGGTTATTTTTGGCCATTTTATATGAAAGTGTACTGTCTCTTTAAGAAACTTAACTTTTGAATTAGGGGCTGGAAATCACAGTATAGCACTGTCAAGACACCCTAAGAAGGTTCCCAGGGTGATTTTAAATATGTATGGGGTTTATAATTGTAGTGGGCAATGGTATAAGGTTATTTTTGGCCATTTTATATGAAAGTGTACTGTCTTTTTAAGAAACTTAACTTTTGAATTGGGGGCTGGAAATCGCAGTATAGCACTGTCAAGACACCCTAAGAAGGTTCCCAGGGTGATTTTAAATATGTATGGGGTTTATAATTGTAGTGGGCAATGGTATAAGGTTATTTTTGGCCATTTTATATGAAAGTGTACTGTCTCTTTAAGAAATTTCTTTTTTGAATTGGGGGCTGGAAATCGCAGTATAGCACTGTCAAGACACCCTAAGAAGGTTCCCAGGGTGATTTTAAATATGTATGGGTTTTATAATTGTAGTGGGCAATGGTATAAGGTTATTTTTGGCCATTTTATATGAAAGTGTACTGTCTCTTTAAGAAATTTCACTTTTGAATTGTGGGCTGGAAATCGCAGTATAGCACTGTCAAGACACCCTAAGAAGGTTCCCAGGGTGATTTTAAATATGTATGGGGTTTATAATTGTAGTTGTCAATGGTATAAGGTTATTTTTGGCCATTTTATATGAAAGTGTACTGTCTCTTTAAGAAAGTTAACTTTTGAATTGGGGGCTGGAAATCGCAGTATAGCACTGTCAAGACACCCTAAGAAGGTTCCCATGGTGATTTTAAATATGTATGGGGTTTATAATTGTATTGGGCAATGGTATAAGGTAATTTTTGGCCATTTTATATGAAAGTGTACTGTCTCTTTAAGAAATTTCACTTTTGAATTGTGGGCTGGAAATCGCAGTATAGCACTGTCAAGACACCCTAAGAAGGTTCCCAGGGTGATTTTAAATATGTATGGGGTTTATAATAGTAGTTGTCAATGGTATAAGGTTATTTTTGGCCATTTTATATGAAAGTGTACTGTCTCTTTAAGAAACTTAACTTTTGAATTGGGGGCTGGAAATCGCAGTATAGCATTTTCAGGACACCCTGGGAAGGTTCCCAGGGTGATTTTAAAAATGTATGAGGTTTATAATTGTAGTGGGCAATGGTATAAGGTTATTTTTGGCCATTTTATATGAAAGTGTACTGTCTCCTTAAGAAACTTAACTTTTGAATTGGGGGCTGGAAATCGCAGTATAGCACTGTCAAGACACCCTAAGAAGGTTCCCAGGGTGATTTTAAATATGTATGGGGTTTATAATTGTAGTGGGCAATGGTATAAGGTTATTTTTGGCCATTTTATATGAAAGTGTACTGTCTCTTTAAGAAATTTCTTTTTTGAATTGGGGGCTGGAAATCGCAGTATAGCACTGTCAAGACACCCTAAGAAGGTTCCCAGGGTGATTTTAAATATGTATGGGGTTTATAATTGTAGTGGGCAATGGTATAAGGTTATTTTTGGCCATTTTATATGAAAGTGTACTGTCTCTTTAAGAAACTTAACTTTTGAATTGGGGGCTGGAAATCGCAGTATAGCACTGGGAAGACACCCTAAGAAGGTTCCCAGGGTGATTTTAAATATGTATGGGGTTTATAATTGTAGTGGGCAATGGTATAAGGTTATTTTTGGCCATTTTATATGAAAGTGTACTGTCTCTTTAAGAAATTTCTTTTTTGAATTGGGGGCTGGAAATCGCAGTATAGCACTGTCAAGACACCCTAAGAAGGTTCCCAGGGTGATTTTAAATATGTATGGGTTTTATAATTGTAGTGGGCAATGGTATAAGGTTATTTTTGGCCATTTTATATGAAAGTGTACTGTCTCTTTAAGAAATTTCACTTTTGAATTGTGGGCTGGAAATCGCAGTATAGCACTGTCAAGGCACCCTAATAAGGTTCCCAGGGTGATTTTAAATATGTATGGGGTTTATAATTGTAGTTGTCAATGGTATAAGGTTATTTTTGGCCATTTTATATGAAAGTGTACTGTCTCTTTAAGAAAGTTAACTTTTGAATTGGGGGCTGGAAATCGCAGTATAGCACTGTCAAGACACCCTAAGAAGGTTCCCAGGGTGATTTTAAATATGTATGGGGTTTATAATTGTAGTGGGCAATGGTATAAGGTTATTTTTGGCCATTTTATATGAAAGTGTACTGTCTCTTTAAGAAACTTAACTTTTGAATTCGGGGCTGGAAATCGCAGTATAGCACTGTCAAGACACCCTAAGAAGGTTCCCAGGGTGATTTTAAATATGTATGGGGTTTATAATTGTAGTTGTCAATGGTATAAGGTTATTTTTGGCCATTTTATATGAAAGTGTACTGTCTCTTTAAGAACTTAACTTTTGAATTGGAGGCTGGAAAGCGCAGTATAGCACTGTCAAGACACCCTAAGAAGGTTCCCATAGTGATTTTAAATATGTATGGGGTTTATAATTGTAGTGGGCAATGGTATAAGGTTATTTTTGGCCATTTTATGTGAAAGTGTACTGTCTCTTTAGGAAACTTAACTTTTGAATTGGGGGCTGGAAATCGCAGTATAGCACTGTCAAGACACCCTAAGAAGGTTCCCAGGGTGATTTTAAATATGTATGGGGTTTATAATTGTAGTTGTCAACGGTATAAGGTTATTTTTGGCCATTTTATATGAAATTGTACTGTCTCTTTAAGAAACTTAACTTTTGAATTGGGGGCTGGAAATCGCAGTATAGCACTGTCAAGACACCCTAAGAAGGTTCCCAGGGTGATTTTAAATATGTATGGGGTTTATAATTGTAGTTGTCAATGGTATAAGGTTATTTTTGGCCATTTTATATGAAAGTGTACTGTCTCTTTAAGAAACTTAACTTTTGAATTAGGGGCTGGAAATCACAGTATAGCACTGTCAAGACACCCTAAGAAGGTTCCCAGGGTGATTTTAAATATGTATGGGGTTTATAATTGTAGTGGGCAATGGTATAAGGTTATTTTTGGCCATTTTATATGAAAGTGTACTGTCTTTTTAAGAAACTTAACTTTTGAATTGGGGGCTGGAAATCGCAGTATAGCACTGTCAAGACACCCTAAGATGGTTCCCAGGGTGATTTTAAATATGGATGGGGTTTATAATTGTAGTGGGCAATGGTATAAGGTTATTTTTGGCCATTTTATATGAAAGTGTACTGTCTCTTTAAGAAACTTAACTTTTGAATTCGGGGCTGGAAATCGCAGTATAGCACTGTCAAGACACCCTAAGAAGGTTCCCAGGGTGATTTTAAATATGTATGGGGTTTATAATTGTAGTGGGCAATGGTATAAGGTTATTTTTGGCCATTTTATATGTAAGTGTACTGTCTCTTTAAGAAATTTCACTTTTGAATTGGGGGCTGGAAATCGCAGTATAGCACTGTCAAGACACCCTAAGAAGGTTCCCAGGGTGATTTTAAATATGTATGGGGTTTATAATTGTATTGGGCAATGGTACAAGGTTATTTTTGGCCATTTTATATGAAAGTGTACTGTCTCTTTAAGAAATTTCTTTTTTGAATTGGGGGCTGGAAATCGCAGTATAGCACTGTCAAGACACCCTAAGAAGGTTCCCAGGGTGATTTTAAATATGTATGGGTTTTATAATTGTAGTGGGCAATGGTATAAGGTTATTTTTGGCCATTTTATATGAAAGTGTACTGTCTCTTTAAGAAATTTCACTTTTGAATTGTGGGCTGGAAATCGCAGTATAGCACTGTCAAGACACCCTAAGAAGGTTCCCAGGGTGATTTTAAATATGTATGGGGTTTATAATTGTAGTTGTCAATGGTATAAGGTTATTTTTGGCCATTTTATATGAAAGTGTACTGTCTCTTTAAGAAACTTAACTTTTGAATTGGGGGCTGGAAATCGCAGTATAGCATTTTCAGGACACCCTGGGAAGGTTCCCAGGGTGATTTTAAAAATGTATGAGGTTTATAATTGTAGTGGGCAATGGTATAAGGTTATTTTTGGCCATTTTATATGAAAGTGTACTGTCTCCTTAAGAAACTTAACTTTTGAATTGGGGGCTGGAAATCGCAGTATAGCACTGTCAAGACACCCTAAGAAGGTTCCCAGGGTGATTTTAAATATGTATGGGGTTTATAATTGTAGTGGGCAATGGTATAAGGTTATTTTTGGCCATTTTATATGAAAGTGTACTGTCTCTTTCAGAAATTTCTTTTTTGAATTGGGGGCTGGAAATCGCAGTATAGCACTGTCAAGACACCCTAAGAAGGTTCCCAGGGTGATTTTAAATATGTATGGGGTTTATAATTGTAGTGGGCAATGGTATAAGGTTATTTTTGGCCATTTTATATGAAAGTGTACTGTCTCTTTAAGAAACTTAACTTTTGAATTGGGGGCTGGAAATCGCAGTATAGCACTGTGAAGACACCCTAAGAAGGTTCCCAGGGTGATTTTAAATATGTATGGGGTTTATAATTGTAGTGGGCAATGGTATAAGGTTATTTTTGGCCATTTTATATGAAAGTGTACTGTCTCTTTAAGAAATTTCTTTTTTGAATTGGGGGCTGGAAATCGCAGTATAGCACTGTCAAGAAACCCTAAGATGGTTCCCAGGGTGATTTTAAATATGGATGGGGTTTATAATTGTAGTGGGCAATGGTATAAGGTTATTTTTGGCCATTTTATATGAAAGTGTACTGTCTCTTTAAGAAACTTAACTTTTGAATTCAGGGCTGGAAATCGCAGTATAGCACTGTCAAGACACCCTAAGAAGGTTCCCAGGGTGATTTTAAATATGTATGGGGTTTATAATTGTAGTGGGCAATGGTATAAGGTTATTTTTGGCCATTTTATATGTAAGTGTACTGTCTCTTTAAGAAATTTCACTTTTGAATTGTGGGCTGGAAATTGCAGTATAGCACTGTCAAGACACCCTAAGAAGGTTCCCAGGGTGATTTTAAATATGTATGGGGTTTATAATTGTAGTTGTCAACGGTATAAGGTTATTTTTGGCCATTTTATATGAAAGTGTACTGTCTCTTTAAGAAACTTAACTTTTGAATTGGGGGCTGGAAATCGCAGTATAGCACTGTCAAGACACCCTAAGAAGGTTCCCAGGGTGATTTTAAATATGTATGGGGTTTATAATTGTAGTGGGCAATGGTATAAGGTTATTTTTGGCCATTTTATATGAAAGTGTACTGTCTTTTTAAGAAACGTAACTTTTGAATTGGGGGCTGGAAATCGCAGTATAGCACTGTCAAGACACCCTAAGATGGTTCCCAGGGTGATTTTAAATATGGATGGGGTTTATAATTGTAGTGGGCAATGGTATAAGGTTATTTTTGGCCATTTTATATGTAAGTGTACTGTCTCTTTAAGAAAGTTAACTTTTGAATTGGGGGCTGGAAATCGCAGTATAGCACTGTCAAGACACCCTAAGAAGGTTCCCAGGGTGATTTTAAATATGTATGGGGTTTATAATTGTATTGGGCAATGGTACAAGGTTATTTTTGGCCATTTTATATGAAAGTGTACTGTCTCTTTAAGAAATTTCACTTTTGAATTGTGGGCTGGAAATCGCAGTATAGCACTGTCAAGACACCCTAAGAAGGTTCCCAGGGTGATTTTAAATATGTATGGGGTTTATAATTGTACTTTTCAATGGTATAAGGTTATTTTTGGCCATTTTATATGAAAGTGTACTGTCTCTTTAAGAAACTTAACTTTTGAATTGGGGGCTGGAAATCGCAGTATAGCACTGTCAAGACACCCTAAGAAGGTTCCCAGGGTGATTTTAAATATGTATGGGGTTTATAATTGTAGTGGGCAATGGTATAAGGTTATTTTTGGCCATTTTATATGAAAGTGTACTGTCTCTTTAAGAAACTTAACTTTTGAATTGGGGGCTGGAAATCGCAGTATAGCACTGTCAAGACACCCTAAGAAGGTTCCCAGGGTGATTTTAAATATGTATGGGGTTTATAATTGTAGTGGGCAATGGTATAAGGTTATTTTTGGCCATTTTATATGAAAGTGTACTGTCTCTTTAAGAAATTTCTTTTTTGAATTGGGGGCTGGAAATCGCAGTATAGCACTGTCAAGACACCCTAAGAAGGTTCCCAGGGTGATTTTAAATATGTATGGGTTTTATAATTGTAGTGGGCAATGGTATAAGGTTATTTTTGGCCATTTTATATGAAAGTGTACTGTCTCTTTAAGAAATTTCACTTTTGAATTGTGGGCTGGAAATCGCAGTATAGCACTGTCAAGACACCCTAAGAAGGTTCCCAGGGTGATTTTAAATATGTATGGGGTTTATAATTGTAGTTGTCAATGGTATAAGGTTATTTTTGGCCATTTTATATGAAAGTGTACTGTCTCTTTAAGAAAGTTAACTTTTGAATTGGGGGCTGGAAATCGCAGTATAGCACTGTCAAGACACCCTAAGAAGGTTCCCATGGTGATTTTAAATATGTATGGGGTTTATAATTGTATTGGGGAATGGTATAAGGTTATTTTTGGCCATTTTATATGAAAGTGTACTGTCTCTTTAAGAAATTTCACTTTTGAATTGTGGGCTGGAAATCGCAGTATAGCACTGTCAAGACACCCTAAGAAGGTTCCCAGGGTGATTTTAAATATGTATGGGGTTTATAATTGTAGTTGTCAATGGTATAAGGTTATTTTTGGCCATTTTATATGAAAGTGTACTGTCTCTTTAAGAAACTTAACTTTTGAATTGGTGGCTGGAAATCGCAGTATAGCATTTTCAGGACACCCTGGGAAGGTTCCCAGGGTGATTTTAAAAATGTATGAGGTTTATAATTGTAGTGGGCAATGGTATAAGGTTATTTTTGGCCATTTTATATGAAAGTGTACTGTCTCTTTAAGAAACTTAACTTTTGAATTGGGGGCTGGAAATCGCAGTATAGCACTGTCAAGACACCCTAAGAAGGTTCCCAGGGTGATTTTAAATATGTATGGGGTTTATAATTGTAGTGGGCAATGGTATAAGGTTATTTTTGGCCATTTTATATGAAAGTGTACTGTCTCTTTAAGAAATTTCTTTTTTGAATTGGGGGCTGGAAATCGCAGTATAGCACTGTCAAGACACCCTAAGAAGGTTCCCAGGGTGATTTTAAATATGTATGGGGTTTATAATTGTAGGGGGCAATGGTATAAGGTTATTTTTGGCCATTTTATATGAAAGTGTACTGTCTCTTTAAGAAACTTAACTTTTGAATTGGGGGCTGGAAATCACAGTATAGCACTGTCAAGACATCCTAAGAAGGTTCCCAGGGTGATTTTAAATATGGATGGGGTTTATAATTGTAGTGGGCAATGGTATAAGGTTATTTTTGGCCATTTTATATGAAAGTGTACTGTCTCTTTAAGAAATTTCACTTTTTAATTGGGGGCTGGAAATCGCAGTATAGCACTGTCAAGACATCCTAAGAAGGTTCCCAGGGTGATTTTAAATATGGATGGGGTTTATAATTGTAGTGGGCAATGGTATAAGGTTATTTTTGGCCATTTTATATGAAAGTGTACTGTCTCTTTAAGAAATTTCTTTTTTGAATTGGGGGCTGGAAATCGCAGTATAGCACTGTCAAGACACCCTAAGAAGGTTCCCAGGGTGATTTTAAATATGTATGGGTTTTATAATTGTAGTGGGCAATGGTATAAGGTTATTTTTGGCCATTTTATATGAAAGTGTACTGTCTCTTTAAGAAATTTCACTTTTGAATTGTGGGCTGGAAATCGCAGTATAGCACTGTCAAGACACCCTAAGAAGGTTCCCAGGGTGATTTTAAATATGTATGGGGTTTATAATTGTAGTTGTCAATGGTATAAGGTTATTTTTGGCCATTTTATATGAAAGTGTACTGTCTCTTTAAGAAAGTTAACTTTTGAATTGGGGGCTGGAAATCGCAGTATAGCACTGTCAAGACACCCTAAGAAGGTTCCCATGGTGATTTTAAATATGTATGGGGTTTATAATTGTATTGGGGAATGGTATAAGGTTATTTTTGGCCATTTTATATGAAAGTGTACTGTCTCTTTAAGAAATTTCACTTTTGAATTGTGGGCTGGAAATCGCAGTATAGCACTGTCAAGACACCCTAAGAAGGTTCCCAGGGTGATTTTAAATATGTATGGGGTTTATAATTGTAGTTGTCAATGGTATAAGGTTATTTTTGGCCATTTTATATGAAAGTGTACTGTCTCTTTAAGAAACTTAACTTTTGAATTGGTGGCTGGAAATCGCAGTATAGCATTTTCAGGACACCCTGGGAAGGTTCCCAGGGTGATTTTAAAAATGTATGAGGTTTATAATTGTAGTGGGCAATGGTATAAGGTTATTTTTGGCCATTTTATATGAAAGTGTACTGTCTCTTTAAGAAACTTAACTTTTGAATTGGGGGCTGGAAATCGCAGTATAGCACTGTCAAGACACCCTAAGAAGGTTCCCAGGGTGATTTTAAATATGTATGGGGTTTATAATTGTAGTGGGCAATGGTATAAGGTTATTTTTGGCCATTTTATATGAAAGTGTACTGTCTCTTTAAGAAATTTCTTTTTTGAATTGGGGGCTGGAAATCGCAGTATAGCACTGTCAAGACACCCTAAGAAGGTTCCCAGGGTGATTTTAAATATGTATGGGTTTTATAATTGTAGTGGGCAATGGTATAAGGTTATTTTTGGCCATTTTATATGAAAGTGTACTGTCTCTTTAAGAAATTTCACTTTTGAATTGTGGGCTGGAAATCGCAGTATAGCACTGTCAAGACACCCTAAGAAGGTTCCCAGGGTGATTTTAAATATGTATGGGGTTTATAATTGTAGTTGTCAATGGTATAAGGTTATTTTTGGCCATTTTATATGAAAGTGTACTGTCTCTTTAAGAAAGTTAACTTTTGAATTGGGGGCTGGAAATCGCAGTATAGCACTGTCAAGACACCCTAAGAAGGTTCCCATGGTGATTTTAAATATGTATGGGGTTTATAATTGTATTGGGCAATGGTATAAGGTTATTTTTGGCCATTTTATATGAAAGTGTACTGTCTCTTTAAGAAATTTCACTTTTGAATTGTGGGCTGGAAATCGCAGTATAGCACTGTCAAGACACCCTAAGAAGGTTCCCAGGGTGATTTTAAATATGTATGGGGTTTATAATTGTAGTTGTCAATGGTATAAGGTTATTTTTGGCCATTTTATATGAAAGTGTACTGTCTCTTTAAGAAACTTAACTTTTGAATTGGGGGCTGGAAATCGCAGTATAGCATTTTCAGGACACCCTGGGAAGGTTCCCAGGGTGATTTTAAAAATGTATGAGGTTTATAATTGTAGTGGGCAATGGTATAAGGTTATTTTTGGCCATTTTATATGAAAGTGTACTGTCTCCTTAAGAAACTTAACTTTTGAATTGGGGGCTGGAAATCGCAGTATAGCACTGTCAAGACACCCTAAGAAGGTTCCCAGGGTGATTTTAAATATGTATGGGGTTTATAATTGTAGTGGGCAATGGTATAAGGTTATTTTTGGCCATTTTATATGAAAGTGTACTGTCTCTTTAAGAAATTTCTTTTTTGAATTGGGGGCTGGAAATCGCAGTATAGCACTGTCAAGACACCCTAAGAAGGTTCCCAGGGTGATTTTAAATATGTATGGGGTTTATAATTGTAGTGGGCAATGGTATAAGGTTATTTTTGGCCATTTTATATGAAAGTGTACTGTCTCTTTAAGAAACTTAACTTTTGAATTGGGGGCTGGAAATCGCAGTATAGCACTGGGAAGACACCCTAAGAAGGTTCCCAGGGTGATTTTAAATATGTATGGGGTTTATAATTGTAGTGGGCAATGGTATAAGGTTATTTTTGGCCATTTTATATGAAAGTGTACTGTCTCTTTAAGAAATTTCTTTTTTGAATTGGGGGCTGGAAATCGCAGTATAGCACTGTCAAGACACCCTAAGAAGGTTCCCAGGGTGATTTTAAATATGTATGGGTTTTATAATTGTAGTGGGCAATGGTATAAGGTTATTTTTGGCCATTTTATATGAAAGTGTACTGTCTCTTTAAGAAATTTCACTTTTGAATTGTGGGCTGGAAATCGCAGTATAGCACTGTCAAGACACCCTAATAAGGTTCCCAGGGTGATTTTAAATATGTATGGGGTTTATAATTGTAGTTGTCAATGGTATAAGGTTATTTTTGGCCATTTTATATGAAAGTGTACTGTCTCTTTAAGAAAGTTAACTTTTGAATTGGGGGCTGGAAATCGCAGTATAGCACTGTCAAGACACCCTAAGAAGGTTCCCAGGGTGATTTTAAATATGTATGGGGTTTATAATTGTAGTGGGCAATGGTATAAGGTTATTTTTGGCCATTTTATATGAAAGTGTACTGTCTCTTTAAGAAACTTAACTTTTGAATTCGGGGCTGGAAATCGCAGTATAGCACTGTCAAGACACCCTAAGAAGGTTCCCAGGGTGATTTTAAATATGTATGGGGTTTATAATTGTAGTTGTCAATGGTATAAGGTTATTTTTGGCCATTTTATATGAAAGTGTACTGTCTCTTTAAGAACTTAACTTTTGAATTGGAGGCTGGAAAGCGCAGTATAGCACTGTCAAGACACCCTAAGAAGGTTCCCAGGGTGATTTTAAATATGTATGGGGTTTATAATTGTAGTGGGCAATGGTATAAGGTTATTTTTGGCCATTTTATGTGAAAGTGTACTGTCTCTTTAGGAAACTTAACTTTTGAATTGGGGGCTGGAAATCGCAGTATAGCACTGTCAAGACACCCTAAGAAGGTTCCCAGGGTGATTTTAAATATGTATGGGGTTTATAATTGTAGTTGTCAACGGTATAAGGTTATTTTTGGCCATTTTATATGAAATTGTACTGTCTCTTTAAGAAACTTAACTTTTGAATTGGGGGCTGGAAATCGCAGTATAGCACTGTCAAGACACCCTAAGAAGGTTCCCAGGGTGATTTTAAATATGTATGGGGTTTATAATTGTAGTTGTCAATGGTATAAGGTTATTTTTGGCCATTTTATATGAAAGTGTACTGTCTCTTTAAGAAACTTAACTTTTGAATTAGGGGCTGGAAATCACAGTATAGCACTGTCAAGACACCCTAAGAAGGTTCCCAGGGTGATTTTAAATATGTATGGGGTTTATAATTGTAGTGGGCAATGGTATAAGGTTATTTTTGGCCATTTTATATGAAAGTGTACTGTCTTTTTAAGAAACTTAACTTTTGAATTGGGGGCTGGAAATCGCAGTATAGCACTGTCAAGACACCCTAAGAAGGTTCCCAGGGTGATTTTAAATATGTATGGGGTTTATAATTGTAGTGGGCAATGGTATAAGGTTATTTTTGGCCATTTTATATGAAAGTGTACTGTCTCTTTAAGAAATTTCTTTTTTGAATTGGGGGCTGGAAATCGCAGTATAGCACTGTCAAGACACCCTAAGAAGGTTCCCAGGGTGATTTTAAATATGTATGGGTTTTATAATTGTAGTGGGCAATGGTATAAGGTTATTTTTGGCCATTTTATATGAAAGTGTACTGTCTCTTTAAGAAATTTCACTTTTGAATTGTGGGCTGGAAATCGCAGTATAGCACTGTCAAGACACCCTAAGAAGGTTCCCAGGGTGATTTTAAATATGTATGGGGTTTATAATTGTAGTTGTCAATGGTATAAGGTTATTTTTGGCCATTTTATATGAAAGTGTACTGTCTCTTTAAGAAAGTTAACTTTTGAATTGGGGGCTGGAAATCGCAGTATAGCACTGTCAAGACACCCTAAGAAGGTTCCCATGGTGATTTTAAATATGTATGGGGTTTATAATTGTATTGGGCAATGGTATAAGGTAATTTTTGGCCATTTTATATGAAAGTGTACTGTCTCTTTAAGAAATTTCACTTTTGAATTGTGGGCTGGAAATCGCAGTATAGCACTGTCAAGACACCCTAAGAAGGTTCCCAGGGTGATTTTAAATATGTATGGGGTTTATAATAGTAGTTGTCAATGGTATAAGGTTATTTTTGGCCATTTTATATGAAAGTGTACTGTCTCTTTAAGAAACTTAACTTTTGAATTGGGGGCTGGAAATCGCAGTATAGCATTTTCAGGACACCCTGGGAAGGTTCCCAGGGTGATTTTAAAAATGTATGAGGTTTATAATTGTAGTGGGCAATGGTATAAGGTTATTTTTGGCCATTTTATATGAAAGTGTACTGTCTCTTTAAGAAACTTAACTTTTGAATTGGGGGCTGGAAATCGCAGTATAGCACTGGGAAGACACCCTAAGAAGGTTCCCAGGGTGATTTTAAATATGTATGGGGTTTATAATTGTAGTGGGCAATGGTATAAGGTTATTTTTGGCCATTTTATATGAAAGTGTACTGTCTCTTTAAGAAATTTCTTTTTTGAATTGGGGGCTGGAAATCGCAGTATAGCACTGTCAAGACACCCTAAGAAGGTTCCCAGGGTGATTTTAAATATGTATGGGGTTTATAATTGTAGTGGGCAATGGTATAAGGTTATTTTTGGCCATTTTATATGAAAGTGTACTGTCTCTTTAAGAAATTTCACTTTTGAATTGTGGGCTGGAAATCGCAGTATAGCACTGTCAAGGCACCCTAATAAGGTTCCCAGGGTGATTTTAAATATGTATGGGGTTTATAATTGTAGTTGTCAATGGTATAAGGTTATTTTTGGCCATTTTATATGAAAGTGTACTGTCTCTTTAAGAAAGTTAACTTTTGAATTGGGGGCTGGAAATCGCAGTATAGCACTGTCAAGACACCCTAAGAAGGTTCCCAGGGTGATTTTAAATATGTATGGGGTTTATAATTGTAGTGGGCAATGGTATAAGGTTATTTTTGGCCATTTTATATGAAAGTGTACTGTCTCTTTAAGAAACTTAACTTTTGAATTCGGGGCTGGAAATCGCAGTATAGCACTGTCAAGACACCCTAAGAAGGTTCCCAGGGTGATTTTAAATATGTATGGGGTTTATAATTGTAGTTGTCAATGGTATAAGGTTATTTTTGGCCATTTTATATGAAAGTGTACTGTCTCTTTAAGAACTTAACTTTTGAATTGGAGGCTGGAAAGCGCAGTATAGCACTGTCAAGACACCCTAAGAAGGTTCCCATAGTGATTTTAAATATGTATGGGGTTTATAATTGTAGTGGGCAATGGTATAAGGTTATTTTTGGCCATTTTATGTGAAAGTGTACTGTCTCTTTAGGAAACTTAACTTTTGAATTGGGGGCTGGAAATCGCAGTATAGCACTGTCAAGACACCCTAAGAAGGTTCCCAGGGTGATTTTAAATATGTATGGGGTTTATAATTGTAGTTGTCAACGGTATAAGGTTATTTTTGGCCATTTTATATGAAATTGTACTGTCTCTTTAAGAAACTTAACTTTTGAATTGGGGGCTGGAAATCGCAGTATAGCACTGTCAAGACACCCTAAGAAGGTTCCCAGGGTGATTTTAAATATGTATGGGGTTTATAATTGTAGTTGTCAATGGTATAAGGTTATTTTTGGCCATTTTATATGAAAGTGTACTATCTCTTTAAGAAACTTAACTTTTGAATTAGGGGCTGGAAATCACAGTATAGCACTGTCAAGACACCCTAAGAAGGTTCCCAGGGTGATTTTAAATATGTATGGGGTTTATAATTGTAGTGGGCAATGGTATAAGGTTATTTTTGGCCATTTTATATGAAAGTGTACTGTCTTTTTAAGAAACTTAACTTTTGAATTGGGGGCTGGAAATCGCAGTATAGCACTGTCAAGACACCCTAAGATGGTTCCCAGGGTGATTTTAAATATGGATGGGGTTTATAATTGTAGTGGGCAATGGTATAAGGTTATTTTTGGCCATTTTATATGAAAGTGTACTGTCTCTTTAAGAAACTTAACTTTTGAATTCGGGGCTGGAAATCGCAGTATAGCACTGTCAAGACACCCTAAGAAGGTTCCCAGGGTGATTTTAAATATGTATGGGGTTTATAATTGTAGTGGGCAATGGTATAAGGTTATTTTTGGCCATTTTATATGTAAGTGTACTGTCTCTTTAAGAAATTTCACTTTTGAATTGGGGGCTGGAAATCGCAGTATAGCACTGTCAAGACACCCTAAGAAGGTTCCCAGGGTGATTTTAAATATGTATGGGGTTTATAATTGTATTGGGCAATGGTACAAGGTTATTTTTGGCCATTTTATATGAAAGTGTACTGTCTCTTTAAGAAATTTCTTTTTTGAATTGGGGGCTGGAAATCGCAGTATAGCACTGTCAAGACACCCTAAGAAGGTTCCCAGGGTGATTTTAAATATGTATGGGTTTTATAATTGTAGTGGGCAATGGTATAAGGTTATTTTTGGCCATTTTATATGAAAGTGTACTGTCTCTTTAAGAAATTTCACTTTTGAATTGTGGGCTGGAAATCGCAGTATAGCACTGTCAAGACACCCTAAGAAGGTTCCCAGGGTGATTTTAAATATGTATGGGGTTTATAATTGTAGTTGTCAATGGTATAAGGTTATTTTTGGCCATTTTATATGAAAGTGTACTGTCTCTTTAAGAAAGTTAACTTTTGAATTGGGGGCTGGAAATCGCAGTATAGCACTGTCAAGACACCCTAAGAAGGTTCCCATGGTGATTTTAAATATGTATGGGGTTTATAATTGTATTGGGGAATGGTATAAGGTTATTTTTGGCCATTTTATATGAAAGTGTACTGTCTCTTTAAGAAATTTCACTTTTGAATTGTGGGCTGGAAATCGCAGTATAGCACTGTCAAGACACCCTAAGAAGGTTCCCAGGGTGATTTTAAATATGTATGGGGTTTATAATTGTAGTTGTCAATGGTATAAGGTTATTTTTGGCCATTTTATATGAAAGTGTACTGTCTCTTTAAGAAACTTAACTTTTGAATTGGTGGCTGGAAATCGCAGTATAGCATTTTCAGGACACCCTGGGAAGGTTCCCAGGGTGATTTTAAAAATGTATGAGGTTTATAATTGTAGTGGGCAATGGTATAAGGTTATTTTTGGCCATTTTATATGAAAGTGTACTGTCTCTTTAAGAAACTTAACTTTTGAATTGGGGGCTGGAAATCGCAGTATAGCACTGTCAAGACACCCTAAGAAGGTTCCCAGGGTGATTTTAAATATGTATGGGGTTTATAATTGTAGTGGGCAATGGTATAAGGTTATTTTTGGCCATTTTATATGAAAGTGTACTGTCTCTTTAAGAAATTTCTTTTTTGAATTGGGGGCTGGAAATCGCAGTATAGCACTGTCAAGACACCCTAAGAAGGTTCCCAGGGTGATTTTAAATATGTATGGGTTTTATAATTGTAGTGGGCAATGGTATAAGGTTATTTTTGGCCATTTTATATGAAAGTGTACTGTCTCTTTAAGAAATTTCACTTTTGAATTGTGGGCTGGAAATCGCAGTATAGCACTGTCAAGACACCCTAAGAAGGTTCCCAGGGTGATTTTAAATATGTATGGGGTTTATAATTGTAGTTGTCAATGGTATAAGGTTATTTTTGGCCATTTTATATGAAAGTGTACTGTCTCTTTAAGAAAGTTAACTTTTGAATTGGGGGCTGGAAATCGCAGTATAGCACTGTCAAGACACCCTAAGAAGGTTCCCATGGTGATTTTAAATATGTATGGGGTTTATAATTGTATTGGGCAATGGTATAAGGTTATTTTTGGCCATTTTATATGAAAGTGTACTGTCTCTTTAAGAAATTTCACTTTTGAATTGTGGGCTGGAAATCGCAGTATAGCACTGTCAAGACACCCTAAGAAGGTTCCCAGGGTGATTTTAAATATGTATGGGGTTTATAATTGTAGTGGGCAATGGTATAAGGTTATTTTTGGCCATTTTATATGAAAGTGTACTGTCTCTTTAAGAAACTTAACTTTTGAATTCGGGGCTGGAAATCGCAGTATAGCACTGTCAAGACACCCTAAGAAGGTTCCCAGGGTGATTTTAAATATGTATGGGGTTTATAATTGTAGTTGTCAATGGTATAAGGTTATTTTTGGCCATTTTATATGAAAGTGTACTGTCTCTTTAAGAACTTAACTTTTGAATTGGAGGCTGGAAAGCGCAGTATAGCACTGTCAAGACACCCTAAGAAGGTTCCCATAGTGATTTTAAATATGTATGGGGTTTATAATTGTAGTGGGCAATGGTATAAGGTTATTTTTGGCCATTTTATGTGAAAGTGTACTGTCTCTTTAGGAAACTTAACTTTTGAATTGGGGGCTGGAAATCGCAGTATAGCACTGTCAAGACACCCTAAGAAGGTTCCCAGGGTGATTTTAAATATGTATGGGGTTTATAATTGTAGTTGTCAACGGTATAAGGTTATTTTTGGCCATTTTATATGAAATTGTACTGTCTCTTTAAGAAACTTAACTTTTGAATTGGGGGCTGGAAATCGCAGTATAGCACTGTCAAGACACCCTAAGAAGGTTCCCAGGGTGATTTTAAATATGTATGGGGTTTATAATTGTAGTTGTCAATGGTATAAGGTTATTTTTGGCCATTTTATATGAAAGTGTACTGTCTCTTTAAGAAAGTTAACTTTTGAATTAGGGGCTGGAAATCACAGTATAGCACTGTCAAGACACCCTAAGAAGGTTCCCAGGGTGATTTTAAATATGTATGGGGTTTATAATTGTAGTGGGCAATGGTATAAGGTTATTTTTGGCCATTTTATATGAAAGTGTACTGTCTTTTTAAGAAACTTAACTTTTGAATTGGGGGCTGGAAATCGCAGTATAGCACTGTCAAGACACCCTAAGATGGTTCCCAGGGTGATTTTAAATATGGATGGGGTTTATAATTGTAGTGGGCAATGGTATAAGGTTATTTTTGGCCATTTTATATGAAAGTGTACTGTCTCTTTAAGAAACTTAACTTTTGAATTCGGGGCTGGAAATCGCAGTATAGCACTGTCAAGACACCCTAAGAAGGTTCCCAGGGTGATTTTAAATATGTATGGGGTTTATAATTGTAGTGGGCAATGGTATAAGGTTATTTTTGGCCATTTTATATGTAAGTGTACTGTCTCTTTAAGAAATTTCACTTTTGAATTGTGGGCTGGAAATTGCAGTATAGCACTGTCAAGACACCCTAAGAAGGTTCCCAGGGTGATTTTAAATATGTATGGGGTTTATATTTGTAGTTGTCAACGGTATAAGGTTATTTTTGGCCATTTTATATGAAAGTGTACTGTCTCTTTAAGAAACTTAACTTTTGAATTGGGGGCTGGAAATCGCAGTATAGCACTGTCAAGACACCCTAAGAAGGTTCCCAGGGTGATTTTAAATATGTATGGGGTTTATAATTGTAGTGGGCAATGGTATAAGGTTATTTTTGGCCATTTTATATGAAAGTGTACTGTCTTTTTAAGAAACGTAACTTTTGAATTGGGGGCTGGAAATCGCAGTATAGCACTGTCAAGACACCCTAAGATGGTTCCCAGGGTGATTTTAAATATGGATGGGGTTTATAATTGTAGTGGGCAATGGTATAAGGTTATTTTTGGCCATTTTATATGTAAGTGTACTGTCTCTTTAAGAAAGTTAACTTTTGAATTGGGGGCTGGAAATCGCAGTATAGCACTGTCAAGACACCCTAAGAAGGTTCCCAGGGTGATTTTAAATATGTATGGGGTTTATAATTGTATTGGGCAATGGTACAAGGTTATTTTTGGCCATTTTATATGAAAGTGTACTGTCTCTTTAAGAAATTTCTTTTTTGAATTGGGGGCTGGAAATCGCAGTATAGCACTGTCAAGACACCCTAAGAAGGTTCCCAGGGTGATTTTAAATATGTATGGGTTTTATAATTGTAGTGGGCAATGGTATAAGGTTATTTTTGGCCATTTTATATGAAAGTGTACTGTCTCTTTAAGAAATTTCACTTTTGAATTGTGGGCTGGAAATCGCAGTATAGCACTGTCAAGACACCCTAAGAAGGTTCCCAGGGTGATTTTAAATATGTATGGGGTTTATAATTGTAGTTGTCAATGGTATAAGGTTATTTTTGGCCATTTTATATGAAAGTGTACTGTCTCTTTAAGAAAGTTAACTTTTGAATTGGGGGCTGGAAATCGCAGTATAGCACTGTCAAGACACCCTAAGAAGGTTCCCATGGTGATTTTAAATATGTATGGGGTTTATAATTGTATTGGGGAATGGTATAAGGTTATTTTTGGCCATTTTATATGAAAGTGTACTGTCTCTTTAAGAAATTTCACTTTTGAATTGTGGGCTGGAAATCGCAGTATAGCACTGTCAAGACACCCTAAGAAGGTTCCCAGGGTGATTTTAAATATGTATGGGGTTTATAATTGTAGTTGTCAATGGTATAAGGTTATTTTTGGCCATTTTATATGAAAGTGTACTGTCTCTTTAAGAAACTTAACTTTTGAATTGGTGGCTGGAAATCGCAGTATAGCATTTTCAGGACACCCTGGGAAGGTTCCCAGGGTGATTTTAAAAATGTATGAGGTTTATAATTGTAGTGGGCAATGGTATAAGGTTATTTTTGGCCATTTTATATGAAAGTGTACTGTCTCTTTAAGAAACTTAACTTTTGAATTGGGGGCTGGAAATCGCAGTATAGCACTGTCAAGACACCCTAAGAAGGTTCCCAGGGTGATTTTAAATATGTATGGGGTTTATAATTGTAGTGGGCAATGGTATAAGGTTATTTTTGGCCATTTTATATGAAAGTGTACTGTCTCTTTAAGAAATTTCTTTTTTGAATTGGGGGCTGGAAATCGCAGTATAGCACTGTCAAGACACCCTAAGAAGGTTCCCAGGGTGATTTTAAATATGTATGGGTTTTATAATTGTAGTGGGCAATGGTATAAGGTTATTTTTGGCCATTTTATATGAAAGTGTACTGTCTCTTTAAGAAATTTCACTTTTGAATTGTGGGCTGGAAATCGCAGTATAGCACTGTCAAGACACCCTAAGAAGGTTCCCAGGGTGATTTTAAATATGTATGGGGTTTATAATTGTAGTTGTCAATGGTATAAGGTTATTTTTGGCCATTTTATATGAAAGTGTACTGTCTCTTTAAGAAAGTTAACTTTTGAATTGGGGGCTGGAAATCGCAGTATAGCACTGTCAAGACACCCTAAGAAGGTTCCCATGGTGATTTTAAATATGTATGGGGTTTATAATTGTATTGGGCAATGGTATAAGGTTATTTTTGGCCATTTTATATGAAAGTGTACTGTCTCTTTAAGAAATTTCACTTTTGAATTGTGGGCTGGAAATCGCAGTATAGCACTGTCAAGACACCCTAAGAAGGTTCCCAGGGTGATTTTAAATATGTATGGGGTTTATAATTGTAGTTGTCAATGGTATAAGGTTATTTTTGGCCATTTTATATGAAAGTGTACTGTCTCTTTAAGAAACTTAACTTTTGAATTGGGGGCTGGAAATCGCAGTATAGCATTTTCAGGACACCCTGGGAAGGTTCCCAGGGTGATTTTAAAAATGTATGAGGTTTATAATTGTAGTGGGCAATGGTATAAGGTTATTTTTGGCCATTTTATATGAAAGTGTACTGTCTCCTTAAGAAACTTAACTTTTGAATTGGGGGCTGGAAATCGCAGTATAGCACTGTCAAGACACCCTAAGAAGGTTCCCAGGGTGATTTTAAATATGTATGGGGTTTATAATTGTAGTTGTCAATGGTATAAGGTTATTTTTGGCCATTTTATATGAAAGTGTACTGTCTCTTTAAGAAACTTAACTTTTGAATTAGGGGCTGGAAATCACAGTATAGCACTGTCAAGACACCCTAAGAAGGTTCCCAGGGTGATTTTAAATATGGATGGGGTTTATAATTGTAGTGGGCAATGGTATAAGGTTATTTTTGGCCATTTTATATGTAAGTGTACTGTCTCTTTAAGAAAGTTAACTTTTGAATTGGGGGCTGGAAATCGCAGTATAGCACTGTCAAGACACCCTAAGAAGGTTCCCAGGGTGATTTTAAATATGTATGGGGTTTATAATTGTATTGGGCAATGGTACAAGGTTATTTTTGGCCATTTTATATGAAAGTGTACTGTCTCTTTAAGAAATTTCTTTTTTGAATTGGGGGCTGGAAATCGCAGTATAGCACTGTCAAGACACCCTAAGAAGGTTCCCAGGGTGATTTTAAATATGTATGGGTTTTATAATTGTAGTGGGCAATGGTATAAGGTTATTTTTGGCCATTTTATATGAAAGTGTACTGTCTCTTTAAGAAATTTCACTTTTGAATTGTGGGCTGGAAATCGCAGTATAGCACTGTCAAGACACCCTAAGAAGGTTCCCAGGGTGATTTTAAATATGTATGGGGTTTATAATTGTAGTTGTCAATGGTATAAGGTTATTTTTGGCCATTTTATATGAAAGTGTACTGTCTCTTTAAGAAACTTAACTTTTGAATTGGGGGCTGGAAATCGCAGTATAGCACTGTCAAGACACCCTAAGAAGGTTCCCATGGTGATTTTAAATATGTATGGGGTTTATAATTGTATTGGGGAATGGTATAAGGTTATTTTTGGCCATTTTATATGAAAGTGTACTGTCTCTTTAAGAAATTTCACTTTTGAATTGTGGGCTGGAAATCGCAGTATAGCACTGTCAAGACACCCTAAGAAGGTTCCCAGGGTGATTTTAAATATGTATGGGGTTTATAATTGTAGTTGTCAATGGTATAAGGTTATTTTTGGCCATTTTATATGAAAGTGTACTGTCTCTTTAAGAAACTTAACTTTTGAATTGGTGGCTGGAAATCGCAGTATAGCATTTTCAGGACACCCTGGGAAGGTTCCCAGGGTGATTTTAAAAATGTATGAGGTTTATAATTGTAGTGGGCAATGGTATAAGGTTATTTTTGGCCATTTTATATGAAAGTGTACTGTCTCTTTAAGAAACTTAACTTTTGAATTGGGGGCTGGAAATCGCAGTATAGCATTTTCAGGACACCCTGGGAAGGTTCCCAGGGTGATTTTAAAAGTGTATGAGATTTACAATTGTAGTGGGCAATGGTATAAGGTTATTTTTGGCCATTTTATATGAAAGTGTACTGTCTCCTTAAGAAACTTAACTTTTGAATTGGGGGCTGGAAATCGCAGTATAGCACTGTCAAGACACCCTAAGAAGGTTCCCAGGGTGATTTTAAATATGTATGGGGTTTATAATTGTAGTGGGCAATGGTATAAGGTTATTTTTGGCCATTTTATATGAAAGTGTACTGTCTCTTTAAGAAATTTCTTTTTTGAATTGGGGGCTGGAAATCGCAGTATAGCACTGTCAAGACACCCTAAGAAGGTTCCCAGGGTGATTTTAAATATGTATGGGGTTTATAATTGTAGTGGGCAATGGTATAAGGTTATTTTTGGCCATTTTATATGAAAGTGTACTGTCTCTTTAAGAAACTTAACTTTTGAATTGGGGGCTGGAAATCGCAGTATAGCACTGTCAAGACACCCTGAGATGGTTCCCAGGGTGATTTTAAATATGTATGGGGTTTATAATTGTAGTGGGCAATGGTATAAGGTTATTTTTGGCCATTTTATATGAAAGTGTACTGTCTCTTTAAGAATCTTAACTTTTGAATTGGGGGCTGGAAATCGCAGTATAGCATTTTCAGGACAAGCTAAGAAGGTTCTCAGGGTGATTTTAAATATGTATGGGGTTTATAATTGTAGTGGGCAATGGTATAAGGTTATTTTTGGCCATTTTATATGAAAGTGTACTGTCTCTTTAAGAAACTTAACTTTTGAATTGGGGGCTGGAAATCGCAGTATAGCACTGTCAAGACACCCTGAGATGGTTCCCAGGGTGATTTTAAATATGTATGGGGTTTATAATTGTAGTGGGCAATGGTATAAGGTTATTTTTGGCCATTTTATATGAAAGTGTACTTTCTCTTTAAGAATCTTAACTTTTGAATTGGGGGCTGGAAATCGCAGTATAGCATTTTCAGGACACCCTGGGAAGGTTCCCATGGTGATTTTAAATATGTATGGGGTTTATAATTGTAGTGGGCAATGGTATAAGGTTATTTTTGCCCATTTTATATGAAAGTGTACTGTCTCTTTAAGAAATTTAACTTTTGAATTGGGGGCTGGAAATCGCAGTATAGCACTGTCAAGACATCCTAAGAAGGTTCCCAGGGTGATTTTAAATATGTATGGGGTTTATAATTGTAGTGGGCAATGGTATAAGGTTATTTTTGGCCATTTTATATGAAAGTGTACTGTCTTTTTAAGAAACTTAACTTTTGAATTGGGGGCTGGAAATCGCAGTATAGCACTGTCAAGACACCCTAAGAAGGTTCCCAGGGTGATTTTAAATATATATGGGGTTTATAATTGTAGTTGTCAATGGTATAAGTTTATTTTTGGCCATTTTATATGAAAGTGTACTGTCTCTTTAAGAAACGTAACTTTTGAATTGGGGGCTGGAAATCACAGTATAGCACTGTCAAGACACCCTAAGAAGGTTCCCAGGGTGATTTTAAATATGTATGGGGTTTATAATTGTAGTGGGCAATGGTATAAGGTTATTTTTGGCCATTTTATATGAAAGTGTACTGTCTCTTTAAGAAACTTAACTTTTGAAGTGGGGGCTGGAAATCGCAGTATAGCACTGTCAAGACACCCTAAGAAGGTTCCCATGGTGATTTTAAATATGTATGGGGTTTATAATTGTATTGGGCAATGGTATAAGGTTATTTTTGGCCATTTTATATGAAAGTGTACTGTCTCTTTAAGAAATTTCACTTTTGAATTGTGGGCTGGAAATCGCAGTATAGCACTGTCAAGACACCCTAAGAAGGTTCCCAGGGTGATTTTAAATATGTATGGGGTTTATAATTGTAGTTGTCAATGGTATAAGGTTATTTTTGGCCATTTTATATGAAAGTGTACTGTCTCTTTAAGAAATTTAACTTTTGAATTGGGGGCTGGAAATCGCAGTATAGCATTTTCAGGACACCCTGGGAAGGTTCCCAGGGTGATTTTAAAAATGTATGAGGTTTATAATTGTAGTGGGCAATGGTATAAGGTTATTTTTGGCCATTTTATATGAAAGTGTACTGTCTCTTTAAGAAACTTAACTTTTGAATTGGGGGCTGGAAATCGCAGTATAGCACTGTCAAGACACCCTAAGAAGGTTCCCAGGGTGATTTTAAATATGTATGGGGTTTATAATTGTAGTGGGCAATGGTATAAGGTTATTTTTGGCCATTTTATATGAAAGTGTACTGTCTCTTTAAGAAATTTCTTTTTTGAATTGGGGGCTGGAAATCGCAGTATAGCACTGTCAAGACACCCTAAGAAGGTTCCCAGGGTGATTTTAAATATGTATGGGGTTTATAATTGTAGTGGGCAATGGTATAAGGTTATTTTTGGCCATTTTATATGAAAGTGTACTGTCTCTTTAAGAAACTTAACTTTTGAATTGGGGGCTGGAAATCACAGTATAGCACTGTCAAGACACCCTGAGATGGTTCCCAGGGTGATTTTAAATATGTATGGGGTTTATAATTGTAGTGGGCAATGGTATAAGGTTATTTTTGGCCATTTTATATGAAAGTGTACTGTCTCTTTAAGAATCTTAACTTTTGAATTGGGGGCTGGAAATCGCAGTATAGCATTTTCAGGACAAGCTAAGAAGGTTCTCAGGGTGATTTTAAATATGTATGGGGTTTATAATTGTAGTGGGCAATGGTATAAGGTTATTTTTGGCCATTTTATATGAAAGTGTACTGTCTCTTTAAGAATCTTAACTTTTGAATTGGGGGCTGGAAATCGCAGTATAGCATTTTCAGGACACCCTGGGAAGGTTCCCATGGTGATTTTAAATATGTATGGGGTTTATAATTGTAGTGGGCAATGGTATAAGGTTATTTTTGCCCATTTTATATGAAAGTGTACTGTCTCTTTAAGAAATTTAACTTTTGAATTGGGGGCTGGAAATCGCAGTATAGCACTGTCAAGACATCCTAAGAAGGTTCCCAGGGTGATTTTAAATATGTATGGGGTTTATAATTGTAGTGGGCAATGGTATAAGGTTATTTTTGGCCATTTTATATGAAAGTGTACTGTCTTTTTAAGAAACTTAACTTTTGAATTGGGGGCTGGAAATCGCAGTATAGCACTGTGAAGACACCCTAAGAAGGTTCCCAGGGTGATTTTAAATATATATGGGGTTTATAATTGTAGTTGTCAATGGTATAAGGTAATTTTTGGCCATTTTATATGAAAGTGTACTGTCTCTTTAAGAACTTAACTTTTGAATTGGGGGCTGGAAATCACAGTATAGCACTGTCAAGACACCCTAAGAAGGTTCCCAGGGTGATTTTAAATATGTATGGGGTTTATAATTGTAGTGGGCAATGGTATAAGGTTATTTTTGGCCATTTTATATGAAAGTGTACTGTCTCTTTAAGAAACTTAACTTTTGAATTGGGGGCTGGAAATCGCAGTATAGCACTGTCAAGACACCCTAAGAAGGTTCCCAGGGTGATTTTAAATATGTATGGGGTTTATAATTGTAGTGGGCAATGGTATAAGGTTATTTTTGGCCATTTTATATGAAAGTGTACTGTCTCTTTAAGAAATTTCACTTTTGAATTGGGGGCTGGAAATTGCAGTATAGCACTGTCAAGACACCCTAAGAAGGTTCCCAGGGTGATTTTAAATATGTATGGGGTTTATAATTGTAGTTGTCAATGGTATAAGGTTATTTTTGGCCATTTTATATGAAAGTGTACTGTCTCTTTAAGAAACTTAACTTTTGAATTGGGGGCTGGAAATCGCAGTATAGCACTGTCAAGACACCCTAAGAAGGTTCCCAGGGTGATTTTAAATATGTATGGGGTTTATAATTGTAGTGGGCAATGGTATAAGGTTATTTTTGGCCATTTTATATGAAAGTGTACTGTCTCTTTAAGAATCTTAACTTTTGAATTGGGGGCTGGAAATCGCAGTATAGCATTTTCAGGACACCCTGGGAAGGTTCCCATGGTGATTTTAAATATGTATGGGGTTTATAATTGTAGTGGGCAATGGTATAAGGTTATTTTTGCCCATTTTATATGAAAGTGTACTGTCTCTTTAAGAAATTTCACTTTTGAATTGGGGGCTGGAAATCGCAGTATATCACTGTCAAGACACCCTAAGAAGGTTCCCAGGGTGATTTTAAATATGTATGGGGTTTATAATTGTAGTTGTCAATGGTATAAGGTTATTTTTGGCCATTTTATATGAAAGTGTACTGTCTCTTTAAGAACTTAACTTTTGAATTGGGGGCTGGAAATCGCAGTATAGGACTGTCAAGACACCCTAAGAAGGTTCCCAGGGTGATTATAAATATGTATGGGGTTTATAATTGTAGTGGGCAATGGTATAAGGTTATTTTTGGCCATTTTATATGAAAGTGTACTGTCTCTTTAAGAAACTTAACTTTTGAATTGGGGGCTGGAAATCGCAGTATAGCACTGTCAAGACATCCTAAGAAGGTTCCCAGGGTGATTTTAAATATGGATGGGGTTTATAATTGTAGTGGGCAATGGTATAAGGTTATTTTTGGCCATTTTATATGAAAGTGTACTGTCTCTTTAAGAAACTTAACTTTTGAATTGGGGGCTGGAAATCACAGTATAGCATTTTCAGGACACCCTGGGAAGGTTCCAAGGGTGATTTTAAATATGTATGGGGTTTATAATTGTAGTGGGCAATGGTATAAGGTTATTTTTGGCCATTTTATATGAAAGTGTACTGTCTCTTTAAGAAATTTTGCTTTTGAATTGTGGGCTGGAAATTGCAGTATAGCACTGTCAAGACACCCTAAGAAGGTTCCCAGGGTGATTTTAAATATGTATGGGGTTTATAATTGTAGTTGTCAATGGTATAAGGTTATTTTTGGCCATTTTATATGAAAGTGTACTGTCTCTTTAAGAAACTTAACTTTTGAATTGGGGGCTGGAAATCGCAGTATAGCACTGTCAAGACACCCTAAGAAGGTTCCCAGGGTGATTTTAAATATGTATGGGGTTTATAATTGTAGTGGGCAATGGTATAAGGTTATTTTTGGCCATTTTATATGAAAGTGTACTGTCTCTTTAAGAATCTTAACTTTTGAATTGGGGGCTGGAAATCGCAGTATAGCATTTTCAGGACACCCTGGGAAGGTTCCCATGGTGATTTTAAATATGTATGGGGTTTATAATTGTAGTGGGCAATGGTATAAGGTTATTTTTGCCCATTTTATATGAAAGTGTACTGTCTCTTTAAGAAACTTAACTTTTGAATTGGGGGCTGGAAATCGCAATATAGCACTGTCAAGACATCCTAACAAGGTTCCCAGGGTGATTTTAAATATGTATGGGGTTTATAATTGTAGTGGGCAATGGTATAAGGTTATTTTTGGCCATTTTATATGAAAGTGTACTGTCTCTTTAAGAAACTTAACTTTTGAATTGGGGGCTGGAAATCGCAGTATAGCACTGTCAAGACACCCTAAGAAGGTTCCCAGGGTGATTTTAAATATGTATGGGGTTTATAATTGTAGTGGGCAATGGTATAAGGTTATTTTTGGCCATTTTATATGAAAGTGTACTGTCTCTTTAAGAAATTTCACTTTTGAATTGGGGGCTGGAAATTGCAGTATAGCACTGTCAAGACACCCTAAGAAGGTTCCCAGGGTGATTTTAAATATGTATGGGTTTTATAATTGTAGTGGGCAATGGTATAAGGTTATTTTTGGCCATTTTATATGAAAGTGTACTGTCTCTTTAAGAAATTTCACTTTTGAATTGTGGGCTGGAAATTGCAGTATAGCACTGTCAAGACACCCTAAGAAGGTTCCCAGGGTGATATTAAATATGTATGGGGTTTATAATTGTAGTTGTCAATGGTATAAGGTTATTTTTGGCCATTTTATATGAAAGTGTACTGTCTCTTTAAGAAACTTAACTTTTGAATTGGGGGCTGGAAATCACAGTATAGCACTGTCAAGACACCCTAAGAAGGTTCCCAGGGTGATTTTCAATATGTATGGGGTTTATAATTGTAGTGGGCAATGGTATAAGGTTATTTTTGGCCATTTTATATGAAAGTGTACTGTCTCTTTAAGAAACTTAACTTTTGAATTGGGGGCTGGAAATCGCAGTATAGCACTGTCAAGACATCCTTAGAAGGTTCCCAGGGTGATTTTAAATATGTATGGGGTTTATAATTGTAGTGGGCAATGGTATAAGGTTATTTTTGGCCATTTTATATGAAAGTGTACTGTCTCTTTAAGAAACTTAACTTTTGAATTGGGGGCTGGAAATCGCAGTATAGCACTGTCAAGACATCCTAAGAAGGTTCCCAGGGTGATTTTAAATATGTATGGGGTTTATAATTGTAGTGGGCAATGGTATAAGGTTATTTTTGCCCATTTTATATGAAAGTGTACTGTCTCTTTAAGAATCTTAACTTTTGAATTGGGGGCTGGAAATCGCAGTATAGCATTTTCAGGACACCCTGGGAATGTTCCCATGGTGATTTTAAATATGTATGGGGTTTATAATCGTAGTGGGCAATGGTATAAGGTTATTTTTGGCCATTTTATATGAAAGTGTACTGTCTCTTTAAGAAATTTCACTTTTGAATTGGGGGCTGGAAATCGCAGTATAGCACTGTCAAGACACCCTAATTAGGTTCCCAGGGTGATTTTAAATATGGATGGGGTTTATAATTGTAGTGGGCAATGGTATAAGGCTATTTTTGGCAATTTTATATGAAAGTGTACTGTCTCTTTAAGAAATTTCACTTTTGAATTGGGGGCTGGAAATCGCAGTATAGCACTGTCAAGACACCCTAAGAAGGTTCCCAGGGTGATTTTAAATATGTATGGGGTTTATAATTGTAGTGGGCAATGGTATAAGGTTATTTTTGGCCATTTTATATGAAAGTGTACTGTCTCTTTAAGAATCTTAACTTTTGAATTGGGGGCTGGAAATCGCAGCATAGCATTTTCAGGACACCCTGGGAAGGTTCCCAGGGTGATTTTAAATATGTATGGGGTTTATAATCGTAGTGGGCAATGGTATAAGGTTATTTTTTGGCCATTTTATATGAAAGTGTACTGTCTCTTTAAGAAACTTAAGTATTGAATTGGGGGCTGCAAATCGCAGTATAGCACTGTCAAGACACCCTAAGAAGTTTCCCAGGGTGATTTTAAATATGTATGGGGTTTATAATTGTAGTGGGCAATGGTATAAGGATATTTTTGGCCATTTTATATGAAAGTGTACTGTCTCTTTAAGAAATTTCACTTTTGAATTGGGGGCTGGAAATCGCAGTATAGCATTTTTAGGACTCCCTGGGGAGGTTCCCAGGGTGATTTTAAATATGTATGGGGTTTATAATTGTAGTGGGCAATGGTATAAGGATATTTTTGGCCATTTTATATGAAAGTGTACAGTCTCTTTAAGAAATTTCACTTTTGAATTGTGGGCTGGAAATCGCAGTATAGCACTGTCAAGAAACCCTAAGAAGGTTCCCAGGGTGATTTTAAATATGTATGGGGTTTATAATTGTAGTGGGCAATGGTATAAGGTTATTTTTGGCCATTTTATATGAAAGTGTACTGTCTCTTTAAGAAACTTAACTTTTGAATTGGGGGCTGGAAATCACAGTATAGCATTTTCAGGACACCCTGGGAACGTTCCCAGGGTGATTTTAAATATGTATGGGGTTTATAATTGTAGTGGGCAATGGTATAAGGTTATTTTTGGCCATTTTATATGAAAGTGTACTGTCTCTTTAAGAAACTTAAATTTTGAATTGGGGGCTGGAAATCGCAGTATAGCACTGTCAAGACACCCTAAGAAGGTTCCCAGGGTGATTTTAAATATGTATGGGGTTTATAATTGTAGTGGGCAATGGTATAAGGTTATTTTTGGCCATTTTATATGAAAGTGTACTGTCTCTTTAAGAAATTTCACTTTTGAATTGGGGGCTGGAAATTGCAGTATAGCACTGTCAAGACACCCTAAGAAGGTTCCCAGGGTGATTTTAAATATGTATGGGGTTTATAATTGTAGTTGTCAATGGTATAAGGTTATTTTTGGCAATTTTATATGAAAGTGTACTGTCTCTTTAAGAAACTTAACTTTTGAATTGGGGGCTGGAAATCGCAGTATAGCACTGTCAAGACACCCTAAGAAGGTTCCCAGGGTGATTTTAAATATGTATGGGGTTTATAATTGTAGTGGGCAATGGTATAAGGTTATTTTTGGCCATTTTATATGAAAGTGTACTGTCTCTTTAAGAATCTTAACTTTTGAATTGGGGGCTGGAAATCGCAGTATAGCATTTTCAGGACACCCTGGGAAGGTTCCCATGGTGATTTTAAATATGTATGGGGTTTATAATTGTAGTGGGCAATGGTATAAGGTTATTTTTGCCCATTTTATATGAAAGTGTACTGTCTCTTTAAGAAATTTCACTTTTGAATTGGGGGCTGGAAATCGCAGTATATCACTGTCAAGACACCCTAAGAAGGTTCCCAGGGTGATTTTAAATATGTATGGGGTTTATAATTGTAGTTGTCAATGGTATAAGGTTATTTTTGGCCATTTTATATGAAAGTGTACTGTCTCTTTAAGAAACTTAACTTTTGAATTGGGGGCTGGAAATCACAGTATAGCATTTTCAGGACACCCTGGGAAGGTTCCAAGGGTGATTTTAAATATGTATGGGGTTTATAATTGTAGTGGGCAATGGTATAAGGTTATTTTTGGCCATTTTATATGAAAGTGTACTGTCTCTTTAAGAAATTTTGCTTTTGAATTGTGGGCTGGAAATTGCAGTATAGCACTGTCAAGACACCCTAAGAAGGTTCCCAGGGTGATTTTAAATATGTATGGGGTTTATAATTGTAGTTGTCAATGGTATAAGGTTATTTTTGGCCATTTTATATGAAAGTGTACTGTCTCTTTAAGAAACTTAACTTTTGAATTGGGGGCTGGAAATCGCAGTATAGCACTGTCAAGACACCCTAAGAAGGTTCCCAGGGTGATTTTAAATATGTATGGGGTTTATAATTGTAGTTGTCAATGGTATAAGGTTATTTTTGGCCATTTTATATGAAAGTGTACTGTCTCTTTAAGAACTTAACTTTTGAATTGGGGGCTGGAAATCGCAGTATAGGACTGTCAAGACACCCTAAGAAGGTTCCCAGGGTGATTATAAATATGTATGGGGTTTATAATTGTAGTGGGCAATGGTATAAGGTTATTTTTGGCCATTTTATATGAAAGTGTACTGTCTCTTTAAGAAACTTAACTTTTGAATTGGGGGCTGGAAATCGCAGTATAGCACTGTCAAGACATCCTAAGAAGGTTCCCAGGGTGATTTTAAATATGGATGGGGTTTATAATTGTAGTGGGCAATGGTATAAGGTTATTTTTGGCCATTTTATATGAAAGTGTACTGTCTCTTTAAGAAACTTAACTTTTGAATTGGGGGCTGGAAATCACAGTATAGCATTTTCAGGACACCCTGGGAAGGTTCCAAGGGTGATTTTAAATATGTATGGGGTTTATAATTGTAGTGGGCAATGGTATAAGGTTATTTTTGGCCATTTTATATGAAAGTGTACTGTCTCTTTAAGAAATTTTGCTTTTGAATTGTGGGCTGGAAATTGCAGTATAGCACTGTCAAGACACCCTAAGAAGGTTCCCAGGGTGATTTTAAATATGTATGGGGTTTATAATTGTAGTTGTCAATGGTATAAGGTTATTTTTGGCCATTTTATATGAAAGTGTACTGTCTCTTTAAGAAACTTAACTTTTGAATTGGGGGCTGGAAATCGCAGTATAGCACTGTCAAGACACCCTAAGAAGGTTCCCAGGGTGATTTTAAATATGTATGGGGTTTATAATTGTAGTGGGCAATGGTATAAGGTTATTTTTGGCCATTTTATATGAAAGTGTACTGTCTCTTTAAGAATCTTAACTTTTGAATTGGGGGCTGGAAATCGCAGTATAGCATTTTCAGGACACCCTGGGAAGGTTCCCATGGTGATTTTAAATATGTATGGGGTTTATAATTGTAGTGGGCAATGGTATAAGGTTATTTTTGCCCATTTTATATGAAAGTGTACTGTCTCTTTAAGAAACTTAACTTTTGAATTGGGGGCTGGAAATCGCAATATAGCACTGTCAAGACATCCTAACAAGGTTCCCAGGGTGATTTTAAATATGTATGGGGTTTATAATTGTAGTGGGCAATGGTATAAGGTTATTTTTGGCCATTTTATATGAAAGTGTACTGTCTCTTTAAGAAACTTAACTTTTGAATTGGGGGCTGGAAATCGCAGTATAGCACTGTCAAGACACCCTAAGAAGGTTCCCAGGGTGATTTTAAATATGTATGGGGTTTATAATTGTAGTGGGCAATGGTATAAGGTTATTTTTGGCCATTTTATATGAAAGTGTACTGTCTCTTTAAGAAATTTCACTTTTGAATTGGGGGCTGGAAATTGCAGTATAGCACTGTCAAGACACCCTAAGAAGGTTCCCAGGGTGATTTTAAATATGTATGGGTTTTATAATTGTAGTGGGCAATGGTATAAGGTTATTTTTGGCCATTTTATATGAAAGTGTACTGTCTCTTTAAGAAATTTCACTTTTGAATTGTGGGCTGGAAATTGCAGTATAGCACTGTCAAGACACCCTAAGAAGGTTCCCAGGGTGATATTAAATATGTATGGGGTTTATAATTGTAGTTGTCAATGGTATAAGGTTATTTTTGGCCATTTTATATGAAAGTGTACTGTCTCTTTAAGAAACTTAACTTTTGAATTGGGGGCTGGAAATCACAGTATAGCACTGTCAAGACACCCTAAGAAGGTTCCCAGGGTGATTTTCAATATGTATGGGGTTTATAATTGTAGTGGGCAATGGTATAAGGTTATTTTTGGCCATTTTATATGAAAGTGTACTGTCTCTTTAAGAAACTTAACTTTTGAATTGGGGGCTGGAAATCGCAGTATAGCACTGTCAAGACATCCTAAGAAGGTTCCCAGGGTGATTTTAAATATGTATGGGGTTTATAATTGTAGTGGGCAATGGTATAAGGTTATTTTTGGCCATTTTATATGAAAGTGTACTGTCTCTTTAAGAAACTTAACTTTTGAATTGGGGGCTGGAAATCGCAGTATAGCACTGTCAAGACATCCTAAGAAGGTTCCCAGGGTGATTTTAAATATGTATGGGGTTTATAATTGTAGTGGGCAATGGTATAAGGTTATTTTTGCCCATTTTATATGAAAGTGTACTGTCTCTTTAAGAATCTTAACTTTTGAATTGGGGGCTGGAAATCGCAGTATAGCATTTTCAGGACACCCTGGGAAGGTTCCCATGGTGATTTTAAATATGTATGGGGTTTATAATCGTAGTGGGCAATGGTATAAGGTTATTTTTGGCCATTTTATATGAAAGTGTACTGTCTCTTTAAGAAATTTCACTTTTGAATTGGGGGCTGGAAATCGCAGTATAGCACTGTCAAGACACCCTAATTAGGTTCCCAGGGTGATTTTAAATATGGATGGGGTTTATAATTGTAGTGGGCAATGGTATAAGGTTATTTTTGGCAATTTTATATGAAAGTGTACTGTCTCTTTAAGAAACTTAACTTTTGAATTGGGGGCTGGAAATCGCAGTATAGCACTGTCAAGACACCCTAAGAAGGTTCCCAGGGTGATTTTAAATATGTATGGGGTTTATAATTGTAGTGGGCAATGGTATAAGGTTATTTTTGGCCATTTTATATGAAAGTGTACTGTCTCTTTAAGAATCTTAACTTTTGAATTGGGGGCTGGAAATCGCAGCATAGCATTTTCAGGACACCCTGGGAAGGTTCCCAGGGTGATTTTAAATATGTATGGGGTTTATAATCGTAGTGGGCAATGGTATAAGGTTATTTTTTGGCCATTTTATATGAAAGTGTACTGTCTCTTTAAGAAACTTAAGTATTGAATTGGGGGCTGCAAATCGCAGTATAGCACTGTCAAGACACCCTAAGAAGTTTCCCAGGGTGATTTTAAATATGTATGGGGTTTATAATTGTAGTGGGCAATGGTATAAGGATATTTTTGGCCATTTTATATGAAAGTGTACTGTCTCTTTAAGAAATTTCACTTTTGAATTGGGGGCTGGAAATCGCAGTATAGCATTTTTAGGACTCCCTGGGGAGGTTCCCAGGGTGATTTTAAATATGTATGGGGTTTATAATTGTAGTGGGCAATGGTATAAGGATATTTTTGGCCATTTTATATGAAAGTGTACAGTCTCTTTAAGAAATTTCACTTTTGAATTGTGGGCTGGAAATCGCAGTATAGCACTGTCAAGAAACCCTAAGAAGGTTCCCAGGGTGATTTTAAATATGTATGGGGTTTATAATTGTAGTGGGCAATGGTATAAGGTTATTTTTGGCCATTTTATATGAAAGTGTACTGTCTCTTTAAGAAACTTAACTTTTGAATTGGGGGCTGGAAATCACAGTATAGCATTTTCAGGACACCCTGGGAAGGTTCCCAGGGTGATTTTAAATATGTATGGGGTTTATAATCGTAGTGGGCAATGGTATAAGGTTATTTTTTGGCCATTTTATATGAAAGTGTACTGTCTCTTTAAGAAACTTAAGTATTGAATTGGGGGCTGCAAATCGCAGTATAGCACTGTCAAGACACCCTAAGAAGTTTCCCAGGGTGATTTTAAATATGTATGGGGTTTATAATTGTAGTGGGCAATGGTATAAGGATATTTTTGGCCATTTTATATGAAAGTGTACTGTCTCTTTAAGAAATTTCACTTTTGAATTGGGGGCTGGAAATCGCAGTATAGCATTTTTAGGACTCCCTGGGGAGGTTCCCAGGGTGATTTTAAATATGTATGGGGTTTATAATTGTAGTGGGCAATGGTATAAGGATATTTTTGGCCATTTTATATGAAAGTGTACAGTCTCTTTAAGAAATTTCACTTTTGAATTGTGGGCTGGAAATCGCAGTATAGCACTGTCAAGAAACCCTAAGAAGGTTCCCAGGGTGATTTTAAATATGTATGGGGTTTATAATTGTAGTGGGCAATGGTATAAGGTTATTTTTGGCCATTTTATATGAAAGTGTACTGTCTCTTTAAGAAACTTAACTTTTGAATTGGGGGCTGGAAATCACAGTATAGCATTTTCAGGACACCCTGGGAACGTTCCCAGGGTGATTTTAAATATGTATGGGGTTTATAATTGTAGTGGGCAATGGTATAAGGTTATTTTTGGCCATTTTATATGAAAGTGTACTGTCTCTTTAAGAAATTTCACTTTTGAATTGTGGGCTGGAAATTGCAGTATAGCACTGTCAAGACACCCTAAGAAGGTTCCCAGGGTGATTTTAAATATGTATGGAGTTATAATTGTAGTGGGCAATGGTATAAGGTTATTTTTGGCCATTTTTTATGAAAGTGTACTGTCTCTTTAAGAAACTTAACTTTTGAATTGGGGGCTGGAAATCGCAGTATAGCACTGTCAAGACACCCTGAGATGGTTCCCAGGGTGATTTTAAATATGTATGGGGTTTATAATTGTAGTGGGCAATGGTATAAGGTTATTTTTGCCCATTTTATATGAAAGTGTACTGTCTCTTTAAGAAACTTAAGTTTTGAATTGGGGGCTGGAAATCGCAGTATAGCATTTTAAGGACACCCTAAGAAGGTTCCCAGGGTGATTATAAATATGTATGGGGTTTATAATTGTAGTGGGCAATGGTATAAGGTTATTTTTGGCCATTTAATATGAAACTGTACTGTCTCTTTAAGAAATTTATCTTTTGAATTGGGGGCTGGAAATCGCAGTATAGCACTGTCAAGACACCCTAAGAAGGTTCCCAGGGTGATTTTAAATATGTATGGGGTTTATAATTGTAGTGGGCAATGGTATAAGGTTATTTTTGGCCATTTTATATGAAAGTGTACTGTCTCTTTAAGAAACTTAACTTTTGAATTGGGGGCTGGAAATCACAGTATAGCACTGTCAAGACATCCTAAGAAGGTTCCCAGGGTGATTTTAAATATGGATGGGGTTTATAATTGTAGTGGGCAATGGTATAAGGTTATTTTTGGCCATTTTATATGAAAGTGTACTGTCTCTTTAAGAAATTTCACTTTTTAATTGGGGGCTGGAAATCGCAGTATAGCACTGTCAAGACATCCTAAGAAGGTTCCCAGGGTGATTTTAAATATGGATGGGGTTTATAATTGTAGTGGGCAATGGTATAAGGTTATTTTTGGCCATTTTATATGAAAGTGTACTGTCTATTTAAGAAATTTCACTTTTTAATTGGGGGCTGGAAATCGCAGTATAGCACTGTCAAGACATCCTAAGAAGGTTCCCAGGGTGATTTTAAATATGTATGGGGTTTATAATTGTAGTGGGCAATGGTATAAGGATATTTTTGGCCATTTTATATGAAAGTGTACTGTCTCTTTAAGAAATTTCACTTTTGAATTGGGGGCTGGAAATCGCAGTATAGCATTTTTAGGACTCCCTGGGGAGGTTCCCAGGGTGATTTTAAATATGTATGGGGTTTATAATTGTAGTGGGCAATGGTATAAGGATATTTTTGGCCATTTTATATGAAAGTGTACAGTCTCTTTAAGAAATTTCACTTTTGAATTGTGGGCTGGAAATCGCAGTATAGCACTGTCAAGAAACCCTAAGAAGGTTCCCAGGGTGATTTTAAATATGTATGGGGTTTATAATTGTAGTGGGCAATGGTATAAGGTTATTTTTGGCCATTTTATATGAAAGTGTACTGTCTCTTTAAGAAACTTAACTTTTGAATTGGGGGCTGGAAATCACAGTATAGCATTTTCAGGACACCCTGGGAACGTTCCCAGGGTGATTTTAAATATGTATGGGGTTTATAATTGTAGTGGGCAATGGTATAAGGTTATTTTTGGCCATTTTATATGAAAGTGTACTGTCTCTTTAAGAAATTTCACTTTTGAATTGTGGGCTGGAAATTGCAGTATAGCACTGTCAAGACACCCTAAGAAGGTTCCCAGGGTGATTTTAAATATGTATGGAGTTTATAATTGTAGTGGGCAATGGTATAAGGTTATTTTTGGCCATTTTTTATGAAAGTGTACTGTCTCTTTAAGAAACTTAACTTTTGAATTGGGGGCTGGAAATCGCAGTATAGCACTGTCAAGACACCCTGAGATGGTTCCCAGGGTGATTTTAAATATGTATGGGGTTTATAATTGTAGTGGGCAATGGTATAAGGTTATTTTTGGCCATTTTATATGAAAGTGTACTGTCTCTTTAAGAATCTTAACTTTTGAATTGGGGGCTGGAAATCGCAGTATAGCATTTTCAGGACACCCTGGGAAGGTTCCCATGGTGATTTTAAATATGTATGGGGTTTATAATTGTAGTGGGCAATGGTATAAGGTTATTTTTGCCCATTTTATATGAAAGTGTACTGTCTCTTTAAGAAATTTCACTTTTGAATTGGGGGCTGGAAATCGCAGTATATCACTGTCAAGACACCCTAAGAAGGTTCCCAGGGTGATTTTAAATATGTATGGGGTTTATAATTGTAGTTGTCAATGGTATAAGGTTATTTTTGGCCATTTTATATGAAAGTGTACTGTCTCTTTAAGAACTTAACTTTTGAATTGGGGGCTGGAAATCGCAGTATAGGACTGTCAAGACACCCTAAGAAGGTTCCCAGGGTGATTATAAATATGTATGGGGTTTATAATTGTAGTGGGCAATGGTATAAGGTTATTTTTGGCCATTTTATATGAAAGTGTACTGTCTCTTTAAGAAACTTAACTTTTGAATTGGGGGCTGGAAATCGCAGTATAGCACTGTCAAGACATCCTAAGAAGGTTCCCAGGGTGATTTTAAATATGGATGGGGTTTATAATTGTAGTGGGCAATGGTATAAGGTTATTTTTGGCCATTTTATATGAAAGTGTACTGTCTCTTTAAGAAACTTACCTTTTGAATTGGGGGCTGGAAATCACAGTATAGCATTTTCAGGACACCCTGGGAAGGTTCCAAGGGTGATTTTAAATATGTATGGGGTTTATAATTGTAGTGGGCAATGGTATAAGGTTATTTTTGGCCATTTTATATGAAAGTGTACTGTCTCTTTAAGAAACTTAACTTTTGAATTGGGGGCTGGAAATCGCAGTATAGCACTGTCAAGACACCCTAAGAAGGTTCCCAGGGTGATTTTAAATATGTATGGGGTTTATAATTGTAGTGGGCAATGGTATAAGGTTATTTTTGGCCATTTTATATGAAAGTGTACTGTCTCTTTAAGAATCTTAACTTTTGAATTGGGGGCTGGAAATCGCAGTATAGCATTTTCAGGACACCCTGGGAAGGTTCCCATGGTGATTTTAAATATGTATGGGGTTTATAATTGTAGTGGGCAATGGTATAAGGTTATTTTTGCCCATTTTATATGAAAGTGTACTGTCTCTTTAAGAAACTTAACTTTTGAATTGGGGGCTGGAAATCGCAATATAGCACTGTCAAGACATCCTAACAAGGTTCCCAGGGTGATTTTAAATATGTATGGGGTTTATAATTGTAGTGGGCAATGGTATAAGGTTATTTTTGGCCATTTTATATGAAAGTGTACTGTCTCTTTAAGAAACTTAACTTTTGAATTGGGGGCTGGAAATCGCAGTATAGCACTGTCAAGACACCCTAAGAAGGTTCCCAGGGTGATTTTAAATATGTATGGGGTTTATAATTGTAGTGGGCAATGGTATAAGGTTATTTTTGGCCATTTTATATGAAAGTGTACTGTCTCTTTAAGAAATTTCACTTTTGAATTGGGGGCTGGAAATTGCAGTATAGCACTGTCAAGACACCCTAAGAAGGTTCCCAGGGTGATTTTAAATATGTATGGGTTTTATAATTGTAGTGGGCAATGGTATAAGGTTATTTTTGGCCATTTTATATGAAAGTGTACTGTCTCTTTAAGAAATTTCACTTTTGAATTGTGGGCTGGAAATTGCAGTATAGCACTGTCAAGACACCCTAAGAAGGTTCCCAGGGTGATATTAAATATGTATGGGGTTTATAATTGTAGTTGTCAATGGTATAAGGTTATTTTTGGCCATTTTATATGAAAGTGTACTGTCTCTTTAAGAAACTTAACTTTTGAATTGGGGGCTGGAAATCACAGTATAGCACTGTCAAGACACCCTAAGAAGGTTCCCAGGGTGATTTTCAATATGTATGGGGTTTATAATTGTAGTGGGCAATGGTATAAGGTTATTTTTGGCCATTTTATATGAAAGTGTACTGTCTCTTTAAGAAACTTAACTTTTGAATTGGGGGCTGGAAATCGCAGTATAGCACTGTCAAGACATCCTTAGAAGGTTCCCAGGGTGATTTTAAATATGTATGGGGTTTATAATTGTAGTGGGCAATGGTATAAGGTTATTTTTGGCCATTTTATATGAAAGTGTACTGTCTCTTTAAGAAACTTAACTTTTGAATTGGGGGCTGGAAATCGCAGTATAGCACTGTCAAGACATCCTAAGAAGGTTCCCAGGGTGATTTTAAATATGTATGGGGTTTATAATTGTAGTGGGCAATGGTATAAGGTTATTTTTGCCCATTTTATATGAAAGTGTACTGTCTCTTTAAGAATCTTAACTTTTGAATTGGGGGCTGGAAATCGCAGTATAGCATTTTCAGGACACCCTGGGAAGGTTCCCATGGTGATTTTAAATATGTATGGGGTTTATAATCGTAGTGGGCAATGGTATAAGGTTATTTTTGGCCATTTTATATGAAAGTGTACTGTCTCTTTAAGAAATTTCACTTTTGAATTGGGGGCTGGAAATCGCAGTATAGCACTGTCAAGACACCCTAATTAGGTTCCCAGGGTGATTTTAAATATGGATGGGGTTTATAATTGTAGTGGGCAATGGTATAAGGTTATTTTTGGCAATTTTATATGAAAGTGTACTGTCTCTTTAAGAAACTTAACTTTTGAATTGGGGGCTGGAAATCGCAGTATAGCACTGTCAAGACACCCTAAGAAGGTTCCCAGGGTGATTTTAAATATGTATGGGGTTTATAATTGTAGTGGGCAATGGTATAAGGTTATTTTTGGCCATTTTATATGAAAGTGTACTGTCTCTTTAAGAATCTTAACTTTTGAATTGGGGGCTGGAAATCGCAGCATAGCATTTTCAGGACACCCTGGGAAGGTTCCCAGGGTGATTTTAAATATGTATGGGGTTTATAATCGTAGTGGGCAATGGTATAAGGTTATTTTTTGGCCATTTTATATGAAAGTGTACTGTCTCTTTAAGAAACTTAAGTATTGAATTGGGGGCTGCAAATCGCAGTATAGCACTGTCAAGACACCCTAAGAAGTTTCCCAGGGTGATTTTAAATATGTATGGGGTTTATAATTGTAGTGGGCAATGGTATAAGGATATTTTTGGCCATTTTATATGAAAGTGTACTGTCTCTTTAAGAAATTTCACTTTTGAATTGGGGGCTGGAAATCGCAGTATAGCATTTTTAGGACTCCCTGGGGAGGTTCCCAGGGTGATTTTAAATATGTATGGGGTTTATAATTGTAGTGGGCAATGGTATAAGGATATTTTTGGCCATTTTATATGAAAGTGTACAGTCTCTTTAAGAAATTTCACTTTTGAATTGTGGGCTGGAAATCGCAGTATAGCACTGTCAAGAAACCCTAAGAAGGTTCCCAGGGTGATTTTAAATATGTATGGGGTTTATAATTGTAGTGGGCAATGGTATAAGGTTATTTTTGGCCATTTTATATGAAAGTGTACTGTCTCTTTAAGAAACTTAACTTTTGAATTGGGGGCTGGAAATCACAGTATAGCATTTTCAGGACACCCTGGGAACGTTCCCAGGGTGATTTTAAATATGTATGGGGTTTATAATTGTAGTGGGCAATGGTATAAGGTTATTTTTGGCCATTTTATATGAAAGTGTACTGTCTCTTTAAGAAACTTAAATTTTGAATTGGGGGCTGGAAATCGCAGTATAGCACTGTCAAGACACCCTAAGAAGGTTCCCAGGGTGATTTTAAATATGTATGGGGTTTATAATTGTAGTGGGCAATGGTATAAGGTTATTTTTGGCCATTTTATATGAAAGTGTACTGTCTCTTTAAGAAATTTCACTTTTGAATTGGGGGCTGGAAATTGCAGTATAGCACTGTCAAGACACCCTAAGAAGGTTCCCAGGGTGATTTTAAATATGTATGGGGTTTATAATTGTAGTTGTCAATGGTATAAGGTTATTTTTGGCAATTTTATATGAAAGTGTACTGTCTCTTTAAGAAACTTAACTTTTGAATTGGGGGCTGGAAATCGCAGTATAGCACTGTCAAGACACCCTAAGAAGGTTCCCAGGGTGATTTTAAATATGTATGGGGTTTATAATTGTAGTGGGCAATGGTATAAGGTTATTTTTGGCCATTTTATATGAAAGTGTACTGTCTCTTTAAGAATCTTAACTTTTGAATTGGGGGCTGGAAATCGCAGTATAGCATTTTCAGGACACCCTGGGAAGGTTCCCATGGTGATTTTAAATATGTATGGGGTTTATAATTGTAGTGGGCAATGGTATAAGGTTATTTTTGCCCATTTTATATGAAAGTGTACTGTCTCTTTAAGAAATTTCACTTTTGAATTGGGGGCTGGAAATCGCAGTATATCACTGTCAAGACACCCTAAGAAGGTTCCCAGGGTGATTTTAAATATGTATGGGGTTTATAATTGTAGTTGTCAATGGTATAAGGTTATTTTTGGCCATTTTATATGAAAGTGTACTGTCTCTTTAAGAACTTAACTTTTGAATTGGGGGCTGGAAATCGCAGTATAGGACTGTCAAGACACCCTAAGAAGGTTCCCAGGGTGATTATAAATATGTATGGGGTTTATAATTGTAGTGGGCAATGGTATAAGGTTATTTTTGGCCATTTTATATGAAAGTGTACTGTCTCTTTAAGAAACTTAACTTTTGAATTGGGGGCTGGAAATCGCAGTATAGCACTGTCAAGACATCCTAAGAAGGTTCCCAGGGTGATTTTAAATATGGATGGGGTTTATAATTGTAGTGGGCAATGGTATAAGGTTATTTTTGGCCATTTTATATGAAAGTGTACTGTCTCTTTAAGAAACTTAACTTTTGAATTGGGGGCTGGAAATCACAGTATAGCATTTTCAGGACACCCTGGGAAGGTTCCAAGGGTGATTTTAAATATGTATGGGGTTTATAATTGTAGTGGGCAATGGTATAAGGTTATTTTTGGCCATTTTATATGAAAGTGTACTGTCTCTTTAAGAAACTTAACTTTTGAATTGGGGGCTGGAAATCGCAGTATAGCACTGTCAAGACACCCTAAGAAGGTTCCCAGGGTGATTTTAAATATGTATGGGGTTTATAATTGTAGTGGGCAATGGTATAAGGTTATTTTTGGCCATTTTATATGAAAGTGTACTGTCTCTTTAAGAAATTTCACTTTTGAATTGGGGGCTGGAAATTGCAGTATAGCACTGTCAAGACACCCTAAGAAGGTTCCCAGGGTGATTTTAAATATGTATGGGTTTTATAATTGTAGTGGGCAATGGTATAAGGTTATTTTTGGCCATTTTATATGAAAGTGTACTGTCTCTTTAAGAAATTTCACTTTTGAATTGTGGGCTGGAAATTGCAGTATAGCACTGTCAAGACACCCTAAGAAGGTTCCCAGGGTGATATTAAATATGTATGGGGTTTATAATTGTAGTTGTCAATGGTATAAGGTTATTTTTGGCCATTTTATATGAAAGTGTACTGTCTCTTTAAGAAACTTAACTTTTGAATTGGGGGCTGGAAATCACAGTATAGCACTGTCAAGACACCCTAAGAAGGTTCCCAGGGTGATTTTCAATATGTATGGGGTTTATAATTGTAGTGGGCAATGGTATAAGGTTATTTTTGGCCATTTTATATGAAAGTGTACTGTCTCTTTAAGAAACTTAACTTTTGAATTGGGGGCTGGAAATCGCAGTATAGCACTGTCAAGACATCCTTAGAAGGTTCCCAGGGTGATTTTAAATATGTATGGGGTTTATAATTGTAGTGGGCAATGGTATAAGGTTATTTTTGGCCATTTTATATGAAAGTGTACTGTCTCTTTAAGAAACTTAACTTTTGAATTGGGGGCTGGAAATCGCAGTATAGCACTGTCAAGACATCCTAAGAAGGTTCCCAGGGTGATTTTAAATATGTATGGGGTTTATAATTGTAGTGGGCAATGGTATAAGGTTATTTTTGCCCATTTTATATGAAAGTGTACTGTCTCTTTAAGAATCTTAACTTTTGAATTGGGGGCTGGAAATCGCAGTATAGCATTTTCAGGACACCCTGGGAAGGTTCCCATGGTGATTTTAAATATGTATGGGGTTTATAATCGTAGTGGGCAATGGTATAAGGTTATTTTTGGCCATTTTATATGAAAGTGTACTGTCTCTTTAAGAAATTTCACTTTTGAATTGGGGGCTGGAAATCGCAGTATAGCACTGTCAAGACACCCTAATTAGGTTCCCAGGGTGATTTTAAATATGGATGGGGTTTATAATTGTAGTGGGCAATGGTATAAGGTTATTTTTGGCAATTTTATATGAAAGTGTACTGTCTCTTTAAGAAACTTAACTTTTGAATTGGGGGCTGGAAATCGCAGTATAGCACTGTCAAGACACCCTAAGAAGGTTCCCAGGGTGATTTTAAATATGTATGGGGTTTATAATTGTAGTGGGCAATGGTATAAGGTTATTTTTGGCCATTTTATATGAAAGTGTACTGTCTCTTTAAGAATCTTAACTTTTGAATTGGGGGCTGGAAATCGCAGCATAGCATTTTCAGGACACCCTGGGAAGGTTCCCAGGGTGATTTTAAATATGTATGGGGTTTATAATCGTAGTGGGCAATGGTATAAGGTTATTTTTTGGCCATTTTATATGAAAGTGTACTGTCTCTTTAAGAAACTTAAGTATTGAATTGGGGGCTGCAAATCGCAGTATAGCACTGTCAAGACACCCTAAGAAGTTTCCCAGGGTGATTTTAAATATGTATGGGGTTTATAATTGTAGTGGGCAATGGTATAAGGATATTTTTGGCCATTTTATATGAAAGTGTACTGTCTCTTTAAGAAATTTCACTTTTGAATTGGGGGCTGGAAATCGCAGTATAGCATTTTTAGGACTCCCTGGGGAGGTTCCCAGGGTGATTTTAAATATGTATGGGGTTTATAATTGTAGTGGGCAATGGTATAAGGATATTTTTGGCCATTTTATATGAAAGTGTACAGTCTCTTTAAGAAATTTCACTTTTGAATTGTGGGCTGGAAATCGCAGTATAGCACTGTCAAGAAACCCTAAGAAGGTTCCCAGGGTGATTTTAAATATGTATGGGGTTTATAATTGTAGTGGGCAATGGTATAAGGTTATTTTTGGCCATTTTATATGAAAGTGTACTGTCTCTTTAAGAAACTTAACTTTTGAATTGGGGGCTGGAAATCACAGTATAGCATTTTCAGGACACCCTGGGAACGTTCCCAGGGTGATTTTAAATATGTATGGGGTTTATAATTGTAGTGGGCAATGGTATAAGGTTATTTTTGGCCATTTTATATGAAAGTGTACTGTCTCTTTAAGAAACTTAAATTTTGAATTGGGGGCTGGAAATCGCAGTATAGCACTGTCAAGACACCCTAAGAAGGTTCCCAGGGTGATTTTAAATATGTATGGGGTTTATAATTGTAGTGGGCAATGGTATAAGGTTATTTTTGGCCATTTTATATGAAAGTGTACTGTCTCTTTAAGAAATTTCACTTTTGAATTGGGGGCTGGAAATTGCAGTATAGCACTGTCAAGACACCCTAAGAAGGTTCCCAGGGTGATTTTAAATATGTATGGGGTTTATAATTGTAGTTGTCAATGGTATAAGGTTATTTTTGGCAATTTTATATGAAAGTGTACTGTCTCTTTAAGAAACTTAACTTTTGAATTGGGGGCTGGAAATCGCAGTATAGCACTGTCAAGACACCCTAAGAAGGTTCCCAGGGTGATTTTAAATATGTATGGGGTTTATAATTGTAGTGGGCAATGGTATAAGGTTATTTTTGGCCATTTTATATGAAAGTGTACTGTCTCTTTAAGAATCTTAACTTTTGAATTGGGGGCTGGAAATCGCAGTATAGCATTTTCAGGACACCCTGGGAAGGTTCCCATGGTGATTTTAAATATGTATGGGGTTTATAATTGTAGTGGGCAATGGTATAAGGTTATTTTTGCCCATTTTATATGAAAGTGTACTGTCTCTTTAAGAAATTTCACTTTTGAATTGGGGGCTGGAAATCGCAGTATATCACTGTCAAGACACCCTAAGAAGGTTCCCAGGGTGATTTTAAATATGTATGGGGTTTATAATTGTAGTTGTCAATGGTATAAGGTTATTTTTGGCCATTTTATATGAAAGTGTACTGTCTCTTTAAGAACTTAACTTTTGAATTGGGGGCTGGAAATCGCAGTATAGGACTGTCAAGACACCCTAAGAAGGTTCCCAGGGTGATTATAAATATGTATGGGGTTTATAATTGTACTGGGCAATGGTATAAGGTTATTTTTGGCCATTTTATATGAAAGTGTACTGTCTCTTTAAGAAACTTAACTTTTGAATTGGGGGCTGGAAATCGCAGTATAGCACTGTCAAGACATCCTAAGAAGGTTCCCAGGGTGATTTTAAATATGGATGGGGTTTATAATTGTAGTGGGCAATGGTATAAGGTTATTTTTGGCCATTTTATATGAAAGTGTACTGTCTCTTTAAGAAACTTAACTTTTGAATTGGGGGCTGGAAATCACAGTATAGCATTTTCAGGACACCCTGGGAAGGTTCCAAGGGTGATTTTAAATATGTATGGGGTTTATAATTGTAGTGGGCAATGGTATAAGGTTATTTTTGGCCATTTTATATGAAAGTGTACTGTCTCTTTAAGAAATTTTGCTTTTGAATTGTGGGCTGGAAATTGCAGTATAGCACTGTCAAGACACCCTAAGAAGGTTCCCAGGGTGATTTTAAATATGTATGGGGTTTATAATTGTAGTTGTCAATGGTATAAGGTTATTTTTGGCCATTTTATATGAAAGTGTACTGTCTCTTTAAGAAACTTAACTTTTGAATTGGGGGCTGGAAATCGCAGTATAGCACTGTCAAGACACCCTAAGAAGGTTCCCAGGGTGATTTTAAATATGTATGGGGTTTATAATTGTAGTGGGCAATGGTATAAGGTTATTTTTGGCCATTTTATATGAAAGTGTACTGTCTCTTTAAGAATCTTAACTTTTGAATTGGGGGCTGGAAATCGCAGTATAGCATTTTCAGGACACCCTGGGAAGGTTCCCATGGTGATTTTAAATATGTATGGGGTTTATAATTGTAGTGGGCAATGGTATAAGGTTATTTTTGCCCATTTTATATGAAAGTGTACTGTCTCTTTAAGAAACTTAACTTTTGAATTGGGGGCTGGAAATCGCAATATAGCACTGTCAAGACATCCTAACAAGGTTCCCAGGGTGATTTTAAATATGTATGGGGTTTATAATTGTAGTGGGCAATGGTATAAGGTTATTTTTGGCCATTTTATATGAAAGTGTACTGTCTCTTTAAGAAACTTAACTTTTGAATTGGGGGCTGGAAATCGCAGTATAGCACTGTCAAGACACCCTAAGAAGGTTCCCAGGGTGATTTTAAATATGTATGGGGTTTATAATTGTAGTGGGCAATGGTATAAGGTTATTTTTGGCCATTTTATATGAAAGTGTACTGTCTCTTTAAGAAATTTCACTTTTGAATTGGGGGCTGGAAATTGCAGTATAGCACTGTCAAGACACCCTAAGAAGGTTCCCAGGGTGATTTTAAATATGTATGGGTTTTATAATTGTAGTGGGCAATGGTATAAGGTTATTTTTGGCCATTTTATATGAAAGTGTACTGTCTCTTTAAGAAATTTCACTTTTGAATTGTGGGCTGGAAATTGCAGTATAGCACTGTCAAGACACCCTAAGAAGGTTCCCAGGGTGATATTAAATATGTATGGGGTTTATAATTGTAGTTGTCAATGGTATAAGGTTATTTTTGGCCATTTTATATGAAAGTGTACTGTCTCTTTAAGAAACTTAACTTTTGAATTGGGGGCTGGAAATCACAGTATAGCACTGTCAAGACACCCTAAGAAGGTTCCCAGGGTGATTTTCAATATGTATGGGGTTTATAATTGTAGTGGGCAATGGTATAAGGTTATTTTTGGCCATTTTATATGAAAGTGTACTGTCTCTTTAAGAAACTTAACTTTTGAATTGGGGGCTGGAAATCGCAGTATAGCACTGTCAAGACATCCTAAGAAGGTTCCCAGGGTGATTTTAAATATGTATGGGGTTTATAATTGTAGTGGGCAATGGTATAAGGTTATTTTTGGCCATTTTATATGAAAGTGTACTGTCTCTTTAAGAAACTTAACTTTTGAATTGGGGGCTGGAAATCGCAGTATAGCACTGTCAAGACATCCTAAGAAGGTTCCCAGGGTGATTTTAAATATGTATGGGGTTTATAATTGTAGTGGGCAATGGTATAAGGTTATTTTTGCCCATTTTATATGAAAGTGTACTGTCTCTTTAAGAATCTTAACTTTTGAATTGGGGGCTGGAAATCGCAGTATAGCATTTTCAGGACACCCTGGGAAGGTTCCCATGGTGATTTTAAATATGTATGGGGTTTATAATCGTAGTGGGCAATGGTATAAGGTTATTTTTGGCCATTTTATATGAAAGTGTACTGTCTCTTTAAGAAATTTCACTTTTGAATTGGGGGCTGCAAATCGCAGTATAGCACTGTCAAGACACCCTAAGAAGGTTCCCAGGGTGATTTTAAATATGTATGGGGTTTATAATTGTAGTGGGCAATGGTATAAGGATATTTTTGGCCATTTTATATGAAAGTGTACTGTCTCTTTAAGAAATTTCACTTTTGAATTGGGGGCTGGAAATCGCAGTATAGCATTTTTAGGACTCCCTGGGGAGGTTCCCAGGGTGATTATAAATATGTATGGGGTTTATAATTGTAGTGGGCAATGGTATAAGGTTATTTTTGGCCATTTAATATGAAACTGTACTGTCTCTTTAAGAAATTTAACTTTTGAATTGGGGGCTGGAAATCGCAGTATAGCACTGTCAAGACACCCTAAGAAGGTTCCCAGGGTGATTTTAAATATGTATGGGGTTTATAATTGTAGTGGGCAATGGTATAAGGTTATTTTTGGCCATTTTATATGAAAGTGTACTGTCTCTTTAAGAAACTTAACTTTTGAATTGGGGGCTGGAAATCACAGTATAGCACTGTCAAGACATCCTAAGAAGGTTCCCAGGGTGATTTTAAATATGGATGGGGTTTATAATTGTAGTGGGCAATGGTATAAGGTTATTTTTGGCCATTTTATATGAAAGTGTACTGTCTCTTTAAGAAATTTCACTTTTTAATTGGGGGCTGGAAATCGCAGTATAGCACTGTCAAGACATCCTAAGAAGGTTCCCAGGGTGATTTTAAATATGGATGGGGTTTATAATTGTAGTGGGCAATGGTATAAGGTTATTTTTGGCCATTTTATATGAAAGTGTACTGTCTCTTTAAGAAATTTCACTTTTTAATTGGGGGCTGGAAATCGCAGTATAGCACTGTCAAGACATCCTAAGAAGGTTCCCAGGGTGATTTTAAATATGTATGGGGTTTATAATTGTAGTGGGCAATGGTATAAGGATATTTTTGGCCATTTTATATGAAAGTGTACTGTCTCTTTAAGAAATTTCACTTTTGAATTGGGGGCTGGAAATCGCAGTATAGCATTTTTAGGACTCCCTGGGGAGGTTCCCAGGGTGATTTTAAATATGTATGGGGTTTATAATTGTAGTGGGCAATGGTATAAGGATATTTTTGGCCATTTTATATGAAAGTGTACAGTCTCTTTAAGAAATTTCACTTTTGAATTGTGGGCTGGAAATCGCAGTATAGCACTGTCAAGAAACCCTAAGAAGGTTCCCAGGGTGATTTTAAATATGTATGGGGTTTATAATTGTAGTGGGCAATGGTATAAGGTTATTTTTGGCCATTTTATATGAAAGTGTACTGTCTCTTTAAGAAACTTAACTTTTGAATTGGGGGCTGGAAATCACAGTATAGCATTTTCAGGACACCCTGGGAACGTTCCCAGGGTGATTTTAAATATGTATGGGGTTTATAATTGTAGTGGGCAATGGTATAAGGTTATTTTTGGCCATTTTATATGAAAGTGTACTGTCTCTTTAAGAAATTTCACTTTTGAATTGTGGGCTGGAAATTGCAGTATAGCACTGTCAAGACACCCTAAGAAGGTTCCCAGGGTGATTTTAAATATGTATGGAGTTTATAATTGTAGTGGGCAATGGTATAAGGTTATTTTTGGCCATTTTTTATGAAAGTGTACTGTCTCTTTAAGAAACTTAACTTTTGAATTGGGGGCTGGAAATCGCAGTATAGCACTGTCAAGACACCCTGAGATGGTTCCCAGGGTGATTTTAAATATGTATGGGGTTTATAATTGTAGTGGGCAATGGTATAAGGTTATTTTTGCCCATTTTATATGAAAGTGTACTGTCTCTTTAAGAAACTTAAGTTTTGAATTGGGGGCTGGAAATCGCAGTATAGCATTTTAAGGACACCCTAAGAAGGTTCCCAGGGTGATTTTAAATATGTATGGGGTTTATAATTGTAGTGGGCAATGGTATAAGGTTATTTTTGGCCATTTTATATGAAAGTGTACTGTCTCTTTAAGAAATTTCACTTTTGAATTGGGGGCTGGAAATCGCAGTATAGCACTGTCAAGACACCCTAAGAAGGTTCCCAGGGTGATTATAAATATGTATGGGGTTTATAATTGTAGTGGGCAATGGTATAAGGTTATTTTTGGCCATTTAATATGAAAGTGTACTGTCTCTTTAAGAAATTTAACTTTTGAATTGGGGGCTGGAAATCGCAGTATAGCACTGTCAAGACACCCTAAGAAGGTTCCCAGGGTGATTTTAAATATGTATGGGGTTTATAATTGTAGTGGGCAATGGTATAAGGTTATTTTTGGCCATTTTATATGAAAGTGTACTGTCTCTTTAAGAAACTTAACTTTTGAATTGGGGGCTGGAAATCACAGTATAGCACTGTCAAGACATCCTAAGAAGGTTCCCAGGGTGATTTTAAATATGGATGGGGTTTATAATTGTAGTGGGCAATGGTATAAGGTTATTTTTGGCCATTTTATATGAAAGTGTACTGTCTCTTTAAGAAATTTCACTTTTTAATTGGGGGCTGGAAATCGCAGTATAGCACTGTCAAGACATCCTAAGAAGGTTCCCAGGGTGATTTTAAATATGGATGGGGTTTATAATTGTAGTGGGCAATGGTATAAGGTTATTTTTGGCCATTTTATATGAAAGTGTACTGTCTCTTTAAGAAACTTAACTTTTGAATTGGGGGCTGGAAATCGCAGTATAGCATTTTCAGGACACCCTGGGAAGGTTCCCATGGTGATTTTAAATATGTATGGGGTTTATAATCGTAGTGGGCAATGGTATAAGGTTATTTTTGGCCATTTTATATGAAAGTGTACTGTCTCTTTAAGAAATTTCACTTTTGAATTGGGGGCTGGAAATCGCAGTATAGCACTGTCAAGACACCCTAAGAAGGTTCCCAGGGTGATTTTAAATATGTATGGGGTTTATAATTGTAGTGGGCAATGGTATAAGGTTATTTTTGGCCATTTTATATGAAAGTGTACTGTCTCTTTAAGAAATTTCACTTTTTAATTGGGGGTTGGAAATCGCAGTATAGCACTGTCAAGACACCCTAAGAAGGTTCCCAGGGTGATTTTAAATATGTATGGGGTTTATAATTGTAGTTGTCAATGGTATGAGGTTATTTTTGGCCATTTTATATGAAAGTGTACTGTCTCTTTAAGAAATTTCACTTTTGAATTGGGGGCTGGAAATCGCAGTATAGCATTTTTAGGACACCCTGGGGAGGTTCCCAGGGTGATTTTAAATATGTATGGGGTTTATAATTGTAGTGGGCAATGGTATAAGGTTATTTTTGGCCATTTTATATGAAAGTGTACTGTCTCTTTAAGAAATTTCACTTTTGAATTGGGGGCTGGAAATCGCAGTATAGCACTGTCAAGACACCCTAAGAAGGTTCCCAGGGTGATTTTAAATATGTATGGGGTTGTGATGAAAGCCGGCCGGTGGGTGCAGCTCTCTGGCGCCCCCTTACCTCTCAGGTCAGTCAAGGTACTGCACCTAGAGAAAGTAGTGCCAGGAAGCTGCAACCAGCGCAGGGAACACGGTAGAGTGTTCCCCTTCAACGTCACTAAACCGTAACGTCACTACACAGCACAACTCGCTAGCGCCCTCTTAGCCTCAGGTCAGTCAAGGAACTGCACCTAGGATAAGCGGTCGCCAGAGAGACTGTCCTGTAACCTACTGGGTATCGGGGCCCTCTGTAGTGAGGGTGGTATATATATCTTCCTTGGCCGCGCCAGGAATATATATATCTGAACCTCCGACCGTCACTACCAGCCTTCCCCAATCCCCAGTTGGTATGCTGCCACCAGTCCCTATTTTAGATATACGCCCAGTCCGTGAATGGGCCTATATCGGGTCAGGAACCAACCCTGGGTAGCGTTTTTGGCTTGAGCCGAGCTCACACGGACGTGCGTTCGTTATGCAGAATAAAAGGCAGGCCCACAATTACTTGAGGTAATTGATTATAATAATACACTAGATACACGATATACAACTAAATATACACAGGTATAAGGTCAGGCTAAACTATACAACAATGGAATACAACACACAGAATCACCACAGCATATCAGTTACCGGTTTCTTGATTTTCTTGTGACGCAGGGAGAGGATTCTGCGGTCGCAGGCACGGTTCTTTGTTACAGGCTGAGGCCTACCACCGCATGGTCAAACTGCTCCTCCCCTTGGTGGCCTCAGCTGGTGCTCAGATGTTCAGCACCCCACTCTTGGGTCAAAAACTGACTTGTCTCTTGTCTGTCCTGCTATCTTACCTGCCCCGTCCCGCCCACTGCTGGTGAGGTCAGCTGGCTCAGTCTCCACCCTCAGGTCTAACTTCGATCAGAAGCCCAAATTCTAAGGAACCCAATAACTTCTTCTGGGATGGTCTCAGGATACCCCCAGGGGTTCCCACGGATTCGGGCCGCCGTAACCGACCTTTTGATATCAATTACGATACCATACGGTCCTCAGAAATGGCTCCGCGCTATATCTTGGCTTCCAGAGCACGTACAAACGTCTACCGCGGAGGCTTGTGTGCGCAATGGCTCCGGGACGCCGTGATATTTTTTTATTGGCCCATCCCACGCAACATGCGTGTACTTTTCATGTTTCTATATCTTATGCCTCCATGCTTGTGACAGACAAAGAAACTAGTCCTATGGGACAAATGGTCAGTTACAGATGGACGAAGCACCCCCCCCTGCTGGCTGTGTTTCCTCTCGAAGTCTTTGAAGCTCCTAGCATTCAAGTGTTAAGTAGGCTTCTTATCTTACAGGAGCCTGGATGGGGGGAAACTATCTAGTTGACGTTTTAACAGAAGGTCCCAAGGGTGGGGGCTGCTGAAGTGTGGCCATCCCTGGATATGATTTATCATTACCAAGATGGCGGCTACAGGTTCATCACACCTCCCCCTATACGAGGGCGCGAGGGGGTAGCACATTCCTGTGTTCCCCCGTGCGTCCTTCTGCACCCTCCCCTTGCCGGGATAACCCGTCAGCGTTACCGTGGTCACGGCCTCTTCTGTGGCGAATGGAGAAGTGGTACTGCTGGAGAGCGAGGCTCCAGCGTAGCAACCTGCCATTCGACCCAGAGACCGTGTGTAACCAGCTGAGGGGGTTGTGGTCCGTCTCCACGGTGAAATGGCTCCCGTACAAGTAGGGCTGCAGACGCTGCAGGGCCCATACAATTGCCAGGCATTCTTTTTCCACCGTGGAGTAAGCCACCTCCCGGGGCAGTAGCTTCCTGCTCAGGTACAAGACAGGATGTTCCTGGCCTGTCGTGTTGACCTGACTTAGCACAGCACCGAGGCCAAAGTCACTGGCGTCGGTCTGTACCACAAACGGCCGGTCGAAGTCGGCAGCTTGCAGTACAGGGGAGCTACTTAGGGCGGCTTTGAGTGCCCCGAAAGCTGTCTCGCAGGCGACTGTCCAGTCGACTGCGACGGGCAGCTTCTTCTTGGTGAGGTCCGTCAGGGGCTTGGCCAGGGTGCTATAGTGTGGGACGAACCTCCTATAGTACCCGGCGGTCCCCAAGAAGGACATCACCTGCTTTTTGGTCCTAGGAGTGGGCCAGGATGCGATGGCATCCACTTTCCCCGGTTCTGGCTTCAGAACCCCCCCGCCTACCCGGTGACCCAGGTAGAGGACCTCACTCATGCCCAGCTGGCACTTTTCCGGCTTGATGGTCAAGCCTGCCCGGTGGATCCGACCGAGCACCTGCCGCAGGTGCTCTAGGTGATCCTCCCAAGTGGGACTGAAGACTGCAATATCGTCCAAGTACGCAGCCGCGTACCCTTCAAGTCCCTCAAGCAGCGTATTGACCATCCGCTGAAAAGTGGCAGGGGCATTCTTCATGCCGAATGGCATCACTGTGGACTCGTACAGTCCAAAAGGGGTGATAAAGGCAGAGCGTTCCCTTGCCGCGGGGGTCAGAGGAATCTGCCAGTACCCCCGGCTCAGATCCATGATGGTCAGGTACTTAGCCCCGGCCATCCGATCGAGCAGGTCATCGATGCGTGGTATGGGGAACGCATCGGTGGCCGTTACAGCGTTGAGCCCCCGGTAGTCCACGCAGAACCGTGTAGTTCGGTCCTTCTTTGGTACGAGGACTACAGGCGAGGCCCACGCGCTGCTGGATGCCTGGATCACCCCCAGCTTCAGCATCTCGTCTATCTCTTGGCGCATGTTTCCCTGCACCTCGAAAGAGACCCGATATGCTGAACGCCGGATCGGCGGGTGATCGCCAGTGTCCACGTCGTGGACAGCCATCTCAGTCCTTCCGGGCAGGCTGCTGAACAGCCCCCGGAAGGGGTGCAGGGTGGTCCCCAGCTGGGACCGTTGGTCCTCCGTGAGCTGGTGGCCAACCCCCACATCCTCGATGGACCCACCCGCCTTGGCTTGGGTGAGCAGATCCAGGAGGGTTTCTACCTCTCCTTCCTCGGGAAGGTTGCACACTGGGTGGGCAGTCGCTTCCCGCTCATGATGAGCCTTCATCATGTTCACGTGGAAGGCCTTCCTCCTTCCACGGGCGTGATCCAGGGTGACCAGATAGGTGACGGCGTTGAGTTTCTGGTGCACGAAGTAGGGACCTTCCCAGGCTGCCTGAAGCTTGTTCTGTGGTACGGGGACCAGTACCCACACCTTTTGACCCACCTGGTAGGTCCTCTCACAAGCATTCTGGTCGTACCACCGCTTCTGGTCGGCCTGGGCCTGGGCCATATTGTCCTGCACCAGCTTTGCCAAGGCCATCATCCTGTCCCGGTGGCGCACGACATACTCGATGACCGACACCTCGGGGGTGGCCAAATCCCCTTCCCATGCTTCCTTCACCAGAGCCAGGGGGCCCCGTACCCGTCGCCCGTACAGGAGCTCAAAGGGGGAGAACCCCGTTGAGGCCTGCGGAACCTCCCGGTAAGCAAATAGGAGGTGTGGGAGGTAACGCTCCCAGTCTCTCCCGTGGGAGTCGACCAACATCTTAAGCATCTGCTTTAAGGTGCCATTGAACCGCTCACACAGGCCATTAGTCTGTGGGTGATACGGGCTGGCCACCAGATGTTGCACCTGCATTTGCTTACAGAGGGACTCCATCAGCCGCGACATGAACTGGGTCCCTCGGTCGGTGAGCATTTCTTGGGGGAAACCCACTCTGGAGAAGATCTCCAGTAAGGCGGTAGCCACCTTGTCGGCCCGAATGGACGACAAAGCTACCGCTTCCGGGTACCGGGTGGCATAGTCCACTACCGTGAGTATGAAGCATTTCCCGGAGTGGCTGGGAGTGGACAGAGGTCCAATAAGATCCACAGCGACCCTCGAGAAAGGCTCTTCGATGATTGGCAGAGTTACCAGTGGGGCTTTGGGGCGCGGCCCCGCCTTCCCCACCCTCTGACAGGTGTCACACGAACGGCAGTAGGCACCCACCGCGGCTCCCATCCCAGGCCAGTAGAAATGCTGAGCTATCCTGGCCTTGGTTTTAGCGATCCCTAGGTGTCCGGCCATCGGAATCTCGTGTGCGATCCGCAACAATTCCGCCCTGAACGGATAGAGTACCACTAACTGTCGGTCCCTGGGCCACGCCTCCGGTGAACCCTGCTGGACCGTTACCCGGTACAGCCGTCCCTGGTCCCAGACCACACGCTCGCAGTCTGACTCCATGGGAGGCTGTGCCGCCTGTTCCTTGAGAGCTTTCAGGCTGTCGTCTGCTTCCAACGCAGCCTGAAATTCCTGACTTGATGTGGCCAGAATCGACGAAACTGCCACATCCTCTGTCAGCCCCTCCGGGCATGTCACCTGGCCGCTGTCTGACCCGGCAGACACTTGGTCAGAAGTGGGGAAGCCGTCGGACCTCTGCAAGGCTCCTTGGGCTCCGGCGCTCCCACTCCTGGTGACAGCGGCTATGACCGCTGTGACCGTGGGTAGTGCCCGCTTCCCCTCTGTTTCTGACCAAGCCGCCCGATCAGGCAGGCTTCCTAGGCTTTGGACATCTCGGATGTGGGGAACTCCTGCCCTGGGGTCTTACCTGGCGGCTCCTCTCTTGGGACACCCCCACCCCCCATGGCCTGTTCCTCCCCCTGCAGTGGGCCTATACTCAGCAGCCTGGATACCCCTGGGAGCCCTACACTGCCGGTAGCTGCCCCCCTCTCCATCCCTGAGCTTCCCTCTACAGAATCCTGCCCGCCCCCTCCCTCACCGGAGGACAAGAGGTCACGGCACGCCGGCTGAGCACCTCTGCGGGCATCCCCACACTCCCCACCTGCTTTCACTAACCCTGTTTGTGTTGTGTCTGTGCAGGTGTTACCCTCAGGTTTCACTCCCTCCTCCTCAGCAGGACGCACACTACATACAACATGGTTGGCATTAGCAGCAGACAAATCAATACACTCTTGGGGGGCCGAACTTGGGGGTTCAGAGGGTACATACTGCGATACTAGACGCCCCAAGTCGGTCCCTAATAAAACATTTGCGGGAATATTTGGCGTTACTCCCACCTCCCGCATCCCCCTTCCGGCACCCCAGTCCAAATACACCATGGCAACGGGAAGTGCCGGCTCCACGCCTCCAACCCCGGAGACGGAAAGAGTCTTTCCTGGTACCAAGTCCTGGGGGGACACCACCTCAGGCCGTACCAGTGTTCGTTCAGCGCCCGTGTCCCGCAGTCCCATGACCGCAGAACGGCCTATGGTGACGGGTTGGATGTTGTCCAGGGACCTACCACCACCCCCTCCCACACACAAAACATTGGGCGCTCTCTGGGACTGGGATGGGGTCTTTTGGCGCTGGGGACACTCAGCCCTAAAGTGTCCTGGTTTGTTGCATAGATGACAACGTCTTACGTCTGGTCCTTGCCTGGAGAGGGCAACAGGGGGATACACCCCTTGTGTTCTAGGGGCCGGGGAAACAGGGGCATGACTGGGCTTACCCCCTCTCCAGGTGCTGCTGGCAGACTTCTTCAGCTCAGGCGCCCTGTTATTGGCATACTCGTCTGCCAGGGCGGCTGTAGCAGAAGCCCCTGTTGGTTTTTGGTCACGGAGGAACTGTCGGAGGTCCTCTGGGCAGTTCCACAAGAACTGCTCCGTGACGAACAGTTCCTGGACCTCCTGGCGGGTAGTAAGCGCTAGACCCGAGGTCCAGTGCTCTGCGGCTCTCAACAGCGCCCGCATATGATCGGTCCAGGTGTCCTTGGGGCCACGCAGCAGGCTCCGGAACTTCTGGCGGTACGACTCAGGAGTGAGGTTGTACTGCCGGATCAGGGCCCGCTTGATGCAGTCGTAGTTCTGTACCTCCCCGGCAGGTAAGTCCCCCAAGGCATCCAGGGACTTACCCCTCAAACGGGGGGTCAGGTATCTGGCCCACTGATCCCGGGCCAGATGGTGCTGAAGACAGGTCCGTTCAAATGCCACCAGAAAGGAGTCCAGGTCCCCATCCTTCTCCAGTAGAGGGAAGTCCTCAGCTCGGACTTTGGACGACTTGGTCTCCTGATGGGTTGGTTGCTCTAGCGGAAGCCCCCGCTGGGCCAGGTCCAGTTGGTGCTGGCGCTCCGCAGCTCGCTCTGCACGCTCCGCAACCTCCCGGCGCTCTGCAGCTTCACGCTCCGCAGCCTCCCGGCGCTCTGCAGCTTCACGCTCCGCAGCCTCCCGGCGCTCTGCAGCTTCACGCTCCGCAGCCCGCTCTGCACGCTCCTCCTCCGCTGCCTTCTCTGATGCTGCCAGGAGGGTTTTGTAGACGGCATCGCCATGAGACTGGAGACTTGCCATAGCCGCTTGTAAAAGGGCTTGTGATCTGGACAGGCTGGGCTGGGTAGGTGGTGGGCAGCCCACTGCGGGACCGTATACTGGGGACTGGCTCCCTGAGGTGCCCGGGCTGGACTCCTCCTCGCCATGAGTAACAATGTCCTCCCCTCCTGCCACACGGACCGTAGCATTAGCCTCTTGCAGGGTCTTGCTCCTGGTGCCGTCTGCCATCTTGGTAACCGACACCGCTGCAACCCTGAGTTTGCACACACCTTGTTATACTTTTAGCCTGACCGTCTAACGTTGGGCTGACCTTAAGACTCCAGCAGTGGAAGTTACCACTGGCAGTCTTTAGTGCCTGGGAGTAGGGGTCCCACAACACTATTATTCTGCAATCCCACCGCTCTGCCACCAATGTGATGAAAGCCGGCCGGTGGGTGCAGCTCTCTGGCGCCCCCTTACCTCTCAGGTCAGTCAAGGTACTGCACCTAGAGAAAGTAGTGCCAGGAAGCTGCAACCAGCGCAGGGAACACGGTAGAGTGTTCCCCTTCAACGTCACTAAACCGTAACGTCACTACACAGCACAACTCGCTAGCGCCCTCTTAGCCTCAGGTCAGTCAAGGAACTGCACCTAGGATAAGCGGTCGCCAGAGAGACTGTCCTGTAACCTACTGGGTATCGGGGCCCTCTGTAGTGAGGGTGGTATATATATCTTCCTTGGCCGCGCCAGGAATATATATATCTGAACCTCCGACCGTCACTACCAGCCTTCCCCAATCCCCAGTTGGTATGCTGCCACCAGTCCCTATTTTAGATATACGCCCAGTCCGTGAATGGGCCTATATCGGGTCAGGAACCAACCCTGGGTAGCGTTTTTGGCTTGAGCCGAGCTCACACGGACGTGCGTTCGTTATGCAGAATAAAAGGCAGGCCCACAATTACTTGAGGTAATTGATTATAATAATACACTAGATACACGATATACAACTAAATATACACAGGTATAAGGTCAGGCTAAACTATACAACAATGGAATACAACACACAGAATCACCACAGCATATCAGTTACCGGTTTCTTGATTTTCTTGTGACGCAGGGAGAGGATTCTGCGGTCGCAGGCACGGTTCTTTGTTACAGGCTGAGGCCTACCACCGCATGGTCAAACTGCTCCTCCCCTTGGTGGCCTCAGCTGGTGCTCAGATGTTCAGCACCCCACTCTTGGGTCAAAAACTGACTTGTCTCTTGTCTGTCCTGCTATCTTACCTGCCCCGTCCCGCCCACTGCTGGTGAGGTCAGCTGGCTCAGTCTCCACCCTCAGGTCTAACTTCGATCAGAAGCCCAAATTCTAAGGAACCCAATAACTTCTTCTGGGATGGTCTCAGGATACCCCCAGGGGTTCCCACGGATTCGGGCCGCCGTAACCGACCTTTTGATATCAATTACGATACCATACGGTCCTCAGAAATGGCTCCGCGCTATATCTTGGCTTCCAGAGCACGTACAAACGTCTACCGCGGAGGCTTGTGTGCGCAATGGCTCCGGGACGCCGTGATATTTTTTTATTGGCCCATCCCACGCAACATGCGTGTACTTTTCATGTTTCTATATCTTATGCCTCCATGCTTGTGACAGACAAAGAAACTAGTCCTATGGGACAAATGGTCAGTTACAGATGGACGAAGCACCCCCCCCTGCTGGCTGTGTTTCCTCTCGAAGTCTTTGAAGCTCCTAGCATTCAAGTGTTAAGTAGGCTTCTTATCTTACAGGAGCCTGGATGGGGGGAAACTATCTAGTTGACGTTTTAACAGAAGGTCCCAAGGGTGGGGGCTGCTGAAGTGTGGCCATCCCTGGATATGATTTATCATTACCAAGATGGCGGCTACAGGTTCATCACAGGGGTTTATAATTGTAGTTGTCAATGGTATAAGGTTATTTTTGGCCATTTTATATGAAAGTGTGCTGTCTCTTTAAGAAACTTAACTTTTGAATTGGGGGTTGGAAATCGCAGTGTAGCATTTTCAGTACACCCTGGGAAGGTTCCCAGGGTGATTTTAAATATGTATGGGGTTTATAATCGTAGTGGGCAATGGTATAAAGTTATTTTTGGCCATTTTATATGAAAGTGTGCTGTCTCTTTAAGAAATTTCACTTTTGAATTGGGGGCTGGAAATCGCAGTATAGCACTGTCAAGACACCCTGAGATGGTTCCCAGGGTGATTTTAAATATGTATGGGGTTTATAATTAGAGATGAGCGTTGTTCTACTCGAACTGTTCGCCAATCTCAAATTCGAGCTGTTTTGGGCGGTGTTCGAGCCGTTCGGCGAACACAAACAATTTGAGAAAAATTCGGCTGTTCGAGGTTATGTTCGATAACTGTTCGTGCACCAAAATCATAACTGGATTTTTTCTCAGTAATGATGAAAATTAATGTTAATACGCAGTTTGAGTGTACAGCGGGGTGGGGGGAGGGGCAGGGGATGGATCTCTGCAGGAACAATGAAGATCTCCATTTTTTTTTTCTCTTTCCCGCATTTACAGTGGGGAGGTGCAATCTGTCAGCCTATTAGCAGCGCACACACGGAGCGAAGTGCTTTTTTTCACACAAGCAAGGGCATGTGTCATTGGCAGTGTATGTCACATGTCCTTGCCCTATAAGACAAAGCCATTTTCCCCGTCGCCACCATTTTTTCACTGCTGCAGCTGCGTGTTAGACGGCACCGCTGTTGCTGTGTGCGCTATACCTTGTTAATTTCAAGCCAATTTTCGCACAAATCTACAGATAGCTTGGGAGTAGGGAAGAGTTGTGATTGCAGTCCTTTTAAGGACTAGGTTACAGCATTTCCTACGACTTTTATCAGGCAGGTCTGTGCTCTTAAATAGATAGGTTGTGGGAGTAAAGACTAATTGTAATTGGAGTCCTTTTCAGGACTAGGTTACATCAGTTCCTATCAGTTTTTGCCAGGCAGGTCTGTGCCAGTGCTGTGCAAGTTTTTTTCACAGCATTTGGCTGAATCTAGCAAAGCTAATCCTTTTTGGCCTATTGCAGAGTGTGTTAGTCAGTGGAGTAGCCTATCTGTGTTGCAAGATATACCACCTGTGTATAGAATACCAATTTTTTTACTGCACCTAGTGAAGTAAAATCTTTTGGGCATAGCATCATTCTATTAGTCCATCTATACTGACCTCCATCAGGTTGCAAATTGAATATAATTTTTTTCTGCATCTAGCTCTGAAAAAATATTTGGGCTTCTAGCAGTGTGTGGGACTTGTTGTATTAGTCCATCTATACTGACCTCCATCAGGTTGCAAATTGAATATATTTTTTTCTGCATCTACCTCTGAAAAAATATTGGGCTTCTAGCTGTGTGTGGGACTTGTTCTATTAATCCATCTATACAGACCTCCATCAGGTTGCAAACTGAATATATTTTTTTCTGCATCTACCTCTGAAAAAATATTGGGCTTCTAGCTGTGTGTGGGACTTGTTGTATTAGTCCATCTATACTGACCTCCATCAGGTTGCAAACTGAATATATTTTTTTCTGCATCTACCTCTGAAAAAATATTGGGCTTCTAGCTGTGTGTGGGACTTGTTCTATTAATCCATCTATACAGACATCCATCAGGTTGCAAACTGAATATATTTTTTTCTGCATCTACCTCTGAAAAAATATTGGGCTTCTAGCTGTGTGTGGGACTTGTTGTATTAGTCCATCTATACTGACCTCCATCAGGTTGCAAACTGAATATATTTTTTTCTGCATCTACCTCTGAAAAAATATTGGGCTTCTAGCTGTGTTTGGGACTTGTTCTATTAATCCATCTATACAGACCTCCATCAGGTTGCAAATTAAAAATAATTTTTATCTGCATCTACAGTACGTCTGAAAAAATATTTGGGCTTCTAGCTGTGTGTGGGACTTGTTCTATTAGTCCATCTATACTGACCTCCATCAGGTTGCAAATTGAATATAATTTTTATCTGCATCTAGCTCTGAAAAAATATTTGGCCTTCTAGCAGTGTGTGGGACTTTCTCTATTAGTCCATCTATGCTGACCTCCATCAGGTTGCAAATTAAAAATACTTTTTATCTGCATCTACAGTACCTCTGAAAAAATATTTGGGCTTCTAGCTGTGTGTGGGACTTGTTCTATTAGTCCATCTATACTGACCTCCATCAGGTTGCAAATTAAAAATAATTTTTATCTGCATCTAGCTCTGAAAAAATATTTGGCCTTCTAGCAGTGTGTGGGACTTTCTCTATTAGTCCATCTATACTGACCTCCATCAGGTTGCAAATTAAAAATAATTTTTATCTGCATCTACCTCTGAAAAAATATTTGGGCTTCTAGCTGTGTGTGGGACTTGTTCTATTAGTCCATCTATACTGACCTCTATCAGGTTGCAAATTAAAAATAATTTTTATCTGCATCTAGCTCTGAAAAAATATTTGGCCTTCTAGCAGTGTGTGGGACTTTCTCTATTAGTCCTTCTATACTGACCTCCATCAGGTTGCAAATTAAAAATAATTTTTTTCTGCATCTAGCTCTGAAATAATATTTGGCCTTCTAGCTGTGTGTGGGACTTGTTCTATTAGTCCATCTATACTGACCTCCATCAGGTTGCAAATTCAAAATAATTTTTTGTCTGCATCTAGCTCTGAAAAAATATTGGGCCTTCTAGCAGTGTGTGGGACTTGTTCTATTAATCCATCTATACAGACCTCCATCAGGTTGCAAACTGAATAACATTTTTTTCTGCATCTACCTCTGAAAAAATATTTGGGCTTCTAGCTGTGTGTGGGACTTGTTCTATTAGTCCATCTATACTGACCTCCATCAGGTTGCAAATTGAATATAATTTTTTTCTGCATCTAACCCAGCCAATAGTTTTGGCCTAATACCACAGTTTGGCCACTCAGCTCTGCTCGGTTCCCATCCATTGTTTTTTTGTGCAAACAACTCCAGAGTTGTGAATTAGTTAACCACCAAAATGAGTGGAAAAAGGCCTGCTGCTGGTGGAAAGGGGAATAGGCGTGTTGGGAAGGGGAAAAAAGGTTGTGTCCGTGGGGTAGGTGTTAAAGCAACAGTAACATCTGCAGAAGAAAGACCATCTTCCAGCCAAACTAAAATGTCTACTTCTTTTAGCGGACAATGTGATAAGATCCCTTTCTTACGGCCACGCCAATCGCTACAAATTCCAGATGAGGCACAAAAACAGCAGGTGCTTCAACGGATATCAAGTGCTCCTTTAAGTGGGCTCTCCTCCACATCAACTTCAACATCACAAATACTCCAGTCCTCAAAGGTGTCACCCCAATCGCACTTGCTTCCTCACAGCTCCCAAATCTCCAGCTGCCCGTCTGAGTATGAGGTAGAACAGATGGTTGAGTCTGCAGAGCTGTTTACTCATACTATAGCCTGGGAATCAGAGGTCGACTCCAGCGCTTCTGGAATCCAGACGAGGAAATGATCTGCACTGATGCCCAGAATCTTTATGAGTCGGATCCAGGACCAGACGCAGAAGGTTCTGACCATAATGTAGACCCTCATTCCCAAACTGTAACTCCTGTTGGTGGAGACAATGAGGAAGACGATGATAAGACTCAAATACCTGATTGGAGCGACAACTTTAGTTTTTTGTCAGGGCAGGAACAGGTTGGCTCTGAGGACGACGGGTGTGATAACGCACAGGGTGATGATGATGAGGTTGGAGATCCCACTTACTGTCAACCCACAGTCAGCCAAGAGATGAGGTCAGCAGAGGAGGTGGAGGAAGATGCTAGTGACGACGAGGTCAGGTTGCGCCTTCCTGGACAGAGACATAGTACTGGAAGCACGTCAACAACTGCATCCTCAAACACAACTCTGCCTCTCACCACAAGTCGTGGTGGCTCTTCAGGTCGCATGGGTGCTAAGCCTTGCATAGCCTGGGCATTTTTTCAGATCGATAAAGATGACCCAACTCGTGTTATCTGTAACATTTGTCAGCAAAAGCTAAGTAGAGGCCAAAAAAAACATAGTTTGAGTACTTCATGCATGAACCGGCACATGGACATGAAGCATAAGTTGCAGTGGGAAGCTCAGTGTGCTACAATGCGGCCTAGCCGGCCGGGCCAACCACCGTCTGCCATATCTTGTGCATCCGCGGCCTCTTCATCCTCTGTGACTGGGGGGACAGCAGTCACACCTGTTTTGGGGCGCAGACCTGCCACCTCTTTACCCGCAACAGCCAGCGTGATTGGCAGGTCATCATTTTCTTTGGAGGTGGTAACACCAGCTGGTGTTGAGCGCTGTCCGACATCGATAGCACCACCTTTGGATCAAGGCAACCTAACATGTCCGCCTGCATCTTCCTCACAGACCGGCAGTTTGCCGGGGACACCCTTATCAACCCCGTCTAAGCACAATAGCCAGCCCTCGGTCCCTCAGATGTGGACAAGTAAAAGACCATTTCCTCCTAGCCATGAGAAAGCTAAGAGGTTGAATTTCACCATCTGCAAGCTCTTGGCTACAGAAATGCTGCCTTTCCGCCTGGTGGACACAGAGGATTTTCGAGACCTTATGTCCGTCGCAGTGCCCCAGTACCAGATGCCCAGTCGGCACTACTTCTCAAAGAAAGGTGTGCCTGCGCTCCACCAGCATGTCGCACACAACATCACCGCTTCTTTGAGAAACTCTGTGTGTGACAGGGTGCATTTCACCACAGACACTTGGACGAGTAGGCATGGACAGGGGCGTTACATGTCGCTGACTGGGCACTGGGTAACTATGGTGACAGCAGGACAAGGGGCTGCTGTCCAAGTCTTGCCGTCCCCACGAGTTGTGCGTCAATCCTCTTTATGTCAAAGTTCCTCCACTGCTTCTGCCTCCTCAACCTCCTCTCGGTCTTCCACCTGCACCCAAAGCCTGTCTGGTCATGCCACAAGCTTTCTAACTGCGCAGAAGGGATCCTGCACACCTCCTTACTATGCTGGCAGTAGGGCTCAACGTCGTCAGGCGGTTTTTACTTTGAAATGTCTGGGAAATGTGAGTCACACAGCTGAGGAGTTGTGGTCAGCTCTGGAGAACCAATTTCATGAATGGTTGTCTCCACTGGACCTGAAACCAGGGAAGGCCGTGTGCGACAATGCTGCAAACCTGGGTGCGGCCCTTCGCCGGGGCAATGTCACACACGTGCCTTGTATGGCTCACGTGTTGAACCTGGTTGTCCAGCAATTTTTAGCCCACTATCCCAGACTAGATGGCCTTCTGCAGAGGGCACGGTCGCTGTGTGCTCACTTCCGCCGTTCGCATCCCGCAGCTTAGCGACTTACATCTCTACAGAAGTCGTTGGGCCTGCCACTTCACCGGCTAAAATGCGATGTGCCTACCCGGTGGAATTGAACTCTGCACATGTTGCAGCGACTGTGGCAGTACCGACAAGCCCTGGTGCAATACGTTCTGACGTATAGCCTGGGCCAACGAGATCCAGAGGTGGGGCAAATCACGCTGGAGGAGTGGTCTCAGATCAGGGACCTATGCACCCTTCTGCACAGTTTTGAAATGGCGACGAAGATGTTTAGTGCTGACGATGCCATTATCAGCATGACTATTCCGGTGATTTACATGCTGGAGCACATGTTAAACAGAATTCGGAGTCAGGTGGTGGCACAAGAGGAGGTGGAGGAAGTAGAGGAGGAGGAGTTGTATGCGGAAGGGCTAACATCTGCAAGGTCCAGACGGTCGGCAGCACCAAGGCGGCAGGCATGTGAGGGTGGGGGAGATGGTTTTACCAGGGCGCATGGTAGCAGCCAAACTAGTGAGGAAGGTGCAGGAGCCCAGGAAGAAGTGGAGGACGAACTGATGGAAGACTCATCAGATGAGGGTGACCTTGATCACATTTCTGTTGTGCGAGATTGGGGGGAGAGGACAGAGGAAGGAAGCAAGATTGTTACCGCGCCACCAACACAACAGGGACTTGGTGCTCCTGGATGCGCAACACACATGAGTGCCTTCTTGCTGCACTACCTGCAACATGACCCTCGAATTGTGAGAATTAAAAATAATCCTGACTACTGGGTTGCCACACTGTTAGATCCCCGGTACAAAAGTAAATTTGCAGAAATTATTCCTGCCATAGAAAGGGATGCACGCATGCAGGAGTATCAGCAGAGACTGTTGCAGAATCTTACATGTGCTTTTCCACAAAACACCAGTGGTGCACGTAGTGAATCTCACAGTTCCAACTTGCCAACCGTGGGACCGTCAAGTGTTCAGCACTCAAACCGTAACCACAGTATCTGCTGGTAACATCAATTTTGCGGAATCATTTCACCACTTTTTTAGCCCATCCTTTGCAAGGCCACAGGAGACAAGAAGTCTGACACATAGTCAACGCTTAGAGACGATGGTACAGGAGTATCTCCAAGTAAACATTGAAGCCATGACTGTGTCACTGGACCCTTGCTCTTTTTGGGCTTCCAATCTGGATAAATGGCCGGAGCTAGCCACTTAAGCCTTGGAGATCTTGTCATGCCCCGCAGCCAGCGTTCTGTCTGAACGTGTGTTCAGCGCTGCTGGTGGTGTGCTGACAGATAAGCGCACGCGGCTCTCCACTGATAATGTAGACAGACTCACGTTCATAAAGATGAACAAATCATGGATCCGAAACGACTTTTCTACCCCTGTGTCATCCTGGGGAGAGTAAAAGCTTGATGATTGGTTAAAATCACCCTACCAACCGTTTTAAGCTTTCAAATTACTAATCATGTTTATCTGTATCTTGGCTGGAAAATATTTTGGGCTTTGTAGCAGTGTGCAGCACTGATTCTATTAGGCCATCTATAATAAGCTCCACCAGATTTAAAATTACTAATCATGTTTATCTGTATCTTGACTGGAAAATAATTTGGGCTTTGTAGCAGTGTGCAGCACTGATCCTATTAGGCCATCTATACTAAAGCTTCACCAGATTTAAAATTAATAATAATTTTTAGCTGCATCTAGCCCGGAAAATAATTTTGGGGCTCCGAGATGCGCAAGACACATAAGTGCCTTCTTGCTGCACTACCTGCAGCATGACCCTCATATTGTCAGAATTCGAAGTAATCATGACTACTGGGTTGCCACACTCTTAGATCCCCCAAACTTTTCGATCAACCTTTTCATTTTAATAAAGACCAAAAAAATGGTCATTTTTGAAATTATAAGCATTAGCAGGTTGTTAGAAACTGAAATCAAACAGTTTTCAACTCAAAACTTTATTCTAGGTGATGTTACATTTTCACATAGGACCCCTTGTTCGAAAGGAGCTTCTGAACTCTCTCGTCCATTGAATTTGTCAGGTTTTGGATGGTTTCTGCTTCAATTGTTTTGCATGAGGACAGAATACCCTCCCAGAGCTGTTGCTTAGATGTGAACTGCCTCCCACCATCATAGACACTCCTTTTAATGATGCTCGAAAGGTTCTGAATGGGGTAGAGGTCAGGGGAGCATGGGGGTCACACCATAAGTTTGTCCCCTTTTATGCCCATATCAGCCAGAGATGCATATGTTTTATGTGCAGCATGAGATGGTGCATTATCATGCAAAAAAATGATCTTGCTGTGAAATACACGGTTCTTCTTCTTGAACCATGGCAGGAAGTGCTGTTTGAGAAAATCCACATACATTATGGAGTTCATCTTTAGCGCCTTCAGGGATCCTAAAGGGGCCGACAATCTCTCTCCCCATGATTCCAGCCCAAAACATTACTCCACCTCCTCCTTGTTGGCGCTGTAGCCGTGTTTGCGTGGGGTGTCCATCAACCAGCCATCCTCCACTCCATCCATCTGGACCATCGAGCGCTGCACGGCACTCATCCGTGAACAAAACAGTTTTGAAATCAGTCTTCATGTAATGTTTGGCCCACTGGAGCCGTTTCTGCTTGTGTGAAGTGGATAGAGGAGGTCGACAGGATGGCGTATGCACAGCTGCAAACCTCTGAAGGACCCTGCATCTTGTTGTTTGGGGGACGTTGGAGGCACCAGCAGCTTCAAAAACTTGTCTGCTGCTATGACAAGGCTTTTTTGCCGCTGCTCTTTCAACCTGACGTAATTGCCTGTAGGAAAGAGTCCTCAATTTGCCCTTATCAGCACGCACACGTGTGTACTGTGAATCAGCTACATACTTCTTGATTGCCAAGACACTTCATCCTGATCATCGCACAATGTTGATTGTAGTCATGCCTTGACCTAAACACTCCACAATTTGTTGCTTCTCAGCAGCCGACACATCCTTTTTCTTTCCCATTTTGGCAGAAAATGTAGGCTGCTTAATAATGTGAGACAGCCTTCTTAAGTAGTCTTGCCTTTCATTGGACACACCTGCCAAACTAATTAGCACAGGTGTCTGCAATTGCTTACAGTGATATAAAGAGCCCTGACACACATCACCATCAATGAGTTTAACTGACAAACAAACGAATTCTTCCCTTATCACTCCTAAACACTTTTTGCATAATAATTTGGAACACAGTGTACATGTGCTTTTCCACAAAACACCAGTGGTTCACGTAGTGAATCTTACAGTTCTAACTTGCCAACCGTGGTCTGTATGGAGTTGTTCAATAAAGGGCCCAAAATTAAGATAACATAGATGGGAGAGGTCTCTATGAATAGGAATTCATAAGTATTTGATACCCTGTGAGGGCCAGGCAAAGGGAAAGTTGGACTGGATGGAATCCTATATGGATTTGAGGAGGGAGACATCGAGGGCCTCAGACTTCGCTGCATTAATTTTAAAATTTGACCATGTAACAAAGTGATCTATTTCAGCCATAACAGCATGGATGGATATATGTGATTGAGTGATATATACTAGGACATCATCAGCAAATATAGAGCACTTGTACTCGGTGCCTCCCACCTCAATCCACCTAATATTGGGGTTATGGCGAATTGATGAGAGCAGGTGCTCCGTCACTAGGATGTATAAGAGAGGGGACAGAGAACATCCCTGCCTTGTCCCATTGGTGATTGTGAAAGGTGATGAAAATGTTCTGACGCGCCCCCTGGGCCTTGGGACACTCGGAGCCGGACCCTTTTTGGTGGATGCTGGTGGTTTTAGTCTCCGTGACGGCGACCCGGTTCCGTGGCTCAGGGCGGTCAAACCAGTGGCGGAACTATTTATGTGGTTTTGATGTTTAAATGTCCGACTACGCCATCCGTGGATTGCGGTCAGAGTGAACCGCCGCTCCAGGGCAGACCGCTGAGGCTGGTGTTGTGGGTGCAGCAGAGCGTAGCATAACTCCCCACGGGAGGAGTATAGCCTCAGGGCAGTGTATGCGGAGGATGGGGGTGATGGTGCAGGGCAGCAGCAGTAACGACATGGAGTCAGTGATGCAGTCCAGGGCCTTTACTCACAGTTCTTATTATCCAGACCACGTCTGCAGGTAACGGCTGCCCACGTCGTACTGTGCTCACCAGGTGAGGGGCTCAGACAACTCCCAGATAACTTTGGAGCGCTTCACAGGACCCCCTTTGTGTGTCCTTTGTCTGGCCTTTCTTACCAACCCTTCTGTCCGGCTGCCTCGGGCCTCCTCTTGGTAAACTTGGCGCCAGTTTCCCTGACCCTATGTGGTGCCTTCCTAGCGGGTGTAGCGAGGGGCTGCGCCATATAAAATGTCACAGCCTCCTGTTTCTAGCTGAGGGTCGTTTCCTGCCTCCACTAGTTTCGGGGACAGGTCTCCCCCTTTGGCCTGACCCCTCCACGCAGGTGGATTCGGGCGTGCGGTGGCGACTCGCCCGTCCGCACCCCTGGGATCCCTTCGTTCCTCGAGCCTTCTCCGCTCCTCTTCCTTCCTTCTCCCTCTTCCAGGCCTGGGCCTCTGTTACTAGGCCCGCCTCCGGAGCAGAGCTCATGCAGAGCCCCTGCTCCCTGCCACTTCTGCTCAGACTTCTCTGCACTGAACTAAGATGGTGCCCACCTTTTATACTCCCTTCTCAATGCACCCAGGAACTGCTTCCTCCCTGCTCCTGCACTACAGGGTTCCCCTTCCTCAGTGTTCCCTCCCCCCACTCCAGCCAGGGACAGGGACTGTCGTGCCCATCTCAGGGGCATATTGGTCGCCGTGCCCCACGGCGATGTGGTGTAATGCATGCAGGTGTCGGGTCCTGATCCACACTACATCCTTACCTGAGAGTGAGATATCACACCTCTGGGTGAGGTGCAATACCTCTGTAGCAACCGAGCCCTCAGGGTGCTACAGTTCCATTTATCTTCAGCCTAGGTGACGTATTGCGATACAGAGCCGTGATTTTGGCTATAAAAGGGTCCCCTAGACCCCTACCCCAAGCTTTTTAAGAGAATCATATATGGCGTGCCAGGAGACTCTATGGAATGCTTTCTCAGCATCCAACGAGAGTATCTAATTACAAATTTTTAACTGCATCTAGCCCAGGAAATACTTTGTGCCTAGTAGCAGTGTCTGCTAGTCAGCGGATTATCCCCGCTGTTAAGCAAGCTACACCACCTGTAGTTTGGACACTTAATTTTTTCAAAGGAAATGCTTCGGGACCACGGGATACTCAGTGAAGAGCATCAGGAGGCACCCCAAGGCATAGGGGCTGGGACTGGCAGTAGGATGCCTTGCGGTGGACTGCCGAGCTCGATCCTTATAAAAGCTTTTTAACTGCAGCAGCTTTAGTGGACGCTACTGGAGCTGGAATTACGCGGCTGCTGGCATGAGACTTGCCCTCCAATAGATCCTTGTAAATGGATTTAAAGTGTATTCATTCAAATTAGAGAGACAATTTAAATTAAAAAGCTTAGAGCTGCCTCCACCACAGGGGGGCTCGCTCGACCCACCAGCGGACAGGCACCAGTATTGGGAGAGGGGGGCTGGCCGTCAGGGTTCACCGCGGCTCTGGCACAAACCCGGAGACACGGAGGTGGCACGGGCAGGAGCGGACTGAACGTGTCGGCTTCTCACTTTTTGCCTATATCTGTGTCTCCCCCTCCTTTTACTCCTCCACCTCTTTTCTTTTCGCATGACTATATGTACTTGTCACTTTTCCATGTGTTAGTTGTGTCTTCTGAGCAGTTTGTCAGCTTTTGGACACCTTTGAAGGTGTTTTCTAAGTGTTTTTGTTTGCCTGCCATTGGTTTTAACGGTGTTCGAAGGTGTTCGACGAACAGTTCGGCGAACACACGGGTGTTCGATGAACCGAACTCGAACACTACGGGGGTGGCTCAACACTAGTCAAGACACCCTAAGAAGGTTCCCAGGGTGATTTTAAATATGTATGGGGTTTATAATTGTAGTGGGCAATGGTGTAAGGTTATTTTTGGCCATTTTATATGAAAGTGTACTGTCTCTTTAAGAAATTTCACTTTTGAATTGGGGGCTGGAAATCGCAGTATAGCATTTTCAGGACACCCTGGGGAGGTTCCCAGGGTGATTTTAAATATGTATGGGGTTTATAATTGTAGTGGGCAATGGTATAAGGTTATTTTTGGCCATTTTATATGAAAGCGTACTGTCTCTTTAAGAAATTTAACTTTTGAATTGGGGGCTGGAAATCGCAGTATAGCACTGTCAAGAAACCCTAAGAAGGTTCCCAGGGTGATTTTAAATATGTATGGGGTTTATAATTGTAGTGGGCAATGGTATAAGGTTATTTTTGGCCATTTTATATGAAAGTATACTGTCTCCTTAAGAAACTTAACTTTTGAATTGGGGGCTGGAAATCGCAGTATAGCATTTTCAGGACACCCTGGGGAGGTTCCCAGAGTGATTTTAAATATGTATGGGGTTTATAATTGTAGTGGGCAATGGTATAAGGTTATTTTTGGCCATTTTATATGAAAGCGTACTGTCTCTTTAAGAAATTTAACTTTTGAATTGGGGGCTGGAAATCGCAGTATAGCATTGTCAAGAAACCCTAAGAAGGTTCCCAGGGTGATTTTAAATATGTATGGGGTTTATAATTGTAGTGGGCAATGGTATAAGGTTATTTTTGGCCATTTTATATGAAAGTATACTGTCTCTTTAAGAAACTTAACTTTTGAATTGGGGCTGGAAATCGCAGTATAGCATTTTCAGGACACCCTGGGGAGGTTCCCAGGGTGATTTTAAATATGTATGGGGTTTATAATTGTAGTGGGCAATGGTATAAGGTTATTTTTGTCCATTTTATATGAAAGTGTACTGTCTCTTTAAGAAATTTCACTTTTGAATTGTGGGCTGGAAATCGCAGTATAGCACTGTCAAGACACCCTAAGAAGGTTCCCAGGGTGATTTTAAATATGTATGGGGTTTATAATTGTAGTGGGCAATGGTATAAGGTTATTTTTGGCCATTTTATATGAAAGTGTTCTGTCTCTTTAAGAAATTTCACTTTTGAATTGTGGGCTGGAAATCGCAGTATAGCACTGTCAAGACACCCTAAGAAGGTTCCCAGGGTAATTTTAAATATATATGGGGTTTATAATTGTAGTGGGCAATGGTATAAGGTTATTTTTGGCCATTTTATATGAAAGTGTACTGTCTCTTTAAGAAACTCAACTTTTGAATTGGGGGCTGGAAATCGCAGTATAGCATTTTCAGGACACCCTGGGGAGGTTCCCAGGGTGATTTTATATATGTATGGGGTTTATAATTGTAGTGGGCAATGGTAAAAGGTTATTTTTGGCCATTTTATATGAAAGTGTACTGTCTCTTTAAGAATCATAACTTTTGAATTGGGGGCTGGAAATCGCAGTATAGCACTGTCAAGACATCCTAAGAAGGTTCCCAGGGTTATTTTAAATATATATGGGGTTTATAATTGTAGTGGGCAATGGTATAAGGTTATTTTTGGCCATTTTATATGAAAGTGTACTGTCTCTTTAAGAAATTTCACTTTTGAATTGGGGGCTGGAAATCGCAGTATAGCATTTTCAGGAAACCCTGGGGAGGTTCCCAGGGTGATTTTAAATATATATGGGGTTTATAATTGTAGTGGGCAATGGTATAAGGTTATTTTTGGCCATTTTATATGAAAGCATACTGTCTCTTTAAGAAATTTAACTTTTGAATTGGGGGCTGGAAATCGCAGTATAGCACTGTCAAGACACCCTAAGAAGGTTCCCAGTGTGATTTTAAATATGTATGGGGTTTATAATTGTAGTGGGCAATGGTAAAAGGTTATTTTTGGCCATTTTATATGAAAGTGTACTGTCTCTTTAAGAACGTAACTTTTGAATTGGGGGCTGGAAATCGCAGTATAGCATTTTCAGGACACCCTGGGGAGGTTCCCAGGGTGATTTTAAATATGTATGGGGTTTATAATTGTAGTGGGCAATGGTATAAGGTTATTTTTGGCCATTTTATATGAAAGTGTACTGTCTCTTTAAGAAATTTAACTTTTGAATTGGGGGCTGGAAATCGCAGTATAGCACTGTCAAGAAACCCTAAGAAGGTTCCCAGGGTGATTTTAAATATGTATGGGGTTTATAATTGTAGTGGGCAATGGTATAAGGTTATTTTTGGCCATTTTATATGAAAGTGTACTGTCTCTTTAAGAAACTTAGCTTTTGAATTGGGGGCTGGAAATCACAGTATAGCATTTTCAGTACATCCTAAGAAGGTTCCAAGGGTGATTTTAAATATGTATGGGGTTTATAATCGTAGTGGGCAATGGTATAAGGTTATTTTTGGCCATTTTATATGAAAGTGTACTGTCTCTTTAAGAAATTTCACTTTTGAATTGTGGGCTGGAAATCGCAGTATAGCACTGTCAAGACACCCTAAGATGGTTCCCAGGGTGATTTTAAATATGTATGGGGCTTATAATTGTAGTTGTCAATGGTATAAGGTTATTTTTTAGCCATTTTATATGAAAGTGTACTGTCTCTTTAAGAAATTTATCTTTTGAATTGGGGGCTGGAAATCGCAGTATAGCACTGTCAAGACATCCTAAGAAGGTTCCCAGGGTGATTTTAAATATGTATGGGGTTTATAATTGTAGTGGGCAATGGTATAAGGTTATTTTTGGACATTTTATATGAAAGTGTACTGTCTCTTTAAGAACGTAACTTTTGAATTGCGGGATGGAAATCGCAGTATAGCACTGTCAAGACACCCTAAGAAGGTTCCAAGGGTGATTTTAAATATGTATGGGGTTTATAATTGTAGTGGGCAATGGTATAAGGTTATTTTTGGCCATTTTATATGAAAGTGTACTGTCTCTTTAAGAAATTTCACTTTTGAATTGGGGGCTGGAAATCGCAGTAAAGCATTTTCAGGAAACCCTGGGGAGGTTCCCAGGGTGATTTTAAATATATATGGGGTTTATAATTGTAGTGGGCAATGGTATAAGGTTATTTTTGGCCATTTTATATGAAAGCGTACTGTCTCTTTAAGAAATTTAACTTTTGAATTGGGTGCTGGAAATCGCAGTATAGCACTGTCAAGAAACCCTAAGAAGGTTCCCAGGGTGATTTTAAATATGTATGGGTTTTATAATTGTAGTGGGCAATGGTATAAGGTTATTTTTGGCCATTTTATATGAAAGTATACTGTCTCTTTAAGAAACTTAACTTTTGAATTGGGGGCTGGAAATCGCAGTATAGCATTTTCAGGACACCCTGGGGAGGTTCCCAGGGTGATTTTAAATATGTATGGGGTTTATAATTGTAGTGGGCAATGGTATAAGGTTATTTTTGGCCATTTTATATGAAAGTGTTCTGTCTCTTTAAGAAATTTCACTTTTGAATTGTGGGCTGGAAATCGCAGTATAGCACTGTCAAGACACCCTAAGAAGGTTCCCAGGGTGATTTTAAATATGTATGGGGTTTATAATTGTAGTGGGCAATGGTATAAGGTTATTTTTTTCCATTTTATATGAAAGTGTTCTGTCTCTTTAAGAAATTTCACTTTTGAATTGTGGGATGGAAATCGCAGTATAGCACTGTCAAGACACCCTAAGAAGGTTCCCAGGGTAATTTTAAATATATATGGGGTTTATAATTGTAGTGGGCAATGGTATAAGGTTATTTTTGGCCATTTTATATGAAAGTGTACTGTCTCTTTAAGAAACTCAACTTTTTAATTGGGGGCTGGAAATCGCAGTATAGCATTTTCAGGACACCCTGGGGAGGTTCCCAGGGTGATTTTAAATATGTATGGGGTTTATAATTGTAGTGGGCAATGGTAAAAGGTTATTTTTGGCCATTTTATATGAAAGTGTACTGTCTCTTTAAGAATCATAACTTTTGAATTGGGGGCTGGAAATCGCAGTATAGCACTGTCAAGACATCCTAAGAAGGTTCCCAGGGTGATTTTAAATATGTATGGGGTTTATAATTGTAGTGGGCAATGGTATAAGGTTATTTTTGGCCATTTTATATGAAAGTGTACTGTCTCTTTAAGAAATTTCACTTTTGAATTGGGGGCTGGAAATCACAGTATAGCATTTTCAGGACACCCTGGGGAGGTTCCCAGGGTGATTTTAAATATATATGGGGTTTATAATTGTAGTGGGCAATGGTATAAGGTTATTTTTGGCCATTTTATATGAAAGCGTACTGTCTCTTTAAGAAATTTAACTTTTGAATTGGGGGCTGGAAATCGCAGTATAGCACTGTCAAGAAACCCTAAGAAGGTTCCCAGGGTGATTTTAAATATGTATGGGGTTTATAATTGTAGTGGGCAATGGTATAAGGTTATTTTTGGCCATTTTATATGAAAGTGTACTGTCTCTTTAAGAAATTTCACTTTTGAATTCTGGGCTGGAAATCGCAGTATAGCACTGTCAAGACACCCTAAGAAGGTTCCCAGGGTGATTTTAAATATGTATGGGGTTTATAATTGTAGTGGGCAATGGTATAAGGCTATTTTTGGCCATTTTATATGAAAGTGTTCTGTCTCTTTAAGAAATTTCACTTTTGAATTGTGGGCTGGAAATCGCAGTATAGCACTGTCAAGACACCCTAAGATGGTTCCCAGGGTGATTTTAAATATGTATGGGGCTTATAATTGTAGTTGTCAATGGTATAAGGTTATTTTCGCCATTTTATATGAAAGTGTACTGTCTCTTTAAGAAATTTAACTTTTGAATTGGGGGCTGGAAATCGCACTATAGCACTGTCAAGACACCCTAAGAAGGTTCCAAGGGTGATTTTAAATATGTATGGGGTTTATAATTGTAGTGGGCAATGGTATAAGGTTATTGTTGGCCATTTTATATGAAAGTGTACTGTCTCTTTAAAAAATTTAACTTTTGAATTGGGGGCTGGAAATCGCAGTATAGCACTGTCAAGACACCCTAAGAAGGTTCCCCGGGTGATTTTAAATATGTATGGGGTTTATAATTGTAGTGGGCAATGGTATAAGGTTATTTTTGGCCATTTTATATGAAAGTGTACTGTCTCTTTAAGAAATTTCACTTTTGAATTGGGGGCTGGAAATCGCAGTAAAGCATTTTCAGGAAACCCTGGGGAGGTTCCCAGGGTGATTTTAAATATATATGGGGTTTATAATTGTAGTGGGCAATGGTATAAGGTTATTTTTGGCCATTTTATATGAAAGCGTACTGTCTCTTTAAGAAATTTAACTTTTGAATTGGGGGCTGGAAATCGCAGTATAGCACTGTCAAGAAACCCTAAGAAGGTTCCCAGGGTGATTTTAAATATGTATGGGTTTTATAATTGTAGTGGGCTATGGTATAAGGTTATTTTTGGCCATTTTATATGAAAGTATACTGTCTCTTTAAGAAACTTAACTTTTGAATTGGGGGCTGGAAATCGCAGTATAGCATTTTCAGGACACCCTGGGGAGGTTCCCAGGGTGATTTTAAATATGTATGGGGTTTATAATTGTAGTGGGCAATGGTATAAGGTTATTTTTGGCCATTTTATATGAAAGTGTTCTGTCTCTTTAAGAAATTTCACTTTTGAATTGTGGGCTGGAAATCGCAGTATAGCACTGTCAAGACACCCTAAGAAGGTTCCCAGGGTAATTTTAAATATATATGGGGTTTATAATTGTAGTGGGCAATGGTATAAGGTTATTTTTGGCCATTTTATATGAAAGTGTACTGTCTCTTTAAGAAACTCAACTTTTTAATTGGGGGCTGGAAATCGCAGTATAGCATTTTCAGGACACCCTGGGGAGGTTCCCAGGGTGATTTTAAATATGTATGGGGTTTATAATTGTAGTGGGCAATGGTAAAAGGTTATTTTTGGCCATTTTATTTGAAAGTGTACTGTCTCTTTAAGAATCATAACTTTTGAATTGGGGGCTGGAAATCGCAGTATAGCACTGTCAAGACATCCTAAGAAGGTTCCCAGGGTTATTTTAAATATGTATGGGGTTTATAATTGTAGTGGGCAATGGTATAAGGTTATTTTTGGCCATTTTATATGAAAGTGTACTGTCTCTTTAAGAAATTTCACTTTTGAATTGGGGGCTGGAAATCGCAGTATAGCATTTTCAGGAAACCATGGGGAGGTTCCCAGGGTGATTTTAAATATATATGGGGTTTATAACTGTAGTGGGCAATAGTATAAGTTTATTTTTGGCCATTTTATATGAAAGCGTACTGTCTCTTTAAGAAATTTAACTTTTGAATTGTGGGCTGGAAATCGCAGTATAGCACTGTCAAGAAATCCTAAGAAGGTTCCCAGGGTGATTTTAAATATGTATGGGGTTTATAATTGTAGTGGGCAATGGTATAAGGTTATTTTTGGCCATTTTATATGAAAGTGTACCGTCTCTTTAAAAAATTTAACTTTTGAATTGGGGGCTGGAAATCGCAGTATAGCACTGTCAAGACACCCTAAGAAGGTTCCCAGGGTGATTTTAAATATGTATGGGGTTTATAATTGTAGTGGGCAATGGTATAAGGTTATTTTTGGCCATTTTATATGAAAGTGTACTGTCTCTTTAAGAAATTTCACTTTTGAATTGGGGGCTGGAAATCGCAGTATAGCATTTTCAGGAAACCCTGGGGAGGTTCCCAGGGTGATTTTAAATATATATGGGGTTTATAATTGTAGTGGGCAATGGTATAAGGTTATTTTTGGCCATTTTATATGAAAGCGTACTGTCTCTTTAAGAAATTTAACTTTTGAATTGGGGGCTGGAAATCGCAGTATAGCACTGTCAAGAAACCCTAAGAAGGTTCCCAGGGTGATTTTAAATATGTATGGGTTTTATAATTGTAGTGGGCAATGGTATAAGGTTATTTTTGGCCATTTTATATGAAAGTGTACTGTCTCTTTAAGAAACTCAACTTTTGAATTGGGGCTGGAAATCGCAGTATAGCATTTTCAGGACACCCTGGGGAGGTTCCCAGGGTGATTTTAAATATGTATGGGGTTTATAATTGTAGTGGGCAATGGTAAAAGGTTATTTTTGGCCATTTTATATGAAAGTGTACTGTCTCTTTAAGAACGTAACTTTTGAATTGGGGGCTGGAAATCGCAGTATAGCATTTTCAGGACACCCTGGGGAGGTTCCCAGGGTGATTTTAAATATGTATGGGGTTTATAATTGTAGTGGGCAATGGTATAAGGTTATTTTTGGCCATTTTATATGAAAGTGTACTGTCTCTTTAAGAAATTTAACTTTTGAATTGGGGGCTGGAAATTGCAGTATAGCACTGTCAAGAAAGCCTAAGAAGGTTCCCAGGGTGATTTTAAATATGTATGGGGTTTATAATCGTAGTGGGCAATGGTATAAGGTTATTTTTGGCCATTTTATATGAAAGTGTACTGTCTCTTTAAGAAATTTCACTTTTGAATTGGGGCTGGATATCACAGTATAGCATTTTCAGTACACCATAAGAAGGTTCCCAGGGTGATTTTAAATATGTATGGGGTTTATAATTGTAGTGGGCAATGGTATAAGGTTATTTTTGGCCATTTTATATGAAAGTGTACTATCTCTTTAAGAACGTAACTTTTGAATTGTGGGCTGGAAATCGCAGTATAGCACTGTCAAGACACCCTAAGAAGGTTCCCAGGGTGATTTTAAATATGTATGGGGTTTATAATTGTAGTGGGCAATGGTATAAGGTTATTTTTGGCCATTTTATATGAAAGTGTACTATCTCTTTAAGAACGTAACTTTTGAATTGTGGGCTGGAAATCGCAGTATAGCACTGTCAAGACACCCTAAGAAGGTTCCCAGGGTGATTTTAAATATGTATGGGGTTTATAATCGTAGTGGGCAATGGTATAAGGTTATTTTTGGCCATTTTATATGAAAGTGTACTGTCTCTTTAAGAAATTTAACTTTTGAATTGGGGGCTGGAAATCGCAGTATAGCACTGTCAAGAAACCCTAAGAAGGTTCCCAGGTTGTTTTAAATATGTATGGGGTTTATAATTGTAGTGGGCAATGGTATAAGGTTATTTTTGGCCATTTTATATGAAAGTATACTGTCTCTTTAAGAAACTTAACTTTTGAATTGGGGCTGGAAATCGCAGTATAGCATTTTCAGGACACCCTGGGGAGGTTCCCAGGGTGATTTTAAATATGTATGGGGTTTATAATTGTAGTGGGCAATGGTATAAGGTTATTTTTGGCCATTTTATATGAAAGTGTACTGTCTCCTTACGAAATTTCACTTTTGAATTGTGGGCTGGAAATCGCAGTATAGCACTGTCAAGACACCCTAAGAAGGTTCCCAGGGTGATTTTAAATATGTATGGGGTTTATAATTGTAGTGGGCAATGGTATAAGGTTATTTTTGGCCATTTTATATGAAAGTGTACTGTCTCTTTAAGAAATTTCACTTTTGAATTGGGGGCTGGAAATCACAGTATAGCATTTTCAGGACACCCTGGGGAGGTTCCCAGGGTGATTTTAAATATATATGGGGTTTATAATTGTAGTGGGCAATGGTATAAGGTTATTTTTGGCCATTTTATATGAAAGCGTACTGTCTCTTTAAGAAATTTAACTTTTGAATTGGGGGCTGGAAATCGCAGTATAGCACTGTCAAGAAACCCTAAGAAGGTTCCCAGGGTGATTTTAAATATGTATGGGGTTTATAATTGTAGTGGGCAATGGTATAAGGTTATTTTTGGCCATTTTATATGAAAGTGTACTGTCTCTTTAAGAAATTTCACTTTTGAATTCTGGGCTGGAAATCGCAGTATAGCACTGTCAAGACACCCTAAGAAGGTTCCCAGGGTGATTTTAAATATGTATGGGGTTTATAATTGTAGTGGGCAATGGTATAAGGTTATTTTTGGCCATTTTATATGAAAGTGTTCTGTCTCTTTAAGAAATTTCACTTTTGAATTGTGGGCTGGAAATCGCAGTATAGCACTGTCAAGACACCCTAAGATGGTTCCCAGGGTGATTTTAAATATGTATGGGGCTTATAATTGTAGTTGTCAATGGTATAAGGTTATTTTGGCCATTTTATATGAAAGTGTACTGTCTCTTTAAGAAATTTAACTTTTGAATTGGGGGCTGGAAATCGCAGTATAGCACTGTCAAGACACCCTAAGAAGGTTCCAAGGGTGATTTTAAATATGTATGGGGTTTATAATTGTAGTGGGCAATGGTATAAGGTTATTTTTGGCCATTTTATATGAAAGTGTACTGTCTCTTTAAAAAATTTAACTTTTGAATTGGGGGCTGGAAATCACAGTATAGCACTGTCAAGACACCCTAAGAAGGTTCCCCGGGTGATTTTAAATATGTATGGGGTTTATAATTGTAGTGGGCAATGGTATAAGGTTATTTTTGGCCATTTTATATGAAAGTGTACTGTCTCTTTAAGAAATTTCACTTTTGACTTGGGGGCTGGAAATCACAGTAAAGCATTTTCAGGAAACCCTGGGGAGGTTCCCAGGGTGATTTTAAATATATATGGGGTTTATAATTGTAGTGGGCAATGGTATAAGGTTATTTTTGGCCATTTTATATGAAAGCGTACTGTCTCTTTAAGAAATTTAACTTTTGAATTGGGGGCTGGAAATCGCAGTATAGCACTGTCAAGAAACCCTAAGAAGGTTCCCAGGGTGATTTTAAATATGTATGGGTTTTATAATTGTAGTGGGCTATGGTATAAGGTTATTTTTGGCCATTTTATATGAAAGTATACTGTCTCTTTAAGAAACTTAACTTTTGAATTGGGGGCTGGAAATCGCAGTATAGCATTTTCAGGACACCCTGGGGAGGTTCCCAGGGTGATTTTAAATATGTATGGGGTTTATAATTGTAGTGGGCAATGGTATAAGGTTATTTTTGGCCATTTTATATGAAAGTGTTCTGTCTCTTTAAGAAATTTCACTTTTGAATTGTGGGCTGGAAATCGCAGTATAGCACTGTCAAGACACCCTAAGAAGGTTCCCAGGGTAATTTTAAATATATATGGGATTTATAATTGTAGTGGGCAATGGTATAAGGTTATTTTTGGCCATTTTATATGAAAGTGTACTGTCTCTTTAAGAAACTCAAGTTTTTAATTGGGGGCTGGAAATCGCAGTATAGCATTTTCAGGACACCCTGGGGAGGTTCCCAGGGTGATTTTAAATATGTATGGGGTTTATAACTGTAGTGGGCAATGGTAAAAGGTTATTTTTGGCCATTTTATTTGAAAGTGTACTGTCTCTTTAAGAATCATAACTTTTGAATTGGGGGCTGGAAATCGCAGTATAGCACTGTCAAGACATCCTAAGAAGGTTCCCAGGGTTATTTTAAATATGTATGGGGTTCATAATTGTAGTGGGCAATGGTATAAGGTTATTTTTGGCCATTTTATATGAAAGTGTACTGTCTCTTTAAGAAATTTCACTTTTGAATTGGGGGCTGGAAATCGCAGTATAGCATTTTCAGGAAACCCTGGGGAGGTTCCCAGGGTGATTTTAAATATATAAGGGGTTTATAATTGTAGTGGGCAATGGTATAAGTTTATTTTTGGCCATTTTATATGAAAGCGTACTGTCTCTTTAAGAAATTTAACTTTTGAATTGTGGGCTGGAAATCGCAGTATAGCACTGTCAAGACACCCTAAGATGGTTCCCAGGGTGGTTTTAAATATGTATGGGGCTTATAATTGTAGTTGTCAATGGTATAAGGTTATTTTTGGCCATTTTATATGAAAGTGTACTGTCTCATTAAGAAATTTAACTTTTGAATTGGGGGCTGGAAATCGCAGTATAGCACTGTCAAGAAATCCTAAGAAGGTTCCCAGGGTGATTTTAAATATGTATGGGGTTTATAATTGTAGTGGGCAATGGTATAAGGTTATTTTTGGCCATTTTATATGAAAGTGTACTGTCTCTTTAAGAACGTAACTTTTGAATTGTGGGCTGGAAATCGCAGTATAGCACTGTCAAGACACCCTAAGAAGGTTCCCAGGGTGATTTTAAATATGTATGGGGTTTATAATTGTAGTGGGCAATGGTATAAGGTTATTTTTGGCCATTTTATATGAAAGTGTACCGTCTCTTTAAAAAATTTAACTTTTGAATTGGGGGCTGGAAATCGCAGTATAGCACTGTCAAGACACCCTAAGAAGGTTCCCAGGGTGATTTTAAATATGTATGGGGTTTATAATTGTAGTGGGCAATGGTATAAGGTTATTTTTGGCCATTTTATATGAAAGTGTACTGTCTCTTTAAGAAATTTCACTTTTGAATTGGGGGCTGGAAATCGCAGTATAGCATTTTCAGGAAACCCTGGGGAGGTTCCCAGGGTGATTTTAAATATATATGGGGTTTATAATTGTAGTGGGCAGTGGTATAAGGTTATTTTTGGCCATTTTATATGAAAGCGTACTGTCTCTTTAAGAAATTTAACTTTTGAATTGGGGGCTGGAAATCGCAGTATAGCACTGTCAAGAAACCCTAAGAAGGTTCCCAGGGTGATTTTAAATATGTATGGGTTTTATAATTGTAGTGGGCAATGGTATAAGGTTATTTTTGGCCATTTTATATGAAAGTGTACTGTCTCTTTAAGAAACTCAACTTTTGAATTGGGGCTGGAAATCGCAGTATAGCATTTTCAGGACACCCTGGGGAGGTTCCCAGGGTGATTTTAAATATGTATGGGGTTTATAATTGTAGTGGGCAATGGTAAAAGGTTATTTTTGGCCATTTTATATGAAAGTGTACTGTCTCTTTAAGAACGTAACTTTTGAATTGGGGGCTGGAAATCGCAGTATAGCATTTTCAGGACACCCTGGGGAGGTTCCCAGGGTGATTTTAAATATGTATGGGGTTTATAATTGTAGTGGGCAATGGTATAAGGTTATTTTTGGCCATTTTATATGAAAGTGTACTGTCTCTTTAAGAAATTTAACTTTTGAATTGGGGGCTGGAAATCGCAGTATAGCACTGTCAAGAAAGCCTAAGAAGGTTCCCAGGGTGATTTTAAATATGTATGGGGTTTATAATCGTAGTGGGCAATGGTATAAGGTTATTTTTGGCCATTTTATATGAAAGTGTACTGTCTCTTTAAGAAATTTCACTTTTGAATTGGGGCTGGATATCACAGTATAGCATTTTCAGTACACCATAAGAAGGTTCCCAGGGTGATTTTAAATATGTATGGGGTTTATAATTGTAGTGGGCAATGGTATAAGGTTATTTTTGGCCATTTTATATGAAAGTGTACTGTCTCTTTAAGAAATTTCACTTTTGAATTGGGGGCTGGAAATCGCAGTATAGCATTTTCAGGAAACCCTGGGGAGGTTCCCAGGGTGATTTTAAATATATATGGGGTTTATAATTGTAGTGGGCAGTGGTATAAGGTTATTTTTGGCCATTTTATATGAAAGCGTACTGTCTCTTTAAGAAATTTAACTTTTGAATTGGGGGCTGGAAATCGCAGTATAGCACTGTCAAGAAACCCTAAGAAGGTTCCCAGGGTGATTTTAAATATGTATGGGTTTTATAATTGTAGTGGGCAATGGTATAAGGTTATTTTTGGCCATTTTATATGAAAGTGTACTGTCTCTTTAAGAAACTCAACTTTTGAATTGGGGCTGGAAATCGCAGTATAGCATTTTCAGGACACCCTGGGGAGGTTCCCAGGGTGATTTTAAATATGTATGGGGTTTATAATTGTAGTGGGCAATGGTAAAAGGTTATTTTTGGCCATTTTATATGAAAGTGTACTGTCTCTTTAAGAACGTAACTTTTGAATTGGGGGCTGGAAATCGCAGTATAGCATTTTCAGGACACCCTGGGGAGGTTCCCAGGGTGATTTTAAATATGTATGGGGTTTATAATTGTAGTGGGCAATGGTATAAGGTTATTTTTGGCCATTTTATATGAAAGTGTACTGTCTCTTTAAGAAATTTAACTTTTGAATTGGGGGCTGGAAATCGCAGTATAGCACTGTCAAGAAAGCCTAAGAAGGTTCCCAGGGTGATTTTAAATATGTATGGGGTTTATAATCGTAGTGGGCAATGGTATAAGGTTATTTTTGGCCATTTTATATGAAAGTGTACTGTCTCTTTAAGAAATTTCACTTTTGAATTGGGGCTGGATATCACAGTATAGCATTTTCAGTACACCATAAGAAGGTTCCCAGGGTGATTTTAAATATGTATGGGGTTTATAATTGTAGTGGGCAATGGTATAAGGTTATTTTTGGCCATTTTATATGAAAGTGTACTATCTCTTTAAGAACGTAACTTTTGAATTGTGGGCTGGAAATCGCAGTATAGCACTGTCAAGACACCCTAAGAAGGTTCCCAGGGTGATTTTAAATATGTATGGGGTTTATAATTGTAGTGGGCAATGGTATAAGGTTATTTTTGGCCATTTTATATGAAAGTGTACTATCTCTTTAAGAACGTAACTTTTGAATTGTGGGCTGGAAATCACAGTATAGCACTGTCAAGACACCCTAAGAAGGTTCCCAGGGTGATTTTAAATATGTATGGGGTTTATAATTGTAGTGGGCAATGGTATAAGGTTATTTTTGGCCATTTTATATGAAAGTGTACTGTCTCTTTAAGAAATTTAACTTTTGAATTGGGGGCTGGAAATCGCAGTATAGCACTGTGAAGACACCCTAAGAAGGTTCCCAGGGTGATTTTAAATATGTATGGGGTTTATAATTGTAGTGGGCAATGGTATAAGGTTATTTTTGGCCATTTTATATGAAAGCGTACTGTCTCTTTAAGAAATTTAACTTTTGAATTGGGGGCTGGAAATCGCAGTATAGCATTTTCAGGACACCCTGGTGAGGTTCCCAGGGTGATTTTAAATATGTATGGGGTTTATAATTGTAGTGGGCAATGGTATAAGGTTATTTTTGGCCATTTTATATGAAAGTGTACTGTCTCTTTAAGAAATTTCACTTTTGAATTGTGGGCTGGAAATCGCAGTATAGCACTGTCAAGACACCCTAAGAAGGTTCCCAGGGTGATTTTAAATATGTATGGGGTTTATAATTGTAGTGGGCAATGGTATAAGGTTATTTTTGGCCATTTTATATGAAAGTGTTCTGTCTCTTTAAGAAATTTCACTTTTGAATTGTGGGCTGGAAATCGCAGTATAGCACTGTCAAGGCACCCTAAGAAGGTTCCAAGGGTGATTTTAAATATATATTGAGTTTATAATTGTAGTGGGCAATGGTATAAGGTTATTTTTGGCCATTTTATATGAAAGTGTACTGTCTCTTTAAGAAACTCAACTTTTGAATTGGGGGCTGGAAATCGCAGTATAGCATTTTTAGGACACCCTGGGGAGGTTCCCAGGGTGATTTTAAATATGTATGGGGTTTATAATCGTAGTGGGCAATGGTATAAGGTTATTTTTGGCAATTTTATATGAAAGTGTACTGTCTCTTTAAGAAATTTCACTTTTGAATTGGGGGCTGGAAATCACAGTATAGCATTTTCAGTACACCCTAAGAAGGTTCCCAGGGTGATTTTAAATATGTATGGGGTTTATAATCGTAGTGGGCAAAGGTATAAGGTTATTTTTGGCCATTTTATATGAAAGTGTACTGTCTCTTTAAGAAACTTAACTTTTGAATTGGGGGCTGGAAATCGCAGTATAGCATTTTCAGGACACCCTGGGGAGGTTCCCAGGGTGATTTTAAATATGTATGGGGTTTATAATTGTAGTGGGCAATGGTATAAGGTTATTTTTGGCCATTTTATATGAAAGTGTACTGTCTCTTTAAGAAATTTCACTTTTGAATTGTGGGCTGGAAATCGCAGTATAGCACTGTCAAGACACCCTAAGAAGGTTCCCAGGGTGATTTTAAATATGTATGGGGTTTATAATTGTAGTGGGCAATGGTATAAGGTTATTTTTGGCCATTTTATATGAAAGTGTACTGTCTCTTTAACAACGTAACTTTTGAATTGGGGGCTGGAAATCGGAGTATAGCACTGTCAAGACACCCTAAGAAGGTTCCCAGGGTGATTTTATATATGTATGGGGTTTATAATTGTAGTGGGCAATGGTATAAGGTTATTTTGGGCCATTTTATATGAAAGTGTACTGTCTCTTTAAGAAACTTAGCTTTTGAATTGGGGGCTGGAAATCGCAGTATAGCACTGTCAAGAAACCCTAAGAAGGTTCTCAGGGTGATTTTAAATATGTATGGGGTTTATAATCGTAGTGGGCAAAGGTATAAGGTTATTTTTGGCCATTTTATATGAAAGTGTACTGTCTTTTAAGAAATTTCACTTTTGAATTGGGGGCTGGAAATCACAGTATAGCATTTTCAGTACACCCTAAGAAGGTTCCCAGGGTGATTTTAAATATGTATGGGGTTTATAATCGTAGTGGGCAAAGGTATAAGGTTATTTTTGGCCATTTTATATGAAAGTGTACTGTCTCTTTAAGAAACTTAACTTTTGAATTGGGGGCTGGAAATCGCAGTATAGCATTTTCAGGACACCCTGGGGAGGTTCCCAGGGTGATTTTAAATATGTATGGGGTTTATAATTGTAGTGGGCAATGGTATAAGGTTATTTTTGGCCATTTTATATGAAAGTGTACTTTCTCTTTAAGAAATTTCACTTTTGAATTGGGGGCTGGAAATCGCAGTATAGCACTGTCAAGACACCCTAAGATGGTTCCCAGGGTGATTTTAAATATGTATGGGGCTTATAATTGTAGTTGTCAATGGTATAAGGTTATTTTTGGCCATTTTATATGAAAGTGTACTGTCTCTTTAAGAAATTTAACTTTTGAATTGGGGGCTGAAAATCGCAGTATAGCACTGTCAATACATCCTAAGAAGGTTCCCAGGGTGATTTTAAATATGTATGGGGTTTATAATTGTAGTGGGCAATGGTATAAGGTTATTTTTGGCCATCTTATATGAAAGTGTACTGTCTCTTTAAGAACGTAACTTTTGAATTGTGGGCTGGAAATCGCAGTATAGCACTATCAAGACACCCTAAGAAGGTTCCCAGGGTGATTTTAAATATGTATGGGGTTTATAATTGTAGTGGGCAATGGTATAAGGTTATTTTTGGCCATTATATATGAAAGTGTACTGTCTCTTTAAGAAATTGAACTTTTGAATTGGGGGCTGGAAATCGCAGTATAGCACTGTCAAGACACCCTAAGAAGGTTCCCAGGGTGATTTTAAATATGTATGGGGTTTATAATTGTAGTGGGCAATGGTATAAGGTTATTTTTGGCCATTTTATATGAAAGTGTACTGTCTCTTTAAGAAATTTCACTTTTGAATTGTGGGCTGGAAATCGCAGTATAGCACTGTCAATACACCCTAAGAAGGTTCCCAGGGTGATTTTAAATATGTATGGGGTTTATAATTGTAGTGGGCAATGGTATGAGGTTATTTTTGGGCATTTTATATGAAAGTGTTCTGTCTCTTTAAGAAATTTCACTTTTGAATTGTGGGCTGGAAAACGCAGTATAGCACTGTCAAGACACCCTAAGAAGGTTCCCAGGGTGATTTTAAATATATATGGGGTTTATAATTGTAGTGGGCAATGGTATAAGGTTATTTTTGGCCATTTTATATTAAAGTGTACTGTCTCTTTAAGAAACTTAGCTTTTGAATTGGGGGCAGGAAATCGCAGTATAGCACTGTCAAGAAACCCTAAGAAGGTTCCCAGGGTGATTTTAAATATGTATGGGGTTTATAATCGTAGTGGGCAATGGTATAAGGTTATTTTTGGCCATTTTATATGAAAGTGTACTGTCTCTTTAAGAAACTTAACTTTTGAATTGGGGGCTGGAAATCGCAGTATAGCATTTTCAGGACACCCTGGGGGAGGTTCCCAGGGTGATTTTAAATATGTATGGGGTTTATAATTGTAGTGGGCAAAGGTACAAGGTTATTTTTGGCCATTTTATATGAAAGTGTACTGTCTCTTTAAGAAACTTAACTTTTGAATTGGGGGCTGGAAATCGCAGTATAGCATTTTCAGGACACCCTGGGGAGGTTCCCAGGGTGATTTTAAATATGTATGGGGTTTATAATTGTAGTGGGCAATGGTATAAGGTTATTTTTGGCCATTTTATATGAAAGTGTACTGTCTCTTTAAGAAATTTCACTTTTGAATTGTGGGCTGGAAATCGCAGTATAGCACTGTCAAGACACCCTAAGAAGGTTCCCAGGGTGATTTTAAATATGTATGGGGCTTATAATTGTAGTTGTCAATGGTATAAGGTTATTTTTAGCCATTTTATATGAAAGCGTACTGTCTCTTTAAGAAATTTAACTTTTGAATTGGGGGCTGGAAATCGCAGTATAGCACTGTCAAGACACCCTAAGAAGGATCCCAGGGTGATTTTAAATATGTATGGGGTTTATAATTGTAGTGGGCAATGGTATAAGGTTATTTTTGGCCATTTTATATGAAAGTGTACTGTCTCTTTAAGAAATTTCACTTTTGAATTGGGGGCTGGAAATCGCAGTATAGCATTTTCAGGACACCCTAAGAAGGTTCCCAGGGTGATTTTAAATATGTATGGGGTTTATAATTGTAGTGGGCAATGGTATAAGGTTATTTTTGGCCATTTTATATCAAAGTGTACTGTCTCTTTAAGAACGTAACTTTTGAATTGGGGGCAGGAAATCGCAGTATAGCACTGTCAAGACACCTTGATATGGTTCCCAGGGTGATTTTAAATATGTATCGGGTTTATAATTGTAGTGGGCAATGGTATAAGGTTATTTTTGGCCATTTTATATGAAAGTGTACTGTCTCTTTAAGAAACTTAGCTTTTGAATTGGGGGCTGGAAATCGCAGTATAGCATTTTCAGGACACCCTAAGAAGGTTCCCAGGGTGATTTTAAATATGTAGGGGGTTTATAATTGTAGTGGGCAATGGTATAAGGTTATTTTTGGCCATTTTATATGAAAGTGTACTGTCTCTTTAAGAAATTGAACTTTTGAATTGGGGGCTGGAAATCGCAGTATAGCATTTTCAGGACACCCTGGGGAGGTTCCCAGGGTGATTTTAAATATATATGGGGTTTATAATTGTAGTGGGCACTGGTATAAGGTTATTTTTGGCCATTTTATATGAAAGCGTACTGTCTCTTTAAGAAATTTAACTTTTGAATTGGGGGCTGGAAATCGCAGTATAGCACTGTCAAGACACCCTAAGAAGTTTCCTAGGGTGATTTTAAATATGTATGGGGTTTATAATTGTAGTTGTCAATGGTATAAGGTTATTTTTGGCCATTTTATATGAAAGTGTACTGTCTCTTTAAGAAATTTCACTTTTGAATTGGGGGCTGGAAATCACAGTATAGCACTGTCAAGACACCCCTAAGAAGGTTCCCAGGGTGATTTTAAATATGTATGGGGTTTATAATTGTAGTGGGCAATGGTATAAGGTTATTTTTGGCCATTTTATATGAAAGTGTACTGTCTCTTTAAGAACTTAACTTTTGAATTGGGGGCTGGAAATCGCAGTATAGCACTGTCAAGACACAATGGGAAGGTTCCCAGGGTGATATTAAATATGTATGGGGTTTATAATTGTAGTAGGCAATGGTATAAGGTTATTTTTGGCCATTTTATATGAAAATGTACTGTCTCTTTAAGAAATTTAACTTTTGAATTGGGGGCTGGAAATCGCAGTATAGCACTGTCAAGACACAATGGGAAGGTTCCCAGGGTGATATTAAATATGTATGGGGTTTATAATTGTAGTAGGCAATGGTATAAGGTTATTTTTGGCCATTTTATATGAAAGTGTACTGTCTCTTTAAGAAATTTCACTTTTGAATTGGGGGCTGGAAATCGCAGTATAGCATTTTCAGGACACCCTGGGGAGGTTCCCAGGGTAATTTTAAATATATATGGGGTTTTTAATTGTAGTGGGCAATGGTATAAGGTTATTTTTGGCCATTTTATATGAAAGTGTACTGTCTCTTTAAGAAACTTAACTTTTGAATTGAGGGCTGGAAATCGCAGTATAGCATTTTCAGGACACCCTGGGGAGGTTCCCATGGTGATTTTAAATATGTATGGGGTTTATAATTGTAGTGGGCAATGGTATAAGGTTATTTTTGGCCATTTTATATGAAAGTGTACTGTCTCTTTAAGAAATTTCACTTTTGAATTGTGTGCTGGAAATCGCAGTATAGCACTGTCAAGACACCCTAAGAAGTTTCCTAGGGTGATTTTAAATATGTATGGGGTTTATAATTGTAGTTGTCAATGGTATAAGGTTATTTTTGGCCATTTTATATGAAAGTGTACTGTCTCTTTAAGAAATTTCACTTTTGAATTGGGGGCTGGAAATCACAGTATAGCACTGTCAAGACACCCCTAAGAAGGTTCCCATGGTGATTTTAAATATGTATGGGGTTTATAATTGTAGTGGGCAATGGTATAAGGTTATTTTTGGCCATTTTATATGAAAGTGTACTGTCTCTTTAAGAACTTAACTTTTGAATTGGGGGCTGGAAATCGCAGTATAGCACTGTCAAGACACCCTGGGAAGGTTCCCAGGGTGATATTAAATATGTATGGGGTTTATAATTGTAGTAGGCAATGGTATAAGGTTATTTTTGGCCATTTTATATGAAAGTGTATTGTCTCTTTAAGAAACTTAACTTTTGAATTGGGGACTGGAAATCGCAGTATTGCACTGTCAAGAAACCCTAAGAAGGTTCCCAGGGTGATTTTAAATATGTATGGGGTTTATAATTGTAGTGGGCAATGGTATAAGGTTATTTTTGGCCATTTTATATGAAAGTGTACTGTCTCTTTAAGAAATTTCACTTTTGAATTGGGGGCTGGAAATCGCAGTATAGCACTGTCAAGACACCCTAAGAAGGTTCCCAGGGTGATTTTAAATATGTATGGGGTTTATAATTGTAGTGGGCAATGGTATAAGGTTATTTTTGGCCATTTTATATGAAAATGTACTGTCTCTTTAAGAAATTTAACTTTTGAATTGGGGGCTGGAAATCGCAGTATAGCACTGTCAAGACACCCTAAGAAGATTCCCAGGGTGATTTTAAATATGTATGGGGTTTATAATTGTAGTGGGCAATGGTATAAGGTTATTTTTGGCCATTTTATATGAAAGTGTACTGTCTCTTTAAGAAATTTCACTTTTGAATTGGGGGCTGGAAATCGCAGTATAGCATTTTCAGGACACCCTGGGGAGGTTCCCAGGGTAATTTTAAATATATATGGGGTTTTTAATTGTAGTGGGCAATGGTATAAGGTTATTTTTGGCCATTTTATATGAAAGTGTACTGTCTCTTTAAGAAACTTAACTTTTGAATTGAGGGCTGGAAATCGCAGTATAGCATTTTCAGGACACCCTGGGGAGGTTCCCATGGTGATTTTAAATATGTATGGGGTTTATAATTGTAGTGGGCAATGGTATAAGGTTATTTTTGGCCATTTTATATGAAAGTGTACTGTCTCTTTAAGAAATTTCACTTTTGAATTGTGTGCTGGAAATCGCAGTATAGCACTGTCAAGACACCCTAAGAAGTTTCCTAGGGTGATTTTAAATATGTATGGGGTTTATAATTGTAGTTGTCAATGGTATAAGGTTATTTTTGGCCATTTTATATGAAAGTGTACTGTCTCTTTAAGAAATTTCACTTTTGAATTGGGGGCTGGAAATCACAGTATAGCACTGTCAAGACACCCCTAAGAAGGTTCCCATGGTGATTTTAAATATGTATGGGGTTTATAATTGTAGTGGGCAATGGTATAAGGTTATTTTTGGCCATTTTATATGAAAGTGTACTGTCTCTTTAAGAACTTAACTTTTGAATTGGGGGCTGGAAATCGCAGTATAGCACTGTCAAGACACCCTGGGAAGGTTCCCAGGGTGATATTAAATATGTATGGGGTTTATAATTGTAGTAGGCAATGGTATAAGGTTATTTTTGGCCATTTTATATGAAAGTGTATTGTCTCTTTAAGAAACTTAACTTTTGAATTGGGGACTGGAAATCGCAGTATTGCACTGTCAAGAAACCCTAAGAAGGTTCCCAGGGTGATTTTAAATATGTATGGGGTTTATAATTGTAGTGGGCAATGGTATAAGGTTATTTTTGGCCATTTTATATGAAAGTGTACTGTCTCTTTAAGAAATTTCACTTTTGAATTGGGGGCTGGAAATCGCAGTATAGCATTTTCAGGACACCCTGGGGAGGTTCCCAGGGTGATTTTAAATATGTATGGGGTTTATAATTGTTGTGGGCAATGGTATAAGGTTATTTTTGGCCATTTTATATGAAAATGTATTGTCTCTTTAAGAAACTTAACTTTTGAATTGGGGGCTGGAAATCGCAGTATAGCACTGTCAAGACACCCTAAGAAGGTTCCCAGGGTGATTTTAAATATGTATGGGGTTTATAATTGTAGTGGGCAATGGTATAAGGTTGTTTTTGGCCATTTTATATGAAAGTGTACTGTCTCTTTAAGAAATTTCACTTTTGAATTGTGGGCTGGAAATCGCAGTATAGCACTGTCAAGACACCCTAAGAAGGTTCGCAGGGTGATTTTAAATATGTATGGGGTTTATAATTGTAGTGGGCAATGGTATAAGGTTATTTTTGGCCATTTCATATGAAAGTGTACTGTCTCTTTAAGAACGTAACTTTTGAATTGGGGGCTGGAAATCGCAGTATAGCACTGTCAAGACACCCTAAGAAGGTTCCCAGGGTGATTTTAAATATGTATGGGGTTTATAATTGTAGTGGGCAATGGTATAAGGTTATTTTTGGCCATTTTATATGAAAGTGTACTGTCTCTTTAAGAAATTTCACTTTTGAATTGGGAGCTGGAAATCGCAGTATAGCACTGTCAAGACACCCTAAGAAGGTTCCCAGGGTGATTTTAAATATGTATGGGGTTTATAATTGTAGTGGTCAATGGTATAAGGTTATTTTTGGCCATTTTATATGAAAGTGTACTGTCTCTTTAAGAAACTTTACTTTTGAATTGGGGGCTGGAAATCGCAGTATAGCATTTTCAGGACACCCTGGGAAGGTTCCCAAGGTTAATTTAAATATGTATGGGGTTTATAATTGTAGTTGGCAATGGTATAAGGTTATTTTTGGCCATTTTATATGAAAGTGTACTGTCTCTTTAAGAAACTTAACTTTTGAATTGGGGGCTGGAAATCACAGTATAGCACTGTCAAGACACCCTAAGAAGGTTCCCAGGGTGATTTTAAATATGTATGGGGTTTATAATTGTAGTGGGCAATGGTATAAGGTTATTTTTGGCCATTTTATATGAAAGTGTCCTGTCTCTTTAAGAAACTTAACTTTTGAATTGGGGGCTGGAAATCGCAGTATAGCATTTTCAGGACACCCTGGGAAGGTTCCCAGGGTGATTTTAAATATGTATGGGGTTTATTATTGTAGTGGGCAATGGTATAAGGTTATTTTTGGCCATTTTATATGAAAGTGTACTGTCTCTTTAAGAAACTTTACTTTTGAATTGGGGGCAGGAAATCGCAGTATAGCACTGTCAAGACACCGTAAGAAGGTTCCCAGGGTGATTTTAAATATGTATGGGGTTTATAATTGTAGTGGGCAATGGTATAAGGTTATTTTTGGCCATTTTATATGAAAGTGTACTGTCTCTTTAAGAAATTAAACTTTTGAATTGGGGGCTGGAAATCGCATTATAGCACTGTCAAGAAACCCTAAGAAGGTTCCCAGGGTGATTTTAAATAGGTATGGGGTTTATAATTGTAGTGGGCAATGGTATAAGGTTAGTTTTGGCAATTTTATATGAAAGTGTACTGTCTCTTTAAGAAACTTAACTTTTGAATTGGGGGCTGGAAATCGCAGTATAGCATTTTCAGGACACCCTGGGAAGGTTCCCAGGGTGATTTTAAATATGTATGGGGTTTATAATTGTAGTGGGCAATGGTATAAGGTTTTTTTTGGCCATTTTATATGAAAGTGTACTGTCTCTTTAAGAAACGTCACTTTTGAATTGGGGGCTGAAAATCGCAGTATAGCACTGTCAATACACCCTAAGAAGGTTCCCAGGGTGATTTTAAATATGTATGGGGTTAATAATTGTAGTGGGCAATGGTATAAGGTTATTTTTGGCCATTTTATATGAAAGTGTACTGTCTCTTTAAGAAACTTAACTTTTGAATTGGGGGCTGGAAATCGCAGTATAGCACTGTCAAGACACCCTAAGAAGGTTCCCAGGGTGATTTTAAATACGTATGGGGTTAATAATTGTGGTGGGCAATGGAATAAGGTTATTTTTGGCCATTTTATATGAAAGTGTACTGTCTCTTTAAGAAATTTCACTTTTGAATTGTGGGCTGGAAATCGCAGTATAGCACTGTCAAGACACCCTAAGAAGGTTCCCAGGGTGATTTTAAATATGTATGGTGTTTATAATTGTAGTGGGCAATGGTATAAGGTTATTTTTGGCCATTTTATATGACAGTGTACTGTCTCTTTAAGAAATTTCACTTTTGAAATGGGGGCTGGAAATCGCAGTATAGCATTTTCAGGACACCCTGGGGAGGTTCCCAGGGTGATTTTAATTATGTATGGGGTTTATAATTGTAGTGGGCAATGGTATAAGGTTATTTTTGGCCATTTTATATGAAAGTGTACTGTCTCTTTAAGAAACTTAACTTTTGAATTGGGGGCTGGAAATCGCAGTATAGCACTGTCAAGACACCCTAAGAAGGTTCCCAGGGTGATTTTAAATATGTATGGGGTTTATAATTGTAGCGGGCAATGGTATAAGGTTATTTTTGGCCATTTTATATGAAAGTGTACTGTCTCTTTAAGAAACTTAACTTTTGAATTGGGGGCTGGAAATCGCAGTATAGCATTTTCAGGACACCCTGGGGAGGTTCACAGGGTGATTTTAAATATGTATGGGGTTTATAATTGTAGTGGGCAATGGTATAAGGTTATTTTTGGCCATTTTATATGAAAGTGTACTGTTTCTTTAAGAAATTTCACTTTTGAATTGTGGGCTGGAAATCGCAGTATAGCACTGTCAAGACACCCTAAGAAGGTTCCCAGGGTGATTTTAAATATGTATGGGGTTTATAATTGTAGTGGGCAATGGTATAAGGTTATTTTTGGCCATTTTATATGAAAGTGTACTGTCTCTTTAAGAAATTTCTCTTTTGAATTGGGGGCTGGAAATCGCAGTATAGCATTTTCAGGACACCCGGGGAAGGTTCCCAGGGTAATTTTAAATATGTATGGGGTTTATAATTGTAGTGGGCAATGGTATAAGGTTATTTTTGGCCATTTTATATGAAAGTGTACTGTCTCTTTAAGAAACTTAACTTTTGAATTGGGGTCTGGAAATCGCAGTATAGCATTTTCAGGACACCCTGGGAAGGTTCCCAGGGTGATTTTAAATATGTATGGGGTTTATAATTGTAGTGGGCAATGGTATAAGTTTATTTCTGGCCATTTTATATGAAATTGTACTGTCTCTTTAAGAAATGTAACTTTTGAATTGGGGGCTGGAAATCGCAGTATAGCATTTTCAGGACACCCTGGGAAGGTTCCCAAGGTGAATTTAAATATGTATGGGGTTTATAATTGTAGTGGGCAATGGTATAAGGTTATTTTTGGCCATTTTATATGAAAGTGTACTGTCTCTTTAAGAAACTTTACTTTTGAATTGGGGGCTGGAAATCGCAGTATAGCATTTTCAGGACACCCTAAGAAGGTTCCCAGGGTGATTTTAAATATGTATGGGGTTTATAATTGTAGTGGGCAATGGTATAAGGTTATTTTTGGCCATTTTATATGAAAGTGTACTGTCTCTTTAAGAAATTAAACTTTTGAATTGGGGGCTGGAAATCGCAGTATAGCACTGTCAAGAAACCCTAAGAAGATTCCCAGGGTGATTTTAAATATGTATGGGGTTTATAATTGTAGTGGGCAATGGTATAAGGTTTTTTTTGGCCATTTTATATGAAAGTGTACTGTCTCTTTAAGAAACTTCACTTTTGAATCGGGGGCTGGAAATCGCAGTATAGCACTGTCAAGAAATCCTAAGAAGATTCCCAGGGTGATTTTAAATATGTATGGGGTTTATAATTATAGTGGGCAATGGTATAAAGTTATTTTTGGCCCTTTTATATGAAAGTGTACTGTCTCTTTAAGAAACTTTACTTTTGAATTGTGGTCTGGAAATCGCAGTATAGCATTTTCAGGACACCCTGGGAAGGTTCCCAGGGTGATTTTAAATATGTATGGGGTTTATAATTGTAGTGGGCAATGGTATAAGGTTATTTTTGGCCATTTTATATGAAAGTGTACTGTCTCTTTAAGAAACTTATCTTTTGAATTGGGGGCTGGAAATCGCAGTATAGCACTGTCAAGACATCCTAAGAAGGTTCCCAGGGTGATTTTAAATATGTATGGGGATTATAATTGTAGTGGTCAATGGTATAAGGTTATTTTTTGCCATTTTATATGAAAGTGTACTGTCTCTTTAAGAAACTTACCTTTTGAATTGGGGGCTGGAAATCGCAGTACAGCACTGTCAAGACATCCTAAGAAGATTCCCAGGGTGATTTTAAATATGTATGGGGTTTATAATCTTAGTATGCAATGGTATAAGGTTATTTTTGGCCATTTTATATGAAAGTGTACTGTCTCTTTAAGAATCTTAACTTTTGAATTGGGGGCTGGAAATCGCAGTATATCATTTTCAGGACACCCTGGGGAGGTTCCCAGGGTGATTTTAAATATGTATGGGGTTTATAATTGTAGTGGGCAATGGTATAAGGTTATTTTTGGCCATTTTATATGAAAGTGTACTGTCTCTTTAAGAAATTTCACTTTTGAATTGGGGGCTGGAAATCGCAGTATAGCATTTTCAGGACACCCTAAGAAGGTTCCCAGGGTGATTTTAAATATGTATGGGGTTTATAATTGTAGTGGGCAATGGTATAAGGTTATTTTTGGCCATTTTATATCAAAGTGTACTGTCTCTTTAAGAACGTAACTTTTGAATTGGGGGCAGGAAATCGCAGTATAGCACTGTCAAGACACCTTGATATGGTTCCCAGGGTGATTTTAAATATGTATCGGGTTTATAATTGTAGTGGGCAATGGTATAAGGTTATTTTTGGCCATTTTATATGAAAGTGTACTGTCTCTTTAAGAAACTTAGCTTTTGAATTGGGGGCTGGAAATCGCAGTATAGCATTTTCAGGACACCCTAAGAAGGTTCCCAGGGTGATTTTAAATATGTAGGGGGTTTATAATTGTAGTGGGCAATGGTATAAGGTTATTTTTGGCCATTTTATATGAAAGTGTACTGTCTCTTTAAGAAATTGAACTTTTGAATTGGGGGCTGGAAAGCGCAGTATAGCATTTTCAGGACACCCTGGGGAGGTTCCCAGGGTGATTTTAAATATATATGGGGTTTATAATTGTAGTGGGCACTGGTATAAGGTTATTTTTGGCCATTTTATATGAAAGCGTACTGTCTCTTTAAGAAATTTAACTTTTGAATTGGGGGCTGGAAATCGCAGTATAGCACTGTCAAGAAACCCTAAGAAGGTTCCCAGGGTGATTTTAAATATGTATGGGGTTTATAATTGTAGTGGGCAATGGTATAAGGTTATTTTTGGCCATATTATATGAAAGTATACTGTCTCTTTAAGAAACTTAACTTTTGAATTGGGGGCTGGAAATCGCAGTATAGCATTTTCAGGACACCCTGTGGAGGTTCCCAGGGTGATTTTAAATATGTATGGGGTTTATAATTGTAGTGGGCAATGGTATAAGGTTATTTGTGGCCATTTTATATGAAAGTGTACTGTCTCTTTAAGAAATTAACTTTTGAATTGGGGGTTGGAAATCACAGTATAGCACTGTCAAGACACCCTAAGAAGGTTCCCAGGGTGATTTTAAATATGTATGGGGTTTATAATTGTAGTGGGCAATGGTATAAGGTTATTTTTGGCCATTTTATATGAAAGCGTACTGTCTCTTTAAGAAATTTAACTTTTGAATTGGGGGCTGGAAATCGCAGTATAGCACTGTCAAGAAACCCTAAGAAGGTTCCCAGGGTTATTTTAAATATGTATGGGGTTTATAATTGTAGTGGGCAATGGTATAAGGTTATTTTAGGCCATTTTATATGAAAGTGTACTGTCTCTTTAAGAAACTTAACTTTTGAATTGAGGGCTGGAAATCGCAGTATAGCATTTTCAGGACACCCTGGGGAGGTTCCCAGGGTGATTTTAAATATGTATGGGGTTTATAATTGTAGTGGGCAATGGTATAAGGTTATTTTTGGCCATTTTATATGAAAGTGTACTGTCTCTTTAAGAAATTTCACTTTTGAATTGTGGGCTGGAAATCGCAGTATAGCACTGTCAAGACACCCTAAGAAGTTTCCTAGGGTGATTTTAAATATGTATGGGGTTTATAATTGTAGTTGTCAATGGTATAAGGTTATTTTTGGCCATTTTATATGAAAGTGTACTGTCTCTTTAAGAAATTTCACTTTTGAATTGGGGGCTGGAAATCACAGTATAGCACTGTCAAGACACCCCTAAGAAGGTTCCCAGGGTGATTTTAAATATGTATGGGGTTTATAATTGTAGTGGGCAATGGTATAAGGTTATTTTTGGCCATTTTATATGAAAGTGTACTGTCTCTTTAAGAACTTAACTTTTGAATTGGGGGCTGGAAATCGCAGTATAGCACTGTCAAGACACAATGGGAAGGTTCCCAGGGTGATATTAAATATGTATGGGGTTTATAATTGTAGTAGGCAATGGTATAAGGTTATTTTTGGCCATTTTATATGAAAGTGTATTGTCTCTTTAAGAAACTTAACTTTTGAATTGGGGACTGGAAATCGCAGTATTGCACTGTCAAGAAACCCTAAGAAGGTTCCCAGGGTGATTTTAAATATGTATGGGGTTTATAATTGTAGTGGGCAATGGTATAAGGTTATTTTTGGCCATTTTATATGAAAGTGTACTGTCTCTTTAAGAACGTAACTTTTGAATTGTGGGCTGGATATCGCAGTATAGCACTGTCAAGACATCCTAAGAAGGTTCCCAGGGTGATTTTAAATATGTATGGGGTTTATAATTGTAGTGGGCAATGGTATAAGGTTATTTTTGGCCATTTTATATGAAAATGTACTGTCTCTTTAAGAAATTTAACTTTTGAATTGGGGGCTGGAAATCGCAGTATAGCACTGTCAAGACACCCTAAGAAGATTCCCAGGGTAATTTTAAATATATATGGGGTTTTTAATTGTAGTGGGCAATGGTATAAGGTTATTTTTGGCCATTTTATATGAAAGTGTACTGTCTCTTTAAGAAACTTAACTTTTGAATTGAGGGCTGGAAATCGCAGTATAGCATTTTCAGGACACCCTGGGGAGGTTCCCATGGTGATTTTAAATATGTATGGGGTTTATAATTGTAGTGGGCAATGGTATAAGGTTATTTTTGGCCATTTTATATGAAAGTGTACTGTCTCTTTAAGAAATTTCACTTTTGAATTGTGTGCTGGAAATCGCAGTATAGCACTGTCAAGACACCCTAAGAAGTTTCCTAGGGTGATTTTAAATATGTATGGGGTTTATAATTGTAGTTGTCAATGGTATAAGGTTATTTTTGGCCATTTTATATGAAAGTGTACTGTCTCTTTAAGAAATTTCACTTTTGAATTGGGGGCTGGAAATCACAGTATAGCACTGTCAAGACACCCCTAAGAAGGTTCCCATGGTGATTTTAAATATGTATGGGGTTTATAATTGTAGTGGGCAATGGTATAAGGTTATTTTTGGCCATTTTATATGAAAGTGTACTGTCTCTTTAAGAACTTAACTTTTGAATTGGGGGCTGGAAATCGCAGTATAGCACTGTCAAGACACCCTGGGAAGGTTCCCAGGGTGATATTAAATATGTATGGGGTTTATAATTGTAGTAGGCAATGGTATAAGGTTATTTTTGGCCATTTTATATGAAAGTGTATTGTCTCTTTAAGAAACTTAACTTTTGAATTGGGGACTGGAAATCGCAGTATTGCACTGTCAAGAAACCCTAAGAAGGTTCCCAGGGTGATTTTAAATATGTATGGGGTTTATAATTGTAGTGGGCAATGGTATAAGGTTATTTTTGGCCATTTTATATGAAAGTGTACTGTCTCTTTAAGAAATTTCACTTTTGAATTGGGGGCTGGAAATCGCAGTATAGCATTTTCAGGACACCCTGGGGAGGTTCCCAGGGTGATTTTAAATATGTATGGGGTTTATAATTGTTGTGGGCAATGGTATAAGGTTATTTTTGGCCATTTTATATGAAAATGTATTGTCTCTTTAAGAAACTTAACTTTTGAATTGGGGGCTGGAAATCGCAGTATAGCACTGTCAAGACACCCTAAGAAGGTTCCCAGGGTGATTTTAAATATGTATGGGGTTTATAATTGTAGTGGGCAATGGTATAAGGTTGTTTTTGGCCATTTTATATGAAAGTGTACTGTCTCTTTAAGAAATTTCACTTTTGAATTGTGGGCTGGAAATCGCAGTATAGCACTGTCAAGACACCCTAAGAAGGTTCCCAGGGTGATTTTAAATATGTATGGGGTTTATAATTGTAGTGGGCAATGGTATAAGGTTATTTTTGGCCATTTTATATGAAAGTGTACTGTCTCTTTAAGAAATTTCACTTTTGAATTGGGAGCTGGAAATCGCAGTATAGCACTGTCAAGACACCCTAAGAAGGTTCCCAGGGTGATTTTAAATATGTATGGGGTTTATAATTGTAGTGGTCAATGGTATAAGGTTATTTTTGGCCATTTTATATGAAAGTGTACTGTCTCTTTAAGAAACTTTACTTTTGAATTGGGGGCTGGAAATCGCAGTATAGCATTTTCAGGACACCCTGGGAAGGTTCCCAAGGTGAATTTAAATATGTATGGGGTTTATAATTGTAGTTGGCAATGGTATAAGGTTATTTTTGGCCATTTTATATGAAAGTGTACTGTCTCTTTAAGAAACTTAACTTTTGAATTGGGGGCTGGAAAACACAGTATAGCACTGTCAAGACACCCTAAGAAGGTTCCCAGGGTGATTTTAAATATGTATGGGGTTTATAATTGTAGTGGGCAATGGTATAAGGTTATTTTTGGCCATTTTATATGAAAGTGTCCTGTCTCTTTAAGAAACTTAACTTTTGAATTGGGGGCTGGAAATCGCAGTATAGCATTTTCAGGACACCCTGGGAAGGTTCCCAGGGTGATTTTAAATATGTATGGGGTTTATTATTGTAGTGGGCAATGGTATAAGGTTATTTTTGGCCATTTTATATGAAAGTGTACTGTCTCTTTAAGAAACTTTACTTTTGAATTGGGGGCAGGAAATCGCAGTATAGCACTGTCAAGACACCGTAAGAAGGTTCCCAGGGTGATTTTAAATATGTATGGGGTTTATAATTGTAGTGGGCAATGGTATAAGGTTATTTTTGGCCATTTTATATGAAAGTGTACTGTCTCTTTAAGAAATTAACTTTTGAATTGGGGGTTGGAAATCACAGTATAGCACTGTCAAGACACCCTAAGAAGGTTCCCAGGGTGATTTTAAATATGTATGGGGTTTATAATTGTAGTGGGCAATGGTATAAGGTTATTTTTGGCCATTTTATATGAAAGCGTACTGTCTCTTTAAGAAATTTAACTTTTGAATTGGGGGCTGGAAATCGCAGTATAGCACTGTCAAGAAACCCTAAGAAGGTTCCCAGGGTTATTTTAAATATGTATGGGGTTTATAATTGTAGTGGGCAATGGTATAAGGTTATTTTAGGCCATTTTATATGAAAGTGTACTGTCTCTTTAAGAAACTTAACTTTTGAATTGAGGGCTGGAAATCGCAGTATAGCATTTTCAGGACACCCTGGGGAGGTTCCCAGGGTGATTTTAAATATGTATGGGGTTTATAATTGTAGTGGGCAATGGTATAAGGTTATTTTTGGCCATTTTATATGAAAGTGTACTGTCTCTTTAAGAAATTTCACTTTTGAATTGTGGGCTGGAAATCGCAGTATAGCACTGTCAAGACACCCTAAGAAGTTTCCTAGGGTGATTTTAAATATGTATGGGGTTTATAATTGTAGTTGTCAATGGTATAAGGTTATTTTTGGCCATTTTATATGAAAGTGTACTGTCTCTTTAAGAAATTTCACTTTTGAATTGGGGGCTGGAAATCACAGTATAGCACTGTCAAGACACCCCTAAGAAGGTTCCCAGGGTGATTTTAAATATGTATGGGGTTTATAATTGTAGTGGGCAATGGTATAAGGTTATTTTTGGCCATTTTATATGAAAGTGTACTGTCTCTTTAAGAACTTAACTTTTGAATTGGGGGCTGGAAATCGCAGTATAGCACTGTCAAGACACAATGGGAAGGTTCCCAGGGTGATATTAAATATGTATGGGGTTTATAATTGTAGTAGGCAATGGTATAAGGTTATTTTTGGCCATTTTATATGAAAGTGTATTGTCTCTTTAAGAAACTTAACTTTTGAATTGGGGACTGGAAATCGCAGTATTGCACTGTCAAGAAACCCTAAGAAGGTTCCCAGGGTGATTTTAAATATGTATGGGGTTTATAATTGTAGTGGGCAATGGTATAAGGTTATTTTTGGCCATTTTATATGAAAGTGTACTGTCTCTTTAAGAACGTAACTTTTGAATTGTGGGCTGGATATCGCAGTATAGCACTGTCAAGACATCCTAAGAAGGTTCCCAGGGTGATTTTAAATATGTATGGGGTTTATAATTGTAGTGGGCAATGGTATAAGGTTATTTTTGGCCATTTTATATGAAAATGTACTGTCTCTTTAAGAAATTTAACTTTTGAATTGGGGGCTGGAAATCGCAGTATAGCACTGTCAAGACACCCTAAGAAGATTCCCAGGGTGATTTTAAATATGTATGGGGTTTATAATTGTAGTGGGCAATGGTATAAGGTTATTTTTGGCCATTTTATATGAAAGTGTACTGTCTCTTTAAGAAATTTCACTTTTGAATTGGGGGCTGGAAATCGCAGTATAGCATTTTCAGGACACCCTGGGGAGGTTCCCAGGGTAATTTTAAATATATATGGGGTTTTTAATTGTAGTGGGCAATGGTATAAGGTTATTTTTGGCCATTTTATATGAAAGTGTACTGTCTCTTTAAGAAACTTAACTTTTGAATTGAGGGCTGGAAATCGCAGTATAGCATTTTCAGGACACCCTGGGGAGGTTCCCATGGTGATTTTAAATATGTATGGGGTTTATAATTGTAGTGGGCAATGGTATAAGGTTATTTTTGGCCATTTTATATGAAAGTGTACTGTCTCTTTAAGAAATTTCACTTTTGAATTGTGTGCTGGAAATCGCAGTATAGCACTGTCAAGACACCCTAAGAAGTTTCCTAGGGTGATTTTAAATATGTATGGGGTTTATAATTGTAGTTGTCAATGGTATAAGGTTATTTTTGGCCATTTTATATGAAAGTGTACTGTCTCTTTAAGAAATTTCACTTTTGAATTGGGGGCTGGAAATCACAGTATAGCACTGTCAAGACACCCCTAAGAAGGTTCCCATGGTGATTTTAAATATGTATGGGGTTTATAATTGTAGTGGGCAATGGTATAAGGTTATTTTTGGCCATTTTATATGAAAGTGTACTGTCTCTTTAAGAACTTAACTTTTGAATTGGGGGCTGGAAATCGCAGTATAGCACTGTCAAGACACCCTGGGAAGGTTCCCAGGGTGATATTAAATATGTATGGGGTTTATAATTGTAGTAGGCAATGGTATAAGGTTATTTTTGGCCATTTTATATGAAAGTGTATTGTCTCTTTAAGAAACTTAACTTTTGAATTGGGGACTGGAAATCGCAGTATTGCACTGTCAAGAAACCCTAAGAAGGTTCCCAGGGTGATTTTAAATATGTATGGGGTTTATAATTGTAGTGGGCAATGGTATAAGGTTATTTTTGGCCATTTTATATGAAAGTGTACTGTCTCTTTAAGAAATTTCACTTTTGAATTGGGGGCTGGAAATCGCAGTATAGCATTTTCAGGACACCCTGGGGAGGTTCCCAGGGTGATTTTAAATATGTATGGGGTTTATAATTGTTGTGGGCAATGGTATAAGGTTATTTTTGGCCATTTTATATGAAAATGTATTGTCTCTTTAAGAAACTTAACTTTTGAATTGGGGGCTGGAAATCGCAGTATAGCACTGTCAAGACACCCTAAGAAGGTTCCCAGGGTGATTTTAAATATGTATGGGGTTTATAATTGTAGTGGGCAATGGTATAAGGTTGTTTTTGGCCATTTTATATGAAAGTGTACTGTCTCTTTAAGAAATTTCACTTTTGAATTGTGGGCTGGAAATCGCAGTATAGCACTGTCAAGACACCCTAAGAAGGTTCGCAGGGTGATTTTAAATATGTATGGGGTTTATAATTGTAGTGGGCAATGGTATAAGGTTATTTTTGGCCATTTCATATGAAAGTGTACTGTCTCTTTAAGAACGTAACTTTTGAATTGGGGGCTGGAAATCGCAGTATAGCACTGTCAAGACACCCTAAGAAGGTTCCCAGGGTGATTTTAAATATGTATGGGGTTTATAATTGTAGTGGGCAATGGTATAAGGTTATTTTTGGCCATTTTATATGAAAGTGTACTGTCTCTTTAAGAAATTTCACTTTTGAATTGGGAGCTGGAAATCGCAGTATAGCACTGTCAAGACACCCTAAGAAGGTTCCCAGGGTGATTTTAAATATGTATGGGGTTTATAATTGTAGTGGTCAATGGTATAAGGTTATTTTTGGCCATTTTATATGAAAGTGTACTGTCTCTTTAAGAAACTTTACTTTTGAATTGGGGGCTGGAAATCGCAGTATAGCATTTTCAGGACACCCTGGGAAGGTTCCCAAGGTGAATTTAAATATGTATGGGGTTTATAATTGTAGTTGGCAATGGTATAAGGTTATTTTTGGCCATTTTATATGAAAGTGTACTGTCTCTTTAAGAAACTTAACTTTTGAATTGGGGGCTGGAAATCACAGTATAGCACTGTCAAGACACCCTAAGAAGGTTCCCAGGGTGATTTTAAATATGTATGGGGTTTATAATTGTAGTGGGCAATGGTATAAGGTTATTTTTGGCCATTTTATATGAAAGTGTCCTGTCTCTTTAAGAAACTTAACTTTTGAATTGGGGGCTGGAAATCGCAGTATAGCATTTTCAGGACACCCTGGGAAGGTTCCCAGGGTGATTTTAAATATGTATGGGGTTTATTATTGTAGTGGGCAATGGTATAAGGTTATTTTTGGCCATTTTATATGAAAGTGTACTGTCTCTTTAAGAAACTTTACTTTTGAATTGGGGGCAGGAAATCGCAGTATAGCACTGTCAAGACACCGTAAGAAGGTTCCCAGGGTGATTTTAAATATGTATGGGGTTTATAATTGTAGTGGGCAATGGTATAAGGTTATTTTTGGCCATTTTATATGAAAGTGTACTGTCTCTTTAAGAAATTAAACTTTTGAATTGGGGGCTGGAAATCGCATTATAGCACTGTCAAGAAACCCTAAGAAGGTTCCCAGGGTGATTTTAAATAGGTATGGGGTTTATAATTGTAGTGGGCAATGGTATAAGGTTAGTTTTGGCCATTTTATATGAAAGTGTACTGTCTCTTTAAGAAACTTAACTTTTGAATTGGGGGCTGGAAATCGCAGTATAGCATTTTCAGGACACCCTGGGAAGGTTCCCAGGGTGATTTTAAATATGTATGGGGTTTATAATTGTAGTGGGCAATGGTATAAGGTTTTTTTTGGCCATTTTATATGAAAGTGTACTGTCTCTTTAAGAAACGTCACTTTTGAATTGGGGGCTGAAAATCGCAGTATAGCACTGTCAATACACCCTAAGAAGGTTCCCAGGGTGATTTTAAATATGTATGGGGTTAATAATTGTAGTGGGCAATGGTATAAGGTTATTTTTGGCCATTTTATATGAAAGTGTACTGTCTCTTTAAGAAACTTAACTTTTGAATTGGGGGCTGGAAATCGCAGTATAGCACTGTCAAGACACCCTAAGAAGGTTCCCAGGGTGATTTTAAATACGTATGGGGTTAATAATTGTGGTGGGCAATGGAATAAGGTTATTTTTGGCCATTTTATATGAAAGTGTACTGTCTCTTTAAGAAATTTCACTTTTGAATTGTGGGCTGGAAATCGCAGTATAGCACTGTCAAGACACCCTAAGAAGGTTCCCAGGGTGATTTTAAATATGTATGGTGTTTATAATTGTAGTGGGCAATGGTATAAGGTTATTTTTGGCCATTTTATATGACAGTGTACTGTCTCTTTAAGAAATTTCACTTTTGAAATGGGGGCTGGAAATCGCAGTATAGCATTTTCAGGACACCCTGGGGAGGTTCCCAGGGTGATTTTAATTATGTATGGGGTTTATAATTGTAGTGGGCAATGGTATAAGGTTATTTTTGGCCATTTTATATGAAAGTGTACTGTCTCTTTAAGAAACTTAACTTTTGAATTGGGGGCTGGAAATCGCAGTATAGCACTGTCAAGACATCCTAAGAAGGTTCCCAGGGTGATTTTAAATATGTATGGGGTTTATAATTGTAGCGGGCAATGGTATAAGGTTATTTTTGGCCATTTTATATGAAAGTGTACTGTCTCTTTAAGAAACTTAACTTTTGAATTGGGGGCTGGAAATCGCAGTATAGCATTTTCAGGACACCCTGGGGAGGTTCACAGGGTGATTTTAAATATGTATGGGGTTTATAATTGTAGTGGGCAATGGTATAAGGTTATTTTTGGCCATTTTATATGAAAGTGTACTGTTTCTTTAAGAAATTTCACTTTTGAATTGTGGGCTGGAAATCGCAGTATAGCACTGTCAAGACACCCTAAGAAGGTTCCCAGGGTGATTTTAAATATGTATGGGGTTTATAATTGTAGTGGGCAATGGTATAAGGTTATTTTTGGCCATTTTATATGAAAGTGTACTGTCTCTTTAAGAAATTTCTCTTTTGAATTGGGGGCTGGAAATCGCAGTATAGCATTTTCAGGACACCCGGGGAAGGTTCCCAGGGTAATTTTAAATATGTATGGGGTTTATAATTGTAGTGGGCAATGGTATAAGGTTATTTTTGGCCATTTTATATGAAAGTGTACTGTCTCTTTAAGAAACTTAACTTTTGAATTGGGGTCTGGAAATCGCAGTATAGCATTTTCAGGACACCCTGGGAAGGTTCCCAGGGTGATTTTAAATATGTATGGGGTTTATAATTGTAGTGGGCAATGGTATAAGTTTATTTCTGGCCATTTTATATGAAATTGTACTGTCTCTTTAAGAAATGTAACTTTTGAATTGGGGGCTGGAAATCGCAGTATAGCATTTTCAGGACACCCTGGGAAGGTTCCCAAGGTGAATTTAAATATGTATGGGGTTTATAATTGTAGTGGGCAATGGTATAAGGTTATTTTTGGCCATTTTATATGAAAGTGTACTGTCTCTTTAAGAAACTTTACTTTTGAATTGGGGGCTGGAAATCGCAGTATAGCATTTTCAGGACACCCTAAGAAGGTTCCCAGGGTGATTTTAAATATGTATGGGGTTTATAATTGTAGTGGGCAATGGTATAAGGTTATTTTTGGCCATTTTATATGAAAGTGTACTGTCTCTTTAAGAAATTAAACTTTTGAATTGGGGGCTGGAAATCGCAGTATAGCACTGTCAAGAAACCCTAAGAAGATTCCCAGGGTGATTTTAAATATGTATGGGGTTTATAATTGTAGTGGGCAATGGTATAAGGTTTTTTTTGGCCATTTTATATGAAAGTGTACTGTCTCTTTAAGAAACTTCACTTTTGAATCAGGGGCTGGAAATCGCAGTATAGCACTGTCAAGAAATCCTAAGAAGATTCCCAGGGTGATTTTAAATATGTATGGGGTTTATAATTATAGTGGGCAATGGTATAAGGTTATTTTTGGCCCTTTTATATGAAAGTGTACTGTCTCTTTAAGAAACTTTACTTTTGAATTGTGGTCTGGAAATCGCAGTATAGCATTTTCAGGACACCCTGGGAAGGTTCCCAGGGTGATTTTAAATATGTATGGGGTTTATAATTGTAGTGGGCAATGGTATAAGGTTATTTTTGGCCATTTTATATGAAAGTGTACTGTCTCTTTAAGAAACTTATCTTTTGAATTGGGGGCTGGAAATCGCAGTATAGCACTGTCAAGACATCCTAAGAAGGTTCCCAGGGTGATTTTAAATATGTATGGGGTTTATAATTGTAGTGGTCAATGGTATAAGGTTATTTTTTGCCATTTTATATGAAAGTGTACTGTCTCTTTAAGAAACTTACCTTTTGAATTGGGGGCTGGAAATCGCAGTACAGCACTGTCAAGACATCCTAAGAAGATTCCCAGGGTGATTTTAAATATGTATGGGGTTTATAATCTTAGTATGCAATGGTATAAGGTTATTTTTGGCCATTTTATATGAAAGTGTACTGTCTCTTTAAGAATCTTAACTTTTGAATTGGGGGCTGGAAATCGCAGTATATCATTTTCAGGACACCCTGGGGAGGTTCCCAGGGTGATTTTAAATATGTATGGGGTTTATAATTGTAGTGGGCAATGGTATAAGGTTATTTTTGGCCATTTTATATGAAAGTGTACTGTCTCTTTAAGAAACTTAACTTTTGAATTGGGGGCTGGAAATCGCAGTATAGCACTGTCAAGACACCCTAAGAAGGTTCCCAGGGTGATTTTAAATATGTATGGGGTTTATAATTGTAGTGGGCAATGGTATAAGGTTATTTTTGGCCATTTTATATGAAAGTGTACTGTCTCTTTTAAGAAACTTAACTTTTGAATTGGGGGCTGGAAATCGCAGTATAGCACTGTCAAGACACCCTAAGAAGGTTCCCAGGGTGATTTTAAATATGTATGGGGTTTATAATTGTAGTTGTCAATGGTATAAGGTTATTTTTGGCCATTTTATATGAAAGTGTACTGTCTCTTTAAGAAATTTCACTTTTGAATTGTGGGCTGGAAATCGCAGTATAGCACTGTCAAGACACCCTATGAAGGTTCCCAGGGTGATTTTAAATATGTATGGGGTTTATAATTTTAGTTGTCAATGGTATAAGGTTATTTTTGGCCATTTCATTTGAAAGGGTGCTGTCTCTTTAAGAAACTTTACTTTTGAATTGGGGGCTGGAAATCGCAGTATAGCACTGTCAAGACATCCTAAGAAGGTTCCCAGGGTGATTTTAAATATGTATGGGGTTTATAATTGTAGATGTCAATGGTATAAGGTTATTTTTGGGCATTTTATATGAAAGTGTACTGTCTCTTTAAGAAACTTAACTTTTGAATTGGGGCTGGAAATTGCAGTATAGCATTTTCAGGACTCCCTGGGAAGTTTCCCATGGTGATTTTAAATATGTATGGGGTTTATAATTGTAGTGGGCAATGGTATAAGGTCATTTTTGGCCATTTTATATGAAAGTGTACTGTCTCTTTAAGAAACTTAACTTTTGAATTGGGGGCTGAAAATCGCAGTATAGCATTTTCAGGACACCATGGGGAGGTTCCCAGGGTGATTTTAAATATGTATGGGGTTTATAATTGTAGTGGGCAATGGTATAAGGTTATTTTTGGCCATTTTATTTGAAAGGGTGCTGTCTCTTTAAGAAACTTTACTTTTGAATTGGGGGCTGGAAATCTAAGTATAGCACTGTCAAGAAACCCTAAGAAGGTTCCCAGGGTGATTTTAAATATGTATGGGGTTTATAATTGTAGTGGGCAATGGTATAAGGTTATTTTTAGCCATTTTATATGAAAGTGTACTGCCTCTTTAAGAACGTAACTTTTGAATTGGGGGCAGGAAATCGCAGTATAGCACTGTCAAGACACCCTAAGAAGGTTCCCAGGGTGATTTTAAATATGTATGGGGTTTATAATTGTAGTTGTCAATGGTATAAGGTTATTTTTGGGCATTTTATATGAAAGTGTACTGTCTCTTTAAGAAACTTAACTTTTGAATTGGGGCTGGAAATTGCAGTATAGCATTTTCAGGACTCCCTGGGAAGTTTCCCATGGTGATTTTAAATATGTATGGGGTTTATAATTGTAGTGGGCAATGGTATAAGGTCATTTTTGGCCATTTTATATGACAGTGTACTGTCTCTTTAAGAAATTTCACTTTTGAATTGTGGGCTGGAAATCGCAGCATAGCATTTTCAGGACACCCTGGGGAGGTTCCCAGGGTGATTTTAAATATGTATGGGGTTTATAATTGTAGCGGGCAATGGTATAAGTTTATTTTTGGCCATTTTATATGAAAGTGTACTGTCTCTTTAAGAAATTTCACTTTTGAATTGTGGGCTGGAAATCGCAGTATAGCACTGTCAAGACACCCTAAGAAGGTTCCCAGGGTGATTTTAAATATGTATGGGGTTTATAATTGTAGTGGGCAATGGTATAAGGTTATTTTTGGCCATTTTATATGAAAGTGTACTGTCTCTTTAAGAAATTTCACTTTTGAATTGGGGGCTGGAAATCGCAGTATAGCACTGTCAAGAAACCCTAAGAAGGTTCCCAGGGTGATTTTAAATATGTATGGGGTTTATAATTGTAGTGGGCAATGGTATAAAGGTTATTTTTGGTCATTTTATATGAAAGTGTACTGTCTCTTTAAGAACGTAACTTTTGAATTGGAGGGCTGGAAATCGCAGTATAGCATTTTCAGGACACCCTGGGGAGGTTCACAGGGTGATTTTAAATATGTATGGGGTTTATAATTGTAGTGGGCAATAATATAAGGTTATTTTTGGCCATTTTATATGAAAGTGTACTGTCTCTTTAAGAAATTTCACTTTTGAATTGGGGGCTGGAAATCGCAGTATAGCACTGTCAAGACACCATAAGAAGGTTCCCAGGGTGATTTTTAATATGTATGGGGTTTATTATTTTAGTTGTCAATGGTATAAGGTTATTTTTGGCCATTTTATATGAAAGTGTACTGTCTCTTTAAGAAATTAAACTTTTGAATTGGGGGCTGGAAATTGCAGTATAGCATTTTCAGGACACCCTGGGAAGGTTCCCATGGTGATTTTAAATATGTATGGGGTTTATAATTGTAGTGGGCAATGGTATAAGGTTATTTTTGGCCATTTTATATGAAAGTGTACTGTCTCTTTAAGAAATTTCACTTTTGAATTGTGGGCTGGAAATCGCAGTATAGCATTTTCAGGACACCCTGGGGAGGTTCCCAGGGTGATTTTAAATATGTATGGGGTTTATAATTGTAGTGGGCAATGGTATAAGGTTATTTTTGGCCATTTTATATGAAAGTGTACTGTCTCTTTAAGAAATTTCACTTTTGAATTGTGGGCTGGAAATCGCAGTATAGCACTGTCAAGACACCCTAAGAAGGTTCCCAGGGTGATTTTAAATATGTATGGGGTTTATAATTGTAGTGGGCAATGGTATAAGGTTATTTTTGGCCATTTTATATGAAAGTGTACTGTCTCTTTAAGAAACTTTACTTTTGAATTGGGGGCTGGAAATCGCAGTATAGCACTGTCAAGACATCCTAAGAAGGTTCCCAGGGTGATTTTAAATATGTATGGGGTTTATAATTGTAGTGAGCAATAATATAAGGTTATTTTTGGCTTTTTATATGAAAGTGTACTGTCTCTTTAAGAAATTAAACTTTTGAATTGGGTGCTGGAAATCGCAGTATAGCACTGTCAAGACACCCTAAGAAGGTTCCCAGGGTGATTTTAAATATGTATGGGGTTTATAATTGTAGTGGGCAATGGTATAAGGTTATTTTTGGCCATTTTATATGTTAGTGTACTGTCTCTTTAAGAAACTTAACTTTTGAATTGGGGGCTGGAAATCGCAGCACAGCATTTTCAGGACACCGTAAGAAGGTTCCCAGGGTGATTTTAAATATGTATGGGGTTTATAATTGTAGTGGGCAATGGTATAAGGTTATTTTTGGCCATTTTATATGAAAGTGTACTGTCTCTTTAAGAAACTGAACTTTTGAATTGGGTGCTGGAAATTGCAGTATAGCATTTTCAGGACTCCCTGGGAAGGTTCCCATGGTGATTTTAAATATGTATGGGGTTTATAATTGTAGTGGGCAATGGTATAAGGTCATTTTTGGCCATTTTATATGAAAGTGTACTGTCTCTTTAAGAACGTAACTTTTTAATTGGGGGCTGGAAATCGCAGTATAGCACTGTCAAGACACCCTAAGAAGGTTCCCAGGGTGATTTTAAATATGTATGGGGTTTATAATTGTAGTGGGCAATGGTATAAGGTTATTTTTGGCCATTTTATATGAAAGTATACTGTCTCTTTAAGAAATTTCACTTTTGAATTGTGGTCTGGAAATCGCAGTATAGCACTGTCAAGACACCCTAAGAAGGTTCCCAGGGTGATTTTAAATATGTATGGGGTTTATAACTGTAGTGGGCAATGGTATAAGGTTATTTTTGGCCATTTTATATGAAAGTGTACTGTCTCTTTAAGAACTTAACTTTTGAATTGGGGGCTGGAAATCACAGTATAGCACTGTCAAGACACCCTAAGAAGGTTCCCAGGGTGATTTTAAATATGTATGGGGTATATAATTGTAGTGGGCAATGGTATAAGTTTATTTTTGGCCATTTTATATGAAAGTGTACTGTCTCTTTAAGAACGTAACTTTTGAATTGGAGGGCTGGAAATCGCAGTATAGCATTTTCAGGACACCCTGGGGAGATTCCCAGGGTGATTTTAAATATGTATGGGGTTTATAATTGTAGTGGGCAATGGTATAAGGCTATTTTTGGCCATTTTATATGAAAGTGTACTGTCTCTTTAAGAAATTTCACTTTTGAATTGTGGGCTGGAAATTGCAGTATAGCACTGTCAAGACACCCTAAGAAGGTTCCCAGGTTGATTTTAAATATGTATGGGGTTTATAATTGCAGTTGTCAATGTTATAAGGTTATTTTTGGCCATTTTATATGAAAGTGTACTGTCTCTTTAAGAAATTTAACTTTTTGAATTGGGGGCTGGAAATCGCAGTATAGCACTGTCAAGAAACCCTAAGAAGGTACCCAGGGTGATTTTAAATATGTATGGGGTTTATAATTGTAGTGGGCAAAGGTATAAGGTTATTTTTGGCCATTTTATTTGAAAGGGTACTGTCTCTTTAGGAAACTTTACTTTTAAATTGGGGGCTGGAAATCGCAGTATAGCACTGTCAAGACACCCTAAGAAGGTTCCCAGGGTGATTTTAAATATGTATGGGGTTTATAATTGTAGTGGGCAATGGTATAAGGTTATTTTTGGCCATTTTATATGAAAGTGTACTGTCTCTTTAAGAAATTTCACTTTTGAATTGTGGGCTGGAAATCGCAGTATAGCACTGTCAAGACACCCTAAGAAGGTTCCCAGGGTGATTTTAAATATGTATGGGGTTTATAATTGTAGTTGTCAATGGTATAAGGTTATTTTTGGCCATTTTATATGAAAGTGTACTGTCTCTTTAAGAAATTTAACTTTTGAATTGGGGGCTGGAAATCGCAGTATAGCACTGTCAAGACATCCTAAGAAGGATCACAGGGTGATTTTAAATATGTATTGGGTTTATAATTGTAGTGGGCAATGGTATAAGGTTATTTTTGGCCATTTTATATGAAAGTGTACTGTCTCTTTAAGAAATTTCACTTTTGAATTGGGGGCTGGAAATCGCAGTATAGCATTTTCAGGACACCCTGGGGAGGTTCCCAGGGTGATTTTAAATATGTATGGGGTTTATAATTGTAGTGGGCAATGGTATAAGGTTATTTTTGGCCATTTTATATGAAAGTGTACTGTCTCTTTAAGAAATTTAACTTTTGAATTGGGGGCTGGAAATCGCAGTATAGCACTGTCAAGAAACCCTAAGAAGGTTCCCAGGGTGATTTTAAATATGTATGGGGTTTATAATTGTAGTGGGCAATGGTATAAGGTTATTTTTGGCCATTTTATATGAAAGGGTACTGTCTCTTTAAGAAACTTTACTTTTGAATTGGGGGCTGGAAATCGCAGTACAGCACTGTCAAGACATCCTAAGAAGGTTCCCAGGGTGATTTTAAATATGTATGGGGTTTATAATTGTAGTGGGCAATAATATAAGGTTATTTTTGGCCATTTTATATGAAAGTGTACTGTCTCTTTAAGAAATTTCACTTTTGAATTGTGGGCTGGAAATCGCAGTATAGCACTGTCAAGACACCCTAAGAAGGTTCCCAGGGTGATTTTAAATATGTATGGGGTTTATAATTGTAGTTGTCAATAGTATAAGGTTATTTTTGGCCATTTTATATGAAAGTGTTCTGTCTCTTTAAGTACGTAACTTTTGAATTGGGGGCTGGAAATTGCAGTATAGCACTGTCAAGACACCCTAAGAAGGTTCCCAGGGTGATTTTAAATATGTATGGGGTTTATAATTGTAGTGGGCAATGGTATAAGGTTATTTTTGGCCATTTTATATGAAAGTGTACTGTCTCTTTAAGAAATTTCACTTTTGAATTGTGGGCTGGAAATCGCAGTATAGCACTGTCAAGACACCCTAAGAAGGTTCCCAGGGTGATTTTAAATATGTATGGGGTATATAATTGTAGTGGGCAATGGTATAAGGTTATTTTTAGCCATTTTATATGAAAGTGTACTGTCTCTTTAAGAAATTTCACTTTTGAATTGGGGGCTGGAAATCGCAGTATAGCACTGTCAAGACACCCTAAGAAGGTTCCCAGGGTGATTTTAAATATTTATGGGGTTTATAATTTTAGTGGGCAATGGTATAAGGTTATTTTTGGCCATTTTATATGAAAGTGTACTGTCTATTTAAGAAATTTCACTTTTGAATTGGGGGCTGGAAATCGCAGTATAGCACTGTCAAGACACCCTAAGAAGGTTCCCAGCTTGATTTTAAACATGTATGGGGTTTATAATTGTAGTTGTCAATGGTATAAGGTTATTTTTGGCCATTTTATATGAAAGTGTACTGTCTCTTTAAGAATCTTAACTTTTGAATTGGGGGCTGGAAATCGCAGTATAGCACTGTCAAGACATCCTAAGAAGGTTCCCAGGGTGATTTTAAATATGTATGGGGTTTATAATTGTAGTGGGCAAAGGTATAAGGTTATTTTTGGCCATTTTATTTGAAAGGGTACTGTCTCTTTAGGAAACTTTACTTTTGAATTGGGGGCTGGAAATCGCAGTATAGCATTTTCAGGACAACCTGGGAAGGTTCCCAGGGTGATTTTAAATATGTATGGGGTTTATAATTGTATTGGGCAATGGTATAAGGGTATTTTTGGCCATTTTATATGAAAGTGTACTGTCTCTTTAAGAAACTTAACTTTTGAATTGGGGGCTGGAAATCGCAGTATAGCACTGTCAAAACACCCTGATATGGTTCCCAGGGTGATTTTAAATATGTATGGGGTTTATAATTGTAGTTGTCAATGGTATAAGGTTATTTTTGGCCATTTTATATGAAAGTGTACTGTCTCTTTAAGAAATTTCACTTTTGAATTGGGGGCTGGAAATCGCAGTATAGCACTGTCAAGACACCCTAAGAAGGTTCCCAGGTTGATTTTAAATATGTATGGGGTTCATAATCGCAGTGGGCAATGGTATAAGGTTATTTTTGGCCATTTTATATGAAAGTGTACTGTCTCTTTAAGAAATTTCACTTTAGAATTGGGGGCGCACTGTCAAGACATCCTAAGATGGTTCCCAGGGTGATTTTAAATATGTATGGTGTTTATAATTGTAGTTGTCAATGGTATAAGGTTATTTTTGGCCATTTTATATGAAAGTGTACTGTCTCTTTAAGAAATTTCACTTTTGAATTGGGGGCTGGAAATCGCAGTACAGCATTTTCAGGACACCCTGGGGAGGTTCCCAGGGTGATTTTAAATATGTATGGGGTTTATAATTGTAGTGGGCAATGGTATAAGGTTATTTTTGGCCATTTTATATGAAAGTGTACTGTCTCTTTAAGAAATTTCACTTTTGAATTGTGGGCTGGAAATCGCAGTATAGCACTGTCAAGACACCCTAAGAAGGTTCCCAGGGTGATTTTAAATATGTATGGGGTTTGTAATTGTAGTTGTCAATGGTATAAGGTTATTTTTGGCCATTTTATATGAAAGTGTACTGTCTCTTTAAGAAATTTAACTTTTGAATTGGGGGCTGGAAATCGCAGTATAGCACTGTCAAGACATCCTAAGAAGGATCTCAGGGTGATTTTAAATATGTATTGGGTTTATAATTGTAGTGGGCAATGGTATAAGGTTATTTTTGGCCATTTTATATGAAAGTGTACTGTCTCTTTAAGAAATTTCACTTTTGAATTGGGGGCTGGAAATCGCAGTATAGCATTTTCAGGACACCCTGGGGAGGTTCCCAGGGTGATTTTAAATATGTATGGGGTTTATAATTGTAGTTGTCAATGGTATAAGGTTATTTTGGCCATTTTATATGAAAGTGTACTGTCTCTTTAAGAAATTTCACTTTTGAATTGTGGGCTGGAAATCACAGTATAGCACTGTCAAGACACCATAAGAAGGTTCCCAGGGTGATTTTAAATATGTATGGGGTTTATAATTGTAGTGGGCAATGGTATAAGGTTATTTTTGGCCATTTTATATGAAAGTGTACTGTCTCTTTAAGAAATTTCACTTTTGAATTGGGGGCTGGAAATCGCAGTATAGCATTTTCAGGACACCCTGGGGAGGTTCCCAGGGTGATTTTAAATATGTATGGGGTTTATAATTGTAGTGGGCAATGGTATAAGGTTATTTTTGGCCATTTTATATGAAAGGGTACTGTCTCTTTAAGAAACTTTACTTTTGAATTGGGGGCTGGAAATCGCAGTATAGCACTGTCAAGACATCCTAAGAAGGTTCCCAGGGTGATTTTAAATATGTATGGGGTTTATAATTGTAGTGGGCAATAATATAAGGTTATTTTTGGCCATTTTATATGAAAGTGTACTGTCTCTTTAAGAAATTTCACTTTTGAATTGTGGGCTGGAAATCGCAGTATAGCACTGTCAAGACACCCTAAGAAGGTTCCCAGGGTGATTTTAAATATGTATGGGGTTTATAATTGTAGTTGTCAATAGTATACGTTTATTTTTGGCCATTTTATATGAAAGTGTACTGTCTCTTTAAGAACGTAACTTTTGAATTGGGGGCTGGAAATCGCAGTATAGCACTGTCAAGACACCCTAAGAAGGTTCCCAGGGTGATTTTAAATATGTATGGGGTTTATAATTGTAGTGGGCAATGGTATAAGGTTATTTTTGGCCATTTTATATGAAAGTGTACTGTCTCTTTAAGAAATTTCACTTTTGAATTGTGGGCTGGAAATTGCAGTATAGCACTGTCAAGACACCCTAAGAAGGTTCCCAGGTTGATTTTAAATATGTATGGGGTTTATAATTGCAGTTGTCAATGTTATAAGGTTATTTTTGGCCATTTTATATGAAAGTGTACTGTCTCTTTAAGAAATTTAACTTTTTGAATTGGGGGCTGGAAATCGCAGTATAGCACTGTCAAGAAACCCTAAGAAGGTACCCAGGGTGATTTTAAATATGTATGGGGTTTATAATTGTAGTGGGCAAAGGTATAAGGTTATTTTTGGCCATTTTATTTGAAAGGGTACTGTCTCTTTAGGAAACTTTACTTTTAAATTGGGGGCTGGAAATCGCAGTATAGCACTGTCAAGACACCCTAAGAAGGTTCCCAGGGTGATTTTAAATATGTATGGGGTTTATAATTGTAGTGGGCAATGGTATAAGGTTATTTTTGGCCATTTTATATGAAAGTGTACTGTCTCTTTAAGAAATTTCACTTTTGAATTGTGGGCTGGAAATCGCAGTATAGCACTGTCAAGACACCCTAAGAAGGTTCCCAGGGTGATTTTAAATATGTATGGGGTTTATAATTGTAGTTGTCAATGGTATAAGGTTATTTTTGGCCATTTTATATGAAAGTGTACTGTCTCTTTAAGAAATTTAACTTTTGAATTGGGGGCTGGAAATCGCAGTATAGCACTGTCAAGACATCCTAAGAAGGATCACAGGGTGATTTTAAATATGTATTGGGTTTATAATTGTAGTGGGCAATGGTATAAGGTTATTTTTGGCCATTTTATATGAAAGTGTACTGTCTCTTTAAGAAATTTCACTTTTGAATTGGGGGCTGGAAATCGCAGTATAGCATTTTCAGGACACCCTGGGGAGGTTCCCAGGGTGATTTTAAATATGTATGGGGTTTATAATTGTAGTGGGCAATGGTATAAGGTTATTTTTGGCCATTTTATATGAAAGTGTACTGTCTCTTTAAGAAATTTAACTTTTGAATTGGGGGCTGGAAATCGCAGTATAGCACTGTCAAGAAACCCTAAGAAGGTTCCCAGGGTGATTTTAAATATGTATGGGGTTTATAATTGTAGTGGGCAATGGTATAAGGTTATTTTTGGCCATTTTATATGAAAGGGTACTGTCTCTTTAAGAAACTTTACTTTTGAATTGGGGGCTGGAAATCGCAGTACAGCACTGTCAAGACATCCTAAGAAGGTTCCCAGGGTGATTTTAAATATGTATGGGGTTTATAATTGTAGTGGGCAATAATATAAGGTTATTTTTGGCCATTTTATATGAAAGTGTACTGTCTCTTTAAGAAATTTCACTTTTGAATTGTGGGCTGGAAATCGCAGTATAGCACTGTCAAGACACCCTAAGAAGGTTCCCAGGGTGATTTTAAATATGTATGGGGTTTATAATTGTAGTTGTCAATAGTATAAGGTTATTTTTGGCCATTTTATATGAAAGTGTTCTGTCTCTTTAAGTACGTAACTTTTGAATTGGGGGCTGGAAATTGCAGTATAGCACTGTCAAGACACCCTAAGAAGGTTCCCAGGGTGATTTTAAATATGTATGGGGTTTATAATTGTAGTGGGCAATGGTATAAGGTTATTTTTGGCCATTTTATATGAAAGTGTACTGTCTCTTTAAGAAATTTCACTTTTGAATTGTGGGCTGGAAATCGCAGTATAGCACTGTCAAGACACCCTAAGAAGGTTCCCAGGGTGATTTTAAATATGTATGGGGTATATAATTGTAGTGGGCAATGGTATAAGGTTATTTTTAGCCATTTTATATGAAAGTGTACTGTCTCTTTAAGAAATTTCACTTTTGAATTGGGGGCTGGAAATCGCAGTATAGCACTGTCAAGACACCCTAAGAAGGTTCCCAGGGTGATTTTAAATATTTATGGGGTTTATAATTTTAGTGGGCAATGGTATAAGGTTATTTTTGGCCATTTTATATGAAAGTGTACTGTCTATTTAAGAAATTTCACTTTTGAATTGGGGGCTGGAAATCGCAGTATAGCACTGTCAAGACACCCTAAGAAGGTTCCCAGCTTGATTTTAAACATGTATGGGGTTTATAATTGTAGTTGTCAATGGTATAAGGTTATTTTTGGCCATTTTATATGAAAGTGTACTGTCTCTTTAAGAATCTTAACTTTTGAATTGGGGGCTGGAAATCGCAGTATAGCACTGTCAAGACATCCTAAGAAGGTTCCCAGGGTGATTTTAAATATGTATGGGGTTTATAATTGTAGTGGGCAAAGGTATAAGGTTATTTTTGGCCATTTTATTTGAAAGGGTACTGTCTCTTTAGGAAACTTTACTTTTGAATTGGGGGCTGGAAATCGCAGTATAGCATTTTCAGGACAACCTGGGAAGGTTCCCAGGGTGATTTTAAATATGTATGGGGTTTATAATTGTATTGGGCAATGGTATAAGGGTATTTTTGGCCATTTTATATGAAAGTGTACTGTCTCTTTAAGAAACTTAACTTTTGAATTGGGGGCTGGAAATCGCAGTATAGCACTGTCAAAACACCCTGATATGGTTCCCAGGGTGATTTTAAATATGTATGGGGTTTATAATTGTAGTTGTCAATGGTATAAGGTTATTTTTGGCCATTTTATATGAAAGTGTACTGTCTCTTTAAGAAATTTCACTTTTGAATTGGGGGCTGGAAATCGCAGTATAGCACTGTCAAGACACCCTAAGAAGGTTCCCAGGTTGATTTTAAATATGTATGGGGTTCATAATCGCAGTGGGCAATGGTATAAGGTTATTTTTGGCCATTTTATATGAAAGTGTACTGTCTCTTTAAGAAATTTCACTTTAGAATTGGGGGCGCACTGTCAAGACATCCTAAGATGGTTCCCAGGGTGATTTTAAATATGTATGGTGTTTATAATTGTAGTTGTCAATGGTATAAGGTTATTTTTGGCCATTTTATATGAAAGTGTACTGTCTCTTTAAGAAATTTCACTTTTGAATTGGGGGCTGGAAATCGCAGTACAGCATTTTCAGGACACCCTGGGGAGGTTCCCAGGGTGATTTTAAATATGTATGGGGTTTATAATTGTAGTGGGCAATGGTATAAGGTTATTTTTGGCCATTTTATATGAAAGTGTACTGTCTCTTTAAGAAATTTCACTTTTGAATTGTGGGCTGGAAATCGCAGTATAGCACTGTCAAGACACCCTAAGAAGGTTCCCAGGGTGATTTTAAATATGTATGGGGTTTGTAATTGTAGTTGTCAATGGTATAAGGTTATTTTTGGCCATTTTATATGAAAGTGTACTGTCTCTTTAAGAAATTTAACTTTTGAATTGGGGGCTGGAAATCGCAGTATAGCACTGTCAAGACATCCTAAGAAGGATCTCAGGGTGATTTTAAATATGTATTGGGTTTATAATTGTAGTGGGCAATGGTATAAGGTTATTTTTGGCCATTTTATATGAAAGTGTACTGTCTCTTTAAGAAATTTCACTTTTGAATTGGGGGCTGGAAATCGCAGTATAGCATTTTCAGGACACCCTGGGGAGGTTCCCAGGGTGATTTTAAATATGTATGGGGTTTATAATTGTAGTTGTCAATGGTATAAGGTTATTTTGGCCATTTTATATGAAAGTGTACTGTCTCTTTAAGAAATTTCACTTTTGAATTGTGGGCTGGAAATCACAGTATAGCACTGTCAAGACACCATAAGAAGGTTCCCAGGGTGATTTTAAATATGTATGGGGTTTATAATTGTAGTGGGCAATGGTATAAGGTTATTTTTGGCCATTTTATATGAAAGTGTACTGTCTCTTTAAGAAATTTCACTTTTGAATTGGGGGCTGGAAATCGCAGTATAGCATTTTCAGGACACCCTGGGGAGGTTCCCAGGGTGATTTTAAATATGTATGGGGTTTATAATTGTAGTGGGCAATGGTATAAGGTTATTTTTGGCCATTTTATATGAAAGGGTACTGTCTCTTTAAGAAACTTTACTTTTGAATTGGGGGCTGGAAATCGCAGTATAGCACTGTCAAGACATCCTAAGAAGGTTCCCAGGGTGATTTTAAATATGTATGGGGTTTATAATTGTAGTGGGCAATAATATAAGGTTATTTTTGGCCATTTTATATGAAAGTGTACTGTCTCTTTAAGAAATTTCACTTTTGAATTGTGGGCTGGAAATCGCAGTATAGCACTGTCAAGACACCCTAAGAAGGTTCCCAGGGTGATTTTAAATATGTATGGGGTTTATAATTGTAGTTGTCAATAGTATACGTTTATTTTTGGCCATTTTATATGAAAGTGTACTGTCTCTTTAAGAACGTAACTTTTGAATTGGGGGCTGGAAATCGCAGTATAGCACTGTCAAGACACCCTAAGAAGGTTCCCAGGGTGATTTTAAATATGTATGGGGTTTATAATTGTAGTGGGCAATGGTATAAGGTTATTTTTGGCCATTTTATATGAAAGTGTACTGTCTCTTTAAGAAATTTCACTTTTGAATTGTGGGCTGGAAATCGCAGTATAGCACTGTCAAGACACCCTAAGAAGGTTCGCAGGGTGATTTTAAATATGTATGGTGTTTATAATTGTAATGGGCAATGGTATAAGGTTATTTTTGGCCATTTTATATGAAAGTGTACTGTCTCTTTAAGAAATTTCACTTTTGAATTGTGGGCTGGAAATCGCAGTATAGCACTGTCAAGACACCCTAAGAAGCTTCCCAGGGTGATTTTAAATATGTATGGGGTATATAATTGTAGTGGGCAATGGTATAAGGTTATTTTTGGCCATTTTATATGAAAGTGTACTGTCTCTTTAAGAAATTTCACTTTTGAATTGGGGGCTGGAAATCACAGTATAGCACTGTCAAGACACCATAAGAAGGTTCCCAGGGTGATTTTAAATATGTATGGGGTTTATAATTGTAGTGGGCAATGGTATAAGGTTATTTTTGGCCATTTTATATGAAAGTGTACTGTCTCTTTAAGAAATTTCACTTTTGAATTGGGGGCTGGAAATCGCAGTATAGCATTTTCAGGACACCCTGGGGAGGTTCCCAGGGTGATTTTAAATATGTATGGGGTTTATAATTGTAGTGGGCAATGGTATAAGGTTATTTTTGGCCATTTTATATGAAAGTGTACTGTCTCTTTAAGAAATTTAACTTTTGAATTGGGGGCTGGAAATCGCAGTATAGCACTGTCAAGAAACCCTAAGAAGGTTCCCAGGGTGATTTTAAATATGTATGGGGTTTATAATTGTAGTGGGCAATGGTATAAGGTTATTTTTGGCCATTTTATATGAAAGGGTACTGTCTCTTTAAGAAACTTTACTTTTGAATTGGGAGCTGGAAATCGCAGTATAGCACTGTCAAGACATCCTAAGAAGGTTCCCAGGGTGATTTTAAATATGTATGGGGTTTATAATTGTAGTGGGCAATAATATAAGGTTATTTTTGGCCATTTTATATGAAAGTGTACTGTCTCTTTAAGAAATTTCACTTTTGAATTGTGGGCTGGAAATCGCAGTATAGCACTGTCAAGACACCCTAAGAAGGTTCCCAGGGTGATTTTAAATATGTATGGGGTTTATAATTGTAGTGGGCAATGGTATAAGGTTATTTTTGGCCATTTTATATGAAAGTGTACTGTCTCTTTAAGAAATTTCACTTTTGAATTGTGGGCTGGAAATCGCAGTATAGCACTGTCAAGACACCCTAAGAAGGTTCCCAGGGTGATTTTAAATATGTATGGGGTTTATAATTGTAGTGGGCAATGGTATAAGGTTATTTTTGGCCATTTTATATGAAAGTGTACTGTCTCTTTAAGAAATGTCACTTTTGAATTGGGGGCTGGAAATCGCAGTATAGCATTTTCAGGACACCCTGGGGAGGTACCCAGGGTGATTTTAAATATGTATGGGGTTTATAATTGTAGTGGGCAATGGTATAAGGTTATTTTTGGCCATTTTATATGAAAGTGTACTGTCTCTTTAAGAAACTTTACTTTTGAATTGGGGGCTGGAAATCGCAGTATAGCACTGTCAAGACACCCTAAGAAGGTTCCCAGGGTGATTTTAAATATGTATGGGGTTTATAATTGTAGTTGTCAATAGTATAAGGTTATTTTTGGCCATTTTATATGAAAGTGTACTGTCTCTTTAAGAACGTAACTTTTGAATTGGGGGCTGGAAATCGCAGAATAGCACTGTCAAGACACTCTAAGAAGGTTCCCAGGGTGATTTTAAATATATATGGGGTTTATAATTGTAGTGGGCAATGGTATAAGGTTATTTTTGGCCATTTTATATGAAAGTGTACTGTCTCTTTAAGAAATTTCACTTTTGAATTGTGGGCTGGAAATCGCAGTATAGCACTGTCAAGACACCCTAAGAAGGTTCCCAGGGTGATTTTAAATATGTATGGGGTTTATAATTGTAGTGGTCAATGGTATAAGGTTATTTTTGGCCATTTTATATGAAAGTGTACTGTTTCTTTAAGAAATTTAACTTTTGAATTGGGGGCTGGAAATCGCAGTATAGCACTGTCAAGACATCCTATGAAGGTTCCAAGGGTGATTTTAAATATGTATGGGGTTTCTAATTGTAGTGGGCAATGGTATAAGGTTATTTTTGGCCATTTTATATGAAAGTGTACTGTCTCTTTAAGAAATTTCACTTTTGAATTGTGGGCTGGAAATCGCAGTATAGCACTGTCAAGACACCCTAAGAAGGTTCCCAGGGTGATTTTAAATATGTATGGGGTATATAATTGTAGTGGGCAATGGTATAAGGTTATTTTTGGCCATTTTATATGAAAGTGTACTGTCTCTTTAAGAAATTTCACTTTTGAATTGGGGGCTGGAAATCGCAGTATAGCACTGTCAAGACACCCTAAGAAGGTTCCCAGGGTGATTTTAAATATTTATGGGGTTTATAATTTTAGTGGGCAATGGTATAAGGTTATTTTTGGCCATTTTATATGAAAGTCTACTGTCTATTTAAGAAATTTCACTTTTGAATTGGGGGCTGGAAATCGCAGTTTAGCACTGTCAAGACACCCTAAGAAGGTTCCCAGCTTGATTTTAAATATGTATGGGGTTTATAATTGTAGTTGTCAATGGTATAAGGTTATTTTTGGCCATTTTATATGAAAGTGTACTGTCTCTTTAAGAATCTTAACTTTTGAATTGGGGGCTGGAAATCGCAGTATAGCACTGTCAAGACATCCTAAGAAGGTTCCCAGGGTGATTTTAAATATGTATGGGTTTTATAATTGTAGTGGGCAAAGGTATAAGGTTATTTTTGGCCATTTTATTTGAAAGGGTACTGTCTCTTTAGGAAACTTTACTTTTGAATTGGGGGCTGGAAATCGCTGTATAGCATTTTCAGGACAACCTGGGGAGGTTCCCAGGGTGATTTTAAATATGTATGGGGTTTATAATTGTAGTGGGCAATGGTATAAGGGTATTTTTGGCCATTTTATATGAAAGTGTACTGTCTCTTTAAGAAACTTAACTTTTGAATTGGGGGCTGGAAATCGCAGTATAGCACTGTCAAAACACCCTGATATGGTTCCCAGGGTGATTTTAAATATGTATGGGGTTTATAATTGTAGTTGTCAATGGTATAAGGTTATTTTTGGCCATTTTATATGAAAGTGTACTGTCTCTTTAAGAAATTTCACTTTTGAATTGGGGGCTGGAAATCGCAGTACAGCATTTTCAGGACACCCTGGGGAGGTTCCCAGGGTGATTTTAAATATGTATGGGGTTTATAATTGTAGTGGACAATGGTATAAGGTTATTTTTGGCCATTTTATATGAAAGTGTACTGTCTCTTTAAGAAATTTCACTTTTGAATTGTGGGCTGGAAATCGCAGTATAGCACTGTCAAGACACCCTAAGAAGGTTCCCAGGTTGATTTTAAATATGTATGGGGTTTATAATCGCAGTGGGCAATGGTATAAGGTTATTTTTGGCCATTTTATATGAAAGTGTACTGTCTCTTTAAGAAATTTCACTTTAGAATTGGGGGCGCACTGTCAAGACATCCTAAGAAGGTTCCCAGGGTGATTTTAAATATGTATGGTGTTTATAATTGTAGTTGTCAATGGTATAAGGTTATTTTTGGCCATTTTATATGAAAGTGTACTGTCTCTTTAAGAAATTTCACTTTTGAATTGGGGGCTGGAAATCGCAGTATAGCATTTTCAGGACACCCTGTGGAGGTTCCCAGGGTGATTTTAAATATGTATGGGGTTTATAATTGTAGTTGTCAATGGTATAAGGTTATTTTGGCCATTTTATATGAAAGTGTACTGTCTCTTTAAGAAATCTCACTTTTGAATTGTGGGCTGGAAATCACAGTATAGCACTGTCAAGACACCATAAGAAGGTTCCCAGGGTGATTTTAAATATGTATGGGGTTTATAATTGTAGTGGGCAATGGTATAAGGTTATTTTTGGCCATTTTATATGAAAGTGTACTGTCTCTTTAAGAAATTTCACTTTTGAATTGGGGGCTGGAAATCGCAGTATAGCATTTTCAGGACACCCTGGGGAGGTTCCCAGGGTGATTTTAAATATGTATGGGGTTTATAATTGTAGTGGGCAATGGTATAAGGTTATTTTTGGCCATTTTATATGAAAGTGTACTGTCTCTTTAAGAAATTTCACTTTTGAATTGGGGGCTGGAAATCGCAGTATAGCACTGTCAAGAAACCCTAAGAAGGTTCCCAGGGTGATTTTAAATATGTATGGGGTTTATAATTGTAGTTGTCAATAGTATAATGTTATTTTTGGCCATTTTATATGAAAGTGTACTGTCTCTTTAAGAACGTAACTTTTGAATTGGGGGCTGGAAATCGCAGTATAGCACTGTCAAGACACCCTAAGAAGGTTCCCAGGGTGATTTTAAATATGTATGGGGTTTATAATTGTAGTGGGAAATGGTATAAGGTTATTTTTGGCCATTTTATATGAAAGTGTACTGTCTCTTTAAGAAATTTCACTTTTGAATTGTGGGCTGGAAATCGCAGTATAGCACTGTCAAGACACCCTAAGAAGGTTCCCAGGGTGATTTTAAATATGTATGGGGTTTATAATTGTAGTGGGCAATGGTATAAGGTTATTTTTGGCCATTTTATATGAAAGTGTACTGTTTCTTTAAGAAATTTAACTTTTGAATTGGGGGCTGGAAATCGCAGTATAGCACTGTCAAGACATCCTATGAAGGTTCCCAGGGTGATTTTAAATATGTATGGGGTTTATAATTGTAGTGGGCAATGGTATAAGGTTATTTTTGGCCATTTTATATGAAAGTGTACTGTCTATTTAAGAAATTTCACTTTTGAATTGGGGGCTGGAAATCGCAGTATAGCACTGTCAAGACACCCTAAGAAGGTTCCCAGCTTGATTTTAAATATGTATGGGGTTTATAATTGTAGTTGTCAATGGTATAAGGTTATTTTTGGCCATTTTATATGAAAGTGTACTGTCTCTTTAAGAATCTTAACTTTTGAATTGTGGGCTGAAAATCGCAGTATAGCACTGTCAAGACACCCTAAGAAGGTTCCCAGGTTGATTTTAAATATGTATGGGGTTTATAATCGCAGTGGGCAATGGTATAAGGTTATTTTTGGCCATTTTATATGAAAGTGTACTGTCTCTTTAAGAAATTTCACTTTAGAATTGGGGGCGCACTGTCAAGACATCCTAAGAAGGTTCCCAGGGTGATTTTAAATATGTATGGTGTTTATAATTGTAGTTGTCAATGGTATAAGGTTATTTTTGGCCATTTTATATGAAAGTGTACTGTCTCTTTAAGAAATTTCACTTTTGAATTGGGGGCTGGAAATCGCAGTATAGCACTGTCAAGACACCCTAAGAAGGTTCCCAGGGTGATTTTAAATATGTATGGGGTTTATAATTGTAGTGGGCAATGGTATAAGGTTATTTTTGGCCATTTTATATGAAAGTGTACTGTCTCTTTAGGAACATAACTTTTGAATTGTGGGCTGGAAATCGCAGTATAGCACTGTCAAGACACCCTAAGAAGGTTCCCAGGGTGATTTTAAATATGTATGGGGTTTATAATTGTAGTTGTCAATGGTATAAGGTTATTTTTGGCCATTTTATATGAAAGTGTACTGTCTCTTTACGAAATTTCACTTTTGAATTGTGGGCTGGAAATTGCAGTATAGCATTTTCAGGACACCCTAAGAAGGTTCCCAGGGTGATTTTAAATATGTATGGGGTTTATAATTGTAGTTGTCAATGGTATAAGGTTATTTTTGGCCATTTTATATGAAAGTGTACTGTCTCTTTAAGAAATTGAACTTTTGAATTGGGGGCTGGAAATCGCAGTATAGCACTGTCAAGACACCCCAAGAAGGTTCCCAGGGTGATTTTAAATATGTATGGGGTTTATAAATGTAGTGGGCAATGGTATAAGGTTATTTTTGGCCATTTTATATGAAAGTGTACTGTCTCTTTAAGAAATTTCACTTTTGAATTGTGGGCTGGAAATCGCAGTATAGCACTGTCAATACACCCTAAGAAGGTTCCCAGGGTGATTTTAAATATGTATGGGGTTTATAATTGTAGTGGGCAATGGTATGAGGTTATTTTTGGGCATTTTATATGAAAGTGTTCTGTCTCTTTAAGAAATTTCACTTTTGAATTGTGGGCTGGAAAACGCAGTATAGCACTGTCAAGACACCCTAAGAAGGTTCCCAGGGTGATTTTAAATATATATGGGGTTTATAATTGTAGTGGGCAATGGTATAAGGTTATTTTTGGCCATTTTATATGAAAGTGTACTGTCTCTTTAAGAAACTTATCTTTTGAATTGTGGGCTGGAAATCGCAGTATAGCATTTTCAGGACACCCTGGGGAGGTTCCCAGGGTGATTTTAAATATGTATGGGGTTTATAATTGTAGTGGGCAAAGGTATAAGGTTATTTTTGGCCATTTTATATGAAAGTGTACTGTCTCTTTAAGAAACTTAACTTTTGAATTGGGGGCTGGAAATCGCAGTATAGCATTTTCAGGACACCCTGGGGAGGTTCCCAGGGTGATTTTAAATATGTATGGGGTTTATAATTGTAGTGGGCAAAGGTATAAGGTTATTTTTGGCCATTTTATATGAAAGTGTACTGTCTCTTTAAGAAATTTCACTTTTGAATTGTGGGCTGGAAATCGCAGTATAGCACTGTCAAGACACCCTAAGAAGGTTCCCAGGGTGATTTTAAATATGTATGGGGTTTATAATTGTAGTGGTCAATGGTATAAGGTTATTTTTGGCCATTTTATATGAAAGTGTACTGTTTCTTTAAGAAATTTAACTTTTGAATTGGGGGCTGGAAATCGCAGTATAGCACTGTCAAGACATCCTATGAAGGTTCCAAGGGTGATTTTAAATATGTATGGGGTTTCTAATTGTAGTGGGCAATGGTATAAGGTTATTTTTGGCCATTTTATATGAAAGTGTACTGTCTCTTTAAGAAATTTCACTTTTGAATTGTGGGCTGGAAATCGCAGTATAGCACTGTCAAGACACCCTAAGAAGGTTCCCAGGGTGATTTTAAATATGTATGGGGTATATAATTGTAGTGGGCAATGGTATAAGGTTATTTTTGGCCATTTTATATGAAAGTGTACTGTCTCTTTAAGAAATTTCACTTTTGAATTGGGGGCTGGAAATCGCAGTATAGCACTGTCAAGACACCCTAAGAAGGTTCCCAGGGTGATTTTAAATATTTATGGGGTTTATAATTTTAGTGGGCAATGGTATAAGGTTATTTTTGGCCATTTTATATGAAAGTGTACTGTCTATTTAAGAAATTTCACTTTTGAATTGGGGGCTGGAAATCGCAGTTTAGCACTGTCAAGACACCCTAAGAAGGTTCCCAGCTTGATTTTAAATATGTATGGGGTTTATAATTGTAGTTGTCAATGGTATAAGGTTATTTTTGGCCATTTTATATGAAAGTGTACTGTCTCTTTAAGAATCTTAACTTTTGAATTGGGGGCTGGAAATCGCAGTATAGCACTGTCAAGACATCCTAAGAAGGTTCCCAGGGTGATTTTAAATATGTATGGGTTTTATAATTGTAGTGGGCAAAGGTATAAGGTTATTTTTGGCCATTTTATTTGAAAGGGTACTGTCTCTTTAGGAAACTTTACTTTTGAATTGGGGGCTGGAAATCGCTGTATAGCATTTTCAGGACAACCTGGGGAGGTTCCCAGGGTGATTTTAAATATGTATGGGGTTTATAATTGTAGTGGGCAATGGTATAAGGGTATTTTTGGCCATTTTATATGAAAGTGTACTGTCTCTTTAAGAAACTTAACTTTTGAATTGGGGGCTGGAAATCGCAGTATAGCACTGTCAAAACACCCTGATATGGTTCCCAGGGTGATTTTAAATATGTATGGGGTTTATAATTGTAGTTGTCAATGGTATAAGGTTATTTTTGGCCATTTTATATGAAAGTGTACTGTCTCTTTAAGAAATTTCACTTTTGAATTGGGGGCTGGAAATCGCAGTACAGCATTTTCAGGACACCCTGGGGAGGTTCCCAGGGTGATTTTAAATATGTATGGGGTTTATAATTGTAGTGGACAATGGTATAAGGTTATTTTTGGCCATTTTATATGAAAGTGTACTGTCTCTTTAAGAAATTTCACTTTTGAATTGTGGGCTGGAAATCGCAGTATAGCACTGTCAAGACACCCTAAGAAGGTTCCCAGGTTGATTTTAAATATGTATGGGGTTTATAATCGCAGTGGGCAATGGTATAAGGTTATTTTTGGCCATTTTATATGAAAGTGTACTGTCTCTTTAAGAAATTTCACTTTAGAATTGGGGGCGCACTGTCAAGACATCCTAAGAAGGTTCCCAGGGTGATTTTAAATATGTATGGTGTTTATAATTGTAGTTGTCAATGGTATAAGGTTATTTTTGGCCATTTTATATGAAAGTGTACTGTCTCTTTAAGAAATTTCACTTTTGAATTGGGGGCTGGAAATCGCAGTATAGCATTTTCAGGACACCCTGGGGAGGTTCCCAGGGTGATTTTAAATATGTATGGGGTTTATAATTGTAGTTGTCAATGGTATAAGGTTATTTTGGCCATTTTATATGAAAGTGTACTGTCTCTTTAAGAAATTTCACTTTTGAATTGTGGGCTGGAAATCACAGTATAGCACTGTCAAGACACCATAAGAAGGTTCCCAGGGTGATTTTAAATATGTATGGGGTTTATAATTGTAGTGGGCAATGGTATAAGGTTATTTTTGGCCATTTTATATGAAAGTGTACTGTCTCTTTAAGAAATTTCACTTTTGAATTGGGGGCTGGAAATCGCAGTATAGCATTTTCAGGACACCCTGGGGAGGTTCCCAGGGTGATTTTAAATATGTATGGGGTTTATAATTGTAGTGGGCAATGGTATAAGGTTATTTTTGGCCATTTTATATGAAAGTGTACTGTCTCTTTAAGAAATTTCACTTTTGAATTGGGGGCTGGAAATCGCAGTATAGCACTGTCAAGAAACCCTAAGAAGGTTCCCAGGGTGATTTTAAATATGTATGGGGTTTATAATTGTAGTTGTCAATAGTATAATGTTATTTTTGGCCATTTTATATGAAAGTGTACTGTCTCTTTAAGAACGTAACTTTTGAATTGGGGGCTGGAAATCGCAGTATAGCACTGTCAAGACACCCTAAGAAGGTTCCCAGGGTGATTTTAAATATGTATGGGGTTTATAATTGTAGTGGTAAATGGTATAAGGTTATTTTTGGCCATTTTATATGAAAGTGTACTGTCTCTTTAAGAAATTTCACTTTTGAATTGTGGGCTGGAAATCGCAGTATAGCACTGTCAAGACACCCTAAGAAGGTTCCCAGGGTGATTTTAAATATGTATGGGGTTTATAATTGTAGTGGGCAATGGTATAAGGTTATTTTTGGCCATTTTATATGAAAGTGTACTGTTTCTTTAAGAAATTTAACTTTTGAATTGGGGGCTGGAAATCGCAGTATAGCACTGTCAAGACATCCTATGAAGGTTCCCAGGGTGATTTTAAATATGTATGGGGTTTATAATTGTAGTGGGCAATGGTATAAGGTTATTTTTGGCCATTTTATATGAAAGTGTACTGTCTATTTAAGAAATTTCACTTTTGAATTGGGGGCTGGAAATCGCAGTATAGCACTGTCAAGACACCCTAAGAAGGTTCCCAGCTTGATTTTAAATATGTATGGGGTTTATAATTGTAGTTGTCAATGGTATAAGGTTATTTTTGGCCATTTTATATGAAAGTGTACTGTCTCTTTAAGAATCTTAACTTTTGAATTGTGGGCTGAAAATCGCAGTATAGCACTGTCAAGACACCCTAAGAAGGTTCCCAGGTTGATTTTAAATATGTATGGGGTTTATAATCGCAGTGGGCAATGGTATAAGGTTATTTTTGGCCATTTTATATGAAAGTGTACTGTCTCTTTAAGAAATTTCACTTTAGAATTGGGGGCGCACTGTCAAGACATCCTAAGAAGGTTCCCAGGGTGATTTTAAATATGTATGGTGTTTATAATTGTAGTTGTCAATGGTATAAGGTTATTTTTGGCCATTTTATATGAAAGTGTACTGTCTCTTTAAGAAATTTCACTTTTGAATTGGGGGCTGGAAATCGCAGTATAGCACTGTCAAGACACCCTAAGAAGGTTCCCAGGGTGATTTTAAATATGTATGGGGTTTATAATTGTAGTGGGCAATGGTATAAGGTTATTTTTGGCCATTTTATATGAAAGTGTACTGTCTCTTTAGGAACATAACTTTTGAATTGTGGGCTGGAAATCGCAGTATAGCACTGTCAAGACACCCTAAGAAGGTTCCCAGGGTGATTTTAAATATGTATGGGGTTTATAATTGTAGTTGTCAATGGTATAAGGTTATTTTTGGCCATTTTATATGAAAGTGTACTGTCTCTTTACGAAATTTCACTTTTGAATTGTGGGCTGGAAATTGCAGTATAGCATTTTCAGGACACCCTAAGAAGGTTCCCAGGGTGATTTTAAATATGTATGGGGTTTATAATTGTAGTGGGCAATGGTATAAGGTTATTTTTGGCCATTTTATATGAAAGTGTACTGTCTCTTAAGAACGTAACTTTTGAATTGTGGGCTGGAAATCGCAGTATAGCACTGTCAAGACACCCTAAGAAGGTTCCCAGGGTGATTTTAAATATGTATGGGGTTTATAATTGTAGTGGGCAATGGTATAAGGTTATTTTTGGCCATTTTATATGAAAGTGTACTGTCTCTTTAAGAAATTGAACTTTTGAATTGGGGGCTGGAAATCGCAGTATAGCACTGTCAAGACACCCCAAGAAGGTTCCCAGGGTGATTTTAAATATGTATGGGGTTTATAAATGTAGTGGGCAATGGTATAAGGTTATTTTTGGCCATTTTATATGAAAGTGTACTGTCTCTTTAAGAAATTTCACTTTTGAATTGTGGGCTGGAAATCGCAGTATAGCACTGTCAATACACCCTAAGAAGGTTCCCAGGGTGATTTTAAATATGTATGGGGTTTATAATTGTAGTGGGCAATGGTATGAGGTTATTTTTGGGCATTTTATATGAAAGTGTTCTGTCTCTTTAAGAAATTTCACTTTTGAATTGTGGGCTGGAAAACGCAGTATAGCACTGTCAAGACACCCTAAGAAGGTTCCCAGGGTGATTTTAAATATATATGGGGTTTATAATTGTAGTGGGCAATGGTATAAGGTTATTTTTGGCCATTTTATATGAAAGTGTACTGTCTCTTTAAGAAATTGAACTTTTGAATTGGGGGCTGGAAATCGCAGTATAGCACTGTCAAGACACCACAAGAAGGTTCCCAGGGTGATTTTAAATATGTATGGGGTTTATAAATGTAGTGGGCAATGGTATAAGGTTATTTTTGGCCATTTTATATGAAAGTGTACTGTCTCTTTAAGAAATTTCACTTTTGAATTGTGGGCTGGAAATCGCAGTATAGCACTGTCAATACACCCTAAGAAGGTTCCCAGGGTGATTTTAAATATGTATGGGGTATATAATTGTAGTGGGCAATGGTATGAGGTTATTTTTGGGCATTTTATATGAAAGTGTTCTGTCTCTTTAAGAAATTTCACTTTTGAATTGTGGGCTGGAAAACGCAGTATAGCACTGTCAAGACACCCTAAGAAGGTTCCCAGGGTGATTTTAAATATATATGGGGTTTATAATTGTAGTGGGCAATGGTATAAGGTTATTTTTGGCCATTTTATATGAAAGTGTACTGTCTCTTTAAGAAACTTAACTTTTGAATTGTGGGCTGGAAATCGCAGTATAGCATTTTCAGGACACCCTGGGGAGGTTCCCAGGGTGATTTTAAATATGTATGGGGTTTATAATTGTAGTGGGCAAAGGTATAAGGTTATTTTTGGCCATTTTATATGAAAGTGTACTGTCTCTTTAAGAAACTTAACTTTTGAATTGGGGGCTGGAAATCGCAGTATAGCATTTTCAGGACACCCTGGGGAGGTTCCCAGGGTGATTTTAAATATGTATGGGGTTTATAATTGTAGTGGGCAAAGGTATAAGGTTATTTTTGGCCATTTTATATGAAAGTGTACTGTCTCTTTAAGAAACCTAACTTTTGAATTGGGGGCTGGAAATCGCAGTATAGCATTTTCAGGACACCCTGGGGAGGTTCCCAGGGTGATTTTAAATATGTATGGGGTTTATAATTGTAGTGGGCAATGGTATAAGGTTGTTTTTGGCCATTTTATATGAAAGTGTACTGTCTCTTTAAGAAATTTCACTTTTGAATTGTGGGCTGGAAATCGCAGTATAGCACTGTCAAGACATCCTAAGAAGGTTCCCAGGGTGATTTTAAATATGTATGGGGTTTATAATTGTAGTGGGCAATGGTATAAGGTTATTTTGACCATTTTATATGAAAGTGTACTGTCTCTTTAAGAACGTAACTTTTGAATTGTGGGCTGGAAATCGCAGTATAGCACTGTCAAGACACCCTAAGAAGGTTCCCAGGGTGATTTTAAATATGTATGGGGTTTATAATTGTAGTGGGCAATGGTATAAGGTTATTTTTGGCCATTTTATATGAAAGTGTACTGTCTCTTTAAGAAACTTAACTTTTGAATTGGGGGCTGGAAATCGCAGTATAGCATTTTCAGGACACCCTGGGGAGGTTCCCAGGGTGATTTTAAATATGTATGGGGTTTATAATTGTAGTGGGCAATGGTATAAGGTTATTTTTGGCCATTTTATATGAAAGTGTACTGTCTCTTTAAGAAATTTCACTTTTGAATTGTGGGCTGGAAATCGCAGTATAGCACTGTCAAGACACCCTAAGAAGGTTCCCAGGGTGATTTTAAATATGTATGGGGTTTATAATTGTAGTGGGCAATGGTATAAGGTTATTTTTGGCCATTTTATATGACAGTGTACTGTCTCTTTAAGAAATTTCTCTTTTGAATTGGGGGCTGGAAATCGCAGTATAGCACTGTCAAGACAACCTAAGAAGGTTCCCAGGGTGATTTTAAATATGTATGGGGTTTATAATTGTAGTGGGCAATGGTATAAGGTTATTTTTGGCCATTTTATATGAAAGTGTACTGTCTCTTTAAGAACGTAACTTTTGAATTGGGGGCTGGAAATCGGATTATAGCACTGTCAAGAAACGCTAAGAAGGTTCCCAGGGTGATTTTAAATATGTATGGGGTTTATAATTGTAGTGGGCAATGGTATAAGGTTATTTTTGGCCATTTTATATGAAAGTGTACTGTCTCTTTAAGAAATTTAACTTTTGAATTGGGGGCTCGAAATCGCAGTATAGCACTGTCAAAACATCCTAAGAAGGTTTCCAGGGTGATTTTAAATATGTATGGGGTTTATAATTGTAGTGGGCAATGGTATAAGGTTATTTTTGGCCATTTTATATGAAAGTGTACTGTCTCTTTAAGAACTTAACTTTTGAATTGGGGACTGGAAATCGCAGTATTGCACTGTCAAGAAACCCTAAGAAGGTTCCCAGGGTGATTTTAAATATGTATGGGGTTTATAATTGTAGTGGGCAATGGTATAAGGTTATTTTTGGCCATTTTATATGAAAGTGTACTGTCTCTTTAAGAAATTTCACTTTTGAATTGTGGGCTGGAAATCGCAGTATAGCACTGTCAAGACACCCTAAGAAGTTTCCTAGGGTGATTTTAAATATGTATGGGGTTTATAATTGTAGTTGGCAATGGTATAAGGTTATTTTTGGCCATTTTATATGAAAATGTATTGTCTCTTTAAGAAACTTAACTTTTGAATTGGGGGCTGGAAATCGCAGTATAGCACTGTCAAGACACCCTGGAAAGGTTCCCAGGGTGATTTTAAATATGTATGGGGTTTATAATTGTAGTGGGCAATGGTATAAGGTTATTTTTGGCCATTTTATATGAAAGTGTACTGTCTCTTTAAGAAATTTCACTTTTGAATTGGGGGCTGGAAATCGCAGTATAGCATTTTCAGGACACCCTAAGAAGGTTCCCAGGGTGATTTTAAATATGTATGGGGTTTATAATTGTAGTGGGCAATGGTTTAAGGTTATTTTTGGCCATTTTATATGAAAGTGTACTGTCTCTTTAAGAACATAACTTTTGAATTGGGGGCTGGAAATCACAGTATAGCACTGTCAAGACATCCTAAGAAGGTACCCAGGGTGATTTTAAATATGTATGGGGTTTATAATTGTAGTGGGCAATGGTATAAGGTTATTTTTGGCCATTTTATATGAAACTGTACTGTCTCTTTAAGAACTTAACTTTTGAATTGGGGACTGGAAATCGCAGTATTGCACTGTCAAGAAACCGTAAGAAGGTTCCCAGGGTGATTTTAAATATGTATGGGGTTTATAATTGTAGTGGGCAATGGTATAAGGTTATTTTTGGCCATTTTATATGAAAGTGTACTGTCTCTTTAAGAAATTTCACTTTTGAATTGTGGGCTGGAAATCGCAGTATAGCACTGTCAAGACACCCTAAGAAGGTTCCCAGGGTGATTTTAAATATGTATGGGGTTTATAATTGTAGTGGGCAATGGTATAAGGTTATTTTTGGCCATTTTATATGAAAGTGTACTGTCTCTTTAAGAAATTTCACTTTTGAATTGGGGGCTGGAAATCGCAGTATAGCATTTTCAGGACACCCTAAGAAGGTTCCCAGGGTGATTTTAAATATGTATGGGGTTTATAATTGTAGTGGGCAATGGTATAAGGTTATTTTTGGCCATTTTATATGAAAGTGTACTGTCTCTTTAAGAACGTAACTTTTGAATTGGGGGCTGGAAATCGCAGTATAGCACTGTCAAGACACCTTGATATGGTTCCCAGGGTGATTTTAAATATGTATGGGGTTTATAATTGTAGTGGGCAATGGTATAAGGTTATTTTTGGCCATTTTATATGAAAGTGTACTGTCTCTTTAAGAAACTTAGCTTTTGAATTGGGGGCTGGAAATCGCAGTATAGCACTGTCAAGACACCCTAAGAAGGTTCCCAGGGTGATGTTAAATATGTAGGGGGTTTATAATTGTAGTGGGCAATGGTATAAGGTTATTTTTGGCCATTTTATATGAAAGTGTACTGTCTCTTTAAGAAATTGAACTTTTGAATTGGGGGCTGGAAATCACAGTATAGCATTTTCAGGACACCCTGGGGAGGTTCCCAGGGTGATTTTAAATATATATGGGGTTTATAATTGTAGTGGGCACTGGTATAAGGTTATTTTTGGCCATTTTATATGAAAGCGTACTGTCTCTTTAAGAAATTTAACTTTTGAATTGGGGGCTGGAAATCGCAGTATAGCACTGTCAAGAAACCCTAAGAAGGTTCCCAGGGTGATTTTAAATATGTATGGGGTTTATAATTGTAGTGGGCAATGGTATAAGGTTATTTTTGGCCATATTATATGAAAGTATACTGTCTCTTTAAGAAACTTAACTTTTGAATTGGGGGCTGGAAATCGCAGTATAGCATTTTCAGGACACCCTGTGGAGGTTCCCAGGGTGATTTTAAATATGTATGGGGTTTATAATTGTAGTGGGCAATGGTATAAGGTTATTTGTGGCCATTTTATATGAAAGTGTACTGTCTCTTTAAGAAATTAACTTTTGAATTGGGGGTTGGAAATCACAGTATAGCACTGTCAAGACACCCTAAGAAGGTTCCCAGGGTGATTTTAAATATGTATGGGGTTTATAATTGTAGTGGGCAATGGTATAAGGTTGTTTTTGGCCATTTTATATGAAAGCGTACTGTCTCTTTAAGAAATTTAACTTTTGAATTGGGGGCTGGAAATCGCAGTATAGCACTGTCAAGAAACCCTAAGAAGGTTCCCAGGGTTATTTTAAATATGTATGGGGTTTATAATTGTAGTGGGCAATGGTATAAGGTTATTTTAGGCCATTTTATATGAAAGTGTACTGTCTCTTTAAGAAACTTAACTTTTGAATTGAGGGCTGGAAATCGCAGTATAGCATTTTCAGGACACCCTGGGGAGGTTCCCAGGGTGATTTTAAATATGTATGGGGTTTATAATTGTAGTGGGCAATGGTATAAGGTTATTTTTGGCCATTTTATATGAAAGTGTACTGTCTCTTTAAGAAATTTCACTTTTGAATTGTGGGCTGGAAATCGCAGTATAGCACTGTCAAGACACCCTAAGAAGTTTCCTAGGGTGATTTTAAATATGTATGGGGTTTATAATTGTAGTTGTCAATGGTATAAGGTTATTTTTGGCCATTTTATATGAAAGTGTACTGTCTCTTTAAGAAATTTCACTTTTGAATTGTGGGCTGGAAATCGCAGTATAGCACTGTCAATACACCCTAAGAAGGTTCCCAGGGTGATTTTAAATATGTATGGGGTTTATAATTGTAGTGGGCAATGGTATGAGGTTATTTTTGGGCATTTTATATGAAAGTGTTCTGTCTCTTTAAGAAATTTCACTTTTGAATTGTGGGCTGGAAAACGCAGTATAGCACTGTCAAGACACCCTAAGAAGGTTCCCAGGGTGATTTTAAATATATATGGGGTTTATAATTGTAGTGGGCAATGGTATAAGGTTATTTTTGGCCATTTTATATGAAAGTGTACTGTCTCTTTAAGAAATTGAACTTTTGAATTGGGGGCTGGAAATCGCAGTATAGCACTGTCAAGACACCCCAAGAAGGTTCCCAGGGTGATTTTAAATATGTATGGGGTTTATAAATGTAGTGGGCAATGGTATAAGGTTATTTTTGGCCATTTTATATGAAAGTGTACTGTCTCTTTAAGAAATTTCACTTTTGAATTGTGGGCTGGAAATCGCAGTATAGCACTGTCAATACACCCTAAGAAGGTTCCCAGGGTGATTTTAAATATGTATGGGGTTTATAATTGTAGTGGGCAATGGTATGAGGTTATTTTTGGGCATTTTATATGAAAGTGTTCTGTCTCTTTAAGAAATTTCACTTTTGAATTGTGGGCTGGAAAACGCAGTATAGCACTGTCAAGACACCCTAAGAAGGTTCCCAGGGTGATTTTAAATATATATGGGGTTTATAATTGTAGTGGGCAATGGTATAAGGTTATTTTTGGCCATTTTATATGAAAGTGTACTGTCTCTTTAAGAAACTTAACTTTTGAATTGTGGGCTGGAAATCGCAGTATAGCATTTTCAGGACACCCTGGGGAGGTTCCCAGGGTGATTTTAAATATGTATGGGGTTTATAATTGTAGTGGGCAAAGGTATAAGGTTATTTTTGGCCATTTTATATGAAAGTGTACTGTCTCTTTAAGAAACTTAACTTTTGAATTGGGGGCTGGAAATCGCAGTATAGCATTTTCAGGACACCCTGGGGAGGTTCCCAGGGTGATTTTAAATATGTATGGGGTTTATAATTGTAGTGGGCAATGGTATAAGGTTATTTTTGGCCATTTTATATGAAAGTGTACTGTCTCTTTAAGAAATTTCACTTTTGAATTGTGGGCTGGAAATCGCAGTATAGCACTGTCAAGACACCCTAAGAAGGTTCCCAGGGTGATTTTAAATATGTATGGGGTTTATAATTGTAGTGGGCAATGGTATAAGGTTATTTTTGGCCATTTTATATGAAAGTGTACTGTCTCTTTAAGAAACTTTACTTTTGAATTGGGGGCTGGAAATCGCAGTATAGCACTGTCAAGACATCCTAAGAAGGTTCCCAGGGTGATTTTAAATATGTATGGGGTTTATAATTGTAGTGAGCAATAATATAAGGTTATTTTTGGCTTTTTATATGAAAGTGTACTGTCTCTTTAAGAAATTAAACTTTTGAATTGGGTGCTGGAAATCGCAGTATAGCACTGTCAAGACACCCTAAGAAGGTTCCCAGGGTGATTTTAAATATGTATGGGGTTTATAATTGTAGTGGGCAATGGTATAAGGTTATTTTTGGCCATTTTATATGTTAGTGTACTGTCTCTTTAAGAAACTTAACTTTTGAATTGGGGGCTGGAAATCGCAGCACAGCATTTTCAGGACACCGTAAGAAGGTTCCCAGGGTGATTTTAAATATGTATGGGGTTTATAATTGTAGTGGGCAATGGTATAAGGTTATTTTTGGCCATTTTATATGAAAGTGTACTGTCTCTTTAAGAAACTGAACTTTTGAATTGGGTGCTGGAAATTGCAGTATAGCATTTTCAGGACTCCCTGGGAAGGTTCCCATGGTGATTTTAAATATGTATGGGGTTTATAATTGTAGTGGGCAATGGTATAAGGTCATTTTTGGCCATTTTATATGAAAGTGTACTGTCTCTTTAAGAACGTAACTTTTTAATTGGGGGCTGGAAATCGCAGTATAGCACTGTCAAGACACCCTAAGAAGGTTCCCAGGGTGATTTTAAATATGTATGGGGTTTATAATTGTAGTGGGCAATGGTATAAGGTTATTTTTGGCCATTTTATATGAAAGTATACTGTCTCTTTAAGAAATTTCACTTTTGAATTGTGGTCTGGAAATCGCAGTATAGCACTGTCAAGACACCCTAAGAAGGTTCCCAGGGTGATTTTAAATATGTATGGGGTTTATAACTGTAGTGGGCAATGGTATAAGGTTATTTTTGGCCATTTTATATGAAAGTGTACTGTCTCTTTAAGAACTTAACTTTTGAATTGGGGGCTGGAAATCACAGTATAGCACTGTCAAGACACCCTAAGAAGGTTCCCAGGGTGATTTTAAATATGTATGGGGTATATAATTGTAGTGGGCAATGGTATAAGTTTATTTTTGGCCATTTTATATGAAAGTGTACTGTCTCTTTAAGAACGTAACTTTTGAATTGGAGGGCTGGAAATCGCAGTATAGCATTTTCAGGACACCCTGGGGAGATTCCCAGGGTGATTTTAAATATGTATGGGGTTTATAATTGTAGTGGGCAATGGTATAAGGCTATTTTTGGCCATTTTATATGAAAGTGTACTGTCTCTTTAAGAAATTTCACTTTTGAATTGTGGGCTGGAAATTGCAGTATAGCACTGTCAAGACACCCTAAGAAGGTTCCCAGGTTGATTTTAAATATGTATGGGGTTTATAATTGCAGTTGTCAATGTTATAAGGTTATTTTTGGCCATTTTATATGAAAGTGTACTGTCTCTTTAAGAAATTTAACTTTTTGAATTGGGGGCTGGAAATCGCAGTATAGCACTGTCAAGAAACCCTAAGAAGGTACCCAGGGTGATTTTAAATATGTATGGGGTTTATAATTGTAGTGGGCAAAGGTATAAGGTTATTTTTGGCCATTTTATTTGAAAGGGTACTGTCTCTTTAGGAAACTTTACTTTTAAATTGGGGGCTGGAAATCGCAGTATAGCACTGTCAAGACACCCTAAGAAGGTTCCCAGGGTGATTTTAAATATGTATGGGGTTTATAATTGTAGTGGGCAATGGTATAAGGTTATTTTTGGCCATTTTATATGAAAGTGTACTGTCTCTTTAAGAAATTTCACTTTTGAATTGTGGGCTGGAAATCGCAGTATAGCACTGTCAAGACACCCTAAGAAGGTTCCCAGGGTGATTTTAAATATGTATGGGGTTTATAATTGTAGTTGTCAATGGTATAAGGTTATTTTTGGCCATTTTATATGAAAGTGTACTGTCTCTTTAAGAAATTTAACTTTTGAATTGGGGGCTGGAAATCGCAGTATAGCACTGTCAAGACATCCTAAGAAGGATCACAGGGTGATTTTAAATATGTATTGGGTTTATAATTGTAGTGGGCAATGGTATAAGGTTATTTTTGGCCATTTTATATGAAAGTGTACTGTCTCTTTAAGAAATTTCACTTTTGAATTGGGGGCTGGAAATCGCAGTATAGCATTTTCAGGACACCCTGGGGAGGTTCCCAGGGTGATTTTAAATATGTATGGGGTTTATAATTGTAGTGGGCAATGGTATAAGGTTATTTTTGGCCATTTTATATGAAAGTGTACTGTCTCTTTAAGAAATTTAACTTTTGAATTGGGGGCTGGAAATCGCAGTATAGCACTGTCAAGAAACCCTAAGAAGGTTCCCAGGGTGATTTTAAATATGTATGGGGTTTATAATTGTAGTGGGCAATGGTATAAGGTTATTTTTGGCCATTTTATATGAAAGGGTACTGTCTCTTTAAGAAACTTTACTTTTGAATTGGGGGCTGGAAATCGCAGTACAGCACTGTCAAGACATCCTAAGAAGGTTCCCAGGGTGATTTTAAATATGTATGGGGTTTATAATTGTAGTGGGCAATAATATAAGGTTATTTTTGGCCATTTTATATGAAAGTGTACTGTCTCTTTAAGAAATTTCACTTTTGAATTGTGGGCTGGAAATCGCAGTATAGCACTGTCAAGACACCCTAAGAAGGTTCCCAGGGTGATTTTAAATATGTATGGGGTTTATAATTGTAGTTGTCAATAGTATAAGGTTATTTTTGGCCATTTTATATGAAAGTGTTCTGTCTCTTTAAGTACGTAACTTTTGAATTGGGGGCTGGAAATTGCAGTATAGCACTGTCAAGACACCCTAAGAAGGTTCCCAGGGTGATTTTAAATATGTATGGGGTTTATAATTGTAGTGGGCAATGGTATAAGGTTATTTTTGGCCATTTTATATGAAAGTGTACTGTCTCTTTAAGAAATTTCACTTTTGAATTGTGGGCTGGAAATCGCAGTATAGCACTGTCAAGACACCCTAAGAAGGTTCCCAGGGTGATTTTAAATATGTATGGGGTATATAATTGTAGTGGGCAATGGTATAAGGTTATTTTTAGCCATTTTATATGAAAGTGTACTGTCTCTTTAAGAAATTTCACTTTTGAATTGGGGGCTGGAAATCGCAGTATAGCACTGTCAAGACACCCTAAGAAGGTTCCCAGGGTGATTTTAAATATTTATGGGGTTTATAATTTTAGTGGGCAATGGTATAAGGTTATTTTTGGCCATTTTATATGAAAGTGTACTGTCTATTTAAGAAATTTCACTTTTGAATTGGGGGCTGGAAATCGCAGTATAGCACTGTCAAGACACCCTAAGAAGGTTCCCAGCTTGATTTTAAACATGTATGGGGTTTATAATTGTAGTTGTCAATGGTATAAGGTTATTTTTGGCCATTTTATATGAAAGTGTACTGTCTCTTTAAGAATCTTAACTTTTGAATTGGGGGCTGGAAATCGCAGTATAGCACTGTCAAGACATCCTAAGAAGGTTCCCAGGGTGATTTTAAATATGTATGGGGTTTATAATTGTAGTGGGCAAAGGTATAAGGTTATTTTTGGCCATTTTATTTGAAAGGGTACTGTCTCTTTAGGAAACTTTACTTTTGAATTGGGGGCTGGAAATCGCAGTATAGCATTTTCAGGACAACCTGGGAAGGTTCCCAGGGTGATTTTAAATATGTATGGGGTTTATAATTGTATTGGGCAATGGTATAAGGGTATTTTTGGCCATTTTATATGAAAGTGTACTGTCTCTTTAAGAAACTTAACTTTTGAATTGGGGGCTGGAAATCGCAGTATAGCACTGTCAAAACACCCTGATATGGTTCCCAGGGTGATTTTAAATATGTATGGGGTTTATAATTGTAGTTGTCAATGGTATAAGGTTATTTTTGGCCATTTTATATGAAAGTGTACTGTCTCTTTAAGAAATTTCACTTTTGAATTGGGGGCTGGAAATCGCAGTATAGCACTGTCAAGACACCCTAAGAAGGTTCCCAGGTTGATTTTAAATATGTATGGGGTTCATAATCGCAGTGGGCAATGGTATAAGGTTATTTTTGGCCATTTTATATGAAAGTGTACTGTCTCTTTAAGAAATTTCACTTTAGAATTGGGGGCGCACTGTCAAGACATCCTAAGATGGTTCCCAGGGTGATTTTAAATATGTATGGTGTTTATAATTGTAGTTGTCAATGGTATAAGGTTATTTTTGGCCATTTTATATGAAAGTGTACTGTCTCTTTAAGAAATTTCACTTTTGAATTGGGGGCTGGAAATCGCAGTACAGCATTTTCAGGACACCCTGGGGAGGTTCCCAGGGTGATTTTAAATATGTATGGGGTTTATAATTGTAGTGGGCAATGGTATAAGGTTATTTTTGGCCATTTTATATGAAAGTGTACTGTCTCTTTAAGAAATTTCACTTTTGAATTGTGGGCTGGAAATCGCAGTATAGCACTGTCAAGACACCCTAAGAAGGTTCCCAGGGTGATTTTAAATATGTATGGGGTTTGTAATTGTAGTTGTCAATGGTATAAGGTTATTTTTGGCCATTTTATATGAAAGTGTACTGTCTCTTTAAGAAATTTAACTTTTGAATTGGGGGCTGGAAATCGCAGTATAGCACTGTCAAGACATCCTAAGAAGGATCTCAGGGTGATTTTAAATATGTATTGGGTTTATAATTGTAGTGGGCAATGGTATAAGGTTATTTTTGGCCATTTTATATGAAAGTGTACTGTCTCTTTAAGAAATTTCACTTTTGAATTGGGGGCTGGAAATCGCAGTATAGCATTTTCAGGACACCCTGGGGAGGTTCCCAGGGTGATTTTAAATATGTATGGGGTTTATAATTGTAGTTGTCAATGGTATAAGGTTATTTTGGCCATTTTATATGAAAGTGTACTGTCTCTTTAAGAAATTTCACTTTTGAATTGTGGGCTGGAAATCACAGTATAGCACTGTCAAGACACCATAAGAAGGTTCCCAGGGTGATTTTAAATATGTATGGGGTTTATAATTGTAGTGGGCAATGGTATAAGGTTATTTTTGGCCATTTTATATGAAAGTGTACTGTCTCTTTAAGAAATTTCACTTTTGAATTGGGGGCTGGAAATCGCAGTATAGCATTTTCAGGACACCCTGGGGAGGTTCCCAGGGTGATTTTAAATATGTATGGGGTTTATAATTGTAGTGGGCAATGGTATAAGGTTATTTTTGGCCATTTTATATGAAAGGGTACTGTCTCTTTAAGAAACTTTACTTTTGAATTGGGGGCTGGAAATCGCAGTATAGCACTGTCAAGACATCCTAAGAAGGTTCCCAGGGTGATTTTAAATATGTATGGGGTTTATAATTGTAGTGGGCAATAATATAAGGTTATTTTTGGCCATTTTATATGAAAGTGTACTGTCTCTTTAAGAAATTTCACTTTTGAATTGTGGGCTGGAAATCGCAGTATAGCACTGTCAAGACACCCTAAGAAGGTTCCCAGGGTGATTTTAAATATGTATGGGGTTTATAATTGTAGTTGTCAATAGTATACGTTTATTTTTGGCCATTTTATATGAAAGTGTACTGTCTCTTTAAGAACGTAACTTTTGAATTGGGGGCTGGAAATCGCAGTATAGCACTGTCAAGACACCCTAAGAAGGTTCCCAGGGTGATTTTAAATATGTATGGGGTTTATAATTGTAGTGGGCAATGGTATAAGGTTATTTTTGGCCATTTTATATGAAAGTGTACTGTCTCTTTAAGAAATTTCACTTTTGAATTGTGGGCTGGAAATTGCAGTATAGCACTGTCAAGACACCCTAAGAAGGTTCCCAGGTTGATTTTAAATATGTATGGGGTTTATAATTGCAGTTGTCAATGTTATAAGGTTATTTTTGGCCATTTTATATGAAAGTGTACTGTCTCTTTAAGAAATTTAACTTTTTGAATTGGGGGCTGGAAATCGCAGTATAGCACTGTCAAGAAACCCTAAGAAGGTACCCAGGGTGATTTTAAATATGTATGGGGTTTATAATTGTAGTGGGCAAAGGTATAAGGTTATTTTTGGCCATTTTATTTGAAAGGGTACTGTCTCTTTAGGAAACTTTACTTTTAAATTGGGGGCTGGAAATCGCAGTATAGCACTGTCAAGACACCCTAAGAAGGTTCCCAGGGTGATTTTAAATATGTATGGGGTTTATAATTGTAGTGGGCAATGGTATAAGGTTATTTTTGGCCATTTTATATGAAAGTGTACTGTCTCTTTAAGAAATTTCACTTTTGAATTGTGGGCTGGAAATCGCAGTATAGCACTGTCAAGACACCCTAAGAAGGTTCCCAGGGTGATTTTAAATATGTATGGGGTTTATAATTGTAGTTGTCAATGGTATAAGGTTATTTTTGGCCATTTTATATGAAAGTGTACTGTCTCTTTAAGAAATTTAACTTTTGAATTGGGGGCTGGAAATCGCAGTATAGCACTGTCAAGACATCCTAAGAAGGATCACAGGGTGATTTTAAATATGTATTGGGTTTATAATTGTAGTGGGCAATGGTATAAGGTTATTTTTGGCCATTTTATATGAAAGTGTACTGTCTCTTTAAGAAATTTCACTTTTGAATTGGGGGCTGGAAATCGCAGTATAGCATTTTCAGGACACCCTGGGGAGGTTCCCAGGGTGATTTTAAATATGTATGGGGTTTATAATTGTAGTGGGCAATGGTATAAGGTTATTTTTGGCCATTTTATATGAAAGTGTACTGTCTCTTTAAGAAATTTAACTTTTGAATTGGGGGCTGGAAATCGCAGTATAGCACTGTCAAGAAACCCTAAGAAGGTTCCCAGGGTGATTTTAAATATGTATGGGGTTTATAATTGTAGTGGGCAATGGTATAAGGTTATTTTTGGCCATTTTATATGAAAGGGTACTGTCTCTTTAAGAAACTTTACTTTTGAATTGGGGGCTGGAAATCGCAGTACAGCACTGTCAAGACATCCTAAGAAGGTTCCCAGGGTGATTTTAAATATGTATGGGGTTTATAATTGTAGTGGGCAATAATATAAGGTTATTTTTGGCCATTTTATATGAAAGTGTACTGTCTCTTTAAGAAATTTCACTTTTGAATTGTGGGCTGGAAATCGCAGTATAGCACTGTCAAGACACCCTAAGAAGGTTCCCAGGGTGATTTTAAATATGTATGGGGTTTATAATTGTAGTTGTCAATAGTATAAGGTTATTTTTGGCCATTTTATATGAAAGTGTTCTGTCTCTTTAAGTACGTAACTTTTGAATTGGGGGCTGGAAATTGCAGTATAGCACTGTCAAGACACCCTAAGAAGGTTCCCAGGGTGATTTTAAATATGTATGGGGTTTATAATTGTAGTGGGCAATGGTATAAGGTTATTTTTGGCCATTTTATATGAAAGTGTACTGTCTCTTTAAGAAATTTCACTTTTGAATTGTGGGCTGGAAATCGCAGTATAGCACTGTCAAGACACCCTAAGAAGGTTCCCAGGGTGATTTTAAATATGTATGGGGTATATAATTGTAGTGGGCAATGGTATAAGGTTATTTTTAGCCATTTTATATGAAAGTGTACTGTCTCTTTAAGAAATTTCACTTTTGAATTGGGGGCTGGAAATCGCAGTATAGCACTGTCAAGACACCCTAAGAAGGTTCCCAGGGTGATTTTAAATATTTATGGGGTTTATAATTTTAGTGGGCAATGGTATAAGGTTATTTTTGGCCATTTTATATGAAAGTGTACTGTCTATTTAAGAAATTTCACTTTTGAATTGGGGGCTGGAAATCGCAGTATAGCACTGTCAAGACACCCTAAGAAGGTTCCCAGCTTGATTTTAAACATGTATGGGGTTTATAATTGTAGTTGTCAATGGTATAAGGTTATTTTTGGCCATTTTATATGAAAGTGTACTGTCTCTTTAAGAATCTTAACTTTTGAATTGGGGGCTGGAAATCGCAGTATAGCACTGTCAAGACATCCTAAGAAGGTTCCCAGGGTGATTTTAAATATGTATGGGGTTTATAATTGTAGTGGGCAAAGGTATAAGGTTATTTTTGGCCATTTTATTTGAAAGGGTACTGTCTCTTTAGGAAACTTTACTTTTGAATTGGGGGCTGGAAATCGCAGTATAGCATTTTCAGGACAACCTGGGAAGGTTCCCAGGGTGATTTTAAATATGTATGGGGTTTATAATTGTATTGGGCAATGGTATAAGGGTATTTTTGGCCATTTTATATGAAAGTGTACTGTCTCTTTAAGAAACTTAACTTTTGAATTGGGGGCTGGAAATCGCAGTATAGCACTGTCAAAACACCCTGATATGGTTCCCAGGGTGATTTTAAATATGTATGGGGTTTATAATTGTAGTTGTCAATGGTATAAGGTTATTTTTGGCCATTTTATATGAAAGTGTACTGTCTCTTTAAGAAATTTCACTTTTGAATTGGGGGCTGGAAATCGCAGTATAGCACTGTCAAGACACCCTAAGAAGGTTCCCAGGTTGATTTTAAATATGTATGGGGTTCATAATCGCAGTGGGCAATGGTATAAGGTTATTTTTGGCCATTTTATATGAAAGTGTACTGTCTCTTTAAGAAATTTCACTTTAGAATTGGGGGCGCACTGTCAAGACATCCTAAGATGGTTCCCAGGGTGATTTTAAATATGTATGGTGTTTATAATTGTAGTTGTCAATGGTATAAGGTTATTTTTGGCCATTTTATATGAAAGTGTACTGTCTCTTTAAGAAATTTCACTTTTGAATTGGGGGCTGGAAATCGCAGTACAGCATTTTCAGGACACCCTGGGGAGGTTCCCAGGGTGATTTTAAATATGTATGGGGTTTATAATTGTAGTGGGCAATGGTATAAGGTTATTTTTGGCCATTTTATATGAAAGTGTACTGTCTCTTTAAGAAATTTCACTTTTGAATTGTGGGCTGGAAATCGCAGTATAGCACTGTCAAGACACCCTAAGAAGGTTCCCAGGGTGATTTTAAATATGTATGGGGTTTGTAATTGTAGTTGTCAATGGTATAAGGTTATTTTTGGCCATTTTATATGAAAGTGTACTGTCTCTTTAAGAAATTTAACTTTTGAATTGGGGGCTGGAAATCGCAGTATAGCACTGTCAAGACATCCTAAGAAGGATCTCAGGGTGATTTTAAATATGTATTGGGTTTATAATTGTAGTGGGCAATGGTATAAGGTTATTTTTGGCCATTTTATATGAAAGTGTACTGTCTCTTTAAGAAATTTCACTTTTGAATTGGGGGCTGGAAATCGCAGTATAGCATTTTCAGGACACCCTGGGGAGGTTCCCAGGGTGATTTTAAATATGTATGGGGTTTATAATTGTAGTTGTCAATGGTATAAGGTTATTTTGGCCATTTTATATGAAAGTGTACTGTCTCTTTAAGAAATTTCACTTTTGAATTGTGGGCTGGAAATCACAGTATAGCACTGTCAAGACACCATAAGAAGGTTCCCAGGGTGATTTTAAATATGTATGGGGTTTATAATTGTAGTGGGCAATGGTATAAGGTTATTTTTGGCCATTTTATATGAAAGTGTACTGTCTCTTTAAGAAATTTCACTTTTGAATTGGGGGCTGGAAATCGCAGTATAGCATTTTCAGGACACCCTGGGGAGGTTCCCAGGGTGATTTTAAATATGTATGGGGTTTATAATTGTAGTGGGCAATGGTATAAGGTTATTTTTGGCCATTTTATATGAAAGGGTACTGTCTCTTTAAGAAACTTTACTTTTGAATTGGGGGCTGGAAATCGCAGTATAGCACTGTCAAGACATCCTAAGAAGGTTCCCAGGGTGATTTTAAATATGTATGGGGTTTATAATTGTAGTGGGCAATAATATAAGGTTATTTTTGGCCATTTTATATGAAAGTGTACTGTCTCTTTAAGAAATTTCACTTTTGAATTGTGGGCTGGAAATCGCAGTATAGCACTGTCAAGACACCCTAAGAAGGTTCCCAGGGTGATTTTAAATATGTATGGGGTTTATAATTGTAGTTGTCAATAGTATACGTTTATTTTTGGCCATTTTATATGAAAGTGTACTGTCTCTTTAAGAACGTAACTTTTGAATTGGGGGCTGGAAATCGCAGTATAGCACTGTCAAGACACCCTAAGAAGGTTCCCAGGGTGATTTTAAATATGTATGGGGTTTATAATTGTAGTGGGCAATGGTATAAGGTTATTTTTGGCCATTTTATATGAAAGTGTACTGTCTCTTTAAGAAATTTCACTTTTGAATTGTGGGCTGGAAATCGCAGTATAGCACTGTCAAGACACCCTAAGAAGGTTCGCAGGGTGATTTTAAATATGTATGGTGTTTATAATTGTAATGGGCAATGGTATAAGGTTATTTTTGGCCATTTTATATGAAAGTGTACTGTCTCTTTAAGAAATTTCACTTTTGAATTGTGGGCTGGAAATCGCAGTATAGCACTGTCAAGACACCCTAAGAAGCTTCCCAGGGTGATTTTAAATATGTATGGGGTATATAATTGTAGTGGGCAATGGTATAAGGTTATTTTTGGCCATTTTATATGAAAGTGTACTGTCTCTTTAAGAAATTTCACTTTTGAATTGGGGGCTGGAAATCACAGTATAGCACTGTCAAGACACCATAAGAAGGTTCCCAGGGTGATTTTAAATATGTATGGGGTTTATAATTGTAGTGGGCAATGGTATAAGGTTATTTTTGGCCATTTTATATGAAAGTGTACTGTCTCTTTAAGAAATTTCACTTTTGAATTGGGGGCTGGAAATCGCAGTATAGCATTTTCAGGACACCCTGGGGAGGTTCCCAGGGTGATTTTAAATATGTATGGGGTTTATAATTGTAGTGGGCAATGGTATAAGGTTATTTTTGGCCATTTTATATGAAAGTGTACTGTCTCTTTAAGAAATTTAACTTTTGAATTGGGGGCTGGAAATCGCAGTATAGCACTGTCAAGAAACCCTAAGAAGGTTCCCAGGGTGATTTTAAATATGTATGGGGTTTATAATTGTAGTGGGCAATGGTATAAGGTTATTTTTGGCCATTTTATATGAAAGGGTACTGTCTCTTTAAGAAACTTTACTTTTGAATTGGGAGCTGGAAATCGCAGTATAGCACTGTCAAGACATCCTAAGAAGGTTCCCAGGGTGATTTTAAATATGTATGGGGTTTATAATTGTAGTGGGCAATAATATAAGGTTATTTTTGGCCATTTTATATGAAAGTGTACTGTCTCTTTAAGAAATTTCACTTTTGAATTGTGGGCTGGAAATCGCAGTATAGCACTGTCAAGACACCCTAAGAAGGTTCCCAGGGTGATTTTAAATATGTATGGGGTTTATAATTGTAGTGGGCAATGGTATAAGGTTATTTTTGGCCATTTTATATGAAAGTGTACTGTCTCTTTAAGAAATTTCACTTTTGAATTGTGGGCTGGAAATCGCAGTATAGCACTGTCAAGACACCCTAAGAAGGTTCCCAGGGTGATTTTAAATATGTATGGGGTTTATAATTGTAGTGGGCAATGGTATAAGGTTATTTTTGGCCATTTTATATGAAAGTGTACTGTCTCTTTAAGAAATGTCACTTTTGAATTGGGGGCTGGAAATCGCAGTATAGCATTTTCAGGACACCCTGGGGAGGTACCCAGGGTGATTTTAAATATGTATGGGGTTTATAATTGTAGTGGGCAATGGTATAAGGTTATTTTTGGCCATTTTATATGAAAGTGTACTGTCTCTTTAAGAAACTTTACTTTTGAATTGGGGGCTGGAAATCGCAGTATAGCACTGTCAAGACACCCTAAGAAGGTTCCCAGGGTGATTTTAAATATGTATGGGGTTTATAATTGTAGTTGTCAATAGTATAAGGTTATTTTTGGCCATTTTATATGAAAGTGTACTGTCTCTTTAAGAACGTAACTTTTGAATTGGGGGCTGGAAATCGCAGAATAGCACTGTCAAGACACTCTAAGAAGGTTCCCAGGGTGATTTTAAATATATATGGGGTTTATAATTGTAGTGGGCAATGGTATAAGGTTATTTTTGGCCATTTTATATGAAAGTGTACTGTCTCTTTAAGAAATTTCACTTTTGAATTGTGGGCTGGAAATCGCAGTATAGCACTGTCAAGACACCCTAAGAAGGTTCCCAGGGTGATTTTAAATATGTATGGGGTTTATAATTGTAGTGGTCAATGGTATAAGGTTATTTTTGGCCATTTTATATGAAAGTGTACTGTTTCTTTAAGAAATTTAACTTTTGAATTGGGGGCTGGAAATCGCAGTATAGCACTGTCAAGACATCCTATGAAGGTTCCAAGGGTGATTTTAAATATGTATGGGGTTTCTAATTGTAGTGGGCAATGGTATAAGGTTATTTTTGGCCATTTTATATGAAAGTGTACTGTCTCTTTAAGAAATTTCACTTTTGAATTGTGGGCTGGAAATCGCAGTATAGCACTGTCAAGACACCCTAAGAAGGTTCCCAGGGTGATTTTAAATATGTATGGGGTATATAATTGTAGTGGGCAATGGTATAAGGTTATTTTTGGCCATTTTATATGAAAGTGTACTGTCTCTTTAAGAAATTTCACTTTTGAATTGGGGGCTGGAAATCGCAGTATAGCACTGTCAAGACACCCTAAGAAGGTTCCCAGGGTGATTTTAAATATTTATGGGGTTTATAATTTTAGTGGGCAATGGTATAAGGTTATTTTTGGCCATTTTATATGAAAGTCTACTGTCTATTTAAGAAATTTCACTTTTGAATTGGGGGCTGGAAATCGCAGTTTAGCACTGTCAAGACACCCTAAGAAGGTTCCCAGCTTGATTTTAAATATGTATGGGGTTTATAATTGTAGTTGTCAATGGTATAAGGTTATTTTTGGCCATTTTATATGAAAGTGTACTGTCTCTTTAAGAATCTTAACTTTTGAATTGGGGGCTGGAAATCGCAGTATAGCACTGTCAAGACATCCTAAGAAGGTTCCCAGGGTGATTTTAAATATGTATGGGTTTTATAATTGTAGTGGGCAAAGGTATAAGGTTATTTTTGGCCATTTTATTTGAAAGGGTACTGTCTCTTTAGGAAACTTTACTTTTGAATTGGGGGCTGGAAATCGCTGTATAGCATTTTCAGGACAACCTGGGGAGGTTCCCAGGGTGATTTTAAATATGTATGGGGTTTATAATTGTAGTGGGCAATGGTATAAGGGTATTTTTGGCCATTTTATATGAAAGTGTACTGTCTCTTTAAGAAACTTAACTTTTGAATTGGGGGCTGGAAATCGCAGTATAGCACTGTCAAAACACCCTGATATGGTTCCCAGGGTGATTTTAAATATGTATGGGGTTTATAATTGTAGTTGTCAATGGTATAAGGTTATTTTTGGCCATTTTATATGAAAGTGTACTGTCTCTTTAAGAAATTTCACTTTTGAATTGGGGGCTGGAAATCGCAGTACAGCATTTTCAGGACACCCTGGGGAGGTTCCCAGGGTGATTTTAAATATGTATGGGGTTTATAATTGTAGTGGACAATGGTATAAGGTTATTTTTGGCCATTTTATATGAAAGTGTACTGTCTCTTTAAGAAATTTCACTTTTGAATTGTGGGCTGGAAATCGCAGTATAGCACTGTCAAGACACCCTAAGAAGGTTCCCAGGTTGATTTTAAATATGTATGGGGTTTATAATCGCAGTGGGCAATGGTATAAGGTTATTTTTGGCCATTTTATATGAAAGTGTACTGTCTCTTTAAGAAATTTCACTTTAGAATTGGGGGCGCACTGTCAAGACATCCTAAGAAGGTTCCCAGGGTGATTTTAAATATGTATGGTGTTTATAATTGTAGTTGTCAATGGTATAAGGTTATTTTTGGCCATTTTATATGAAAGTGTACTGTCTCTTTAAGAAATTTCACTTTTGAATTGGGGGCTGGAAATCGCAGTATAGCATTTTCAGGACACCCTGTGGAGGTTCCCAGGGTGATTTTAAATATGTATGGGGTTTATAATTGTAGTTGTCAATGGTATAAGGTTATTTTGGCCATTTTATATGAAAGTGTACTGTCTCTTTAAGAAATCTCACTTTTGAATTGTGGGCTGGAAATCACAGTATAGCACTGTCAAGACACCATAAGAAGGTTCCCAGGGTGATTTTAAATATGTATGGGGTTTATAATTGTAGTGGGCAATGGTATAAGGTTATTTTTGGCCATTTTATATGAAAGTGTACTGTCTCTTTAAGAAATTTCACTTTTGAATTGGGGGCTGGAAATCGCAGTATAGCATTTTCAGGACACCCTGGGGAGGTTCCCAGGGTGATTTTAAATATGTATGGGGTTTATAATTGTAGTGGGCAATGGTATAAGGTTATTTTTGGCCATTTTATATGAAAGTGTACTGTCTCTTTAAGAAATTTCACTTTTGAATTGGGGGCTGGAAATCGCAGTATAGCACTGTCAAGAAACCCTAAGAAGGTTCCCAGGGTGATTTTAAATATGTATGGGGTTTATAATTGTAGTTGTCAATAGTATAATGTTATTTTTGGCCATTTTATATGAAAGTGTACTGTCTCTTTAAGAACGTAACTTTTGAATTGGGGGCTGGAAATCGCAGTATAGCACTGTCAAGACACCCTAAGAAGGTTCCCAGGGTGATTTTAAATATGTATGGGGTTTATAATTGTAGTGGGAAATGGTATAAGGTTATTTTTGGCCATTTTATATGAAAGTGTACTGTCTCTTTAAGAAATTTCACTTTTGAATTGTGGGCTGGAAATCGCAGTATAGCACTGTCAAGACACCCTAAGAAGGTTCCCAGGGTGATTTTAAATATGTATGGGGTTTATAATTGTAGTGGGCAATGGTATAAGGTTATTTTTGGCCATTTTATATGAAAGTGTACTGTTTCTTTAAGAAATTTAACTTTTGAATTGGGGGCTGGAAATCGCAGTATAGCACTGTCAAGACATCCTATGAAGGTTCCCAGGGTGATTTTAAATATGTATGGGGTTTATAATTGTAGTGGGCAATGGTATAAGGTTATTTTTGGCCATTTTATATGAAAGTGTACTGTCTATTTAAGAAATTTCACTTTTGAATTGGGGGCTGGAAATCGCAGTATAGCACTGTCAAGACACCCTAAGAAGGTTCCCAGCTTGATTTTAAATATGTATGGGGTTTATAATTGTAGTTGTCAATGGTATAAGGTTATTTTTGGCCATTTTATATGAAAGTGTACTGTCTCTTTAAGAATCTTAACTTTTGAATTGTGGGCTGAAAATCGCAGTATAGCACTGTCAAGACACCCTAAGAAGGTTCCCAGGTTGATTTTAAATATGTATGGGGTTTATAATCGCAGTGGGCAATGGTATAAGGTTATTTTTGGCCATTTTATATGAAAGTGTACTGTCTCTTTAAGAAATTTCACTTTAGAATTGGGGGCGCACTGTCAAGACATCCTAAGAAGGTTCCCAGGGTGATTTTAAATATGTATGGTGTTTATAATTGTAGTTGTCAATGGTATAAGGTTATTTTTGGCCATTTTATATGAAAGTGTACTGTCTCTTTAAGAAATTTCACTTTTGAATTGGGGGCTGGAAATCGCAGTATAGCACTGTCAAGACACCCTAAGAAGGTTCCCAGGGTGATTTTAAATATGTATGGGGTTTATAATTGTAGTGGGCAATGGTATAAGGTTATTTTTGGCCATTTTATATGAAAGTGTACTGTCTCTTTAGGAACATAACTTTTGAATTGTGGGCTGGAAATCGCAGTATAGCACTGTCAAGACACCCTAAGAAGGTTCCCAGGGTGATTTTAAATATGTATGGGGTTTATAATTGTAGTTGTCAATGGTATAAGGTTATTTTTGGCCATTTTATATGAAAGTGTACTGTCTCTTTACGAAATTTCACTTTTGAATTGTGGGCTGGAAATTGCAGTATAGCATTTTCAGGACACCCTAAGAAGGTTCCCAGGGTGATTTTAAATATGTATGGGGTTTATAATTGTAGTTGTCAATGGTATAAGGTTATTTTTGGCCATTTTATATGAAAGTGTACTGTCTCTTTAAGAAATTGAACTTTTGAATTGGGGGCTGGAAATCGCAGTATAGCACTGTCAAGACACCCCAAGAAGGTTCCCAGGGTGATTTTAAATATGTATGGGGTTTATAAATGTAGTGGGCAATGGTATAAGGTTATTTTTGGCCATTTTATATGAAAGTGTACTGTCTCTTTAAGAAATTTCACTTTTGAATTGTGGGCTGGAAATCGCAGTATAGCACTGTCAATACACCCTAAGAAGGTTCCCAGGGTGATTTTAAATATGTATGGGGTTTATAATTGTAGTGGGCAATGGTATGAGGTTATTTTTGGGCATTTTATATGAAAGTGTTCTGTCTCTTTAAGAAATTTCACTTTTGAATTGTGGGCTGGAAAACGCAGTATAGCACTGTCAAGACACCCTAAGAAGGTTCCCAGGGTGATTTTAAATATATATGGGGTTTATAATTGTAGTGGGCAATGGTATAAGGTTATTTTTGGCCATTTTATATGAAAGTGTACTGTCTCTTTAAGAAACTTATCTTTTGAATTGTGGGCTGGAAATCGCAGTATAGCATTTTCAGGACACCCTGGGGAGGTTCCCAGGGTGATTTTAAATATGTATGGGGTTTATAATTGTAGTGGGCAAAGGTATAAGGTTATTTTTGGCCATTTTATATGAAAGTGTACTGTCTCTTTAAGAAACTTAACTTTTGAATTGGGGGCTGGAAATCGCAGTATAGCATTTTCAGGACACCCTGGGGAGGTTCCCAGGGTGATTTTAAATATGTATGGGGTTTATAATTGTAGTGGGCAAAGGTATAAGGTTATTTTTGGCCATTTTATATGAAAGTGTACTGTCTCTTTAAGAAATTTCACTTTTGAATTGTGGGCTGGAAATCGCAGTATAGCACTGTCAAGACACCCTAAGAAGGTTCCCAGGGTGATTTTAAATATGTATGGGGTTTATAATTGTAGTGGTCAATGGTATAAGGTTATTTTTGGCCATTTTATATGAAAGTGTACTGTTTCTTTAAGAAATTTAACTTTTGAATTGGGGGCTGGAAATCGCAGTATAGCACTGTCAAGACATCCTATGAAGGTTCCAAGGGTGATTTTAAATATGTATGGGGTTTCTAATTGTAGTGGGCAATGGTATAAGGTTATTTTTGGCCATTTTATATGAAAGTGTACTGTCTCTTTAAGAAATTTCACTTTTGAATTGTGGGCTGGAAATCGCAGTATAGCACTGTCAAGACACCCTAAGAAGGTTCCCAGGGTGATTTTAAATATGTATGGGGTATATAATTGTAGTGGGCAATGGTATAAGGTTATTTTTGGCCATTTTATATGAAAGTGTACTGTCTCTTTAAGAAATTTCACTTTTGAATTGGGGGCTGGAAATCGCAGTATAGCACTGTCAAGACACCCTAAGAAGGTTCCCAGGGTGATTTTAAATATTTATGGGGTTTATAATTTTAGTGGGCAATGGTATAAGGTTATTTTTGGCCATTTTATATGAAAGTGTACTGTCTATTTAAGAAATTTCACTTTTGAATTGGGGGCTGGAAATCGCAGTTTAGCACTGTCAAGACACCCTAAGAAGGTTCCCAGCTTGATTTTAAATATGTATGGGGTTTATAATTGTAGTTGTCAATGGTATAAGGTTATTTTTGGCCATTTTATATGAAAGTGTACTGTCTCTTTAAGAATCTTAACTTTTGAATTGGGGGCTGGAAATCGCAGTATAGCACTGTCAAGACATCCTAAGAAGGTTCCCAGGGTGATTTTAAATATGTATGGGTTTTATAATTGTAGTGGGCAAAGGTATAAGGTTATTTTTGGCCATTTTATTTGAAAGGGTACTGTCTCTTTAGGAAACTTTACTTTTGAATTGGGGGCTGGAAATCGCTGTATAGCATTTTCAGGACAACCTGGGGAGGTTCCCAGGGTGATTTTAAATATGTATGGGGTTTATAATTGTAGTGGGCAATGGTATAAGGGTATTTTTGGCCATTTTATATGAAAGTGTACTGTCTCTTTAAGAAACTTAACTTTTGAATTGGGGGCTGGAAATCGCAGTATAGCACTGTCAAAACACCCTGATATGGTTCCCAGGGTGATTTTAAATATGTATGGGGTTTATAATTGTAGTTGTCAATGGTATAAGGTTATTTTTGGCCATTTTATATGAAAGTGTACTGTCTCTTTAAGAAATTTCACTTTTGAATTGGGGGCTGGAAATCGCAGTACAGCATTTTCAGGACACCCTGGGGAGGTTCCCAGGGTGATTTTAAATATGTATGGGGTTTATAATTGTAGTGGACAATGGTATAAGGTTATTTTTGGCCATTTTATATGAAAGTGTACTGTCTCTTTAAGAAATTTCACTTTTGAATTGTGGGCTGGAAATCGCAGTATAGCACTGTCAAGACACCCTAAGAAGGTTCCCAGGTTGATTTTAAATATGTATGGGGTTTATAATCGCAGTGGGCAATGGTATAAGGTTATTTTTGGCCATTTTATATGAAAGTGTACTGTCTCTTTAAGAAATTTCACTTTAGAATTGGGGGCGCACTGTCAAGACATCCTAAGAAGGTTCCCAGGGTGATTTTAAATATGTATGGTGTTTATAATTGTAGTTGTCAATGGTATAAGGTTATTTTTGGCCATTTTATATGAAAGTGTACTGTCTCTTTAAGAAATTTCACTTTTGAATTGGGGGCTGGAAATCGCAGTATAGCATTTTCAGGACACCCTGGGGAGGTTCCCAGGGTGATTTTAAATATGTATGGGGTTTATAATTGTAGTTGTCAATGGTATAAGGTTATTTTGGCCATTTTATATGAAAGTGTACTGTCTCTTTAAGAAATTTCACTTTTGAATTGTGGGCTGGAAATCACAGTATAGCACTGTCAAGACACCATAAGAAGGTTCCCAGGGTGATTTTAAATATGTATGGGGTTTATAATTGTAGTGGGCAATGGTATAAGGTTATTTTTGGCCATTTTATATGAAAGTGTACTGTCTCTTTAAGAAATTTCACTTTTGAATTGGGGGCTGGAAATCGCAGTATAGCATTTTCAGGACACCCTGGGGAGGTTCCCAGGGTGATTTTAAATATGTATGGGGTTTATAATTGTAGTGGGCAATGGTATAAGGTTATTTTTGGCCATTTTATATGAAAGTGTACTGTCTCTTTAAGAAATTTCACTTTTGAATTGGGGGCTGGAAATCGCAGTATAGCACTGTCAAGAAACCCTAAGAAGGTTCCCAGGGTGATTTTAAATATGTATGGGGTTTATAATTGTAGTTGTCAATAGTATAATGTTATTTTTGGCCATTTTATATGAAAGTGTACTGTCTCTTTAAGAACGTAACTTTTGAATTGGGGGCTGGAAATCGCAGTATAGCACTGTCAAGACACCCTAAGAAGGTTCCCAGGGTGATTTTAAATATGTATGGGGTTTATAATTGTAGTGGTAAATGGTATAAGGTTATTTTTGGCCATTTTATATGAAAGTGTACTGTCTCTTTAAGAAATTTCACTTTTGAATTGTGGGCTGGAAATCGCAGTATAGCACTGTCAAGACACCCTAAGAAGGTTCCCAGGGTGATTTTAAATATGTATGGGGTTTATAATTGTAGTGGGCAATGGTATAAGGTTATTTTTGGCCATTTTATATGAAAGTGTACTGTTTCTTTAAGAAATTTAACTTTTGAATTGGGGGCTGGAAATCGCAGTATAGCACTGTCAAGACATCCTATGAAGGTTCCCAGGGTGATTTTAAATATGTATGGGGTTTATAATTGTAGTGGGCAATGGTATAAGGTTATTTTTGGCCATTTTATATGAAAGTGTACTGTCTATTTAAGAAATTTCACTTTTGAATTGGGGGCTGGAAATCGCAGTATAGCACTGTCAAGACACCCTAAGAAGGTTCCCAGCTTGATTTTAAATATGTATGGGGTTTATAATTGTAGTTGTCAATGGTATAAGGTTATTTTTGGCCATTTTATATGAAAGTGTACTGTCTCTTTAAGAATCTTAACTTTTGAATTGTGGGCTGAAAATCGCAGTATAGCACTGTCAAGACACCCTAAGAAGGTTCCCAGGTTGATTTTAAATATGTATGGGGTTTATAATCGCAGTGGGCAATGGTATAAGGTTATTTTTGGCCATTTTATATGAAAGTGTACTGTCTCTTTAAGAAATTTCACTTTAGAATTGGGGGCGCACTGTCAAGACATCCTAAGAAGGTTCCCAGGGTGATTTTAAATATGTATGGTGTTTATAATTGTAGTTGTCAATGGTATAAGGTTATTTTTGGCCATTTTATATGAAAGTGTACTGTCTCTTTAAGAAATTTCACTTTTGAATTGGGGGCTGGAAATCGCAGTATAGCACTGTCAAGACACCCTAAGAAGGTTCCCAGGGTGATTTTAAATATGTATGGGGTTTATAATTGTAGTGGGCAATGGTATAAGGTTATTTTTGGCCATTTTATATGAAAGTGTACTGTCTCTTTAGGAACATAACTTTTGAATTGTGGGCTGGAAATCGCAGTATAGCACTGTCAAGACACCCTAAGAAGGTTCCCAGGGTGATTTTAAATATGTATGGGGTTTATAATTGTAGTTGTCAATGGTATAAGGTTATTTTTGGCCATTTTATATGAAAGTGTACTGTCTCTTTACGAAATTTCACTTTTGAATTGTGGGCTGGAAATTGCAGTATAGCATTTTCAGGACACCCTAAGAAGGTTCCCAGGGTGATTTTAAATATGTATGGGGTTTATAATTGTAGTGGGCAATGGTATAAGGTTATTTTTGGCCATTTTATATGAAAGTGTACTGTCTCTTAAGAACGTAACTTTTGAATTGTGGGCTGGAAATCGCAGTATAGCACTGTCAAGACACCCTAAGAAGGTTCCCAGGGTGATTTTAAATATGTATGGGGTTTATAATTGTAGTGGGCAATGGTATAAGGTTATTTTTGGCCATTTTATATGAAAGTGTACTGTCTCTTTAAGAAATTGAACTTTTGAATTGGGGGCTGGAAATCGCAGTATAGCACTGTCAAGACACCCCAAGAAGGTTCCCAGGGTGATTTTAAATATGTATGGGGTTTATAAATGTAGTGGGCAATGGTATAAGGTTATTTTTGGCCATTTTATATGAAAGTGTACTGTCTCTTTAAGAAATTTCACTTTTGAATTGTGGGCTGGAAATCGCAGTATAGCACTGTCAATACACCCTAAGAAGGTTCCCAGGGTGATTTTAAATATGTATGGGGTTTATAATTGTAGTGGGCAATGGTATGAGGTTATTTTTGGGCATTTTATATGAAAGTGTTCTGTCTCTTTAAGAAATTTCACTTTTGAATTGTGGGCTGGAAAACGCAGTATAGCACTGTCAAGACACCCTAAGAAGGTTCCCAGGGTGATTTTAAATATATATGGGGTTTATAATTGTAGTGGGCAATGGTATAAGGTTATTTTTGGCCATTTTATATGAAAGTGTACTGTCTCTTTAAGAAATTGAACTTTTGAATTGGGGGCTGGAAATCGCAGTATAGCACTGTCAAGACACCACAAGAAGGTTCCCAGGGTGATTTTAAATATGTATGGGGTTTATAAATGTAGTGGGCAATGGTATAAGGTTATTTTTGGCCATTTTATATGAAAGTGTACTGTCTCTTTAAGAAATTTCACTTTTGAATTGTGGGCTGGAAATCGCAGTATAGCACTGTCAATACACCCTAAGAAGGTTCCCAGGGTGATTTTAAATATGTATGGGGTATATAATTGTAGTGGGCAATGGTATGAGGTTATTTTTGGGCATTTTATATGAAAGTGTTCTGTCTCTTTAAGAAATTTCACTTTTGAATTGTGGGCTGGAAAACGCAGTATAGCACTGTCAAGACACCCTAAGAAGGTTCCCAGGGTGATTTTAAATATATATGGGGTTTATAATTGTAGTGGGCAATGGTATAAGGTTATTTTTGGCCATTTTATATGAAAGTGTACTGTCTCTTTAAGAAACTTAACTTTTGAATTGTGGGCTGGAAATCGCAGTATAGCATTTTCAGGACACCCTGGGGAGGTTCCCAGGGTGATTTTAAATATGTATGGGGTTTATAATTGTAGTGGGCAAAGGTATAAGGTTATTTTTGGCCATTTTATATGAAAGTGTACTGTCTCTTTAAGAAACTTAACTTTTGAATTGGGGGCTGGAAATCGCAGTATAGCATTTTCAGGACACCCTGGGGAGGTTCCCAGGGTGATTTTAAATATGTATGGGGTTTATAATTGTAGTGGGCAAAGGTATAAGGTTATTTTTGGCCATTTTATATGAAAGTGTACTGTCTCTTTAAGAAACCTAACTTTTGAATTGGGGGCTGGAAATCGCAGTATAGCATTTTCAGGACACCCTGGGGAGGTTCCCAGGGTGATTTTAAATATGTATGGGGTTTATAATTGTAGTGGGCAATGGTATAAGGTTGTTTTTGGCCATTTTATATGAAAGTGTACTGTCTCTTTAAGAAATTTCACTTTTGAATTGTGGGCTGGAAATCGCAGTATAGCACTGTCAAGACATCCTAAGAAGGTTCCCAGGGTGATTTTAAATATGTATGGGGTTTATAATTGTAGTGGGCAATGGTATAAGGTTATTTTGACCATTTTATATGAAAGTGTACTGTCTCTTTAAGAACGTAACTTTTGAATTGTGGGCTGGAAATCGCAGTATAGCACTGTCAAGACACCCTAAGAAGGTTCCCAGGGTGATTTTAAATATGTATGGGGTTTATAATTGTAGTGGGCAATGGTATAAGGTTATTTTTGGCCATTTTATATGAAAGTGTACTGTCTCTTTAAGAAACTTAACTTTTGAATTGGGGGCTGGAAATCGCAGTATAGCATTTTCAGGACACCCTGGGGAGGTTCCCAGGGTGATTTTAAATATGTATGGGGTTTATAATTGTAGTGGGCAATGGTATAAGGTTATTTTTGGCCATTTTATATGAAAGTGTACTGTCTCTTTAAGAAATTTCACTTTTGAATTGTGGGCTGGAAATCGCAGTATAGCACTGTCAAGACACCCTAAGAAGGTTCCCAGGGTGATTTTAAATATGTATGGGGTTTATAATTGTAGTGGGCAATGGTATAAGGTTATTTTTGGCCATTTTATATGACAGTGTACTGTCTCTTTAAGAAATTTCTCTTTTGAATTGGGGGCTGGAAATCGCAGTATAGCACTGTCAAGACAACCTAAGAAGGTTCCCAGGGTGATTTTAAATATGTATGGGGTTTATAATTGTAGTGGGCAATGGTATAAGGTTATTTTTGGCCATTTTATATGAAAGTGTACTGTCTCTTTAAGAACGTAACTTTTGAATTGGGGGCTGGAAATCGGATTATAGCACTGTCAAGAAACGCTAAGAAGGTTCCCAGGGTGATTTTAAATATGTATGGGGTTTATAATTGTAGTGGGCAATGGTATAAGGTTATTTTTGGCCATTTTATATGAAAGTGTACTGTCTCTTTAAGAAATTTAACTTTTGAATTGGGGGCTCGAAATCGCAGTATAGCACTGTCAAAACATCCTAAGAAGGTTTCCAGGGTGATTTTAAATATGTATGGGGTTTATAATTGTAGTGGGCAATGGTATAAGGTTATTTTTGGCCATTTTATATGAAAGTGTACTGTCTCTTTAAGAACTTAACTTTTGAATTGGGGACTGGAAATCGCAGTATTGCACTGTCAAGAAACCCTAAGAAGGTTCCCAGGGTGATTTTAAATATGTATGGGGTTTATAATTGTAGTGGGCAATGGTATAAGGTTATTTTTGGCCATTTTATATGAAAGTGTACTGTCTCTTTAAGAAATTTCACTTTTGAATTGTGGGCTGGAAATCGCAGTATAGCACTGTCAAGACACCCTAAGAAGTTTCCTAGGGTGATTTTAAATATGTATGGGGTTTATAATTGTAGTTGGCAATGGTATAAGGTTATTTTTGGCCATTTTATATGAAAATGTATTGTCTCTTTAAGAAACTTAACTTTTGAATTGGGGGCTGGAAATCGCAGTATAGCACTGTCAAGACACCCTGGAAAGGTTCCCAGGGTGATTTTAAATATGTATGGGGTTTATAATTGTAGTGGGCAATGGTATAAGGTTATTTTTGGCCATTTTATATGAAAGTGTACTGTCTCTTTAAGAAATTTCACTTTTGAATTGGGGGCTGGAAATCGCAGTATAGCATTTTCAGGACACCCTAAGAAGGTTCCCAGGGTGATTTTAAATATGTATGGGGTTTATAATTGTAGTGGGCAATGGTTTAAGGTTATTTTTGGCCATTTTATATGAAAGTGTACTGTCTCTTTAAGAACATAACTTTTGAATTGGGGGCTGGAAATCACAGTATAGCACTGTCAAGACATCCTAAGAAGGTACCCAGGGTGATTTTAAATATGTATGGGGTTTATAATTGTAGTGGGCAATGGTATAAGGTTATTTTTGGCCATTTTATATGAAACTGTACTGTCTCTTTAAGAACTTAACTTTTGAATTGGGGACTGGAAATCGCAGTATTGCACTGTCAAGAAACCGTAAGAAGGTTCCCAGGGTGATTTTAAATATGTATGGGGTTTATAATTGTAGTGGGCAATGGTATAAGGTTATTTTTGGCCATTTTATATGAAAGTGTACTGTCTCTTTAAGAAATTTCACTTTTGAATTGTGGGCTGGAAATCGCAGTATAGCACTGTCAAGACACCCTAAGAAGGTTCCCAGGGTGATTTTAAATATGTATGGGGTTTATAATTGTAGTGGGCAATGGTATAAGGTTATTTTTGGCCATTTTATATGAAAGTGTACTGTCTCTTTAAGAAATTTCACTTTTGAATTGGGGGCTGGAAATCGCAGTATAGCATTTTCAGGACACCCTAAGAAGGTTCCCAGGGTGATTTTAAATATGTATGGGGTTTATAATTGTAGTGGGCAATGGTATAAGGTTATTTTTGGCCATTTTATATGAAAGTGTACTGTCTCTTTAAGAACGTAACTTTTGAATTGGGGGCTGGAAATCGCAGTATAGCACTGTCAAGACACCTTGATATGGTTCCCAGGGTGATTTTAAATATGTATGGGGTTTATAATTGTAGTGGGCAATGGTATAAGGTTATTTTTGGCCATTTTATATGAAAGTGTACTGTCTCTTTAAGAAACTTAGCTTTTGAATTGGGGGCTGGAAATCGCAGTATAGCACTGTCAAGACACCCTAAGAAGGTTCCCAGGGTGATGTTAAATATGTAGGGGGTTTATAATTGTAGTGGGCAATGGTATAAGGTTATTTTTGGCCATTTTATATGAAAGTGTACTGTCTCTTTAAGAAATTGAACTTTTGAATTGGGGGCTGGAAATCACAGTATAGCATTTTCAGGACACCCTGGGGAGGTTCCCAGGGTGATTTTAAATATATATGGGGTTTATAATTGTAGTGGGCACTGGTATAAGGTTATTTTTGGCCATTTTATATGAAAGCGTACTGTCTCTTTAAGAAATTTAACTTTTGAATTGGGGGCTGGAAATCGCAGTATAGCACTGTCAAGAAACCCTAAGAAGGTTCCCAGGGTGATTTTAAATATGTATGGGGTTTATAATTGTAGTGGGCAATGGTATAAGGTTATTTTTGGCCATATTATATGAAAGTATACTGTCTCTTTAAGAAACTTAACTTTTGAATTGGGGGCTGGAAATCGCAGTATAGCATTTTCAGGACACCCTGTGGAGGTTCCCAGGGTGATTTTAAATATGTATGGGGTTTATAATTGTAGTGGGCAATGGTATAAGGTTATTTGTGGCCATTTTATATGAAAGTGTACTGTCTCTTTAAGAAATTAACTTTTGAATTGGGGGTTGGAAATCACAGTATAGCACTGTCAAGACACCCTAAGAAGGTTCCCAGGGTGATTTTAAATATGTATGGGGTTTATAATTGTAGTGGGCAATGGTATAAGGTTGTTTTTGGCCATTTTATATGAAAGCGTACTGTCTCTTTAAGAAATTTAACTTTTGAATTGGGGGCTGGAAATCGCAGTATAGCACTGTCAAGAAACCCTAAGAAGGTTCCCAGGGTTATTTTAAATATGTATGGGGTTTATAATTGTAGTGGGCAATGGTATAAGGTTATTTTAGGCCATTTTATATGAAAGTGTACTGTCTCTTTAAGAAACTTAACTTTTGAATTGAGGGCTGGAAATCGCAGTATAGCATTTTCAGGACACCCTGGGGAGGTTCCCAGGGTGATTTTAAATATGTATGGGGTTTATAATTGTAGTGGGCAATGGTATAAGGTTATTTTTGGCCATTTTATATGAAAGTGTACTGTCTCTTTAAGAAATTTCACTTTTGAATTGTGGGCTGGAAATCGCAGTATAGCACTGTCAAGACACCCTAAGAAGTTTCCTAGGGTGATTTTAAATATGTATGGGGTTTATAATTGTAGTTGTCAATGGTATAAGGTTATTTTTGGCCATTTTATATGAAAGTGTACTGTCTCTTTAAGAAATTTCACTTTTGAATTGTGGGCTGGAAATCGCAGTATAGCACTGTCAATACACCCTAAGAAGGTTCCCAGGGTGATTTTAAATATGTATGGGGTTTATAATTGTAGTGGGCAATGGTATGAGGTTATTTTTGGGCATTTTATATGAAAGTGTTCTGTCTCTTTAAGAAATTTCACTTTTGAATTGTGGGCTGGAAAACGCAGTATAGCACTGTCAAGACACCCTAAGAAGGTTCCCAGGGTGATTTTAAATATATATGGGGTTTATAATTGTAGTGGGCAATGGTATAAGGTTATTTTTGGCCATTTTATATGAAAGTGTACTGTCTCTTTAAGAAATTGAACTTTTGAATTGGGGGCTGGAAATCGCAGTATAGCACTGTCAAGACACCCCAAGAAGGTTCCCAGGGTGATTTTAAATATGTATGGGGTTTATAAATGTAGTGGGCAATGGTATAAGGTTATTTTTGGCCATTTTATATGAAAGTGTACTGTCTCTTTAAGAAATTTCACTTTTGAATTGTGGGCTGGAAATCGCAGTATAGCACTGTCAATACACCCTAAGAAGGTTCCCAGGGTGATTTTAAATATGTATGGGGTTTATAATTGTAGTGGGCAATGGTATGAGGTTATTTTTGGGCATTTTATATGAAAGTGTTCTGTCTCTTTAAGAAATTTCACTTTTGAATTGTGGGCTGGAAAACGCAGTATAGCACTGTCAAGACACCCTAAGAAGGTTCCCAGGGTGATTTTAAATATATATGGGGTTTATAATTGTAGTGGGCAATGGTATAAGGTTATTTTTGGCCATTTTATATGAAAGTGTACTGTCTCTTTAAGAAACTTAACTTTTGAATTGTGGGCTGGAAATCGCAGTATAGCATTTTCAGGACACCCTGGGGAGGTTCCCAGGGTGATTTTAAATATGTATGGGGTTTATAATTGTAGTGGGCAAAGGTATAAGGTTATTTTTGGCCATTTTATATGAAAGTGTACTGTCTCTTTAAGAAACTTAACTTTTGAATTGGGGGCTGGAAATCGCAGTATAGCATTTTCAGGACACCCTGGGGAGGTTCCCAGGGTGATTTTAAATATGTATGGGGTTTATAATTGTAGTGGGCAAAGGTATAAGGTTATTTTTGGCCATTTTATATGAAAGTGTACTGTCTCTTTAAGAAACCTAACTTTTGAATTGGGGGCTGGAAATCGCAGTATAGCATTTTCAGGACACCCTGGGGAGGTTCCCAGGGTGATTTTAAATATGTATGGGGTTTATAATTGTAGTGGGCAATGGTATAAGGTTATTTTTGGCCATTTTATATGAAAGTGTACTGTCTCTTTAAGAAATTTCACTTTTGAATTGTGGGCTGGAAATCGCAGTATAGCACTGTCAAGACATCCTAAGAAGGTTCCCAGGGTGATTTTAAATATGTATGGGGTTTATAATTGTAGTGGGCAATGGTATAAGGTTATTTTGACCATTTTATATGAAAGTGTACTGTCTCTTTAAGAACGTAACTTTTGAATTGTGGGCTGGAAATCGCAGTATAGCACTGTCAAGACACCCTAAGAAGGTTCCCAGGGTGATTTTAAATATGTATGGGGTTTATAATTGTAGTGGGCAATGGTATAAGGTTATTTTTGGCCATTTTATATGAAAGTGTACTGTCTCTTTAAGAAACTTAACTTTTGAATTGGGGGCTGGAAATCGCAGTATAGCATTTTCAGGACACCCTGGGGAGGTTCCCAGGGTGATTTTAAATATGTATGGGGTTTATAATTGTAGTGGGCAATGGTATAAGGTTATTTTTGGCCATTTTATATGAAAGTGTACTGTCTCTTTAAGAAATTTCACTTTTGAATTGTGGGCTGGAAATCGCAGTATAGCACTGTCAAGACACCCTAAGAAGGTTCCCAGGGTGATTTTAAATATGTATGGGGTTTATAATTGTAGTGGGCAATGGTATAAGGTTATTTTTGGCCATTTTATATGACAGTGTACTGTCTCTTTAAGAAATTTCTCTTTTGAATTGGGGGCTGGAAATCGCAGTATAGCACTGTCAAGACAACCTAAGAAGGTTCCCAGGGTGATTTTAAATATGTATGGGGTTTATAATTGTAGTGGGCAATGGTATAAGGTTATTTTTGGCCATTTTATATGAAAGTGTACTGTCTCTTTAAGAACGTAACTTTTGAATTGGGGGCTGGAAATCGGATTATAGCACTGTCAAGAAACGCTAAGAAGGTTCCCAGGGTGATTTTAAATATGTATGGGGTTTATAATTGTAGTGGGCAATGGTATAAGGTTATTTTTGGCCATTTTATATGAAAGTGTACTGTCTCTTTAAGAAATTTAACTTTTGAATTGGGGGCTCGAAATCGCAGTATAGCACTGTCAAAACATCCTAAGAAGGTTTCCAGGGTGATTTTAAATATGTATGGGGTTTATAATTGTAGTGGGCAATGGTATAAGGTTATTTTTGGCCATTTTATATGAAAGTGTACTGTCTCTTTAAGAACTTAACTTTTGAATTGGGGACTGGAAATCGCAGTATTGCACTGTCAAGAAACCCTAAGAAGGTTCCCAGGGTGATTTTAAATATGTATGGGGTTTATAATTGTAGTGGGCAATGGTATAAGGTTATTTTTGGCCATTTTATATGAAAGTGTACTGTCTCTTTAAGAAATTTCACTTTTGAATTGTGGGCTGGAAATCGCAGTATAGCACTGTCAAGACACCCTAAGAAGTTTCCTAGGGTGATTTTAAATATGTATGGGGTTTATAATTGTAGTTGGCAATGGTATAAGGTTATTTTTGGCCATTTTATATGAAAATGTATTGTCTCTTTAAGAAACTTAACTTTTGAATTGGGGGCTGGAAATCGCAGTATAGCACTGTCAAGACACCCTGGAAAGGTTCCCAGGGTGATTTTAAATATGTATGGGGTTTATAATTGTAGTGGGCAATGGTATAAGGTTATTTTTGGCCATTTTATATGAAAGTGTACTGTCTCTTTAAGAAATTTCACTTTTGAATTGGGGGCTGGAAATCGCAGTATAGCATTTTCAGGACACCCTAAGAAGGTTCCCAGGGTGATTTTAAATATGTATGGGGTTTATAATTGTAGTGGGCAATGGTTTAAGGTTATTTTTGGCCATTTTATATGAAAGTGTACTGTCTCTTTAAGAACATAACTTTTGAATTGGGGGCTGGAAATCACAGTATAGCACTGTCAAGACATCCTAAGAAGGTACCCAGGGTGATTTTAAATATGTATGGGGTTTATAATTGTAGTGGGCAATGGTATAAGGTTATTTTTGGCCATTTTATATGAAACTGTACTGTCTCTTTAAGAACTTAACTTTTGAATTGGGGACTGGAAATCGCAGTATTGCACTGTCAAGAAACCGTAAGAAGGTTCCCAGGGTGATTTTAAATATGTATGGGGTTTATAATTGTAGTGGGCAATGGTATAAGGTTATTTTTGGCCATTTTATATGAAAGTGTACTGTCTCTTTAAGAAATTTCACTTTTGAATTGTGGGCTGGAAATCGCAGTATAGCACTGTCAAGACACCCTAAGAAGGTTCCCAGGGTGATTTTAAATATGTATGGGGTTTATAATTGTAGTGGGCAATGGTATAAGGTTATTTTTGGCCATTTTATATGAAAGTGTACTGTCTCTTTAAGAAATTTCACTTTTGAATTGGGGGCTGGAAATCGCAGTATAGCATTTTCAGGACACCCTAAGAAGGTTCCCAGGGTGATTTTAAATATGTATGGGGTTTATAATTGTAGTGGGCAATGGTATAAGGTTATTTTTGGCCATTTTATATGAAAGTGTACTGTCTCTTTAAGAACGTAACTTTTGAATTGGGGGCTGGAAATCGCAGTATAGCACTGTCAAGACACCTTGATATGGTTCCCAGGGTGATTTTAAATATGTATGGGGTTTATAATTGTAGTGGGCAATGGTATAAGGTTATTTTTGGCCATTTTATATGAAAGTGTACTGTCTCTTTAAGAAACTTAGCTTTTGAATTGGGGGCTGGAAATCGCAGTATAGCACTGTCAAGACACCCTAAGAAGGTTCCCAGGGTGATGTTAAATATGTAGAGGGTTTATAATTGTAGTGGGCAATGGTATAAGGTTATTTTTGGCCATTTTATATGAAAGTGTACTGTCTCTTTAAGAAATTGAACTTTTGAATTGGGGGCTGGAAATCGCAGTATAGCATTTTCAGGACACCCTGGGGAGGTTCCCAGGGTGATTTTAAATATATATGGGGTTTATAATTGTAGTGGGCACTGGTATAAGGTTATTTTTGGCCATTTTATATGAAAGCGTACTGTCTCTTTAAGAAATTTAACTTTTGAATTGGGGGCTGGAAATCGCAGTATAGCACTGTCAAGAAACCCTAAGAAGGTTCCCAGGGTGATTTTAAATATGTATGGGGTTTATAATTGTAGTGGGCAATGGTATAAGGTTATTTTTGGCCATATTATATGAAAGTATACTGTCTCTTTAAGAAACTTAACTTTTGAATTGGGGGCTGGAAATCGCAGTATAGCATTTTCAGGACACCCTGTGGAGGTTCCCAGGGTGATTTTAAATATGTATGGGGTTTATAATTGTAGTGGGCAATGGTATAAGGTTATTTGTGGCCATTTTATATGAAAGTGTACTGTCTCTTTAAGAAATTAACTTTTGAATTGGGGGTTGGAAATCACAGTATAGCACTGTCAAGACACCCTAAGAAGGTTCCCAGGGTGATTTTAAATATGTATGGGGTTTATAATTGTAGTGGGCAATGGTATAAGGTTGTTTTTGGCCATTTTATATGAAAGCGTACTGTCTCTTTAAGAAATTTAACTTTTGAATTGGGGGCTGGAAATCGCAGTATAGCACTGTCAAGAAACCCTAAGAAGGTTCCCAGGGTTATTTTAAATATGTATGGGGTTTATAATTGTAGTGGGCAATGGTATAAGGTTATTTTAGGCCATTTTATATGAAAGTGTACTGTCTCTTTAAGAAACTTAACTTTTGAATTGAGGGCTGGAAATCGCAGTATAGCATTTTCAGGACACCCTGGGGAGGTTCCCAGGGTGATTTTAAATATGTATGGGGTTTATAATTGTAGTGGGCAATGGTATAAGGTTATTTTTGGCCATTTTATATGAAAGTGTACTGTCTCTTTAAGAAATTTCACTTTTGAATTGTGGGCTGGAAATCGCAGTATAGCACTGTCAAGACACCCTAAGAAGTTTCCTAGGGTGATTTTAAATATGTATGGGGTTTATAATTGTAGTTGTCAATGGTATAAGGTTATTTTTGGCCATTTTATATGAAAGTGTACTGTCTCTTTAAGAAATTTCACTTTTGAATTGGGGGCTGGAAATCACAGTATAGCACTGTCAAGACACCCCTAAGAAGGTTCCCAGGGTGATTTTAAATATGTATGGGGTTTATAATTGTAGTGGGCAATGGTATAAGGTTATTTTTGGCCATTTTATATGAAAGTGTACTGTCTCTTTAAGAACTTAACTTTTGAATTGGGGGCTGGAAATAGCAGTATAGCACTGTCAAGACACAATGGGAAGGTTCCCAGGGTGATATTAAATATGTATGGGGTTTATAATTGTAGTAGGCAATGGTATAAGGTTATTTTTGGCCATTTTATATGAAAGTGTATTGTCTCTTTAAGAAACTTAACTTTTGAATTGGGGACTGGAAATCGCAGTATTGCACTGTCAAGAAACCCTAAGAAGGTTCCCAGGGTGATTTTAAATATGTATGGGGTTTATAATTGTAGTGGGCAATGGTATAAGGTTATTTTTGGCCATTTTATATGAAAGTGTACTGTCTCTTTAAAAACGTAACTTTTGAATTGTGGGCTGGATATCGCAGTATAGCACTGTCAAGACACCCTAAGAAGGTTCCCAGGGTGATTTTAAATATGTATGGGGTTTATAATTGTAGTGGGCAATGGTATAAGGTTATTTTTGGCCATTTTATATGAAAGTGTACTGTCTCTTTAAGAACTTAACTTTTGAATTGGGGACTGGAAATCGCAGTATTGCACTGTCAAGAAACCCTAAGAAGGTTCCCAGGGTGATTTTAAATATGTATGGGGTTTATAATTGTAGTGGGCAATGGTATAAGGTTATTTTTGGCCATTTTATATGAAAGTGTACTGTCTCTTTAAGAAATTTCACTTTTGAATTGTGGGCTGGAAATCGCAGTATAGCACTGTCAAGACACCCTAAGAAGTTTCCTAGGGTGATTTTAAATATGTATGGGGTTTATAATTGTAGTTGGCAATGGTATAAGGTTATTTTTGGCCATTTTATATGAAAATGTATTGTCTCTTTAAGAAACTTAACTTTTGAATTGGGGGCTGGAAATCGCAGTATAGCACTGTCAAGACACCCTGGAAAGGTTCCCAGGGTGATTTTAAATATGTATGGGGTTTATAATTGTAGTGGGCAATGGTATAAGGTTATTTTTGGCCATTTTATATGAAAGTGTACTGTCTCTTTAAGAAATTTCACTTTTGAATTGGGGGCTGGAAATCGCAGTATAGCATTTTCAGGACACCCTAAGAAGGTTCCCAGGGTGATTTTAAATATGTATGGGGTTTATAATTGTAGTGGGCAATGGTTTAAGGTTATTTTTGGCCATTTTATATGAAAGTGTACTGTCTCTTTAAGAACATAACTTTTGAATTGGGGGCTGGAAATCACAGTATAGCACTGTCAAGACATCCTAAGAAGGTACCCAGGGTGATTTTAAATATGTATGGGGTTTATAATTGTAGTGGGCAATGGTATAAGGTTATTTTTGGCCATTTTATATGAAACTGTACTGTCTCTTTAAGAACTTAACTTTTGAATTGGGGACTGGAAATCGCAGTATTGCACTGTCAAGAAACCGTAAGAAGGTTCCCAGGGTGATTTTAAATATGTATGGGGTTTATAATTGTAGTGGGCAATGGTATAAGGTTATTTTTGGCCATTTTATATGAAAGTGTACTGTCTCTTTAAGAAATTTCACTTTTGAATTGTGGGCTGGAAATCGCAGTATAGCACTGTCAAGACACCCTAAGAAGGTTCCCAGGGTGATTTTAAATATGTATGGGGTTTATAATTGTAGTGGGCAATGGTATAAGGTTATTTTTGGCCATTTTATATGAAAGTGTACTGTCTCTTTAAGAAATTTCACTTTTGAATTGGGGGCTGGAAATCGCAGTATAGCATTTTCAGGACACCCTAAGAAGGTTCCCAGGGTGATTTTAAATATGTATGGGGTTTATAATTGTAGTGGGCAATGGTATAAGGTTATTTTTGGCCATTTTATATGAAAGTGTACTGTCTCTTTAAGAACGTAACTTTTGAATTGGGGGCTGGAAATCGCAGTATAGCACTGTCAAGACACCTTGATATGGTTCCCAAGGTGATTTTAAATATGTATGGGGTTTATAATTGTAGTGGGCAATGGTATAAGGTTATTTTTGGCCATTTTATATGAAAGTGTACTGTCTCTTTAAGAAACTTAGCTTTTGAATTGGGGGCTGGAAATCGCAGTATAGCACTGTCAAGACACCCTAAGAAGGTTCCCAGGGTGATGTTAAATATGTAGGGGGTTTATAATTGTAGTGGGCAATGGTATAAGGTTATTTTTGGCCATTTTATATGAAAGTGTACTGTCTCTTTAAGAAATTGAACTTTTGAATTGGGGGCTGGAAATCGCAGTATAGCATTTTCAGGACACCCTGGGGAGGTTCCCAGGGTGATTTTAAATATATATGGGGTTTATAATTGTAGTGGGCACTGGTATAAGGTTATTTTTGGCCATTTTATATGAAAGCGTACTGTCTCTTTAAGAAATTTAACTTTTGAATTGGGGGCTGGAAATCGCAGTATAGCACTGTCAAGAAACCCTAAGAAGGTTCCCAGGGTGATTTTAAATATGTATGGGGTTTATAATTGTAGTTGTCAATGGTATAAGGTTATTTTTGGCCATTTTATATGAAAGTGTACTGTCTCTTTAAGAAATTTCACTTTTGAATAGGGGGCTGGAAATCACAGTATAGCACTGTCAAGACACCCCTAAGAAGGTTCCCATGGTGATTTTAAATATGTATGGGGTTTATAATTGTAGTGGGCAATGGTATAAGGTTATTTTTGGCCATTTTATATGAAAGTGTACTGTCTCTTTAAGAACTTAACTTTTGAATTGGGGGCTGGAAATCCCAGTATAGAACTGTCAAGACACCCTGGGAAGGTTCCCAGGGTGATATTAAATATGTATGGGGTTTATAATTGTAGTAGGCAATGGTATAAGGTTATTTTTGGCCATTTTATATGAATGTGTATTGTCTCTTTAAGAAACTTAACTTTTGAATTGGGGACTGGAAATCGCAGTATTGCACTGTCAAGAAACCCTAAGAAGGTTCCCAGGGTGATTTCAAATATGTATGGGGTTTATAATTGTAGTGGGCAATGGTATAAGGTTATTTTTGGCCATTTTATATGAAAGTGTACTGTCTCTTTAAGAAATTTCACTTTTGAATTGGGGGCTGGAAATCGCAGTATAGCATTTTCAGGACACCCTGGGGAGGTTCCCAGGGTGATTTTAAATATGTATGGGGTTTATAATTGTTGTGGGCAATGGTATAAGGTTATTTTTGGCCATTTTATATGAAAATGTATTGTCTCTTTAAGAAACTTAACTTTTGAATTGGGGGCTGGAAATCGCAGTATAGCACTGTCAAGACACCCTGGGAAGGTTCCCAGGGTGATTTTAAATATGTATGGGGTTTATAATTGTAGTGGGCAATGGTATAAGGTTATTTTTGGCCATTTTATATGAAAGTGTACTGTCTCTTTAAGAAACTTAACTTTTGAATTGGAAGCTGGAAATCGCAGTATAGCAGTGTCAAGACACCCTAAGAAGGTTCCCAGGGTGATTTTAAATATGTATGGGGTTTATAATTGTAGTGGGCAATGGTATAAGGTTGTTTTTGGCCATTTTATATGAAAGTGTACTGTCTCTTTAAGAAATTTCACTTTTGAATTGTGGGCTGGAAATCGCAGTATAGCACTGTCAAGACACCCTAAGAAGGTTCGCAGGGTGATTTTAAATATGTATGGGGTTTATAATTGTAGTGGGCAATGGTATAAGGTTATTTTTGGCCATTTCATATGAAAGTGTACTGTCTCTTTAAGAACGTAACTTTTGAATTGGGGTCTGGAAATCGCAGTATAGCACTGTCAAGACACCCTAAGAAGGTTCCCAGGGTGATTTTAAATATGTATGGGGTTTATAATTGTAGTGGGCAATGGTATAAGGTTATTTTTGGCCATTTTATATGAAAGTGTACTGTCTCTTTAAGAAATTTCACTTTTGAATTGGGAGCTGGAAATCGCAGTATAGCACTGTCAAGACACCCTAAGAAGGTTCCCAGGGTGATTTTAAATATGTATGGGGTTTATAATTGTAGTGGTCAATGGTATAAGGTTATTTTTGGCCATTTTATATGAAAGTGTACTGTCTCTTTAAGAAACTTTACTTTTGAATTGGGGGCTGGAAATCGCAGTATAGCATTTTCAGGACACCCTGGGAAGGTTCCCAAGGTGAATTTAAATATGTATGGGGTTTATAATTGTAGTTGGCAATGGTATAAGGTTATTTTTGGCCATTTTATATGAAAGTGTATTGTCTCTTTAAGAAACTTAACTTTTGAATTGGGGGCTGGAAATCACAGTATAGCACTGTCAAGACACCCTAAGAAGGTTCCCAGGGTGATTTTAAATATGTATGGGGTTTATAATTGTAGTGGGCAATGGTATAAGGTTATTTTTGGCCATTTTATATGAAAGTGTACTGTCTCTTTAAGAAACTTAACTTTTGAATTGGGGGCTGGAAATCGCAGTATAGCATTTTCAGGACACCCTGGGAAGGTTCCCAGGGTGATTTTAAATATGTATGGGGTTTATTATTGTAGTGGGCAATGGTATAAGGTTATTTTTGGCCATTTTATATGAAAGTGTACTGTCTCTTTAAGAAACTTTACTTTTGAATTGGGGGCAGGAAATCGCAGTATAGCACTGTCAAGACACCGTAAGAAGGTTCCCAGGGTGATTTTAAATATGTATGGGGTTTATAATTGTAGTGGGCAATGGTATAAGGTTATTTTTGGCCATTTTATATGAAAGTGTACTGTCTCTTTAAGAAATTAAACTTTTGAATTGGGGGCTGGAAATCGCATTATAGCACTGTCAAGAAACCCTAAGAAGGTTCCCAGGGTGATTTTAAATATGTATGGGGTTTATAATTGTAGTGGGCAATGGTATAAGGTTAGTTTTGGCCATTTTATATGAAAGTGTACTGTCTCTTTAAGAAACTTAACTTTTGAATTGGGGGCTGGAAATCGCAGTATAGCATTTTCAGGACACCCTGGGAAGGTTCCCAGGGTGATTTTAAATATGTATGGGGTTTATAATTGTAGTGGGCAATGGTATAAGGTTTTTTTTGGCCATTTTATATGAAAGTGTACTGTCTCTTTAAGAAACTTCACTTTTGAATTGGGGGCTGAAAATCGCAGTATAGCACTGTCAATACACCCTAAGAAGGTTCCCAGGGTGATTTTAAATATGTATGGGGTTAATAATTGTAGTGGGCAATGGTATAAGGTTATTTTTGGCCATTTTATATGAAAGTGTACTGTCTCTTTAAGAAACTTAACTTTTGAATTGGGGGCTGGAAATCGCAGTATAGCACTGTCAAGACACCCTAAGAAGGTTCCCAGGGTGATTTTAAATATGTATGGGGTTAATAATTGTGGTGGGCAATGGAATAAGGTTATTTTTGGCCATTTTATATGAAAGTGTACTGTCTCTTTAAGAAATTTCACTTTTGAATTGTGGGCTGGAAATCGCAGTATAGCACTGTCAAGACACCCTAAGAAGGTTCCCAGGGTGATTTTAAATATGTATGGTGTTTATAATTGTAGTGGGCAATGGTATAAGGTTATTTTTGGCCATTTTATATGACAGTGTACTGTCTCTTTAAGAAATTTCACTTTTGAAATGGGGGCTGGAAATCGCAGTATAGCATTTTCAGGACACCCTGGGGAGGTTCCCAGGGTGATTTTAATTATGTATGGGGTTTATAATTGTAGTGGGCAATGGTATAAGGTTATTTTTGGCCATTTTATATGAAAGTGTACTGTCTCTTTAAGAAACTTAACTTTTGAATTGGGGGCTGGAAATCGCAGTATAGCACTGTCAAGACACCCTAAGAAGGTTCCCAGGGTGATTTTAAATATGTATGGGGTTTATAATTGTAGCGGGCAATGGTATAAGGTTATTTTTGGCCATTTTATATGAAAGTGTACTGTCTCTTTAAGAAACTTAACTTTTGAATTGGGGGCTGGAAATCGCAGTATAGCATTTTCAGGACACCCTGGGGAGGTTCACAGGGTGATTTTAAATATGTATGGGGTTTATAATTGTAGTGGGCAATGGTATAAGGTTATTTTTGGCCATTTTATATGAAAGTGTACTGTCTCTTTAAGAAATTTCACTTTTGAATTGTGGGCTGGAAATCGCAGTATAGCACTGTCAAGACACCCTAAGAAGGTTCCCAGGGTGATTTTAAATATGTATGGGGTTTATAATTGTAGTGGGCAATGGTATAAGGTTATTTTTGGCCATTTTATATGAAAGTGTACTGTCTCTTTAAGAAATTTCTCTTTTGAATTGGGGGCTGGAAATCGCAGTATAGCATTTTCAGGACACCCGGGGAAGGTTCCCAGGGTAATTTTAAATATGTATGGGGTTTATAATTGTAGTGGGCAATGGTATAAGGTTATTTTTGGCCATTTTATATGAAAGTGTACTGTCTCTTTAAGAAACTTAACTTTTGAATTGGGGGCTGGAAATCGCAGTATAGCATTTTCAGGACACCCTGGGAAGGTTCCCAGGGTGATTTTAAATATGTATGGGGTTTATAATTGTAGTGGGCAATGGTATAAGTTTATTTCTGGCCATTTTATATGAAATTGTACTGTCTCTTTAAGAAATGTAACTTTTGAATTGGGGGCTGGAAATCGCAGTATAGCATTTTCAGGACACCCTGGGAAGGTTCCCAAGGTGAATTTAAATATGTATGGGGTTTATAATTGTAGTGGGCAATGGTATAAGGTTATTTTTGGCCATTTTATATGAAAGTGTACTGTCTCTTTAAGAAACTTTACTTTTGAATTGGGGGCTGGAAATCGCAGTATAGCATTTTCAGGACACCCTAAGAAGGTTCCCAGGGTGATTTTAAATATGTATGGGGTTTATAATTGTAGTGGGCAATGGTATAAGGTTATTTTTGGCCATTTTATATGAAAGTGTACTGTCTCTTTAAGAACTTAAACTTTTGAATTGGGGGCTGGAAATCGCAGTATAGCACTGTCAAGAAACCCTAAGAAGATTCCCAGGGTGATTTTAAACATGTATGGGGTTTATAATTGTAGTGGGCAATGGTATAAGGTTTTTTTTGGCCATTTTATATGAAAGTGTACTGTCTCTTTAAGAAACTTCACTTTTGAATCGGGGGCTGGAAATCACAGTATAGCACTGTCAAGAAATCCTAAGAAGATTCCCAGGGTGATTTTAAATATGTATGGGGTTTATAATTATAGTGGGCAATGGTATAAGGTTATTTTTGGCCATTTTATATGAAAGTGTACTGTCTCTTTAAGAAACTTTACTTTTGAATTGTGGGCTGGAAATCGCAGTATAGCATTTTCAGGACACCCTGGGAAGGTTCCCAGGGTGATTTTAAATATGTATGGGGTTTATAATTGTAGTGGGCAATGGTATAAGGTTATTTTTGGCCATTTTATATGAAAGTGTACTGTCTCTTTAAGAAACTTATCTTTTGAATTGGGGGCTGGAAATCGCAGTATAGCACTGTCAAGACATCCTAAGAAGGTTCCCAGGGTGATTTTAAATATGTATGGGGTTTATAATTGTAGTGGTCAATGGTATAAGGTTATTTTTTGCCATTTTATATGAAAGTGTACTGTCTCTTTAAGAAACTTACCTTTTGAATTGGGGGCTGGAAATCGCAGTACAGCACTGTCAAGACATCCTAAGAAGATTCCCAGGGTGATTTTAAATATGTATGGGGTTTATAATCTTAGTATGTAATGGTATAAGGTTATTTTTGGCCATTTTATATGAAAGTGTACTGTCTCTTTAAGAATCTTAACTTTTGAATTTGGGGCTGGAAATCGCAGTATATCATTTTCAGGACACCCTGGGGAGGTTCCCAGGGTGATTTTAAATATGTATGGGGTTTATAATTGTAGTGGGCAATGGTATAAGGTTATTTTTGGCCATTTTATATGAAAGTGTACTGTCTCTTTAAGAAACTTAACTTTTGAATTGGGGGCTGGAAATCGCAGTATAGCACTGTCAAGACACCCTAAGAAGGTTCCCAGGGTGATTTTAAATATGTATGGGGTTTATAATTGTAGTGGGCAATGGTATAAGGTTATTTTTGGCCATTTTATATGAAAGTGTACTGTCTCTTTTAAGAAACTTAACTTTTGAATTGGGGGCTGGAAATCGCAGTATAGCACTGTCAAGACACCCTAAGAAGGTTCCCAGGGTGATTTTAAATATGTATGGGGTTTATAATTGTAGTTGTCAATGGTATAAGGTTATTTTTGGCCATTTTATATGAAAGTGTACTGTCTCTTTAAGAAATTTCACTTTTGAATTGTGGGCTGGAAATCGCAGTATAGCACTGTCAAGACACCCTATGAAGGTTCCCAGGGTGATTTTAAATATGTATGGGGTTTATAATTTTAGTTGTCAATGGTATAAGGTTATTTTTGGCCATTTCATTTGAAAGGGTGCTGTCTCTTTAAGAAACTTTACTTTTGAATTGGGGGCTGGAAATCGCAGTATAGCACTGTCAAGACATCCTAAGAAGGTTCCCAGGGTGATTTTAAAAATGTATGGGGTTTATAATTGTAGTGGGCAATGGTATAAGGTTATTTTTGGGCATTTTATATGAAAGTGTACTGTCTCTTTAAGAAACTTAACTTTTGAATTGGGGCTGGAAATTGCAGTATAGCATTTTCAGGACTCCCTGGGAAGTTTCCCATGGTGATTTTAAATATGTATGGGGTTTATAATTGTAGTGGGCAATGGTATAAGGTCATTTTTGGCCATTTTATATGAAAGTGTACTGTCTCTTTAAGAAACTTAACTTTTGAATTGGGGGCTGAAAATCGCAGTATAGCATTTTCAGGACACCATGGGGAGGTTCCCAGGGTGATTTTAAATATGTATGGGGTTTATAATTGTAGTGGGCAATGGTATAAGGTTATTTTTGGCCATTTTATTTGAAAGGGTGCTGTCTCTTTAAGAAACTTTACTTTTGAATTGGGGGCTGGAAATCTAAGTATAGCACTGTCAAGAAACCCTAAGAAGGTTCCCAGGGTGATTTTAAATATGTATGGGGTTTATAATTGTAGTGGGCAATGGTATAAGGTTATTTTTAGCCATTTTATATGAAAGTGTACTGCCTCTTTAAGAACGTAACTTTTGAATTGGGGGCAGGAAATCGCAGTATAGCACTGTCAAGACACCCTAAGAAGGTTCCCAGGGTGATTTTAAATATGTATGGGGTTTATAATTGTAGTGGGCAATGGTATAAGGTTATTTTTGGCCATTTTATATGAAAGTGTACTGTCTCTTTAAGAAACTTAGCTTTTGAATTGGGGGCTGGAAATCGCAGTATAGCATTTTCAGGACACGCTAAGAAGGTTCCCAGGGTGATTTTAAATATGTATGGGGTTTATAATTGTAGTGGGCAATGGTATAAGGTTATTTTTGGCCATTTTATATGAAAGTGTACTGTCTGTTTAAGAACTTAAACTTTTGAATTGGGGGCTGGAAATCGCAGTATAGCACTGTCAAGAAACCCTAAGAAGATTCCCAGGGTGATTTTAAATATGTATGGGGTTTATAATTGTAGTGGGCAATGGTATAAGGTTTTTTTTGGCCATTTTATATGAAAGTGTACTGTCTCTTTAAGAAACTTCACTTTTGAATCGGGGGCTGGAAATCGCAGTATAGCACTGTCAAGAAATCCTAAGAAGATTCCCAGGGTGATTTTAAATATGTATGGGGTTTATAATTATAGTGGGCAATGGTATAAGGTTATTTTTGGCCATTTTATATGAAAGTGTACTGTCTCTTTAAGAAACTTTACTTTTGAATTGTGGGCTGGAAATCGCAGTATAGCATTTTCAGGACACCCTGGGAAGGTTCCCAGGGTGATTTTAAATATGTATGGGGTTTATAATTGTAGCGGGCAATGGTATAAGGTTATTTTTGGCCATTTTATATGAAAGTGTACTGTCTCTTTAAGAAACTTTTCTTTTGAATTGGGGGCTGGAAATCGCAGTATAGCACTGTCAAGACATCCTAAGAAGGTTCCCAGGGTGATTTTAAATATGTATGGGGTTTATAATTGTAGTGGTCAATGGTATAAGGTTATTTTTTGCCATTTTATATGAAAGTGTACTGTCTCTTTAAGAAACTTACCTTTTGAATTGGGGGCTGGAAATCGCAGTACAGCACTGTCAAGACATCCTAAGAAGATTCCCAGGGTGATTTTAAATATGTATGGGGTTTATAATCTTAGTATGCAATGGTATAAGGTTATTTTTGGCCATTTTATATGAAAGTGTACTGTCTCTTTAAGAATCTTAACTTTTGAATTGGGGGCTGGAAATCGCAGTATATCATTTTCAGGACACCCTGGGGAGGTTCCCAGGGTGATTTTAAATATGTATGGGGTTTATAATTGTAGTGGGCAATGGTATAAGGTTATTTTTGGCCATTTTATATGAAAGTGTACTGTCTCTTTAAGAAACTTAACTTTTGAATTGGGGGCTGGAAATCGCAGTATAGCACTGTCAAGACACCCTAAGAAGGTTCCCAGGGTGATTTTAAATATGTATGGGGTTTATAATTGTAGTGGGCAATGGTATAAGGTTATTTTTGGCCATTTTATATGAAAGTGTACTGTCTCTTTTAAGAAACTTAACTTTTGAATTGGGGGCTGAAAATCGCAGTATAGCACTGTCAAGACACCCTAAGAAGGTTCCCAGGGTGATTTTAAATATGTATGGGGTTTATAATTGTAGTTGTCAATGGTATAAGGTTATTTTTGGCCATTTTATATGAAAGTGTACTGTCTCTTTAAGAAATTTCACTTTTGAATTGTGGGCTGGAAATCGCAGTATAGCACTGTCAAGACACCCTATGAAGGTTCCCAGGGTGATTTTAAATATGTATGGGGTTTATAATTTTAGTTGTCAATGGTATAAGGTTATTTTTGGCCATTTCATTTGAAAGGGTGCTGTCTCTTTAAGAAACTTTACTTTTGAATTGGGGGCTGGAAATCGCAGTATAGCACTGTCAAGACATCCTAAGAAGGTTCCCAGGGTGATTTTAAATATGTATGGGGTTTATAATTGTAGTGGGCAATGGTATAAGGTTATTTTTGGGCATTTTATATGAAAGTGTACTGTCTCTTTAAGAAACTTAACTTTTGAATTGGGGCTGGAAATTGCAGTATAGCATTTTCAGGACTCCCTGGGAAGTTTCCCATGGTGATTTTAAATATGTATGGGGTTTATAATTGTAGTGGGCAATGGTATAAGGTCATTTTTGGCCATTTTATATGAAAGTGTACTGTCTCTTTAAGAAACTTAACTTTTGAATTGGGGGCTGAACATCGCAGTATAGCATTTTCAGGACACCATGGGGAGGTTCCCAGGGTGATTTTAAATATGTATGGGGTTTATAATTGTAGTGGGCAATGGTATAAGGTTATTTTTGGCCATTTTATTTGAAAGGGTGCTGTCTCTTTAAGAAACTTTACTTTTGAATTGGGGGCTGGAAATCTAAGTATAGCACTGTCAAGAAACCCTAAGAAGGTTCCCAGGGTGATTTTAAATATGTATGGGGTTTATAATTGTAGTGGGCAATGGTATAAGGTTATTTTTAGCCATTTTATATGAAAGTGTACTGCCTCTTTAAGAACGTAACTTTTGAATTGGGGGCAGGAAATCGCAGTATAGCACTGTCAAGACACCCTAAGAAAGTTCCCAGGGTGATTTTAAATATGTATGGGGTTTATAATTGTAGTGGGCAATGGTATAAGGTTTTTTTTGGCCATTTTATATGAAAGTGTACTGTCTCTTTAAGAAACTTCACTTTTGAATCGGGGGCTGGAAATCGCAGTATAGCACTGTCAAGAAATCCTAAGAAGATTCCCAGGGTGATTTTAAATATGTATGGGGTTTATAATTATAGTGGGCAATGGTATAAGGTTATTTTTGGCCATTTTATATGAAAGTGTACTGTCTCTTTAAGAAACTTTACTTTTGAATTGTGGGCTGGAAATCGCAGTATAGCATTTTCAGGACACCCTGGGAAGGTTCCCAGGGTGATTTTAAATATGTATGGGGTTTATAATTGTAGCGGGCAATGGTATAAGGTTATTTTTGGCCATTTTATATGAAAGTGTACTGTCTCTTTAAGAAACTTTTCTTTTGAATTGGGGGCTGGAAATCGCAGTATAGCACTGTCAAGACATCCTAAGAAGGTTCCCAGGGTGATTTTAAATATGTATGGGGTTTATAATTGTAGTGGTCAATGGTATAAGGTTATTTTTTGCCATTTTATATGAAAGTGTACTGTCTCTTTAAGAAACTTACCTTTTGAATTGGGGGCTGGAAATCGCAGTACAGCACTGTCAAGACATCCTAAGAAGATTCCCAGGGTGATTTTAAATATGTATGGGGTTTATAATCTTAGTATGCAATGGTATAAGGTTATTTTTGGCCATTTTATATGAAAGTGTACTGTCTCTTTAAGAATCTTAACTTTTGAATTGGGGGCTGGAAATCGCAGTATATCATTTTCAGGACACCCTGGGGAGGTTCCCAGGGTGATTTTAAATATGTATGGGGTTTATAATTGTAGTGGGCAATGGTATAAGGTTATTTTTGGCCATTTTATATGAAAGTGTACTGTCTCTTTAAGAAACTTAACTTTTGAATTGGGGGCTGGAAATCGCAGTATAGCACTGTCAAGACACTCTAAGAAGGTTCCCAGGGTGATTTTAAATATGTATGGGGTTTATAATTGTAGTGGGCAATGGTATAAGGTTATTTTTGGCCATTTTATATGAAAGTGTACTGTCTCTTTTAAGAAACTTAACTTTTGAATTGGGGGCTGAAAATCGCAGTATAGCACTGTCAAGACACCCTATGAAGGTTCCCAGGGTGATTTTAAATATGTATGGGGTTTATAATTGTAGTTGTCAATGGTATAAGGTTATTTTTGGCCATTTTATATGAAAGTGTACTGTCTCTTTAAGAAATTTCACTTTTGAATTGGGGGCTGGAAATCGCAGTATAGCACTGTCAAGACATCCTAAGAAGGTTCCCAGGGTGATTTTAAATATGTATGGGGTTTATAATTGTAGTGGGCAATGGTATAAGGTTATTTTTGGGCATTTTATATGAAAGTGTACTGTCTCTTTAAGAAACTTAACTTTTGAATTGGGGCTGGAAATTGCAGTATAGCATTTTCAGGACTCCCTGGGAAGTTTCCCATGGTGATTTTAAATATGTATGGGGTTTATAATTGTAGTGGGCAATGGTATAAGGTCATTTTTGGCCATTTTATATGAAAGTGTACTGTCTCTTTAAGAAACTTAACTTTTGAATTGGGGGCTGAAAATCGCAGTATAGCATTTTCAGGACACCATGGGGAGGTTCCCAGGGTGATTTTAAATATGTATGGGGTTTATAATTGTAGTGGGCAATGGTATAAGGTTATTTTTGGCCATTTTATTTGAAAGGGTGCTGTCTCTTTAAGAAACTTTACTTTTGAATTGGGGGCTGGAAATCTAAGTATAGCACTGTCAAGAAACCCTAAGAAGGTTCCCAGGGTGATTTTAAATATGTATGGGGTTTATAATTGTAGTGGGCAATGGTATAAGGTTATTTTTAGCCATTTTATATGAAAGTGTACTGCCTCTTTAAGAACGTAACTTTTGAATTGGGGGCAGGAAATCGCAGTATAGCACTGTCAAGACACCCTAAGAAAGTTCCCAGGGTGATTTTAAATATGTATGGGGTTTATAATTGTAGTGGGCAATGGTATAAGGTTATTTTTGGCCATTTTATATGAAAGTGTACTGTCTCTTTAAGAAACTTAGCTTTTGAATTGGGGGCTGGAAATCACAGTATAGCACTGTCAAGAGACCCTAAGAAGGTTCCCAGGGTGATTTTAAATATGTATGGGGTTTATAATTGTAGTGAGCAATGGTATAAGGTTATTTTTGGCCATTTTATATGACAGTGTACTGTCTCTTTAAGAAATTTCACTTTTGAATTGTGGGCTGGAAATCGCAGCATAGCATTTTCAGGACACCCTGGGGAGGTTCCCAGGGTGATTTTAAATATGTATGGGGTTTATAATTGTAGCGGGCAATGGTATAAGTTTATTTTTGGCCATTTTATATGAAAGTGTACTGTCTCTTTAAGAAATTTCACTTTTGAATTGTGGGCTGGAAATCGCAGTATAGCACTGTCAAGACACCCTAAGAAGGTTCCCAGGGTGATTTTAAATATGTATGGGGTTTATAATTGTAGTGGGCAATGGTATAAGGTCATTTTTGGCCATTTTATATGAAAGTGTACTGTCTCTTTAAGAAACTTAACTTTTGAATTGGGGGCTGAAAATCGCAGTATAGCATTTTCAGGACACCATGGGGAGGTTCCCAGGGTGATTTTAAATATGTATGGGGTTTATAATTGTAGTGGGCAATGGTATAAGGTTATTTTTGGCCATTTTATTTGAAAGGGTGCTGTCTCTTTAAGAAACTTTACTTTTGAATTGGGGGCTGGAAATCTAAGTATAGCACTGTCAAGAAACCCTAAGAAGGTTCCCAGGGTGATTTTAAATATGTATGGGGTTTATAATTGTAGTGGGCAATGGTATAAGGTTATTTTTAGCCATTTTATATGAAAGTGTACTGCCTCTTTAAGAACGTAACTTTTGAATTGGGGGCAGGAAATCGCAGTATAGCACTGTCAAGACACCCTAAGAAAGTTCCCAGGGTGATTTTAAATATGTATGGGGTTTATAATTGTAGTGGGCAATGGTATAAGGTTATTTTTGGCCATTTTATATGAAAGTGTACTGTCTCTTTAAGAAACTTAGCTTTTGAATTGGGGGCTGGAAATCACAGTATAGCACTGTCAAGAGACCCTAAGAAGGTTCCCAGGGTGATTTTAAATATGTATGGGGTTTATAATTGTAGTGAGCAATGGTATAAGGTTATTTTTGGCCATTTTATATGACAGTGTACTGTCTCTTTAAGAAATTTCACTTTTGAATTGTGGGCTGGAAATCGCAGCATAGCATTTTCAGGACACCCTGGGGAGGTTCCCAGGGTGATTTTAAATATGTATGGGGTTTATAATTGTAGCGGGCAATGGTATAAGTTTATTTTTGGCCATTTTATATGAAAGTGTACTGTCTCTTTAAGAAATTTCACTTTTGAATTGTGGGCTGGAAATCGCAGTATAGCACTGTCAAGACACCCTAAGAAGGTTCCCAGGGTGATTTTAAATATGTATGGGGTTTATAATTGTAGTGGGCAATGGTATAAGGTTATTTTTGGCCATTTTATATGAAAGTGTACTGTCTCTTTAAGAAATTTCACTTTTGAATTGGGGCTGGAAATCGCAGTATAGCACTGTCAAGAAACCCTAAGAAGGTTCCCAGGGTGATTTTAAATATGTATGGGGTTTATAATTGTAGTGGGCAATGGTATAAAGGTTATTTTTGGTCATTTTATATGAAAGTGTACTGTCTCTTTAAGAACGTAACTTTTGAATTGGAGGGCTGGAAATCGCAGTATAGCATTTTCAGGACACCCTGGGGAGGTTCACAGGGTGATTTTAAATATGTATGGGGTTTATAATTGTAGTGGGCAATAATATAAGGTTATTTTTGGCCATTTTATATGAAAGTGTACTGTCTCTTTAAGAAATTTCACTTTTGAATTGGGGGCTGGAAATCGCAGTATAGCACTGTCAAGACACCATAAGAAGGTTCCCAGGGTGATTTTTAATATGTATGGGGTTTATTATTTTAGTTGTCAATGGTATAAGGTTATTTTTGGCCATTTTATATGAAAGTGTACTGTCTCTTTAAGAAACTTTACTTTTGAATTGGGGGCTGGAAATCGCAGTATAGCACTGTCAAGACATCCTAAGAAGGTTCCCAGGGTGATTTTAAATATGTATGGGGTTTATAATTGTAGTGAGCAATAATATAAGGTTATTTTTGGCTTTTTATATGAAAGTGTACTGTCTCTTTAAGAAATTAAACTTTTGAATTGGGTGCTGGAAATCGCAGTATAGCACTGTCAAGACACCCTAAGAAGGTTCCCAGGGTGATTTTAAATATGTATGGGGTTTATAATTGTAGTGGGCAATGGTATAAGGTTATTTTTGGCCATTTTATATGTTAGTGTACTGTCTCTTTAAGAAACTTAACTTTTGAATTGGGGGCTGGAAATCGCAGCACAGCATTTTCAGGACACCGTAAGAAGGTTCCCAGGGTGATTTTAAATATGTATGGGGTTTATAATTGTAGTGGGCAATGGTATAAGGTTATTTTTGGCCATTTTATATGAAAGTGTACTGTCTCTTTAAGAAACTGAACTTTTGAATTGGGTGCTGGAAATTGCAGTATAGCATTTTCAGGACTCCCTGGGAAGGTTCCCATGGTGATTTTAAATATGTATGGGGTTTATAATTGTAGTGGGCAATGGTATAAGGTCATTTTTGGCCATTTTATATGAAAGTGTACTGTCTCTTTAAGAACGTAACTTTTTAATTGGGGGCTGGAAATCGCAGTATAGCACTGTCAAGACACCCTAAGAAGGTTCCCAGGGTGATTTTAAATATGTATGGGGTTTATAATTGTAGTGGGCAATGGTATAAGGTTATTTTTGGCCATTTTATATGAAAGTATACTGTCTCTTTAAGAAATTTCACTTTTGAATTGTGGGCTGGAAATCGCAGTATAGCACTGTCAAGACACCCTAAGAAGGTTCCCAGGGTGATTTTAAATATGTATGGGGTATATAATTGTAGTGGGCAATGGTATAAGTTTATTTTTGGCCATTTTATATGAAAGTGTACTGTCTCTTTAAGAACGTAACTTTTGAATTGGAGGGCTGGAAATCGCAGTATAGCATTTTCAGGACACCCTGGGGAGATTCCCAGGGTGATTTTAAATATGTATGGGGTTTATAATTGTAGTGGGCAATGGTATAAGGCTATTTTTGGCAATTTTATATGAAAGTGTACTGTCTCTTTAAGAAATTTCACTTTTGAATTGTGGGCTGGAAATTGCAGTATAGCACTGTCAAGACACCCTAAGAAGGTTCCCAGGTTGATTTTAAATATGTATGGGGTTTATAATTGCAGTTGTCAATGTTATAAGGTTATTTTTGGCCATTTTATATGAAAGTGTACTGTCTCTTTAAGAAATTTAACTTTTGAATTGGGGGCTGGAAATCGCAGTATAGCACTGTCAAGAAACCCTAAGAAGGTACCCAGGGTGATTTTAAATATGTATGGGGTTTATAATTGTAGTGGGCAAAGGTATAAGGTTATTTTTGGCCATTTTATTTGAAAGGGTACTGTCTCTTTAGGAAACTTTACTTTTGAATTGGGGGCTGGAAATCGCAGTATAGCATTTTCAGGACACCCTGGGGAGGTTCCCAGGGTGATTTTAAATATGTATGGGGTTTATAATTGTAGTGGGCAATGGTATAAGGTTATTTTTGGCCATTTTATATGAAAGTGTACTGTCTCTTTAAGAAATTTAACTTTTGAATTGGGGGCTGGAAATCGCAGTATAGCACTGTCAAGAAACCCTAAGAAGGTTCCCAGGGTGATTTTAAATATGTATGGGGTTTATAATTGTAGTGGGCAATGGTATAAGGTTATTTTTGGCCATTTTATATGAAAGGGTACTGTCTCTTTAAGAAACTTTACTTTTGAATTGGGGGCTGGAAATCGCAGTACAGCACTGTCAAGACATCCTAAGAAGGTTCCCAGGGTGATTTTAAATATGTATGGGGTTTATAATTGTAGTGGGCAATAATATAAGGTTATTTTTGGCCATTTTATATGAAAATGTACTGTCTCTTTAAGAAATTTCACTTTTGAATTGTGGGCTGGAAATCGCAGTATAGCACTGTCAAGACACCCTAAGAAGGTTCCCAGGGTGATTTTAAATATGTATGGGGTTTATAATTGTAGTTGTCAATAGTATAAGGTTATTTTTGGCCATTTTATATGAAAGTGTACTGTCTCTTTAAGTACGTAACTTTTGAATTGGGGGCTGGAAATTGCAGTATAGCACTGTCAAGACACCCTAAGAAGGTTCCCAGGGTGATTTTAAATATGTATGGGGTTTATAATTGTAGTGGGCAATGGTATAAGGTTATTTTTGGCCATTTTATATGAAAGTGTACTGTCTCTTTAAGAAATTTCACTTTTGAATTGTGGGCTGGAAATCGCAGTATAGCACTGTCAAGACACCCTAAGAAGGTTCCCAGGGTGATTTTAAATATGTATGGGGTATATAATTGTAGTGGGCAATGGTATAAGGTTATTTTTAGCCATTTTATATGAAAGTGTACTGTCTCTTTAAGAAATTTCACTTTTGAATTGGGGGCTGGAAATCGCAGTATAGCACTGTCAAGACACCCTAAGAAGGTTCCCAGGGTGATTTTAAATATTTATGGGGTTTATAATTTTAGTGGGCAATGGTATAAGGTTATTTTTGGCCATTTTATATGAAAGTGTACTGTCTATTTAAGAAATTTCACTTTTGAATTGGGGGCTGGAAATCGCAGTATAGCACTGTCAAGACACCCTAAGAAGGTTCCCAGCTTGATTTTAAACATGTATGGGGTTTATAATTGTAGTTGTCAATGGTATAAGGTTATTTTTGGCCATTTTATATGAAAGTGTACTGTCTCTTTAAGAATCTTAACTTTTGAATTGGGGGCTGGAAATTGCAGTATAGCACTGTCAAGACATCCTAAGAAGGTTCCCAGGGTGATTTTAAATATGTATGGGGTTTATAATTGTAGTGGGCAAAGGTATAAGGTTATTTTTGGCCATTTTATTTGAAAGAGTACTGTCTCTTTAGGAAACTTTACTTTTGAATTGGGGGCTGGAAATCGCAGTATAGCATTTTCAGGACAACCTGGGGAGGTTCCCAGGGTGATTTTAAATATGTATGGGGTTTATAATTGTATTGGGCAATGGTATAAGGGTATTTTTGGCCATTTTATATGAAAGTGTACTGTCTCTTTAAGAAACTTAACTTTTGAATTGGGGGCTGGAAATCGCAGTATAGCACTGTCAAAACACCCTGATATGGTTCCCAGGGTGATTTTAAATATGTATGGGGTTTATAATTGTAGTTGTCAATGGTATAAGGTTATTTTTGGCCATTTTATATGAAAGTGTACTGTCTCTTTAAGAAATTTCACTTTTGAATTGGAGGCTGGAAATCGCAGTATAGCACTGTCAAGACACCCTAAGAAGGTTCCCAGGTTGATTTTAAATATGTATGGGGTTCATAATCGCAGTGGGCAATGGTATAAGGTTATTTTTGGCCATTTTATATGAAAGTGTACTGTCTCTTTAAGAAATTTCACTTTAGAATTTGGGGCACACTGTCAAGACATCCTAAGAAGGTTCCCAGGGTGATTTTAAATATGTATGGTGTTTATAATTGTAGTTGTCAATGGTATAAGGTTATTTTTGGCCATTTTATATGAAAGTGTACTGTCTCTTTAAGAAATTTCACTTTTGAATTGGGGGCTGGAAATCGCAGTATAGCACTGTCAAGACACCCTAAGAAGGTTCCCAGGGTGATTTTAAATATGTATGGGGTTTATGATTGTAGTGGGCAATGGTATAAGGTTATTTTTGGCCATTTTATATGAAAGTGTACTGTCTCTTTAAGAAATTTCACTTTTGAATTGTGGGCTGGAAATCGCAGTATAACACTGTCAAGACACCCTAAGAAGGTTCCCAGGGTGATTTTAAATATGTATGGGGTTTGTAATTGTAGTTGTCAATGGTATAAGGTTATTTTTGGCCATTTTATATGAAAGTGTACTGTCTCTTTAAGAAATTTAACTTTTGAATTGGGGGCTGGAAATCGCAGTATAGCACTGTCAAGACATCCTAAGAAGGATCCCAGGGTGATTTTAAATATGTATTGGGTTTATAATTGTAGTGGGCAATGGTATAAGGTTATTTTTGGCCATTTTATATGAAAGTGTACTGTCTCTTTAAGAAATTTCACTTTTGAATTGGGGGCTGGAAATCGCAGTATAGCATTTTCAGGACACCCTGGGGAGGTTCCCAGGGTGATTTTAAATATGTATGGGGTTTATAATTGTAGTTGTCAATGGTATAAGGTTATTTTGGCCATTTTATATGAAAGTGTACTGTCTCTTTAAGAAATTTCACTTTTGAATTGTGGGCTGGAAATCACAGTATAGCACTGTCAAGACACCATAAGAAGGTTCCCAGGGTGATTTTAAATATGTATGGGGTTTATAATTGTAGTGGGCAATGGTATAAGGTTATTTTTGGCCATTTTATATGAAAGTGTACTGTCTCTTTAAGAAATTTCACTTTTGAATTGGGGGCTGGAAATCGCAGTATAGCATTTTCAGGACACCCTGGGGAGGTTCCCAGGGTGATTTTAAATATGTATGGGGTTTATAATTGTAGTGGGCAATGGTATAAGGTTATTTTTGGTCATTTTATATGAAAGGGTACTGTCTCTTTAAGAAACTTTACTTTTGAATTGGGGGCTGGAAATCGCAGTATAGCACTGTCAAGACAACCTAAGAAGGTTCCCAGGTTGATTTTAAATATGTATGGGGTTTATAATTGTAGTGGGCAATGGTATAAGGTTATTTTTGGCCATTTTATATGAAAGTGTACTGTCTCTTTAAGAAATTTAACTTTTGAATTGGGGGCTGGAAATCGCAGTATAGCACTGTCAAGACATCCTAAGAAGGATCCCAGGGTGATTTTAAATATGTATTGGGTTTATAATTGTAGTGGGCAATGGTATAAGGTTATTTTTGGCCATTTTATATGAAAGTGTACTGTCTCTTTAAGAAATTTCACTTTTGAATTGGGGGCTGGAAATCGCAGTATAGCATTTTCAGGACACCCTGGGGAGGTTCCCAGGGTGATTTTAAATATGTATGGGGTTTATAATTGTAGTTGTCAATGGTATAAGGTTATTTTGGCCATTTTATATGAAAGTGTACTGTCTCTTTAAGAAATTTCACTTTTGAATTGTGGGCTGGAAATCACAGTATAGCACTGTCAAGACACCATAAGAAGGTTCCCAGGGTGATTTTAAATATGTATGGGGTTTATAATTGTAGTGGGCAATGGTATAAGGTTATTTTTGGCCATTTTATATGAAAATGTACTGTCTCTTTAAGAAATTTCACTTTTGAATTGGGGGCTGGAAATCGCAGTATAGCATTTTCAGGACACCCTGGGGAGGTTCCCAGGGTGATTTTAAATATGTATGGGGTTTATAATTGTAGTGGGCAATGGTATAAGGTTATTTTTGGCCATTTTATATGAAAGGGTACTGTCTTTTTAAGAAACTTTACTTTTGAATTGGGGGCTGGAAATCGCAGTATAGCACTGTCAAGACATCCTAAGAAGGTTCCCAGGGTGATTTTAAATATGTATGGGGTTTATAATTGTAGTGGGCAAATAATATAAGGTTATTTTTGGCCATTTTATATGAAAGTGTACTGTCTCTTTAAGAAATTTCACTTTTGAATTGTGGGCTGGAAATCGCAGTATAGCACTGTCAAGACACCCTAAGAAGGTTCCCAGGGTGATTTTAAATATGTATGGGGTTTATAATTGTAGTTGTCAATAGTATACGGTTATTTTTGGCCATTTTATATGAAAGTGTACTGTCTCTTTAAGAACGTAACTTTTGAATTGGGGGCTGGAAATCGCAGTATAGCACTGTCAAGACACCCTAAGAAGGTTCCCAGGGTGATTTTAAATATGTATGGGGTTTATAATTGTAGTGGGCAATGGTATAAGGTTATTTTTGGCCATTTTATATGAAAGTGTACTGTCTCTTTAGGAACATAACTTTTGAATTGTGGGCTGGAAATCGCAGTATAGCACTGTCAAGACACCCTAAGAAGGTTCCCAGGGTGATTTTAAATATGTATGGGGTTTATAATTGTAGTTGTCAATGGTATAAGGTTATTTTTGGCCATTTTATATGAAAGTGTACTGTCTCTTTACGAAATTTCACTTTTGAATGGTGGGCTGGAAATTGCAGTATAGCATTTTCAGGACACCCTAAGAAGGTTCCCAGGGTGATTTTAAATATGTATGGGGTTTATAATTGTAGTGGACAATGGTATAAGGTTATTTTTGGCCATTTTATATGAAAGTGTACTGTCTCTTTAAGAACGTAACTTTTGAATTGTGGGCTGGAAATCGCAGTATAGCACTGTCAAGACACCCTAAGAAGGTTCCCAGGGTGATTTTAAATATGTATGGGGTTTATAATTGTAGTGGGCAATGGTATAAGGTTATTTTTGGCCATTTTATATGAAAGTGTACTGTCTCTTTAAGAAATTGAACTTTTGAATTGGGGGCTGGAAATCGCAGTATAGCACTGTCAAGACACCCCAAGAAGGTTCCCAGGGTGATTTTAAATATGTATGGGGTTTATAAATGTAGTGGGCAATGGTATAAGGTTATTTTTGGCCATTTTATATGAAAGTGTACTGTCTCTTTAAGAAATTTCACTTTTGAATTGTGGGCTGGAAAATGCAGTATAGCACTGTCAAGACACATTAAGAAGGTTCCCAGGGTGATTTTAAATATATATGGGGTTTATAATTGTAGTGGGCAATGGTATAAGGTTATTTTTGGCCATTTTATATGAAAGTGTACTGTCTCTTTAAGAAACTTAACTTTTGAATTGTGGGCTGGAAATCGCAGTATAGCATTTTCAGGACACCCTGGGGAGGTTCCCAGGGTGATTTTAAATATGTATGGGGTTTATAATTGTAGTGGGCAAAGGTATAAGGTTATTTTTGGCCATTTTATATGAAAGTGTACTGTCTCTTTAAGAAACTTAACTTTTGAATTGGGGGCTGGAAATCGCAGTATAGCATTTTCAGGACACCCTGGGGAGGTTCCCAGGGTGATTTTAAATATGTATGGGGTTTATAATTGTAGTGGTCAATGGTATAAGGTTATTTTTGGCCATTTTATATGAAAGTGTACTGTTTCTTTAAGAAATTTAACTTTTGAATTGGGGGCTGGAAATCGCAGTATAGCACTGTCAAGACATCCTATGAAGGTTCCAAGGGTGATTTTAAATATGTATGGGGTTTCTAATTGTAGTGGGCAATGGTATAAGGTTATTTTTGGCCATTTTATATGAAAGTGTACTGTCTCTTTAAGAAATTTCACTTTTGAATTGTGGGCTGGAAATCGCAGTATAGCACTGTCAAGACACCCTAAGAAGGTTCCCAGGGTGATTTTAAATATGTATGGGGTATATAATTGTAGTGGGCAATGGTATAAGGTTATTTTTGGCCATTTTATATGAAAGTGTACTGTCTCTTTAAGAAATTTCACTTTTGAATTGGGGGCTGGAAATCGCAGTATAGCACTGTCAAGACACCCTAAGAAGGTTCCCAGGGTGATTTTAAATATTTATGGGGTTTATAATTTTAGTGGGCAATGGTATAAGGTTATTTTTGGCCATTTTATATGAAAGTGTACTGTCTATTTAAGAAATTTCACTTTTGAATTGGGGGCTGGAAATCGCAGTTTAGCACTGTCAAGACACCCTAAGAAGGTTCCCAGCTTGATTTTAAATATGTATGGGGTTTATAATTGTAGTTGTCAATGGTATAAGGTTATTTTTGGCCATTTTATATGAAAGTGTACTGTCTCTTTAAGAATCTTAACTTTTGAATTGGGGGCTGGAAATCGCAGTATAGCACTGTCAAGACATCCTAAGAAGGTTCCCAGGGTGATTTTAAATATGTATGGGTTTTATAATTGTAGTGGGCAAAGGTATAAGGTTATTTTTGGCCATTTTATTTGAAAGGGTACTGTCTCTTTAGGAAACTTTACTTTTGAATTGGGGGCTGGAAATCGCTGTATAGCATTTTCAGGACAACCTGGGGAGGTTCCCAGGGTGATTTTAAATATGTATGGGGTTTATAATTGTAGTGGGCAATGGTATAAGGGTATTTTTGGCCATTTTATATGAAAGTGTACTGTCTCTTTAAGAAACTTAACTTTTGAATTGGGGGCTGGAAATCGCAGTATAGCACTGTCAAAACACCCTGATATGGTTCCCAGGGTGATTTTAAATATGTATGGGGTTTATAATTGTAGTTGTCAATGGTATAAGGTTATTTTTGGCCATTTTATATGAAAGTGTACTGTCTCTTTAAGAAATTTCACTTTTGAATTGGGGGCTGGAAATCGCAGTACAGCATTTTCAGGACACCCTGGGGAGGTTCCCAGGGTGATTTTAAATATGTATGGGGTTTATAATTGTAGTGGACAATGGTATAAGGTTATTTTTGGCCATTTTATATGAAAGTGTACTGTCTCTTTAAGAAATTTCACTTTTGAATTGTGGGCTGGAAATCGCAGTATAGCACTGTCAAGACACCCTAAGAAGGTTCCCAGGTTGATTTTAAATATGTATGGGGTTTATAATCGCAGTGGGCAATGGTATAAGGTTATTTTTGGCCATTTTATATGAAAGTGTACTGTCTCTTTAAGAAATTTCACTTTAGAATTGGGGGCTGGAAATCGCAGTATAGCATTTTCAGGACACCCTGGGGAGGTTCTCAGGGTGATTTTAAATATGTATGGGGTTTATAATTGTAGTTGTCAATGGTATAAGGTTATTTTGGCCATTTTATATGAAAGTGTACTGTCTCTTTAAGAAATTTCACTTTTGAATTGTGGGCTGGAAATCACAGTATAGCACTGTCAAGACACCATAAGAAGGTTCCCAGGGTGATTTTAAATATGTATGGGGTTTATAATTGTAGTGGGCTATGGTATAAGGTTATTTTTGGCCATTTTATATGAAAGTGTACTGTCTCTTTAAGAAATTTCACTTTTGAATTGGGGGCTGGAAATCGCAGTATAGCATTTTCAGGACACCCTGGGGAGGTTCCCAGGGTGATTTTAAATATGTATGGGGTTTATAATTGTAGTGGGCAATGGTATAAGGTTATTTTTGGCCATTTTATATGAAAGTGTACTGTCTCTTTAAGAAATTTCACTTTTGAATTGGGGGCTGGAAATCGCAGTATAGCACTGTCAAGAAACCCTAAGAAGGTTCCCAGGGTGATTTTAAATATGTATGGGGTTTATAATTGTAGTTGTCAATAGTATAATGTTATTTTTGGCCATTTTATATGAAAGTGTACTGTCTCTTTAAGAACGTAACTTTTGAATTGGGGGCTGGAAATCGCAGTATAGCACTGTCAAGACACCCTAAGAAGGTTCCCAGGGTGATTTTAAATATGTATGGGGTTTATAATTGTAGTGGGAAATGGTATAAGGTTATTTTTGGCCATTTTATATGAAAGTGTACTGTCTCTTTAAGAAATTTCACTTTTGAATTGTGGGCTGGAAATCGCAGTATAGCACTGTCAAGACACCCTAAGAAGGTTCCCAGGGTGATTTTAAATATGTATGGGGTTTATAATTGTAGTGGGCAATGGTATAAGGTTATTTTTGGCCATTTTATATGAAAGTGTACTGTTTCTTTAAGAAATTTAACTTTTGAATTGGGGGCTGGAAATCGCAGTATAGCACTGTCAAGACATCCTATGAAGGTTCCCAGGGTGATTTTAAATATGTATGGGGTTTATAATTGTAGTGGGCAATGGTATAAGGTTATTTTTGGCCATTTTATATGAAAGTGTACTGTCTATTTAAGAAATTTCACTTTTGAATTGGGGGCTGGAAATCGCAGTATAGCACTGTCAAGACACCCTAAGAAGGTTCCCAGCTTGATTTTAAATATGTATGGGGTTTATAATCGCAGTGGGCAATGGTATAAGGTTATTTTTGGCCATTTTATATGAAAGTGTACTGTCTCTTTAAGAAATTTCACTTTAGAATTGGGGGCTGGAAATCGCAGTATAGCACTGTCAAGACACCCTAAGAAGGTTCAAAGGGTGATTTTAAATATGTATGGGGTTTATAATTGTAGTGGGCAATGGTATAAGGTTATTTTTGGCCATTTTATATGAAAGTGTACTGTCTCTTTAGGAACATAACTTTTGAATTGTGGGCTGGAAATCGCAGAATAGCACTGTCAAGACACCCTAAGAAGGTTCCCAGGGTGATTTTAAATATGTATGGGGTTTATAATTGTAGTTGTCAATGGTATAAGGTTATTTTTGGCCATTTTATATGAAAGTGTACTGTCTCTTTACGAAATTTCACTTTTGAATTGTGGGCTGGAAATTGCAGTATAGCATTTTCAGGACACCCTAAGAAGGTTCCCAGGGTGATTTTAAATATGTATGGGGTTTATAATTGTAGTGGGCAATGGTATAAGGTTATTTTTGGCCATTTTATATGAAAGTGTACTGTCTCTTTAAGAACGTAACTTTTGAATTGTGGGCTGGAAATCGCAGTATAGCACTGTCAAGACACCCTAAGAAGGTTCCCAGGGTGATTTTAAATATGTATGGGGTTTATAATTGTAGTGGGCAATGGTATAAGGTTATTTTTGGCCATTTTATATGAAAGTGTACTGTCTCTTTAAGAAATTGAACTTTTGAATTGGGGGCTGGAAATCGCAGTATAGCACTGTCAAGACACCCCAAGAAGGTTCCCAGGGTGATTTTAAATATGTATGGGGTTTATAAATGTAGTGGGCAATGGTATAAGGTTATTTTTGGCCATTTTATATGAAAGTGTACTGTCTCTTTAAGAAATTTCACTTTTGAATTGTGGGCTGGAAATCGCAGTATAGCACTGTCAATACACCCTAAGAAGGTTCCCAGGGTGATTTTAAATATGTATGGGGTTTATAATTGTAGTGGGCAATGGTATGAGGTTATTTTTGGGCATTTTATATGAAAGTGTTCTGTCTCTTTAAGAAATTTCACTTTTGAATTGTGGGCTGGAAAACGCAGTATAGCACTGTCAAGACACCCTAAGAAGGTTCCCAGGGTGATTTTAAATATATATGGGGTTTATAATTGTAGTGGGCAATGGTATAAGGTTATTTTTGGCCATTTTATATGAAAGTGTACTGTCTCTTTAAGAAACTTAACTTTTGAATTGTGGGCTGGAAATCGCAGTATAGCATTTTCAGGACACCCTGGGGAGGTTCCCAGGGTGATTTTAAATATGTATGGGGTTTATAATTGTAGTGGGCAAAGGTATAAGGTTATTTTTGGCCATTTTATATGAAAGTGTACTGTCTCTTTAAGAAACTTAACTTTTGAATTGGGGGCTGGAAATCGCAGTATAGCATTTTCAGGACACCCTGGGGAGGTTCCCAGGGTGATTTTAAATATGTATGGGGTTTATAATTGTAGTGGGCAAAGGTATAAGGTTATTTTTGGCCATTTTATATGAAAGTGTACTGTCTCTTTAAGAAACTTAACTTTTGAATTGGGGGCTGGAAATCGCAGTATAGCATTTTCAGGACACCCTGGGGAGGTTCCCAGGGTGATTTTAAATATGTATGGGGTTTATAATTGTAGTGGGCAATGGTATAAGGTTATTTTTGGCCATTTTATATGAAAGTGTACTGTCTCTTTAAGAAATTTCACTTTTGAATTGTGGGCTGGAAATCGCAGTATAGCACTGTCAAGACATCCTAAGAAGGTTCCCAGGGTGATTTTAAATATGTATGGGGTTTATAATTGTAGTGGGCAATGGTATAAGGTTATTTTGATCATTTTATATGAAAGTGTACTGTCTCTTTAAGAACGTAACTTTTGAATTGTGGGCTGGAAATCGCAGTATAGCACTGTCAAGACACCCTAAGAAGGTTCCCAGGGTGATTTTAAATATGTATGGGGTTTATAATTGTAGTGGGCAATGGTATAAGGTTATTTTTGGCCATTTTATATGAAAGTGTACTGTCTCTTTAAGAAACTTAACTTTTGAATTGGGGGCTGGAAATCGCAGTATAGCATTTTCAGGACACCCTGGGGAGGTTCCCAGGGTGATTTTAAATATGTATGGGGTTTATAATTGTAGTGGGCAATGGTATAAGGTTATTTTTGGCCATTTTATATGAAAGTGTACTGTCTCTTTAAGAAATTTCACTTTTGAATTGTGGGCTGGAAATCGCAGTATAGCACTGTCAAGACACCCTAAGAAGGTTCCCAGGGTGATTTTAAATATGTATGGGGTTTATAATTGTAGTGGGCAATGGTATAAGGTTATTTTTGGCCATTTTATATGACAGTGTACTGTCTCTTTAAGAAATTTCTCTTTTGAATTGGGGGCTGGAAATCGCAGTATAGCACTGTCAAGACAACCTAAGAAGGTTCCCAGGGTGATTTTAAATATGTATGGGGTTTATAATTGTAGTGGGCAATGGTATAAGGTTATTTTTGGCCATTTTATATGAAAGTGTACTGTCTCTTTAAGAACGTAACTTTTGAATTGGGGGCTGGAAATCGGATTATAGCACTGTCAAGAAACGCTAAGAAGGTTCCCAGGGTGATTTTAAATATGTATGGGGTTTATAATTGTAGTGGGCAATGGTATAAGGTTATTTTTGGCCATTTTATATGAAAGTGTACTGTCTCTTTAAGAAACTTAACTTTTGAATTGGGGGCTGGAAATCGCAGTATAGCATTTTCAGGACACCCTGGGAAGGTTCCCAGGGTGATTTTAAATATGTATGGGGTTTATAATTGTAGTGGGCAATGGTATAAGGTTATTTTTGGCCATTTTATATGAAAGTGTACTGTCTCTTTAAGAAATTTAACTTTTGAATTGGGGGCTCGAAATCGCAGTATAGCACTGTCAAAACATCCTAAGAAGGTTTCCAGGGTGATTTTAAATATGTATGGGGTTTATAATTGTAGTGGGCAATGGTATAAGGTTATTTTTGGCCATTTTATATGAAAGTGTACTGTCTCTTTAAGAACTTAACTTTTGAATTGGGGACTGGAAATCGCAGTATTGCACTGTCAAGAAACCCTAAGAAGGTTCCCAGGGTGATTTTAAATATGTATGGGGTTTATAATTGTAGTGGGCAATGGTATAAGGTTATTTTTGGCCATTTTATATGAAAGTGTACTGTCTCTTTAAGAAATTTCACTTTTGAATTGTGGGCTGGAAATCGCAGTATAGCACTGTCAAGACACCCTAAGAAGTTTCCTAGGGTGATTTTAAATATGTATGGGGTTTATAATTGTAGTTGGCAATGGTATAAGGTTATTTTTGGCCATTTTATATGAAAATGTATTGTCTCTTTAAGAAACTTAACTTTTGAATTGGGGGCTGGAAATCGCAGTATAGCACTGTCAAGACACCCTGGAAAGGTTCCCAGGGTGATTTTAAATATGTATGGGGTTTATAATTGTAGTGGGCAATGGTATAAGGTTATTTTTGGCCATTTTATATGAAAGTGTACTGTCTCTTTAAGAAATTTCACTTTTGAATTGGGGGCTGGAAATCGCAGTATAGCATTTTCAGGACACCCTAAGAAGGTTCCCAGGGTGATTTTAAATATGTATGGGGTTTATAATTGTAGTGGGCAATGGTTTAAGGTTATTTTTGGCCATTTTATATGAAAGTGTACTGTCTCTTTAAGAACATAACTTTTGAATTGGGGGCTGGAAATCACAGTATAGCACTGTCAAGACATCCTAAGAAGGTACCCAGGGTGATTTTAAATATGTATGGGGTTTATAATTGTAGTGGGCAATGGTATAAGGTTATTTTTGGCCATTTTATATGAAACTGTACTGTCTCTTTAAGAACTTAACTTTTGAATTGGGGACTGGAAATCGCAGTATTGCACTGTCAAGAAACCCTAAGAAGGTTCCCAGGGTGATTTTAAATATGTATGGGGTTTATAATTGTAGTGGGCAATGGTATAAGGTTATTTTTGGCCATTTTATATGAAAGTGTACTGTCTCTTTAAGAAATTTCACTTTTGAATTGTGGGCTGGAAATCGCAGTATAGCACTGTCAAGACACCCTAAGAAGGTTCCCAGGGTGATTTTAAATATGTATGGGGTTTATAATTGTAGTGGGCAATGGTATAAGGTTATTTTTGGCCATTTTATATGAAAGTGTACTGTCTCTTTAAGAAATTTCACTTTTGAATTGGGGGCTGGAAATCGCAGTATAGCATTTTCAGGACACCCTAAGAAGGTTCCCAGGGTGATTTTAAATATGTATGGGGTTTATAATTGTAGTGGGCAATGGTATAAGGTTATTTTTGGCCATTTTATATGAAAGTGTACTGTCTCTTTAAGAACGTAACTTTTGAATTGGGGGCTGGAAATCGCAGTATAGCACTGTCAAGACACCTTGATATGGTTCCCAGGGTGATTTTAAATATGTATGGGGTTTATAATTGTAGTGGGCAATGGTATAAGGTTATTTTTGGCCATTTTATATGAAAGTGTACTGTCTCTTTAAGAAACTTAGCTTTTGAATTGGGGGCTGGAAATCGCAGTATAGCACTGTCAAGACACCCTAAGAAGGTTCCCAGGGTGATGTTAAATATGTAGGGGGTTTATAATTGTAGTGGGCAATGGTATAAGGTTATTTTTGGCCATTTTATATGAAAGTGTACTGTCTCTTTAAGAAATTGAACTTTTGAATTGGGGGCTGGAAATCGCAGTATAGCATTTTCAGGACACCCTGGGGAGGTTCCCAGGGTGATTTTAAATATATATGGGGTTTATAATTGTAGTGGGCACTGGTATAAGGTTATTTTTGGCCATTTTATATGAAAGCGTACTGTCTCTTTAAGAAATTTAACTTTTGAATTGGGGGCTGGAAATCGCAGTATAGCACTGTCAAGAAACCCTAAGAAGGTTCCCAGGGTGATTTTAAATATGTATGGGGTTTATAATTGTAGTGGGCAATGGTATAAGGTTATTTTTGGCCATATTATATGAAAGTATACTGTCTCTTTAAGAAACTTAACTTTTGAATTGGGGGCTGGAAATCGCAGTATAGCATTTTCAGGACACCCTGTGGAGGTTCCCAGGGTGATTTTAAATATGTATGGGGTTTATAATTGTAGTGGGCAATGGTATAAGGTTATTTGTGGCCATTTTATATGAAAGTGTACTGTCTCTTTAAGAAATTAACTTTTGAATTGGGGGTTGGAAATCACAGTATAGCACTGTCAAGACACCCTAAGAAGGTTCCCAGGGTGATTTTAAATATGTATGGGGTTTATAATTGTAGTGGGCAATGGTATAAGGTTATTTTTAGCCATTTTATATGAAAGCGTACTGTCTCTTTAAGAAATTTAACTTTTGAATTGGGGGCTGGAAATCGCAGTATAGCACTGTCAAGACACCCTAAGAAGGTTCCCAGGGTGATTTTAAATATGTATGGGGTTTATAATTGTAGTGGGCAATGGTATAAGGTTATTTTTGGCCATTTTATATGAAAGTGTACTGTCTCTTTAAGAACGTAACTTTTGAATTGGGGGCTGGAAATCGCAGTATAGCACTGTCAAGACACCTTGATATGGTTCCCAGGGTGATTTTAAATATGTATCGGGTTTATAATTGTAGTGGGCAATGGTATAAGGTTATTTTTGGCCATTTTATATGAAAGTGTACTGTCTCTTTAAGAAACTTAGCTTTTGAATTGGGGGCTGGAAATCGCAGTATAGCATTTTCAGGACACCCTAAGAAGGTTCCCAGGGTGATTTTAAATATGTAGGGGGTTTATAATTGTAGTGGGCAATGGTATAAGGTTATTTTTGGCCATTTTATATGAAAGTGTACTGTCTCTTTAAGAAATTGAACTTTTGAATTGGGGGCTGGAAATCGCAGTATAGCATTTTCAGGACACCCTGGGGAGGTTCCCAGGGTGATTTTAAATATATATGGGGTTTATAATTGTAGTGGGCACTGGTATAAGGTTATTTTTGGCCATTTTATATGAAAGCGTACTGTCTCTTTAAGAAATTTAACTTTTGAATTGGGGGCTGGAAATCGCAGTATAGCACTGTCAAGAAACCCTAAGAAGGTTCCCAGGGTGATTTTAAATATGTATGGGGTTTATAATTGTAGTGGGCAATGGTATAAGGTTATTTTTGGCCATATTATATGAAAGTATACTGTCTCTTTAAGAAACTTAACTTTTGAATTGGGGGCTGGAAATCGCAGTATAGCATTTTCAGGACACCCTGTGGAGGTTCCCAGGGTGATTTTAAATATGTATGGGGTTTATAATTGTAGTGGGCAATGGTATAAGGTTATTTGTGGCCATTTTATATGAAAGTGTACTGTCTCTTTAAGAAATTAACTTTTGAATTGGGGGTTGGAAATCACAGTATAGCACTGTCAAGACACCCTAAGAAGGTTCCCAGGGTGATTTTAAATATGTATGGGGTTTATAATTGTAGTGGGCAATGGTATAAGGTTATTTTTGGCCATTTTATATGAAAGCGTACTGTCTCTTTAAGAAATTTAACTTTTGAATTGGGGGCTGGAAATCGCAGTATAGCACTGTCAAGAAACCCTAAGAAGGTTCCCAGGGTTATTTTAAATATGTATGGGGTTTATAATTGTAGTGGGCAATGGTATAAGGTTATTTTAGGCCATTTTATATGAAAGTGTACTGTCTCTTTAAGAAACTTAACTTTTGAATTGAGGGCTGGAAATCGCAGTATAGCATTTTCAGGACACCCTGGGGAGGTTCCCAGGGTGATTTTAAATATGTATGGGGTTTATAATTGTAGTGGGCAATGGTATAAGGTTATTTTTGGCCATTTTATATGAAAGTGTACTGTCTCTTTAAGAAATTTCACTTTTGAATTGTGGGCTGGAAATCGCAGTATAGCACTGTCAAGACACCCTAAGAAGTTTCCTAGGGTGATTTTAAATATGTATGGGGTTTATAATTGTAGTTGTCAATGGTATAAGGTTATTTTTGGCCATTTTATATGAAAGTGTACTGTCTCTTTAAGAAATTTCACTTTTGAATTGGGGGCTGGAAATCACAGTATAGCACTGTCAAGACACCCCTAAGAAGGTTCCCAGGGTGATTTTAAATATGTATGGGGTTTATAATTGTAGTGGGCAATGGTATAAGGTTATTTTTGGCCATTTTATATGAAAGTGTACTGTCTCTTTAAGAACTTAACTTTTGAATTGGGGGCTGGAAATAGCAGTATAGCACTGTCAAGACACAATGGGAAGGTTCCCAGGGTGATATTAAATATGTATGGGGTTTATAATTGTAGTAGGCAATGGTATAAGGTTATTTTTGGCCATTTTATATGAAAGTGTATTGTCTCTTTAAGAAACTTAACTTTTGAATTGGGGACTGGAAATCGCAGTATTGCACTGTCAAGAAACCCTAAGAAGGTTCCCAGGGTGATTTTAAATATGTATGGGGTTTATAATTGTAGTGGGCAATGGTATAAGGTTATTTTTGGCCATTTTATATGAAAGTGTACTGTCTCTTTAAAAACGTAACTTTTGAATTGTGGGCTGGATATCGCAGTATAGCACTGTCAAGACACCCTAAGAAGGTTCCCAGGGTGATTTTAAATATGTATGGGGTTTATAATTGTAGTGGGCAATGGTATAAGGTTATTTTTGGCCATTTTATATGAAAGGGTACTGTCTCTTTAAGAAACTTTACTTTTGAATTGGGGGCTGGAAATCGCAGTATAGCACTGTCAAGACATCCTAAGAAGGTTCCCAGGGTGATTTTAAATATGTATGGGGTTTATAATTGTAGTGGGCAAATAATATAAGGTTATTTTTGGCCATTTTATATGAAAGTGTACTGTCTCTTTAAGAAATTTCACTTTTGAATTGTGGGCTGGAAATCGCAGTATAGCACTGTCAAGACACCCTAAGAAGGTTCCCAGGGTGATTTTAAATATGTATGGGGTTTATAATTGTAGTTGTCAATAGTATACGGTTATTTTTGGCCATTTTATATGAAAGTGTACTGTCTCTTTAAGAACGTAACTTTTGAATTGGGGGCTGGAAATCGCAGTATAGCACTGTCAAGACACCCTAAGAAGGTTCCCAGGGTGATTTTAAATATGTATGGGGTTTATAATTGTAGTGGGCAATGGTATAAGGTTATTTTTGGCCATTTTATATGAAAGTGTACTGTCTCTTTAGGAACATAACTTTTGAATTGTGGGCTGGAAATCGCAGTATAGCACTGTCAAGACACACTAAGAAGGTTCCCAGGGTGATTTTAAATATGTATGGGGTTTATAATTGTAGTTGTCAATGGTATAAGGTTATTTTTGGCCATTTTATATGAAAGTGTACTGTCTCTTTACGAAATTTCACTTTTGAATTGTGGGCTGGAAATTGCAGTATAGCATTTTCAGGACACCCTAAGAAGGTTCCCAGGGTGATTTTAAATATGTATGGGGTTTATAATTGTAGTGGGCAATGGTATAAGGTTATTTTTGGACATTTTATATGAAAGTGTACTGTCTCTTTAAGAACGTAACTTTTGAATTGTGGGCTGGAAATCGCAGTATAGCACTGTCAAGACACCCTAAGAAGGTTCCCAGGGTGATTTTAAATATGTATGGGGTTTATAATTGTAGTGGGCAATGGTATAAGGTTATTTTTGGCCATTTTATATGAAAGTGTACTGTCTCTTTAAGAAATTGAACTTTTGAATTGGGGGCTGGAAATCGCAGTATAGCACTGTCAAGACACCCCAAGAAGGTTCCCAGGGTAATTTTAAATATGTATGGGGTTTATAAATGTTGTGGGCAATGGTATAAGGTTATTTTTGGCCATTTTATATGAAAGTGTACTGTCTCTTTAAGAAATTTCACTTTTGAATTGTGGGCTGGAAATCGCAGTATAGCACTGTCAATACACCCTAAGAAGGTTCCCAGGGTGATTTTAAATATGTATGGGGTTTATAATTGTAGTGGGCAATGGTATGAGGTTATTTTTGGGCATTTTATATGAAAGTGTTCTGTCTCTTTAAGAAATTTCACTTTTGAATTGTGGGCTGGAAAACGCAGTATAGCACTGTCAAGACACATTAAGAAGGTTCCCAGGGTGATTTTAAATATATATGGGGTTTATAATTGTAGTGGGCAATGGTATAAGGTTATTTTTGGCCATTTTATATGAAAGTGTACTGTCTCTTTAAGAAACTTATCTTTTGAATTGTGGGCTGGAAATCGCAGTATAGCATTTTCAGGACACCCTGGGGAGGTTCCCAGGGTGATTTTAAATATGTATGGGGTTTATAATTGTAGTGGGCAAAGGTATAAGGTTATTTTTGGCCATTTTATATGAAAGTGTACTGTCTCTTTAAGAAACTTAACTTTTGAATTGGGGGCTGGAAATCGCAGTATAGCATTTTCAGGACACCCTGGGGAGGTTCCCAGGGTGATTTTAAATATGTATGGGGTTTATAATTGTAGTGGGCAAAGGTATAAGGTTATTTTTGGCCATTTTATATGAAAGTGTACTGTCTCTTTAAGAAATTTCACTTTTGAATTGTGGGCTGGAAATCGCAGTATAGCACTGTCAAGACACCCTAAGAAGGTTCCCAGGGTGATTTTAAATATGTATGGGGTTTATAATTGTAGTGGTCAATGGTATAAGGTTATTTTTGGCCATTTTATATGAAAGTGTACTGTTTCTTTAAGAAATTTAACTTTTGAATTGGGGGCTGGAAATCGCAGTATAGCACTGTCAAGACATCCTATGAAGGTTCCAAGGGTGATTTTAAATATGTATGGGGTTTCTAATTGTAGTGGGCAATGGTATAAGGTTATTTTTGGCCATTTTATATGAAAGTGTACTGTCTCTTTAAGAAATTTCACTTTTGAATTGTGGGCTGGAAATCGCAGTATAGCACTGTCAAGACACCCTAAGAAGGTTCCCAGGGTGATTTTAAATATGTATGGGGTATATAATTGTAGTGGGCAATGGTATAAGGTTATTTTTGGCCATTTTATATGAAAGTGTACTGTCTCTTTAAGAAATTTCACTTTTGAATTGGGGGCTGGAAATCACAGTATAGCACTGTCAAGACACCCTAAGAAGGTTCCCAGGGTGATTTTAAATATTTATGGGGTTTATAATTTTAGTGGGCAATGGTATAAGGTTATTTTTGGCCATTTTATATGAAAGTGTACTGTCTATTTAAGAAATTTCACTTTTGAATTGGGGGCTGGAAATCGCAGTTTAGCACTGTCAAGACACCCTAAGAAGGTTCCCAGCTTGATTTTAAATATGTATGGGGTTTATAATTGTAGTTGTCAATGGTATAAGGTTATTTTTGGCCATTTTATATGAAAGTGTACTGTCTCTTTAAGAATCTTAACTTTTGAATTGGGGGCTGGAAATCGCAGTATAGCACTGTCAAGACATCCTAAGAAGGTTCCCAGGGTGATTTTAAATATGTATGGGTTTTATAATTGTAGTGGGCAAAGGTATAAGGTTATTTTTGGCCATTTTATTTGAAAGGGTACTGTCTCTTTAGGAAACTTTACTTTTGAATTGGGGGCTGGAAATCGCTGTATAGCATTTTCAGGACAACCTGGGGAGGTTCCCAGGGTGATTTTAAATATGTATGGGGTTTATAATTGTAGTGGGCAATGGTATAAGGGTATTTTTGGCCATTTTATATGAAAGTGTACTGTCTCTTTAAGAAACTTAACTTTTGAATTGGGGGCTGGAAATCGCAGTATAGCACTGTCAAAACACCCTGATATGGTTCCCAGGGTGATTTTAAATATGTATGGGGTTTATAATTGTAGTTGTCAATGGTATAAGGTTATTTTTGGCCATTTTATATGAAAGTGTACTGTCTCTTTAAGAAATTTCACTTTTGAATTGGGGGCTGGAAATCGCAGTACAGCATTTTCAGGACACCCTGGGGAGGTTCCCAGGGTGATTTTAAATATGTATGGTGTTTATAATTGTAGTGGACAATGGTATAAGGTTATTTTTGGCCATTTTATATGAAAGTGTACTGTCTCTTTAAGAAATTTCACTTTTGAATTGTGGGCTGGAAATCGCAGTATAGCACTGTCAAGACACCCTAAGAAGGTTCCCAGGTTGATTTTAAATATGTATGGGGTTTATAATCGCAGTGGGCAATGGTATAAGGTTATTTTTGGCCATTTTATATGAAAGTGTACTGTCTCTTTAAGAAATTTCACTTTAGAATTGGGGGCGCACTGTCAAGACATCCTAAGAAGGTTCCCAGGGTGATTTTAAATATGTATGGTGTTTATAATTGTAGTTGTCAATGGTATAAGGTTATTTTTGGCCATTTTATATGAAAGTGTACTGTCTCTTTAAGAAATTTCACTTTTGAATTGGGGGCTGGAAATCGCAGTATAACATTTTCAGGACACCCTGGGGAGGTTCCCAGGGTGATTTTAAATATGTATGGGGTTTATAATTGTAGTTGTCAATGGTATAAGGTTATTTTGGCCATTTTATATGAAAGTGTACTGTCTCTTTAAGAAATTTCACTTTTGAATTGTGGGCTGGAAATCACAGTATAGCACTGTCAAGACACCATAAGAAGGTTCCCAGGGTGATTTTAAATATGTATGTGGTTTATAATTGTAGTGGGCAATGGTATAAGGTTATTTTTGGCCATTTTATATGAAAGTGTACTGTCTCTTTAAGAAATTTCACTTTTGAATTGGGGACTGGAAATCGCAGTATAGCATTTTCAGGACACCCTGGGGAGGTTCCCAGGGTGATTTTAAATATGTATGGGGTTTATAATTGTAGTGGGCAATGGTATAAGGTTAATTTTGGCCATTTTATATGAAAGTGTACTGTCTCTTTAAGAAATTTCACTTTTGAATTGGGGGCTGGAAATCGCAGTATAGCACTGTCAAGAAACCCTAAGAAGGTTCCCAGGGTGATTTTAAATATGTATGGGGTTTATAATTGTAGTTGTCAATAGTATAATGTTATTTTTGGCCATTTTATATGAAAGTGTACTGTCTCTTTAAGAACGTAACTTTTGAATTGGGGGCTGGAAATCGCAGTATAGCACTGTCAAGACACCCTAAGAAGGTTCCCAGGGTGATTTTAAATATGTATGGGGTTTATAATTGTAGTGGGAAATGGTATAAGGTTTTTTTTGGCCATTTTATATGAAAGTGTACTGTCTCTTTAAGAAATTTCACTTTTGAATTGTGGGCTGGAAATCGCAGTATAGCACTGTCAAGACACCCTAAGAAGGTTCCCAGGGTGATTTTAAATATGTATGGGGTTTATAATTGTAGTGGGCAATGGTATAAGGTTATTTTTGGCCATTTTATATGAAAGTGTACTGTTTCTTTAAGAAATTTAACTTTTGAATTGGGGGCTGGAAATCGCAGTATAGCACTGTCAAGACATCCTATGAAGGTTCCCAGGGTGATTTTAAATATGTATGGGGTTTATAATTGTAGTGGGCAATGGTATAAGGTTATTTTTGGCCATTTTATATGAAAGTGTACTGTCTATTTAAGAAATTTCACTTTTGAATTGGGGGCTGGAAATCGCAGTATAGCACTGTCAAGACACCCTAAGAAGGTTCCCAGCTTGATTTTAAATATGTATGGGGTTTATAATTGTAGTTGTCAATGGTATAAGGTTATTTTTGGCCATTTTATATGAAAGTGTACTGTCTCTTTAAGAATCTTAACTTTTGAATTGTGGGCTGAAAATCGCAGTATAGCACTGTCAAGACACCCTAAGAAGGTTCCCAGGTTGATTTTAAATATGTATGGGGTTTATAATCGCAGTGGGCAATGGTATAAGGTTATTTTTGGCCATTTTATATGAAAGTGTACTGTCTCTTTAAGAAATTTCACTTTAGAATTGGGGGCGCACTGTCAAGACATCCTAAGAAGGTTCCCAGGGTGATTTTAAATATGTATGGTGTTTATAATTGTAGTTGTCAATGGTATAAGGTTATTTTTGGCCATTTTATATGAAAGTGTACTGTCTCTTTAAGAAATTTCACTTTTGAATTGGGGGCTGGAAATCGCAGTATAGCACTGTCAAGACACCCTAAGAAGGTTCCCAGGGTGATTTTAAATATGTATGGGGTTTATAATTGTAGTGGGCAATGGTATAAAGTTATTTTTGGCCATTTTATATGAAAGTGTACTGTCTCTTTACGAAATTTCACTTTTGAATTGTGGGCTGGAAATTGCAGTATAGCATTTTCAGGACACCCTAAGAAGGTTCCCAGGGTGATTTTAAATATGTATGGGGTTTATAATTGTAGTGGGCAATGGTATAAGGTTATTTTTGGCCATTTTATATGAAAGTGTACTGTCTCTTTAAGAACGTAACTTTTGAATTGTGGGCTGGAAATCGCAGTATAGCACTGTCAAGACACCCTAAGAAGGTTCCCAGGGTGATTTTAAATATGTATGGGGTTTATAATTGTAGTGGGCAATGGTATAAGGTTATTTTTGGCCATTTTATATGAAAGTGTACTGTCTCTTTAAGAAATTGAACTTTTGAATTGGGGGCTGGAAATCGCAGTATAGCACTGTCAAGACACCCCAAGAAGGTTCCCAGGGTGATTTTAAATATGTATGGGGTTTATAAATGTAGTGGGCAATGGTATAAGGTTATTTTTGGCCAATTTATATGAAAGTGTACTGTCTCTTTAAGAAATTTCACTTTTGAATTGTGGGCTGGAAATCGCAGTATAGCACTGTCAATACACCCTAAGAAGGTTCCCAGGGTGATTTTAAATATGTATGGGGTTTATAATTGTAGTGGGCAATGGTATGAGGTTATTTTTGGGCATTTTATATGAAAGTGTTCTGTCTCTTTAAGAAATTTCACTTTTGAATTGTGGGCTGGAAAACGCAGTATAGCACTGTCAAGACACCCTAAGAAGGTTCCCAGGGTGATTTTAAATATATATGGGGTTTATAATTGTAGTGGGCAATGGTATAAGGTTATTTTTGGCCATTTTATATGAAAGTGTACTGTCTCTTTAAGAAACTTAACTTTTGAATTGTGGGCTGGAAATCGCAGTATAGCATTTTCAGGACACCCTGGGGAGGTTCCCAGGGTGATTTTAAATATGTATGGGGTTTATAATTGTAGTGGGCAAAGGTATAAGGTTATTTTTGGCCATTTTATATGAAAGTGTACTGTCTCTTTAAGAAACTTAACTTTTGAATTGGGGGCTGGAAATCGCAGTATAGCATTTTCAGGACACCCTGGGGAGGTTCCCAGGGTGATTTTAAATATGTATGGGGTTTATAATTGTAGTGGGCAAAGGTATAAGGTTATTTTTGGCCATTTTATATGAAAGTGTACTGTCTCTTTAAGAAACTTAACTTTTGAATTGGGGGCTGGAAATCGCAGTATAGCATTTTCAGGACACCCTGGGGAGGTTCCCAGGGTGATTTTAAATATGTATGGGGTTTATAATTGTAGTGGGCAATGGTATAAGGTTATTTTTGGCCATTTTATATGAAAGTGTACTGTCTCTTTAAGAAATTTCACTTTTGAATTGTGGGCTGGAAATCGCAGTATAGCACTGTCAAGACATCCTAAGAAGGTTCCCAGGGTGATTTTAAATATGTATGGGGTTTATAATTGTAGTGGGCAATGGTATAAGGTTATTTTGACCATTTTATATGAAAGTGTACTGTCTCTTTAAGAACGTAACTTTTGAATTGTGGGCTGGAAATCGCAGTATAGCACTGTCAAGACACCCTAAGAAGGTTCCCAGGGTGATTTTAAATATGTATGGGGTTTATAATTGTAGTGGGCAATGGTATAAGGTTATTTTTGGCCATTTTATATGAAAGTGTACTGTCTCTTTAAGAAACTTAACTTTTGAATTGGGGGCTGGAAATCGCAGTATAGCATTTTCAGGACACCCTGGGGAGGTTCCCAGGGTGATTTTAAATATGTATGGGGTTTATAATTGTAGTGGGCAATGGTATAAGGTTATTTTTGGCCATTTTATATGAAAGTGTACTGTCTCTTTAAGAAATTTCACTTTTGAATTGTGGGCTGGAAATCGCAGTATAGCACTGTCAAGACACCCTAAGAAGGTTCCCAGGGTGATTTTAAATATGTATGGGGTTTATAATTGTAGTGGGCAATGGTATAAGGTTATTTTTGGCCATTTTATATGACAGTGTACTGTCTCTTTAAGAAATTTCTCTTTTGAATTGGGGGCTGGAAATCGCAGTATAGCACTGTCAAGACAACCTAAGAAGGTTCCCAGGGTGATTTTAAATATGTATGGGGTTTATAATTGTAGTGGGCAATGGTATAAGGTTATTTTTGGCCATTTTATATGAAAGTGTACTGTCTCTTTAAGAACGTAACTTTTGAATTGGGGGCTGGAAATCGGATAATAGCACTGTCAAGAAACGCTAAGAAGGTTCCCAGGGTGATTTTAAATATGTATGGGGTTTATAATTGTAGTGGGCAATGGTATAAGGTTATTTTTGGCCATTTTATATGAAAGTGTACTGTCTCTTTAAGAAACTTAACTTTTGAATTGGGGGCTGGAAATCGCAGTATAGCATTTTCAGGACACCCTAAGAAGGTTCCCAGGGTGATTTTAAATATGTATGGGGTTTATAATTGTAGTGGGCAATGGTATAAGGTTATTTTTGGACATTTTATATGAAAGTGTACTGTCTCTTTAAGAACGTAACTTTTGAATTGTGGGCTGGAAATCGCAGTATAGCACTGTCAAGACACCCTAAGAAGGTTCCCAGGGTGATTTTAAATATGTATGGGGTTTATAATTGTAGTGGGCAATGGTATAAGGTTATTTTTGGCCATTTTATATGAAAGTGTACTGTCTCTTTAAGAAATTGAACTTTTGAATTGGGGGCTGGAAATCGCAGTATAGCACTGTCAAGACACCCCAAGAAGGTTCCCAGGGTAATTTTAAATATGTATGGGGTTTATAAATGTTGTGGGCAATGGTATAAGGTTATTTTTGGCCATTTTATATGAAAGTGTACTGTCTCTTTAAGAAATTTCACTTTTGAATTGTGGGCTGGAAATCGCAGTATAGCACTGTCAATACACCCTAAGAAGGTTCCCAGGGTGATTTTAAATATGTATGGGGTTTATAATTGTAGTGGGCAATGGTATGAGGTTATTTTTGGGCATTTTATATGAAAGTGTTCTGTCTCTTTAAGAAATTTCACTTTTGAATTGTGGGCTGGAAAACGCAGTATAGCACTGTCAAGACACATTAAGAAGGTTCCCAGGGTGATTTTAAATATATATGGGGTTTATAATTGTAGTGGGCAATGGTATAAGGTTATTTTTGGCCATTTTATATGAAAGTGTACTGTCTCTTTAAGAAACTTATCTTTTGAATTGTGGGCTGGAAATCGCAGTATAGCATTTTCAGGACACCCTGGGGAGGTTCCCAGGGTGATTTTAAATATGTATGGGGTTTATAATTGTAGTGGGCAAAGGTATAAGGTTATTTTTGGCCATTTTATATGAAAGTGTACTGTCTCTTTAAGAAACTTAACTTTTGAATTGGGGGCTGGAAATCGCAGTATAGCATTTTCAGGACACCCTGGGGAGGTTCCCAGGGTGATTTTAAATATGTATGGGGTTTATAATTGTAGTGGGCAAAGGTATAAGGTTATTTTTGGCCATTTTATATGAAAGTGTACTGTCTCTTTAAGAAATTTCACTTTTGAATTGTGGGCTGGAAATCGCAGTATAGCACTGTCAAGACACCCTAAGAAGGTTCCCAGGGTGATTTTAAATATGTATGGGGTTTATAATTGTAGTGGTCAATGGTATAAGGTTATTTTTGGCCATTTTATATGAAAGTGTACTGTTTCTTTAAGAAATTTAACTTTTGAATTGGGGGCTGGAAATCGCAGTATAGCACTGTCAAGACATCCTATGAAGGTTCCAAGGGTGATTTTAAATATGTATGGGGTTTCTAATTGTAGTGGGCAATGGTATAAGGTTATTTTTGGCCATTTTATATGAAAGTGTACTGTCTCTTTAAGAAATTTCACTTTTGAATTGTGGGCTGGAAATCGCAGTATAGCACTGTCAAGACACCCTAAGAAGGTTCCCAGGGTGATTTTAAATATGTATGGGGTATATAATTGTAGTGGGCAATGGTATAAGGTTATTTTTGGCCATTTTATATGAAAGTGTACTGTCTCTTTAAGAAATTTCACTTTTGAATTGGGGGCTGGAAATCGCAGTATAGCACTGTCAAGACACCCTAAGAAGGTTCCCAGGGTGATTTTAAATATTTATGGGGTTTATAATTTTAGTGGGCAATGGTATAAGGTTATTTTTGGCCATTTTATATGAAAGTGTACTGTCTATTTAAGAAATTTCACTTTTGAATTGGGGGCTGGAAATCGCAGTTTAGCACTGTCAAGACACCCTAAGAAGGTTCCCAGCTTGATTTTAAATATGTATGGGGTTTATAATTGTAGTTGTCAATGGTATAAGGTTATTTTTGGCCATTTTATATGAAAGTGTACTGTCTCTTTAAGAATCTTAACTTTTGAATTGGGGGCTGGAAATCGCAGTATAGCACTGTCAAGACATCCTAAGAAGGTTCCCAGGGTGATTTTAAATATGTATGGGTTTTATAATTGTAGTGGGCAAAGGTATAAGGTTATTTTTGGCCATTTTATTTGAAAGGGTACTGTCTCTTTAGGAAACTTTACTTTTGAATTGGGGGCTGGAAATCGCTGTATAGCATTTTCAGGACAACCTGGGGAGGTTCCCAGGGTGATTTTAAATATGTATGGGGTTTATAATTGTAGTGGGCAATGGTATAAGGGTATTTTTGGCCATTTTATATGAAAGTGTACTGTCTCTTTAAGAAACTTAACTTTTGAATTGGGGGCTGGAAATCGCAGTATAGCACTGTCAAAACACCCTGATATGGTTCCCAGGGTGATTTTAAATATGTATGGGGTTTATAATTGTAGTTGTCAATGGTATAAGGTTATTTTTGGCCATTTTATATGAAAGTGTACTGTCTCTTTAAGAAATTTCACTTTTGAATTGGGGGCTGGAAATCGCAGTACAGCATTTTCAGGACACCCTGGGGAGGTTCCCAGGGTGATTTTAAATATGTATGGTGTTTATAATTGTAGTGGACAATGGTATAAGGTTATTTTTGGCCATTTTATATGAAAGTGTACTGTCTCTTTAAGAAATTTCACTTTTGAATTGTGGGCTGGAAATCGCAGTATAGCACTGTCAAGACACCCTAAGAAGGTTCCCAGGTTGATTTTAAATATGTATGGGGTTTATAATCGCAGTGGGCAATGGTATAAGGTTATTTTTGGCCATTTTATATGAAAGTGTACTGTCTCTTTAAGAAATTTCACTTTAGAATTGGGGGCGCACTGTCAAGACATCCTAAGAAGGTTCCCAGGGTGATTTTAAATATGTATGGTGTTTATAATTGTAGTTGTCAATGGTATAAGGTTATTTTTGGCCATTTTATATGAAAGTGTACTGTCTCTTTAAGAAATTTCACTTTTGAATTGGGGGCTGGAAATCGCAGTATAACATTTTCAGGACACCCTGGGGAGGTTCCCAGGGTGATTTTAAATATGTATGGGGTTTATAATTGTAGTTGTCAATGGTATAAGGTTATTTTGGCCATTTTATATGAAAGTGTACTGTCTCTTTAAGAAATTTCACTTTTGAATTGTGGGCTGGAAATCACAGTATAGCACTGTCAAGACACCATAAGAAGGTTCCCAGGGTGATTTTAAATATGTATGTGGTTTATAATTGTAGTGGGCAATGGTATAAGGTTATTTTTGGCCATTTTATATGAAAGTGTACTGTCTCTTTAAGAAATTTCACTTTTGAATTGGGGACTGGAAATCGCAGTATAGCATTTTCAGGACACCCTGGGGAGGTTCCCAGGGTGATTTTAAATATGTATGGGGTTTATAATTGTAGTGGGCAATGGTATAAGGTTAATTTTGGCCATTTTATATGAAAGTGTACTGTCTCTTTAAGAAATTTCACTTTTGAATTGGGGGCTGGAAATCGCAGTATAGCACTGTCAAGAAACCCTAAGAAGGTTCCCAGGGTGATTTTAAATATGTATGGGGTTTATAATTGTAGTTGTCAATAGTATAATGTTATTTTTGGCCATTTTATATGAAAGTGTACTGTCTCTTTAAGAACGTAACTTTTGAATTGGGGGCTGGAAATCGCAGTATAGCACTGTCAAGACACCCTAAGAAGGTTCCCAGGGTGATTTTAAATATGTATGGGGTTTATAATTGTAGTGGGAAATGGTATAAGGTTTTTTTTGGCCATTTTATATGAAAGTGTACTGTCTCTTTAAGAAATTTCACTTTTGAATTGTGGGCTGGAAATCGCAGTATAGCACTGTCAAGACACCCTAAGAAGGTTCCCAGGGTGATTTTAAATATGTATGGGGTTTATAATTGTAGTGGGCAATGGTATAAGGTTATTTTTGGCCATTTTATATGAAAGTGTACTGTTTCTTTAAGAAATTTAACTTTTGAATTGGGGGCTGGAAATCGCAGTATAGCACTGTCAAGACATCCTATGAAGGTTCCCAGGGTGATTTTAAATATGTATGGGGTTTATAATTGTAGTGGGCAATGGTATAAGGTTATTTTTGGCCATTTTATATGAAAGTGTACTGTCTATTTAAGAAATTTCACTTTTGAATTGGGGGCTGGAAATCGCAGTATAGCACTGTCAAGACACCCTAAGAAGGTTCCCAGCTTGATTTTAAATATGTATGGGGTTTATAATTGTAGTTGTCAATGGTATAAGGTTATTTTTGGCCATTTTATATGAAAGTGTACTGTCTCTTTAAGAATCTTAACTTTTGAATTGTGGGCTGAAAATCGCAGTATAGCACTGTCAAGACACCCTAAGAAGGTTCCCAGGTTGATTTTAAATATGTATGGGGTTTATAATCGCAGTGGGCAATGGTATAAGGTTATTTTTGGCCATTTTATATGAAAGTGTACTGTCTCTTTAAGAAATTTCACTTTAGAATTGGGGGCGCACTGTCAAGACATCCTAAGAAGGTTCCCAGGGTGATTTTAAATATGTATGGTGTTTATAATTGTAGTTGTCAATGGTATAAGGTTATTTTTGGCCATTTTATATGAAAGTGTACTGTCTCTTTAAGAAATTTCACTTTTGAATTGGGGGCTGGAAATCGCAGTATAGCACTGTCAAGACACCCTAAGAAGGTTCCCAGGGTGATTTTAAATATGTATGGGGTTTATAATTGTAGTGGGCAATGGTATAAAGTTATTTTTGGCCATTTTATATGAAAGTGTACTGTCTCTTTACGAAATTTCACTTTTGAATTGTGGGCTGGAAATTGCAGTATAGCATTTTCAGGACACCCTAAGAAGGTTCCCAGGGTGATTTTAAATATGTATGGGGTTTATAATTGTAGTGGGCAATGGTATAAGGTTATTTTTGGCCATTTTATATGAAAGTGTACTGTCTCTTTAAGAACGTAACTTTTGAATTGTGGGCTGGAAATCGCAGTATAGCACTGTCAAGACACCCTAAGAAGGTTCCCAGGGTGATTTTAAATATGTATGGGGTTTATAATTGTAGTGGGCAATGGTATAAGGTTATTTTTGGCCATTTTATATGAAAGTGTACTGTCTCTTTAAGAAATTGAACTTTTGAATTGGGGGCTGGAAATCGCAGTATAGCACTGTCAAGACACCCCAAGAAGGTTCCCAGGGTGATTTTAAATATGTATGGGGTTTATAAATGTAGTGGGCAATGGTATAAGGTTATTTTTGGCCAATTTATATGAAAGTGTACTGTCTCTTTAAGAAATTTCACTTTTGAATTGTGGGCTGGAAATCGCAGTATAGCACTGTCAATACACCCTAAGAAGGTTCCCAGGGTGATTTTAAATATGTATGGGGTTTATAATTGTAGTGGGCAATGGTATGAGGTTATTTTTGGGCATTTTATATGAAAGTGTTCTGTCTCTTTAAGAAATTTCACTTTTGAATTGTGGGCTGGAAAACGCAGTATAGCACTGTCAAGACACCCTAAGAAGGTTCCCAGGGTGATTTTAAATATATATGGGGTTTATAATTGTAGTGGGCAATGGTATAAGGTTATTTTTGGCCATTTTATATGAAAGTGTACTGTCTCTTTAAGAAACTTAACTTTTGAATTGTGGGCTGGAAATCGCAGTATAGCATTTTCAGGACACCCTGGGGAGGTTCCCAGGGTGATTTTAAATATGTATGGGGTTTATAATTGTAGTGGGCAAAGGTATAAGGTTATTTTTGGCCATTTTATATGAAAGTGTACTGTCTCTTTAAGAAACTTAACTTTTGAATTGGGGGCTGGAAATCGCAGTATAGCATTTTCAGGACACCCTGGGGAGGTTCCCAGGGTGATTTTAAATATGTATGGGGTTTATAATTGTAGTGGGCAAAGGTATAAGGTTATTTTTGGCCATTTTATATGAAAGTGTACTGTCTCTTTAAGAAACTTAACTTTTGAATTGGGGGCTGGAAATCGCAGTATAGCATTTTCAGGACACCCTGGGGAGGTTCCCAGGGTGATTTTAAATATGTATGGGGTTTATAATTGTAGTGGGCAATGGTATAAGGTTATTTTTGGCCATTTTATATGAAAGTGTACTGTCTCTTTAAGAAATTTCACTTTTGAATTGTGGGCTGGAAATCGCAGTATAGCACTGTCAAGACATCCTAAGAAGGTTCCCAGGGTGATTTTAAATATGTATGGGGTTTATAATTGTAGTGGGCAATGGTATAAGGTTATTTTGACCATTTTATATGAAAGTGTACTGTCTCTTTAAGAACGTAACTTTTGAATTGTGGGCTGGAAATCGCAGTATAGCACTGTCAAGACACCCTAAGAAGGTTCCCAGGGTGATTTTAAATATGTATGGGGTTTATAATTGTAGTGGGCAATGGTATAAGGTTATTTTTGGCCATTTTATATGAAAGTGTACTGTCTCTTTAAGAAACTTAACTTTTGAATTGGGGGCTGGAAATCGCAGTATAGCATTTTCAGGACACCCTGGGGAGGTTCCCAGGGTGATTTTAAATATGTATGGGGTTTATAATTGTAGTGGGCAATGGTATAAGGTTATTTTTGGCCATTTTATATGAAAGTGTACTGTCTCTTTAAGAAATTTCACTTTTGAATTGTGGGCTGGAAATCGCAGTATAGCACTGTCAAGACACCCTAAGAAGGTTCCCAGGGTGATTTTAAATATGTATGGGGTTTATAATTGTAGTGGGCAATGGTATAAGGTTATTTTTGGCCATTTTATATGACAGTGTACTGTCTCTTTAAGAAATTTCTCTTTTGAATTGGGGGCTGGAAATCGCAGTATAGCACTGTCAAGACAACCTAAGAAGGTTCCCAGGGTGATTTTAAATATGTATGGGGTTTATAATTGTAGTGGGCAATGGTATAAGGTTATTTTTGGCCATTTTATATGAAAGTGTACTGTCTCTTTAAGAACGTAACTTTTGAATTGGGGGCTGGAAATCGGATAATAGCACTGTCAAGAAACGCTAAGAAGGTTCCCAGGGTGATTTTAAATATGTATGGGGTTTATAATTGTAGTGGGCAATGGTATAAGGTTATTTTTGGCCATTTTATATGAAAGTGTACTGTCTCTTTAAGAAACTTAACTTTTGAATTGGGGGCTGGAAATCGCAGTATAGCATTTTCAGGACACCCTGGGAAGGTTCCCAGGGTGATTTTAAATATGTATGGGGTTTATAATTGTAGTGGGCAATGGTATAAGGTTATTTTTGGCCATTTTATATGAAAGTGTACTGTCTCTTTAAGAAATTTAACTTTTGAATTGGGGGCTCGAAATCGCAGTATAGCACTGTCAAAACATCCTAAGAAGGTTTCCAGGGTGATTTTAAATATGTATGGGGTTTATAATTGTAGTGGGCAATGGTATAAGGTTATTTTTGGCCATTTTATATGAAAGTGTACTGTCTCTTTAAGAACTTAACTTTTGAATTGGGGGCTGGAAATCGCAGTATAGCACTGTCAAGACACCCTGGAAAGGTTCCCAGGGTGATTTTAAATATGTATGGGGTTTATAATTGTAGTGGGCAATGGTATAAGGTTATTTTTGGCCATTTTATATGAAAGTGTACTGTCTCTTTAAGAAATTTCACTTTTGAATTGGGGGCTGGAAATCGCAGTATAGCATTTTCAGGACACCCTAAGAAGGTTCCCAGGGTGATTTTAAATATGTATGGGGTTTATAATTGTAGTGGGCAATGGTTTAAGGTTATTTTTGGCCATTTTATATGAAAGTGTACTGTCTCTTTAAGAACATAACTTTTGAATTGGGGGCTGGAAATCACAGTATAGCACTGTCAAGACATCCTAAGAAGGTACCCAGGGTGATTTTAAATATGTATGGGGTTTATAATTGTAGTGGGCAATGGTATAAGGTTATTTTTGGCCATTTTATATGAAACTGTACTGTCTCTTTAAGAACTTAACTTTTGAATTGGGGACTGGAAATCGCAGTATTGCACTGTCAAGAAACCCTAAGAAGGTTCCCAGGGTGATTTTAAATATGTATGGGGTTTATAATTGTAGTGGGCAATGGTATAAGGTTATTTTTGGCCATTTTATATGAAAGTGTACTGTCTCTTTAAGAAATTTCACTTTTGAATTGTGGGCTGGAAATCGCAGTATAGCACTGTCAAGACACCCTAAGAAGGTTCCCAGGGTGATTTTAAATATGTATGGGGTTTATAATTGTAGTGGGCAATGGTATAAGGTTATTTTTGGCCATTTTATATGAAAGTGTACTGTCTCTTTAAGAAATTTCACTTTTGAATTGGGGGCTGGAAATCGCAGTATAGCATTTTCAGGACACCCTAAGAAGGTTCCCAGGGTGATTTTAAATATGTATGGGGTTTATAATTGTAGTGGGCAATGGTATAAGGTTATTTTTGGCCATTTTATATGAAAGTGTACTGTCTCTTTAAGAACGTAACTTTTGAATTGGGGGCTGGAAATCGCAGTATAGCACTGTCAAGACACCTTGATATGGTTCCCAGGGTGTTTTTAAATATGTATGGGGTTTATAATTGTAGTGGGCAATGGTATAAGGTTATTTTTGGCCATTTTATATGAAAGTGTACTGTCTCTTTAAGAAACTTAGCTTTTGAATTGGGGGCTGGAAATCGCAGTATAGCACTGTCAAGACACCCTAAGAAGGTTCCCAGGGTGATGTTAAATATGTAGGGGGTTTATAATTGTAGTGGGCAATGGTATAAGGTTATTTTTGGCCATTTTATATGAAAGTGTACTGTCTCTTTAAGAAATTGAACTTTTGAATTGGGGGCTGGAAATCGCAATATAGCATTTTCAGGACACCCTGGGGAGGTTCCCAGGGTGATTTTAAATATATATGGGGTTTATAATTGTAGTGGGCACTGGTATAAGGTTATTTTTGGCCATTTTATATGAAAGCGTACTGTCTCTTTAAGAAATTTAACTTTTGAATTGGGGGCTGGAAATCGCAGTATAGCACTGTCAAGAAACCCTAAGAAGGTTCCCAGGGTGATTTTAAATATGTATGGGGTTTATAATTGTAGTGGGCAATGGTATAAGGTTATTTTTGGCCATATTATATGAAAGTATACTGTCTCTTTAAGAAACTTAACTTTTGAATTGGGGGCTGGAAATCGCAGTATAGCATTTTCAGGACACCCTGTGGAGGTTCCCAGGGTGATTTTAAATATGTATGGGGTTTATAATTGTAGTGGGCAATGGTATAAGGTTATTTGTGGCCATTTTATATGAAAGTGTACTGTCTCTTTAAGAAATTAACTTTTGAATTGTGGGCTGGAAATCGCAGTATAGCACTGTCAAGACACCCTAAGAAGGTTCCCAGGGTGATTTTAAATATGTATGGGGTTTATAATTGTAGTGGGCAATGGTATAAGGTTATTTTTGGCCATTTTATATGAAAGTGTACTGTCTCTTAAAGAAACTTAACTTTTGAATTGGGGGCTGGAAATCGCAGTATAGCATTTTCAGGACACCCTGGGGAGGTTCCCAGGGTGATTTTAAATATGTATGGGGTTTATAATTGTAGTGGGCAATGGTATAAGGTTATTTTTGGCCATTTTATATGAAAGTGTACTGTCTCTTTAAGAAATTTCACTTTTGAATTGTGGGCTGGAAATCGCAGTATAGCACTGTCAAGACACCCTAAGAAGGTTCCCAGGGTGATTTTAAATATGTATGGGGTTTATAATTGTAGTGGGCAATGGTATAAGGTTTTTTTTGGCCATTTTATATGACAGTGTACTGTCTCTTTAAGAAATTTCTCTTTTGAATTGGGGGCTGGAAATCGCAGTATAGCACTGTCAAGACAACCTAAGAAGGTTCCCAGGGTGATTTTAAATATGTATGGGGTTTATAATTGTAGTGGGCAATGGTATAAGGTTATTTTTGGCCATTTTATATGAAAGTGTACTGTCTCTTTAAGAACGTAACTTTTGAATTGGGGGCTGGAAATCGGATAATAGCACTGTCAAGAAACGCTAAGAAGGTTCCCAGGGTGATTTTAAATATGTATGGGGTTTATAATTGTAGTGGGCAATGGTATAAGGTTATTTTTGGCCATTTTATATGAAAGTGTACTGTCTCTTTAAGAAACTTAACTTTTGAATTGGGGGCTGGAAATCGCAGTATAGCATTTTCAGGACACCCTGGGAAGGTTCCCAGGGTGATTTTAAATATGTATGGGGTTTATAATTGTAGTGGGCAATGGTATAAGGTTATTTTTGGCCATTTTATATGAAAGTGTACTGTCTCTTTAAGAAATTTAACTTTTGAATTGGGGGCTCGAAATCGCAGTATAGCACTGTCAAAACATCCTAAGAAGGTTTCCAGGGTGATTTTAAATATGTATGGGGTTTATAATTGTAGTGGGCAATGGTATAAGGTTATTTTTGGCCATTTTATATGAAAGTGTACTGTCTCTTTAAGAACTTAACTTTTGAATTGGGGACTGGAAATCGCAGTATAGCACTGTCAAGACACCCTGGAAAGGTTCCCAGGGTGATTTTAAATATGTATGGGGTTTATAATTGTAGTGGGCAATGGTATAAGGTTATTTTTGGCCATTTTATATGAAAGTGTACTGTCTCTTTAAGAAATTTCACTTTTGAATTGGGGGCTGGAAATCGCAGTATAGCATTTTCAGGACACCCTAAGAAGGTTCCCAGGGTGATTTTAAATATGTATGGGGTTTATAATTGTAGTGGGCAATGGTTTAAGGTTATTTTTGGCCATTTTATATGAAAGTGTACTGTCTCTTTAAGAACATAACTTTTGAATTGGGGGCTGGAAATCACAGTATAGCACTGTCAAGACATCCTAAGAAGGTACCCAGGGTGATTTTAAATATGTATGGGGTTTATAATTGTAGTGGGCAATGGTATAAGGTTATTTTTGGCCATTTTATATGAAACTGTACTGTCTCTTTAAGAACTTAACTTTTGAATTGGGGACTGGAAATCGCAGTATTGCACTGTCAAGAAACCCTAAGAAGGTTCCCAGGGTGATTTTAAATATGTATGGGGTTTATAATTGTAGTGGGCAATGGTATAAGGTTATTTTTGGCCATTTTATATGAAAGTGTACTGTCTCTTTAAGAAATTTCACTTTTGAATTGTGGGCTGGAAATCGCAGTATAGCACTGTCAAGACACCCTAAGAAGGTTCCCAGGGTGATTTTAAATATGTATGGGGTTTATAATTGTAGTGGGCAATGGTATAAGGTTATTTTTGGCCATTTTATATGAAAGTGTACTGTCTCTTTAAGAAATTTCACTTTTGAATTGGGGGCTGGAAATCGCAGTATAGCATTTTCAGGACACCCTAAGAAGGTTCCCAGGGTGATTTTAAATATGTATGGGGTTTATAATTGTAGTGGGCAATGGTATAAGGTTATTTTTGACCATTTTATATGAAAGTGTACTGTCTCTTTAAGAACGTAACTTTTGAATTGGGGGCTGCAAATCGCAGTATAGCACTGTCAAGACACCTTGATATGGTTCCCAGGGTGATTTTAAATATGTATGGGGTTTATAATTGTAGTGGGCAATGGTATAAGGTTATTTTTGGCCATTTTATATGAAAGTGTACTGTCTCTTTAAGAAACTTAGCTTTTGAATTGGGGGCTGGAAATCGCAGTATAGCACTGTCAAGACACCCTAAGAAGGTTCCCAGGGTGATGTTAAATATGTAGGGGGTTTATAATTGTAGTGGGCAATGGTATAAGGTTATTTTTGGCCATTTTATATGAAAGTGTACTGTCTCTTTAAGAAATTGAACTTTTGAATTGGGGGCTGGAAATCGCAGTATAGCATTTTCAGGACACCCTGGGGAGGTTCCCAGGGTGATTTTAAATATATATGGGGTTTATAATTGTAGTGGGCACTGGTATAAGGTTATTTTTGGCCATTTTATATGAAAGCGTACTGTCTCTTTAAGAAATTTAACTTTTGAATTGGGGGCTGGAAATCGCAGTATAGCACTGTCAAGAAACCCTAAGAAGGTTCCCAGGGTGATTTTAAATATGTATGGGGTTTATAATTGTAGTGGGCAATGGTATAAGGTTATTTTTGGCCATATTATATGAAAGTATACTGTCTCTTTAAGAAACTTAACTTTTGAATTGGGGGCTGGAAATCGCAGTATAGCATTTTCAGGACACCCTGTGGAGGTTCCCAGGGTGATATTAAATATGTATGGGGTTTATAATTGTAGTGGGCAATGGTATAAGGTTATTTGTGGCCATTTTATATGAAAGTGTACTGTCTCTTTAAGAAATTAACTTTTGAATTGGGGGTTGGAAATCACAGTATAGCACTGTCAAGACACCCTAAGAAGGTTCCCAGGGTGATTTTAAATATGTATGGGGTTTATAATTGTAGTGGGCAATGGTATAAGGTTATTTTTAGCCATTTTATATGAAAGCGTACTGTCTCTTTAAGAAATTTAACTTTTGAATTGGGGGCTGGAAATCGCAGTATAGCACTGTCAAGACACCCTAAGAAGGTTCCCAGGGTGATTTTAAATATGTATGGGGTTTATAATTGTAGTGGGCAATGGTATAAGGTTATTTTTGGCCATTTTATATGAAAGTGTACTGTCTCTTTAAGAACGTAACTTTTGAATTGGGGGCTGGAAATCGCAGTATAGCACTGTCAAGACACCTTGATATGGTTCCCAGGGTGATTTTAAATATGTATCGGGTTTATAATTGTAGTGGGCAATGGTATAAGGTTATTTTTGGCCATTTTATATGAAAGTGTACTGTCTCTTTAAGAAACTTAGCTTTTGAATTGGGGGCTGGAAATCGCAGTATAGCATTTTCAGGACACCCTAAGAAGGTTCCCAGGGTGATTTTAAATATGTAGGGGGTTTATAATTGTAGTGGGCAATGGTATAAGGTTATTTTTGGCCATTTTATATGAAAGTGTACTGTCTCTTTAAGAAATTGAACTTTTGAATTGGGGGCTGTAAATCGCAGTATAGCATTTTCAGGACACCCTGGGGAGGTTCCCAGGGTGATTTTAAATATATATGGGGTTTATAATTGTAGTGGGCACTGGTATAAGGTTATTTTTGGCCATTTTATATGAAAGCGTACTGTCTCTTTAAGAAATTTAACTTTTGAATTGGGGGCTGGAAATCGCAGTATAGCACTGTCAAGAAACCCTAAGAAGGTTCCCAGGGTGATTTTAAATATGTATGGGGTTTATAATTGTAGTGGGCAATGGTATAAGGTTATTTTTGGCCATATTATATGAAAGTATACTGTCTCTTTAAGAAACTTAACTTTTGAATTGGGGGCTGGAAATCGCAGTATAGCATTTTCAGGACACCCTGTGGAGGTTCCCAGGGTGATTTTAAATATGTATGGGGTTTATAATTGTAGTGGGCAATGGTATAAGGTTATTTGTGGCCATTTTATATGAAAGTGTACTGTCTCTTTAAGAAATTAACTTTTGAATTGGGGGTTGGAAATCACAGTATAGCACTGTCAAGACACCCTAAGAAGGTTCCCAGGGTGATTTTAAATATGTATGGGGTTTATAATTGTAGTGGGCAATGGTATAAGGTTATTTTTGGCCATTTTATATGAAAGCGTACTGTCTCTTTAAGAAATTTAACTTTTGAATTGGGGGCTGGAAATCGCAGTATAGCACTGTCAAGAAACCCTAAGAAGGTTCCCAGGGTTATTTTAAATATGTATGGGGTTTATAATTGTAGTGGGCAATGGTATAAGGTTATTTTAGGCCATTTTATATGAAAGTGTACTGTCTCTTTAAGAAACTTAACTTTTGAATTGAGGGCTGGAAATCGCAGTATAGCATTTTCAGGACACCCTGGGGAGGTTCCCAGGGTGATTTTAAATATGTATGGGGTTTATAATTGTAGTGGGCAATGGTATAAGGTTATTTTTGGCCATTTTATATGAAAGTGTACTGTCTCTTTAAGAAATTTCACTTTTGAATTGTGGGCTGGAAATCGCAGTATAGCACTGTCAAGACACCCTAAGAAGTTTCCTAGGGTGATTTTAAATATGTATGGGGTTTATAATTGTAGTTGTCAATGGTATAAGGTTATTTTTGGCCATTTTATATGAAAGTGTACTGTCTCTTTAAGAAATTTCACTTTTGAATTGGGGGCTGGAAATCACAGTATAGCACTGTCAAGACACCCCTAAGAAGGTTCCCAGGGTGATTTTAAATATGTATGGGGTTTATAATTGTAGTGGGCAATGGTATAAGGTTATTTTTGGCCATTTTATATGAAAGTGTACTGTCTCTTTAAGAACTTAACTTTTGAATTGGGGGCTGGAAATAGCAGTATAGCACTGTCAAGACACAATGGGAAGGTTCCCAGGGTGATATTAAATATGTATGGGGTTTATAATTATAGTAGGCAATGGTATAAGGTTATTTTGGCCATTTTATATGAAAGTGTATTGTCTCTTTAAGAAACTTAACTTTTGAATTGGGGACTGGAAATCGCAGTATTGCACTGTCAAGAAACCCTAAGAAGGTTCCCAGGGTGATTTTAAATATGTATGGGGTTTATAATTGTAGTGGGCAATGGTATAAGGTTATTTTTGGCCATTTTATATGAAAGTGTACTGTCTCTTTAAAAACGTAACTTTTGAATTGTGGGCTGGATATCGCAGTATAGCACTGTCAAGACACCCTAAGAAGGTTCCCAGGGTGATTTTAAATATGTATGGGGTTTATAATTGTAGTGGGCAATGGTATAAGGTTATTTTTGGCCATTTTATATGAAAGTGTACTGTCTCTTTAAGAAATTTCACTTTTGAATTGGGGGCTGGAAATCGCAGTATAGCACTGTCAAGACACCCTAAGAAGATTCCCAGGGTGATTTTAAATATGTATGGGGTTTATAATTGTAGTGGGCAATGGTATAAGGTTATTTTTGGCCATTTTATATGAAAGTGTACTGTCTCTTTAAGAAATTTCACTTTTGAATTGGGGGCTGGAAATCGCAGTATAGCATTTTCAGGACACCCTGGGGAGGTTCCCAGGGTAATTTTAAATATATATGGGGTTTTTAATTGTAGTGGGCAATGGTATAAGGTTATTTTTGGCCATTTTATATGAAAGTGTACTGTCTCTTTAAGAAACTTAACTTTTGAATTGAGGGCTGGAAATCGCAGTATAGCATTTTCAGGACACCCTGGGGAGGCTCCCAGGGTGATTTTAAATATGTATGGGGTTTATAATTGTAGTGGGCAATGGTATAAGGTTATTTTTGGCCATTTTATATGAAAGTGTACTGTCTCTTTAAGAAATTTCACTTTTGAATTGTGTGCTGGAAATCGCAGTATAGCATTGTCAAGACACCCTAAGAAGTTTCCTAGGGTGATTTTAAATATGTATGGGGTTTATAATTGTAGTTGTCAATGGTATAAGGTTATTTTTGGCCATTTTATATGAAAGTGTACTGTCTCTTTAAGAAATTTCACTTTTGAATTGGGGGCTGGAAATCACAGTATAGCACTGTCAAGACACCCCTAAGAAGGTTCCCATGGTGATTTTAAATATGTATGGGGTTTATAATTGTAGTGGGCAATGGTATAAGGTTATTTTTGGCCATTTTATATGAAAGTGTACTGTCTCTTTAAGAACTTAACTTTTGAATTGGGGGCTGGAAATCCCAGTATAGCACTGTCAAGACACCCTGGGAAGGTTCCCAGGGTGATATTAAATATGTATGGGGTTTATAATTGTAGTAGGCAATGGTATAAGGTTATTTTTGGCCATTTTATATGAAAGTGTATTGTCTCTTTAAGAAACTTAACTTTTGAATTGGGGACTGGAAATCGCAGTATTGCACTGTCAAGAAACCCTAAGAAGGTTCCCAGGGTGATTTCAAATATGTATGGGGTTTATAATTGTAGTGGGCAATGGTATAAGGTTATTTTTGGCCATTTTATATGAAAGTGTACTGTCTCTTTAAGAAATTTCACTTTTGAATTGGGGGCTGGAAATCGCAGTATAGCATTTTCAGGACACCCTGGGGAGGTTCCCAGGGTGATTTTAAATATGTATGGGGTTTATAATTGTTGTGGGCAATGGTATAAGGTTATTTTTGGCCATTTTATATGAAAATGTATTGTCTCTTTAAGAAACTTAACTTTTGAATTGGGGGCTGGAAATCGCAGTATAGCACTGTCAAGACACCCTGGGAAGGTTCCCAGGGTGATTTTAAATATGTATGGGGTTTATAATTGTAGTGGGCAATGGTATAAGGTTATTTTTGGCCATTTTATATGAAAGTGTACTGTCTCTTTAAGAAACTTAACTTTTGAATTGGAAGCTGGAAATCGCAGTATAGCAGTGTCAAGACACCCTAAGAAGGTTCCCAGGGTGATTTTAAATATGTATGGGGTTTATAATTGTAGTGGGCAATGGTATAAGGTTGTTTTTGGCCATTTTATATGAAAGTGTACTGTCTCTTTAAGAAATTTCACTTTTGAATTGTGGGCTGGAAATCGCAGTATAGCACTGTCAAGACACCCTAAGAAGGTTCGCAGGGTGATTTTAAATATGTATGGGGTTTATAATTGTAGTGGGCAATGGTATAAGGTTATTTTTGGCCATTTCATATGAAAGTGTACTGTCTCTTTAAGAACGTAACTTTTGAATTGGGGGCTGGAAATCGCAGTATAGCACTGTCAAGACACCCTAAGAAGGTTCCCAGGGTGATTTTAAATATGTATGGGGTTTATAATTGTAGTGGGCAATGGTATAAGGTTATTTTTGGCCATTTTATATGAAAGTGTACTGTCTCTTTAAGAAATTTCACTTTTGAATTGGGAGCTGGAAATCGCAGTATAGCACTGTCAAGACACCCTAAGAAGGTTCCCAGGGTGATTTTAAATATGTATGGGGTTTATAATTGTAGTGGTCAATGGTATAAGGTTATTTTTGGCCATTTTATATGAAAGTGTACTGTCTCTTTAAGAAACTTTACTTTTGAATTGGGGGCTGGAAATCGCAGTATAGCATTTTCAGGACACCCTGGGAAGGTTCCCAAGGTGAATTTAAATATGTATGGGGTTTATAATTGTAGTTGGCAATGGTATAAGGTTATTTTTGGCCATTTTATATGAAAGTGTACTGTCTCTTTAAGAAACTTAACTTTTGAATTGGGGGCTGGAAATCGCAGTATAGCATTTTCAGGACACCCTGGGAAGGTTCCCAGGGTGATTTTAAATATGTATGGGGTTTATTATTGTAGTGGGCAATGGTATAAGGTTATTTTTGGCCATTTTATATGAAAGTGTACTGTCTCTTTAAGAAACTTTACTTTTGAATTGGGGGCAGGAAATCGCAGTATAGCACTGTCAAGACACCGTAAGAAGGTTCCCAGGGTGATTTTAAATATGTATGGGGTTTATAATTGTAGTGGGCAATGGTATAAGGTTATTTTTGGCAATTTTATATGAAAGTGTACTGTCTCTTTAAGAAATTAAACTTTTGAATTGGGGGCTGGAAATCGCATTATAGCACTGTCAAGAAACCCTAAGAAGGTTCCCAGGGTGATTTTAAATATGTATGGGGTTTATAATTGTAGTGGGCAATGGTATAAGGTTAGTTTTGGCCATTTCATATGAAAGTGTACTGTCTCTTTAAGAAACTTAACTTTTGAATTGGGGGCTGGAAATCGCAGTATAGCATTTTCAGGACACCCTGGGAAGGTTCCCAGGGTGATTTTAAATATGTATGGGGTTTATAATTGTAGTGGGCAATGGTATAAGGTTTTTTTTGGCCATTTTATATGAAAGTGTACTGTCTCTTTAAGAAACTTCACTTTTGAATTGGGGGCTGAAAATCGCAGTATAGCACTGTCAATACACCCTAAGAAGGTTCCCAGGGTGATTTTAAATATGTATGGGGTTAATAATTGTAGTGGGCAATGGTATAAGGTTATTTTTGGCCATTTTATATGAAAGTGTACTGTCTCTTTAAGAAACTTAACTTTTGAATTGGGGGCTGGAAATCGCAGTATAGCACTGTCAAGACACCCTAAGAAGGTTCCCAGGGTGATTTTAAATATGTATGGGGTTAATAATTGTGGTGGGCAATGGAATAAGGTTATTTTTGGCCATTTTATATGAAAGTGTACTGTCTCTTTAAGAAATTTCACTTTTGAATTGTGGGCTGGAAATCGCAGTATAGCACTGTCAAGACACCCTAAGAAGGTTCCCAGGGTGATTTTAAATATGTATGGTGTTTATAATTGTAGTGGGCAATGGTATAAGGTTATTTTTGGCCATTTTATATGACAGTGTACTGTCTCTTTAAGAAATTTCACTTTTGAAATGGGGGCTGGAAATCGCAGTATAGCATTTTCAGGACACCCTGGGGAGGTTCCCAGGGTGATTTTAATTATGTATGGGGTTTATAATTGTAGTGGGCAATGGTATAAGGTTATTTTTGGCCATTTTATATGAAAGTGTACTGTCTCTTTAAGAAACTTAACTTTTGAATTGGGGGCTGGAAATCGCAGTATAGCACTGTCAAGACACCCTAAGAAGGTTCCCAGGGTGATTTTAAATATGTATGGGGTTTATAATTGTAGCGGGCAATGGTATAAGGTTATTTTTGGCCATTTTATATGAAAGTGTACTGTCTCTTTAAGAAACTTAACTTTTGAATTGGGGGCTGGAAATCGCAGTATAGCATTTTCAGGACACCCTGGGGAGGTTCACAGGGTGATTTTAAATATGTATGGGGTTTATAATTGTAGTGGGCAATGGTATAAGGTTATTTTTGGCCATTTTATATGAAAGTGTACTGTCTCTTTAAGAAATTTCACTTTTGAATTGTGGGCTGGAAATCGCAGTATAGCACTGTCAAGACACCCTAAGAAGGTTCCCAGGGTGATTTTAAATATGTATGGGGTTTATAATTGTAGTGGGCAATGGTATAAGGTTATTTTTGGCCATTTTATATGAAAGTGTACTGTCTCTTTAAGAAATTTCTCTTTTGAATTGGGGGCTGGAAATCGCAGTATAGCATTTTCAGGACACCCGGGGAAGGTTCCCAGGGTAATTTTAAATATGTATGGGGTTTATAATTGTAGTGGGCAATGGTATAAGGTTATTTTTGGCCATTTTATATGAAAGTGTACTGTCTCTTTAAGAAACTTAACTTTTGAATTGGGGGCTGGAAATCGCAGTATAGCATTTTCAGGACACCCTGGGAAGGTTCCCAGGGTGATTTTACATATGTATGGGGTTTATAATTGTAGTGGGCAATGGTATAAGTTTATTTCTGGCCATTTTATATGAAATTGTACTGTCTCTTTAAGAAATGTAACTTTTGAATTGGGGGCTGGAAATCGCAGTATAGCATTTTCAGGACACCCTGGGAAGGTTCCCAAGGTGAATTTAAATATGTATGGGGTTTATAATTGTAGTGGGCAATGGTATAAGGTTATTTTTGGCCATTTTATATGAAAGTGTACTGTCTCTTTAAGAAACTTTACTTTTGAATTGGGGGCTGGAAATCGCAGTATAGCATTTTCAGGACACCCTAAGAAGGTTCCCAGGGTGATTTTAAATATGTATGGGGTTTATAATTGTAGTGGGCAATGGTATAAGGTTATTTTTGGCCATTTTATATGAAAGTGTACTGTCTCTTTAAGAACTTAAACTTTTGAATTGGGGGCTGGAAATCGCAGTATAGCACTGTCAAGAAACCCTAAGAAGATTCCCAGGGTGATTTTAAATATGTATGGGGTTTATAATTGTAGTGGGCAATGGTATAAGGTTTTTTTTGGCCATTTTATATGAAAGTGTACTGTCTCTTTAAGAAACTTCACTTTTGAATCGGGGGCTGGAAATCGCAGTATAGCACTGTCAAGAAATCCTAAGAAGATTCCCAGGGTGATTTTAAATATGTATGGGGTTTATAATTATAGTGGGCAATGGTATAAGGTTATTTTTGGCCATTTTATATGAAAGTGTACTGTCTCTTTAAGAAACTTTACTTTTGAATTGTGGGCTGGAAATCGCAGTATAGCATTTTCAGGACACCCTGGGAAGGTTCCCAGGATGATTTTAAATATGTATGGGGTTTATAATTGTAGTGGGCAATGGTATAAGGTTATTTTTGGCCATTTTATATGAAAGTGTACTGTCTCTTTAAGAAACTTATCTTTTGAATTGGGGGCTGGAAATCGCAGTATAGCACTGTCAAGACATCCTAAGAAGGTTCCCAGGGTGATTTTAAATATGTATGGGGTTTATAATTGTAGTGGTCAATGGTATAAGGTTATTTTTTGCCATTTTATATGAAAGTGTACTGTCTCTTTAAGAAACTTACCTTTTGAATTGGGGGCTGGAAATCGCAGTACAGCACTGTCAAGACATCCTAAGAAGATTCCCAGGGTGATTTTAAATATGTATGGGGTTTATAATCTTAGTATGCAATGGTATAAGGTTATTTTTGGCCATTTTATATGAAAGTGTACTGTCTCTTTAAGAATCTTAACTTTTGAATTGGGGGCTGGAAATCGCAGTATATCATTTTCAGGACACCCTGGGGAGGTTCCCAGGGTGATTTTAAATATGTATGGGGTTTATAATTGTAGTGGGCAATGGTATAAGGTTATTTTTGGCCATTTTATATGAAAGTGTACTGTCTCTTTAAGAAACTTAACTTTTGAATTGGGGGCTGGAAATCGCAGTATAGCACTGTCAAGACACCCTAAGAAGGTTCCCAGGGTGATTTTAAATATGTATGGGGTTTATAATTGTAGTTGTCAATGGTATAAGGTTATTTTTGGCCATTTTATATGAAAGTGTACTGTCTCTTTAAGAAATTTCACTTTTGAATTGTGGGCTGGAAATCGCAGTATAGCACTGTCAAGACACCCTATGAAGGTTCCCAGGGTGATTTTAAATATGTATGGGGTTTATAATTTTAGTTATCAATGGTATAAGGTTATTTTTGGCCATTTCATTTGAAAGGGTGCTGTCTCTTTAAGAAACTTTACTTTTGAATTGGGGGCTGGAAATCGCAGTATAGCACTGTCAAGACATCCTAAGAAGGTTCCCAGGGTGATTTTAAATATGTATGGGGTTTATAATTGTAGTGGGCAATGGTATAAGGTTATTTTGGGGCATTTTATATGAAAGTGTACTGTCTCTTTAAGAAACTTAACTTTTGAATTGGGGCTGGAAATTGCAGTATAGCATTTTCAGGACTCCCTGGGAAGTTTCCCATGGTGATTTTAAATATGTATGGGGTTTATAATTGTAGTGGGCAATGGTATAAGGTCATTTTTGGCCATTTTATATGAAAGTGTACTGTCTCTTTAAGAAACTTAACTTTTGAATTGGGGGCTGAAAATCGCAGTATAGCATTTTCAGGACACCATGGGGAGGTTCCCAGGGTGATTTTAAATATGTATGGGGTTTATAATTGTAGTGGGCAATGGTATAAGGTTATTTTTGGCCATTTTATTTGAAAGGGTGCTGTCTCTTTAAGAAACTTTACTTTTGAATTGGGGGCTGGAAATCTAAGTATAGCACTGTCAAGAAACCCTAAGAAGGTTCCCAGGGTGATTTTAAATATGTATGGGGTTTATAATTGTAGTGGGCAATGGTATAAGGTTATTTTTAGCCATTTTATATGAAAGTGTACTGCCTCTTTAAGAACGTAACTTTTGAATTGGGGGCAGGAAATCGCAGTATAGCACTGTCAAGACACCCTAAGAAGGTTCCCAGGGTGATTTTAAATATGTATGGGGTTTATAATTGTAGTGGGCAATGGTATAAGGTTATTTTTGGCCATTTTATATGAAAGTGTACTGTCTCTTTAAGAAACTTAGCTTTTGAATTGGGGGCTGGAAATCGCAGTATAGCATTTTCAGGACACCCTAAGAAGGTTCCCAGGGTGATTTTAAATATGTATGGGGTTTATAATTGTAGTGGGCAATGGTATAAGGTTATTTTTGGCCATTTTATATGAAAGTGTACTGTCTCTTTAAGAACTTAAACTTTTGAATTGGGGGCTGGAAATCGCAGTATAGCACTGTCAAGAAACCCTAAGAAGATTCCCAGGGTGATTTTAAATATGTATGGGGTTTATAATTGTAGTGGGCAATGGTATAAGGTTTTTTTTGGCCATTTTATATGAAAGTGTACTGTCTCTTTAAGAAACTTCACTTTTGAATCGGGGGCTGGAAATCGCAGTATAGCACTGTCAAGAAATCCTAAGAAGATTCCCAGGGTGATTTTAAATATGTATGGGGTTTATAATTATAGTGGGCAATGGTATAAGGTTATTTTTGGCCATTTTATATGAAAGTGTACTGTCTCTTTAAGAAACTTTACTTTTGAATTGTGGGCTGGAAATCGCAGTATAGCATTTTCAGGACACCCTGGGAAGGTTCCCAGGGTGATTTTAAATATGTATGGGGTTTATAATTGTAGTGGGCAATGGTATAAGGTTATTTTTGGCCATTTTATATGAAAGTGTACTGTCTCTTTAAGAAACTTTTCTTTTGAATTGGGGGCTGGAAATCGCAGTATAGCACTGTCAAGACATCCTAAGAAGGTTCCCAGGGTGATTTTAAATATGTATGGGGTTTATAATTGTAGTGGTCAATGGTATAAGGTTATTTTTTGCCATTTTATATGAAAGTGTACTGTCTCTTTAAGAAACTTACCTTTTGAATTGGGGGCTGGAAATCGCAGTACAGCACTGTCAAGACATCCTAAGAAGATTCCCAGGGTGATTTTAAATATGTATGGGGTTTATAATCTTAGTATGCAATGGTATAAGGTTATTTTTGGCCATTTTATATGAAAGTGTACTGTCTCTTTAAGAATCTTAACTTTTGAATTGGGGGCTGGAAATCGCAGTATATCATTTTCAGGACACCCTGTGGAGGTTCCCAGGGTGATTTTAAATATGTATGGGGTTTATAATTGTAGTGGGCAATGGTTGGTATAAGGTTATTTTTGGCCATTTTATATGAAAGTGTACTGTCTCTTTAAGAAACTTAACTTTTGAATTGGGGGCTGGAAATCGCAGTATAGCACTGTCAAGACACCCTAAGAAGGTTCCCAGGGTGATTTTAAATATGTATGGGGTTTATAATTGTAGTGGGCAATGGTATAAGGTTATTTTTGGCCATTTTATATGAAAGTGTACTGTCTCTTTTAAGAAACTTAACTTTTGAATTGGGGGCTGGAAATCGCAGTATAGCACTGTCAAGACACCCTAAGAAGGTTCCCAGGGTGATTTTAAATATGTATGGGGTTTATAATTGTAGTTGTCAATGGTATAAGGTTATTTTTGGCCATTTTATATGAAAGTGTACTGTCTCTTTAAGAAATTTCACTTTTGAATTGTGGGCTGGAAATCGCAGTATAGCACTGTCAAGACACCCTATGAAGGTTCCCAGGGTGATTTTAAATATGTATGGGGTTTATAATTTTAGTTGTCAATGGTATAAGGTTATTTTTGGCCATTTCATTTGAAAGGGTGCTGTCTCTTTAAGAAACTTTACTTTTGAATTGGGGGCTGGAAATCGCAGTATAGCACTGTCAAGACATCCTAAGAAGGTTCCCAGGGTGATTTTAAATATGTATGGGGTTTATAATTGTAGTGGGCAATGGTATAAGGTTATTTTTGGGCATTTTATATGAAAGTGTACTGTCTCTTTAAGAAACTTAACTTTTGAATTGGGGCTGGAAATTGCAGTATAGCATTTTCAGGACTCCCTGGGAAGTTTCCCATGGTGATTTTAAATATGTATGGGGTTTATAATTGTAGTGGGCAATGGTATAAGGTCATTTTTGGCCATTTTATATGAAAGTGTACTGTCTCTTTAAGAAACTTAACTTTTGAATTGGGGGCTGAAAATCGCAGTATAGCATTTTCAGGACACCATGGGGAGGTTCCCAGGGTGATTTTAAATATGTATGGGGTTTATAATTGTAGTGGGCAATGGTATAAGGTTATTTTTGGCCATTTTATTTGAAAGGGTGCTGTCTCTTTAAGAAACTTTACTTTTGAATTGGGGACTGGAAATCTAAGTATAGCACTGTCAAGAAACCCTAAGAAGGTTCCCAGGGTGATTTTAAATATGTATGGGGTTTATAATTGTAGTGGGCAATGGTATAAGGTTATTTTTAGCCATTTTATATGAAAGTGTACTGCCTCTTTAAGAACGTAACTTTTGAATTGGGGGCAGGAAATCGCAGTATAGCACTGTCAAGACACCCTAAGAAGGTTCCCAGGGTGATTTTAAATATGTATGGGGTTTATAATTGTAGTGGGCAATGGTATAAGGTTATTTTTGGCCATTTTATATGAAAGTGTACTGTCTCTTTAAGAAACTTAGCTTTTGAATTGGGGGCTGGAAATCACAGTATAGCACTGTCAAGACACCCTAAGAAGGTTCCCAGGGTGATTTTAAATATGTATGGGGTTTATAATTGTAGTGGGCAATGGTATAAGGTTATTTTTCTCCATTTTATATGACAGTGTACTGTCTCTTTAAGAAATTTCACTTTTGAATTGTGGGCTGGAAATCGCAGCATAGCATTTTCAGGACACCCTGGGGAGGTTCCCAGGGTGATTTTAAATATGTATGGGGTTTATAATTGTAGCGGGCAATGGTATAAGTTTATTTTTGGCCATTTTATATGAAAGTGTACTGTCTCTTTAAGAAATTTCACTTTTGAATTGTGGGCTGGAAATCGCAGTATAGCACTGTCAAGACACCCTAAGAAGGTTCCCAGGGTGATTTTAAATATGTATGGGGTTTATAATTGTAGTGGGCAATGGTATAAGGTTATTTTTGGCCATTTTATATGAAAGTGTACTGTCTCTTTAAGAAATTTCACTTTTGAATTGGGGCTGGAAATCGCAGTATAGCACTGTCAAGAAACCCTAAGAAGGTTCCCAGGGTGATTTTAAATATGTATGGGGTTTATAATTGTAGTGGGCAATGGTATAAAGGTTATTTTTGGTCATTTTATATGAAAGTGTACTGTCTCTTTAAGAACGCAACTTTTGAATTGGAGGGCTGGAAATCGCAGTATAGCATTTTCAGGACACCCTGGGGAGGTTCACAGGGTGATTTTAAATATGTATGGGGTTTATAATTGTAGTGGGCAATAATATAAGGTTATTTTTGGCCATTTTATATGAAAGTGTACTGTCTCTTTAAGAAATTTCACTTTTGAATTGGGGGCTGGAAATCGCAGTATAGCACTGTCAAGACACCATAAGAAGGTTCCCAGGGTGATTTTTAATATGTATGGGGTTTATTATTTTAGTTGTCAATGGTATAAGGTTATTTTTGGCCATTTTATATGAAAGTGTACTGTCTCTTTAAGAAATTAAACTTTTGAATTGGGGGCTGGAAATTGCAGTATAGCATTTTCAGGACACCCTGGGAAGGTTCCCATGGTGATTTTAAATATGTATGGGGTTTATAATTGTAGTGGGCAATGGTATAAGGTTATTTTTGGCCATTTTATATGAAAGTGTACTGTCTCTTTAAGAAATTTCACTTTTGAATTGTGGGCTGGAAATCGCAGTATAGCATTTTCAGGACACCCTGGGGAGGTTCCCAGGGTGATTTTAAATATGTATGGGGTTTATAATTGTAGTGGGCAATGGTATAAGGTTATTTTTGGCCATTTTATATGAAAGTGTACTGTCTCTTTAAGTAATTTCACTTTTGAATTGTGGGCTGGAAATCGCAGTATAGCACTGTCAAGACACCCTAAGAAGGTTCCCAGGGTGATTTTAAATATGTATGGGGTTTATAATTGTAGTGGGCAATGGTATAAGGTTATTTTTGGCCATTTTATATGAAAGTGTACTGTCTCTTTAAGAAACTTTACTTTTGAATTGGGGGCTGGAAATCGCAGTATAGCACTGTCAAGACATCCTAAGAAGGTTCCCAGGGTGATTTTAAATATGTATGGGGTTTATAATTGTAGTGAGCAATAATATAAGGTTATTTTTGGCTTTTTATATGAAAGTGTACTGTCTCTTTAAGAAATTAAACTTTTGAATTGGGTGCTGGAAATCGCAGTATAGCACTGTCAAGACACCCTAAGAAGGTTCCCAGGGTGATTTTAAATATGTATGGGGTTTATAATTGTAGTGGGCAATGGTATAAGGTTATTTTTGGCCATTTTATATGTTAGTGTACTGTCTCTTTAAGAAACTTAACTTTTGAATTGGGGGCTGGAAATCGCAGCACAGCATTTTCAGGACACCGTAAGAAGGTTCCCAGGGTGATTTTAAATATGTATGGGGTTTATAATTGTAGTGGGCAATGGTATAAGGTTATTTTTGGCCATTTTATATGAAAGTGTACTGTCTCTTTAAGAAACTGAACTTTTGAATTGGGTGCTGGAAATTGCAGTATAGCATTTTCAGGACTCCCTGGGAAGGTTCCCATGGTGATTTTAAATATGTATGGGGTTTATAATTGTAGTGGGCAATGGTATAAGGTCATTTTTGGCCATTTTATATGAAAGTGTACTGTCTCTTTAAGAACGTAACTTTTTAATTGGGGGCTGGAAATCGCAGTATAGCACTGTCAAGACACCCTAAGAAGGTTCCCAGGGTGATTTTAAATATGTATGGGGTTTATAATTGTAGTGGGCAATGGTATAAGGTTATTTTTGGCCATTTTATATGAAAGTATACTGTCTCTTTAAGAAATTTCACTTTTGAATTGTGGGCTGGAAATCGCAGTATAGCACTGTCAAGACACCCTAAGAAGGTTCCCAGGGTGATTTTAAATATGTATGGGGTATATAATTGTAGTGGGCAATGGTATAAGTTTATTTTTGGCCATTTTATATGAAAGTGTACTGTCTCATTAAGAACGTAACTTTTGAATTGGAGGGCTGGAAATCGCAGTATAGCATTTTCAGGACACCCTGGGGAGATTCCCAGGGTGATTTTAAATATGTATGGGGTTTATAATTGTAGTGGGCAATGGTATAAGGCTATTTTTGGCCATTTTATATGAAAGTGTACTGTCTCTTTAAGAAATTTCACTTTTGAATTGTGGGCTGGAAATTGCAGTATAGCACTGTCAAGACACCCTAAGAAGGTTCCCAGGTTGATTTTAAATATGTATGGGGTTTATAATTGCAGTTGTCAATGTTATAAGGTTATTTTTGGCCATTTTATATGAAAGTGTACTGTCTCTTTAAGAAATTTAACTTTTGAATTGGGGGCTGGAAATCGCAGTATAGCACTGTCAAGAAACCCTAAGAAGGTACCCAGGGTGATTTTAAATATGTATGGGGTTTATAATTGTAGTGGGCAAAGGTATAAGGTTATTTTTGGCCATTTTATTTGAAAGGGTACTGTCTCTTTAGGAAACTTTACTTTTGAATTGGGGGCTGGAAATCGCAGTATAGCACTGTCAAGACACCCTAAGAAGGTTCCCAAGGGTGATTTTAAATATGTATGGGGTTTATAATTGTAGTGGGCAATGGTATAAGGTTATTTTTGGCCATTTTATATGAAAGTGTACTGTCTCTTTAAGAAATTTCACTTTTGAATTGTGGGCTGGAAATCGCAGTATAGCACTGTCAAGACACCCTAAGAAGGTTCCCAGGGTGATTTTAAATATGTATGGGGTTTATAATTGTAGTTGTCAATGGTATAAGGTTATTTTTGGCCATTTTATATGAAAGTGTACTGTCTCTTTAAGAAATTTAACTTTTGAATTGGGGGCTGGAAATCGCAGTATAGCACTGTCAAGACATCCTAAGAAGGATCCCAGGGTGATTTTAAATATGTATTGGGTTTATAATTGTAGTGGGCAATGGTATAAGGTTATTTTTGGCCATTTTATATGAAAGTGTACTGTCTCTTTAAGAAATTTCACTTTTGAATTGGGGGCTGGAAATCGCAGTATAGCATTTTCAGGACACCCTGGGGAGGTTCCCAGGGTGATTTTAAATATGTATGGGGTTTATAATTGTAGTGGGCAATGGTATAAGGTTATTTTTGGCCATTTTATATGAAAGTGTACTGTCTCTTTAAGAAATTTAACTTTTGAATTGGGGGCTGGAAATCGCAGTATAGCACTGTCAAGAAACCCTAAGAAGGTTCCCAGGGTGATTTTAAATATGTATGGGGTTTATAATTGTAGTGGGCAATGGTATAAGGTTATTTTTGGCCATTTTATATGAAAGGGTACTGTCTCTTTAAGAAACTTTACTTTTGAATTGGGGGCTGGAAATCGCAGTACAGCACTGTCAAGACATCCTAAGAAGGTTCCCAGGGTGATTTTAAATATGTATGGGGTTTATAATTGTAGTGGGCAATAATATAAGGTTATTTTTGGCCATTTTATATGAAAGTGTACTGTCTCTTTAAGAAATTTCACTTTTGAATTGTGGGCTGGAAATCGCAGTATAGCACTGTCAAGACACCCTAAGAAGGTTCCCAGGGTGATTTTAAATATGTATGGGGTTTATAATTGTAGTTGTCAATAGTATAAGGTTATTTTTGGCCATTTTATATGAAAGTGTACTGTCTCTTTAAGTACGTAACTTTTGAATTGGGGGCTGGAAATTGCAGTATAGCACTGTCAAGACACCCTAAGAAGGTTCCCAGGGTGATTTTAAATATGTATGGGGTTTATAATTGTAGTGGGCAATGGTATAAGGTTATTTTTGGCCATTTTATATGAAAGTGTACTGTCTCTTTAAGAAATTTCACTTTTGAATTGTGGGCTGGAAATCGCAGTATAGCACTGTCAAGACACCCTAAGAAGGTTCCCAGGGTGATTTTAAATATGTATGGGGTATATAATTGTAGTGGGCAATGGTATAAGGTTATTTTTAGCCATTTTATATGAAAGTGTACTGTCTCTTTAAGAAATTTCACTTTTGAATTGGGGGCTGGAAATCGCAGTATAGCACTGTCAAGACACCCTAAGAAGGTTCCCAGGGTGATTTTAAATATTTATGGGGTTTATAATTTTAGTGGGCAATGGTATAAGGTTATTTTTGGCCATTTTATATGAAAGTGTACTGTCTCTTTAAGAAATGTCACTTTTGAATTGGGGGCTGGAAATCGCAGTATAGCATTTTCAGGACACCCTGGGGAGGTTCCCAGGGTGATTTTAAATATGTATGGGGTTTATAATTGTAGTGGGCAATGGTATAAGGTTATTTTTGGCCATTTTATATGAAAGTGTACTGTCTCTTTAAGAAACTTTACTTTTGAATTGGGGGCTGGAAATCGCAGTATAGCACTGTCAAGACACCCTAAGAAGGTTCCCAGGGTGATTTTAAATATGTATGGGGTTTATAATTGTAGTGGGCAATGGTATAAGGTTATTTTTGGCCATTTTATATGAAAGTGTACTGTCTCTTTAAGAAATGTCACTTTTGAATTGGGGGCTGGAAATCGCAGTATAGCATTTTCAGGACACCCTGGGGAGGTTCCCAGGGTGATTTTAAATATGTATGGGGTTTATAATTGTAGTGGGCAATGGTATAAGGTTATTTTTGGCCATTTTATATGAAAGTGTACTGTCTCTTTAAGAAACTTTACTTTTGAATTGGGGGCTGGAAATCGCAGTATAGCACTGTCAAGACACCCTAAGAAGGTTCCCAGGGTGATTTTAAATATGTATGGGGTTTATAATTGTAGTGGGCAATGGTATAAGGTTATTTTTGGCCATTTTATATGAAAGTGTACTGTCTCTTTAAGAAATTTCACTTTTGAATTGTGGGCTGGAAATCGCAGTATAGCACTGTCAAGACACCCTAAGAAGGTTCCCAGGGTGATTTTAAATATGTATGGGGTTTATAATTGTAGTGGTCAATGGTATAAGGTTATTTTTGGCCATTTTATATGAAAGTGTACTGTCTCTTTAAGAAATTTAACTTTTGAATTGGGGGCTGGAAATCGCAGTATAGCACTGTCAAGACATCCTATGAAGGTTCCAAGGGTGATTTTAAATATGTATGGGGTTTATAATTGTAGTGGGCAATGGTATAAGGTTATTTTTGGCCATTTTATATGAAAGTGTACTGTCTCTTTAAGAAATTTCACTTTTGAATTGTGGGCTGGAAATCGCAGTATAGCACTGTCAAGACACCCTAAGAAGGTTCCCAGGGTGATTTTAAATATGTATGGGGTATATAATTGTAGTGGGCAATGGTATAAGGTTATTTTTGGCCATTTTATATGAAAGTGTACTGTCTCTTTAAGAAATTTCACTTTTGAATTGGGGGCTGGAAATCGCAGTATAGCACTGTCAAGACACCCTAAGAAGGTTCCCAGGGTGATTTTAAATATTTATGGGGTTTATAATTTTAGTGGGCAATGGTATAAGGTTATTTTTGGCCATTTTATATGAAAGTGTACTGTCTCTTTAAGAAATTTCACTTTTGAATTGGGGGCTGGAAATCGCAGTACAGCATTTTCAGGACAACCTGGGGAGGTTCCCAGGGTGATTTTAAATATGTATGGGGTTTATAATTGTAGTGGACAATGGTATAAGGTTATTTTTGGCCATTTTATATGAAAGTGTACTGTCTCTTTAAGAAATTTCACTTTTGAATTGTGGGCTGGAAATCGCAGTATAGCACTGTCAAGACACCCTAAGAAGGTTCCCAGGTTGATTTTAAATATGTATGGGGTTTATAATCGCAGTGGGCAATGGTATAAGGTTATTTTTGGCCATTTTATATGAAAGTGTACTGTCTCTTTAAGAAATTTCACTTTAGAATTGGGGGCGCACTGTCAAGACATCCTAAGAAGGTTCCCAGGGTGATTTTAAATATGTATGGTGTTTATAATTGTAGTTGTCAATGGTATAAGGTTATTTTTGGCCATTTTATATGAAAGTGTACTGTCTCTTTAAGAAATTTCACTTTTGAATTGGGGGCTGGAAATCGCTGTATAGCATTTTCAGGACAACCTGGGGAGGTTCCCAGGGTGATTTTAAATATGTATGGGGTTTATAATTGTAGTGGGCAATGGTATAAGGGTATTTTTGGCCATTTTATATGAAAGTGTACTGTCTCTTTAAGAAACTTAACTTTTGAATTGGGGGCTGGAAATCGCAGTATAGCACTGTCAAAACACCCTGATATGGTTCCCAGGGTGATTTTAAATATGTATGGGGTTTATAATTGTAGTTGTCAATGGTATAAGGTTATTTTTGGCCATTTTATATGAAAGTGTACTGTCTCTTTAAGAAATTTCACTTTTGAATTGGGGGCTGGAAATCGCAGTACAGCATTTTTAGGACACCCTGGGGAGGTTCCCAGGGTGATTTTAAATATTTATGGGGTTTATAATTGTAGTGGACAATGGTATAAGGTTATTTTTGGCCATTTTATATGAAAGTGTACTGTCTCTTTAAGAAATTTCACTTTTGAATTGTGGGCTGGAAATCGCAGTATAGCACTGTCAAGACACCCTAAGAAGGTTCCCAGGTTGATTTTAAATATGTATGGGGTTTATAATCGCAGTGGGCAATGGTATAAGGTTATTTTTGGCCATTTTATATGAAAGTGTACTGTCTCTTTAAGAAATTTCACTTTAGAATTGGGGGCGCACTGTCAAGACATCCTAAGAAGGTTCCCAGGGTGATTTTAAATATGTATGGTGTTTATAATTGTAGTTGTCAATGGTATAAGGTTATTTTTGGCCATTTTATATGAAAGTGTACTGTCTCTTTAAGAAATTTCACTTTTGAATTGGGGGCTGGAAATCGCAGTATAGCATTTTCAGGACACCCTGGGGAGGTTCCCAGGGTGATTTTAAATATGTATGGGGTTTATAATTGTAGTTGTCAATGGTATAAGGTTATTTTGGCCATTTTATATGAAAGTGTACTGTCTCTTTAAGAAATTTCACTTTTGAATTGTGGGCTGGAAATCACAGTATAGCACTGTCAAGACACCATAAGAAGGTTCCCAGGGTGATTTTAAATATGTATGGGGTTTATAATTGTAGTGGGCAATGGTATAAGGTTATTTTTGGCCATTTTATATGAAAGTGTACTGTCTCTTTAAGAAATTTCACTTTTGAATTGGGGGCTGGAAATCGCAGTATAGCATTTTCAGGACACCCTGGGGAGGTTCCCAGGGTGATTTTAAATATGTATGGGGTTTATAATTGTAGTGGGCAATGGTATAAGGTTATTTTTGGCCATTTTATATGAAAGTGTACTGTCTCTTTAAGAAATTTCACTTTTGAATTGGGGGCTGGAAATCGCAGTATAGCACTGTCAAGAAACCCTAAGAAGGTTCCCAGGGTGATTTTAAATATGTATGGGGTTTATAATTGTAGTTGTCAATAGTATAATGTTATTTTTGGCCATTTTATATGAAAGTGTACTGTCTCTTTATGAACGTAACTTTTGAATTGGGGGCTGGAAATCGCAGTATAGCACTGTCAAGACACCCTATGAAGGTTCCCAGGGTGATTTTAAATATGTATGGGGTTTATAATTGTAGTGGGAAATGGTATAAGGTTATTTTTGGCCATTTTATATGAAAGTGTACTGTCTCTTTAAGAAATTTCACTTTTGAATTGTGGGCTGGAAATCGCAGTATAGCACTGTCAAGACACCCTAAGAAGGTTCCCAGGGTGATTTTAAATATGTATGGGGTTTATAATTGTAGTGGGCAATGGTATAAGGTTATTTTTGGCCATTTTATATGAAAGTGTACTGTTTCTTTAAGAAATTTAACTTTTGAATTGGGGGCTGGAAATCGCAGTATAGCACTGTCAAGACATCCTATGAAGGTTCCCAGGGTGATTTTAAATATGTATGGGGTTTATAATTGTAGTGGGCAATGGTATAAGGTTATTTTTGGCCATTTTATATGAAAGTGTACTGTCTATTTAAGAAATTTCACTTTTGAATTGGGGGCTGGAAATCGCAGTATAGCACTGTCAAGACACCCTAAGAAGGTTCCCAGCTTGATTTTAAATATGTATGGGGTTTATAATTGTAGTTGTCAATGGTATAAGGTTATTTTTGGCCATTTTATATGAAAGTGTACTGTCTCTTTAAGAATCTTAACTTTTGAATTGTGGGCTGAAAATCGCAGTATAGCACTGTCAAGACACCCTAAGAAGGTTCCCAGGTTGATTTTAAATATGTATGGGGTTTATAATCGCAGTGGGCAATGGTATAAGGTTATTTTTGGCCATTTTATATGAAAGTGTACTGTCTCTTTAAGAAATTTCACTTTAGAATTGGGGGCGCACTGTCAAGACATCCTAAGAAGGTTCCCAGGGTGATTTTAAATATGTATGGTGTTTATAATTGTAGTTGTCAATGGTATAAGGTTATTTTTGGCCATTTTATATGAAAGCGTACTGTCTCTTTAAGAAATTTCACTTTTGAATTGGGGGCTGGAAATCGCAGTATAGCACTGTCAAGACACCCTAAGAAGTTTCCCAGGGTGATTTTAAATATGTATGGGGTTTATAATTGTAGTGGGCAATGGTATAAGGTTATTTTTGGCCATTTTATATGAAAGTGTACTGTCTCTTTAGGAACATAACTTTTGAATTGTGGGCTGGAAATCGCAGTATAGCACTGTCAAGACACCCTAAGAAGGTTCCCAGGGTGATTTTAAATATGTATGGGGTTTATAATTGTAGTTGTCAATGGTATAAGGTTATTTTTGGCCATTTTATATGAAAGTGTACTGTCTCTTTAAGAAATTTCACTTTTGAATTGGGGGCTGGAAATCGCAGTATAGCATTTTCAGGACACCCTGGGGAGGTTCCCAGGGTGATTTTAAATATGTATGGGGTTTATAATTGTAGTTGTCAATGGTATAAGGTTATTTTGGCCATTTTATATGAAAGTGTACTGTCTCTTCAAGAAATTTCACTTTTGAATTGTGGGCTGGAAATCACAGTATAGCACTGTCAAGACACCATAAGAAGGTTCCCAGGGTGATTTTAAATATGTATGGGGTTTATAATTGTAGTGGGCAATGGTATAAGGTTATTTTTGGCCATTTTATATGAAAGTGTACTGTCTCTTTAAGAAATTTCACTTTTGAATTGGGGGCTGGAAATCGCTGTATAGCATTTTCAGGACAACCTGGGGAGGTTCCCAGGGTGATTTTAAATATGTATGGGGTTTATAATTGTAGTGGGCAATGGTATAAGGGTATTTTTGGCCATTTTATATGAAAGTGTACTGTCTCTTTAAGAAACTTAACTTTTGAATTGGGGGCTGGAAATCGCAGTATAGCACTGTCAAAACACCCTGATATGGTTCCCAGGGTGATTTTAAATATGTATGGGGTTTATAATTGTAGTTGTCAATGGTATAAGGTTATTTTTGGCCATTTTATATGAAAGTGTACTGTCTCTTTAAGAAATTTCACTTTTGAATTGGGGGCTGGAAATCGCAGTACAGCATTTTCAGGACACCCTGGGGAGGTTCCCAGGGTGATTTTAAATATGTATGGGGTTTATAATTGTAGTGGACAATGGTATAAGGTTATTTTTGGCCATTTTATATGAAAGTGTACTGTCTCTTTAAGAAATTTCACTTTTGAATTGTGGGCTGGAAATCGCAGTATAGCACTGTCAAGACACCCTAAGAAGGTTCCCAGGTTGATTTTAAATATGTATGGGGTTTATAATCGCAGTGGGCAATGGTATAAGGTTATTTTTGGCCATTTTATATGAAAGTGTACTGTCTCTTTAAGAAATTTCACTTTAGAATTGGGGGCGCACTGTCAAGACATCCTAAGAAGGTTCCCAGGGTGATTTTAAATATGTATGGTGTTTATAATTGTAGTTGTCAATGGTATAAGGTTATTTTTGGCCATTTTATATGAAAGTGTACTGTCTCTTTAAGAAATTTCACTTTTGAATTGGGGGCTGGAAATCGCAGTATAGCATTTTCAGGACACCCTGGGGAGGTTCCCAGGGTGATTTTAAATATGTATGGGGTTTATAATTGTAGTTGTCAATGGTATAAGGTTATTTTGGCCATTTTATATGAAAGTGTACTGTCTCTTTAAGAAATTTCACTTTTGAATTGTGGGCTGGAAATCACAGTATAGCACTGTCAAGACACCATAAGAAGGTTCCCAGGGTGATTTTAAATATGTATGGGGTTTATAATTGTAGTTGTCAATAGTATAATGTTATTTTTGGCCATTTTATATGAAAGTGTACTGTCTCTTTATGAACGTAACTTTTGAATTTGGGGCTGGAAATCGCAGTATAGCACTGTCAAGACACCCTAAGAAGGTTCCCAGGGTGATTTTAAATATGTATGGGGTTTATAATTGTAGTGGGAAATGGTATAAGGTTATTTTTGGCCATTTTATATGAAAGTGTACTGTCTCTTTAAGAAATTTCACTTTTGAATTGTGGGCTGGAAATCGCAGTATAGCACTGTCAAGACACCCTAAGAAGGTTCCCAGGGTGATTTTAAATATGTATGGGGTTTATAATTGTAGTGGGCAATGGTATAAGGTTATTTTTGGCCATTTTATATGAAAGTGTACTGTCTCTTTAAGAAATTTCACTTTTGAATTGTGGGCTGGAAATCGCAGTATAGCACTGTCAAGACACCCTAAGAAGGTTCCCAGGGTGATTTTAAATATGTATGGGGTTTATAATTGTAGTGGTCAATGGTATAAGGTTATTTTTGGCCATTTTATATGAAAGTGTACTGTTTCTTTAAGAAATTTAACTTTTGAATTGGGGGCTGGAAATCGCAGTATAGCACTGTCAAGACATCCTATGAAGGTTCCAAGGGTGATTTTAAATATGTATGGGGTTTATAATTGTAGTGGGCAATGGTATAAGGTTATTTTTGGCCATTTTATATGAAAGTGTACTGTCTCTTTAAGAAATTTCACTTTTGAATTGTGGGCTGGAAATCGCAGTATAGCACTGTCAAGACATCCTAAGAAGGTTCCCAGGGTGATTTTAAATATGTATGGGGTATATAATTGTAGTGGGCAATGGTATAAGGTTATTTTTGGCCATTTTATATGAAAGTGTACTGTCTCTTTAAGAAATTTCACTTTTGAATTGGGGGCTGGAAATCGCAGTATAGCACTGTCAAGACACCCTAAGAAGGTTCCCAGGGTGATTTTAAATATTTATGGGGTTTATAATTTTAGTGGGCAATGGTATAAGGTTATTTTTGGCCATTTTATATGAAAGTGTACTGTCTATTTAAGAAATTTCACTTTTGAATTGGGGGCTGGAAATCGCAGTTTAGCACTGTCAAGACACCCTAAGAAGGTTCCCAGCTTGATTTTAAATATGTATGGGGTTTATAATTGTAGTTGTCAATGGTATAAGGTTATTTTTGGCCATTTTATATGAAAGTGTACTGTCTCTTTAAGAATCTTAACTTTTGAATTGGGGGCTGGAAATCGCAGTATAGCACTGTCAAGACATCCTAAGAAGGTTCCCAGGGTGATTTTAAATATGTATGGGTTTTATAATTGTAGTGGGCAAAGGTATAAGGTTATTTTTGGCCATTTTATTTGAAAGGGTACTGTCTCTTTAGGAAACTTTACTTTTGAATTGGGGGCTGGAAATCGCTGTATAGCATTTTCAGGACAACCTGGGGAGGTTCCCAGGTTGATTTTAAATATGTATGGGGTTTATAATTGTAGTGGGCAATGGTATAAGGGTATTTTTGGCCATTTTATATGAAAGTGTACTGTCTCTTTAAGAAACTTAACTTTTGAATTGGGGGCTGGAAATCGCAGTATAGCACTGTCAAAACACCCTGATATGGTTCCCAGGGTGATTTTAAATATGTATGGGGTTTATAATTGTAGTTGTCAATGGTATAAGGTTATTTTTGGCCATTTTATATGAAAGTGTACTGTCTCTTTAAGAAATTTCACTTTTGAATTGGGGGCTGGAAATCGCAGTACAGCATTTTCAGGACACCCTGGGGAGGTTCCCAGGGTGATTTTAAATATGTATGGGGTTTATAATTGTAGTGGACAATGGTATAAGGTTATTTTTGGCCATTTTATATGAAAGTGTACGGTCTCTTTAAGAAATTTCACTTTTGAATTGTGGGCTGGAAATCGCAGTATAGCACTGTCAAGACACCCTAAGAAGGTTCCCAGGTTGATTTTAAATATGTATGGGGTTTATAATCGCAGTGGGCAATGGTATAAGGTTATTTTTGGCCATTTTATATGAAAGTGTACTGTCTCTTTAAGAAATTTCACTTTAGAATTGGGGGCGCACTGTCAAGACATCCTAAGAAGGTTCCCAGGGTGATTTTAAATATGTATGGTGTTTATAATTGTAGTTGTCAATGGTATAAGGTTATTTTTGGCCATTTTATATGAAAGTGTACTGTCTCTTTAAGAAATTTCACTTTTGAATTGGGGGCTGGAAATCGCAGTATAGCATTTTCAGGACACCCTGGGGAGGTTCCCAGGGTGATTTTAAATATGTATGGGGTTTATAATTGTAGTTGTCAATGGTATGTTATTTTGGCCATTTTATATGAAAGTGTACTGTCTCTTTAAGAAATTTCACTTTTGAATTGTGGGCTGGAAATCACAGTATAGCACTGTCAAGACACCATAAGAAGGTTCCCAGGGTGATTTTAAATATGTATGGGGTTTATAATTGTAGTGGGCAATGGTATAAGGTTATTTTTGGCCATTTTATATGAAAGTGTACTGTCTCTTTAAGAAATTTCACTTTTGAATTGGGGGCTGGAAATCGCTGTATAGCATTTTCAGGACAACCTGGGGAGGTTCCCAGGGTGATTTTAAATATGTATGGGGTTATAATTGTAGTGGGCAATGGTATAAGGGTATTTTTGGCCATTTTATATGAAAGTGTACTGTCTCTTTAAGAAACTTAACTTTTGAATTGGGGGCTGGAAATCGCAGTATAGCACTGTCAAAACACCCTGATATGGTTCCCAGGGTGATTTTAAATATGTATGGGGTTTATAATTGTAGTTGTCAATGGTATAAGGTTATTTTTGGCCATTTTATATGAAAGTGTACTGTCTCTTTAAGAAATTTCACTTTTGAATTGGGGGCTGGAAATCGCAGTATAGCACTGTCAAGACACCCTAAGAAGGTTCCCAGGTTGATTTTAAATATGTATGGGGTTTATAATCGCAGTGGGCAATGGTATAAGGTTATTTTTGGCCATTTTATATGAAAGTGTACTGTCTCTTTAAGAAATTTCACTTTAGAATTGGGGGCGCACTGTCAAGACATCCTAAGAAGGTTCCCAGGGTGATTTTAAATATGTATGGTGTTTATAATTGTAGTTGTCAATGGTATAAGGTTATTTTTGGCCATTTTATATGAAAGTGTACTGTCTCTTTAAGAAATTTCACTTTTGAATTGGGGGCTGGAAATCGCAGTATAGCATTTTCAGGACACCCTGGGGAGGTTCCCAGGGTGATTTTAAATATGTATGGGGTTTATAATTGTAGTTGTCAATGGTATAAGGTTATTTTGGCCATTTTATATGAAAGTGTACTGTCTCTTTAAGAAATTTCACTTTTGAATTGTGGGCTGGAAATCACAGTATAGCACTGTCAAGACACCATAAGAAGGTTCCCAGGGTGATTTTAAATATGTATGGGGTTTATAATTGTAGTGGGCAATGGTATAAGGTTATTTTTGGCCATTTTATATGAAAGTGTACTGTCTCTTTAAGAAATTTCACTTTTGAATTGGGGGCTGGAAATCGCAGTATAGCATTTTCAGGACACCCTGGGGAGGTTCCCAGGGTGATTTTAAATATGTATGGGGTTTATAATTGTAGTGGGCAATGGTATAAGGTTATTTTTGGCCATTTTATATGAAAGTGTACTGTCTCTTTAAGAAATTTCACTTTTGAATTGGGGGCTGGAAATCGCAGTATAGCACTGTCAAGAAACCCTAAGAAGGTTCCCAGGGTGATTTTAAATATGTATGGGGTTTATAATTGTAGCTGTCAATAGTATAATGTTATTTTTGGCCATTTTATATGAAAGTGTACTGTCTCTTTATGAACGTAACTTTTGAATTGGGGGCTGGAAATCGCAGTATAGCACTGTCAAGACACCCTAAGAAGGTTCCCAGGGTGATTTTAAATATGTATGGGGTTTATAATTGTAGTGGGAAATGGTATAAGGTTATTTTTGGCCATTTTATATGAAAGTGTACTGTCTCTTTAAGAAATTTCACTTTTGAATTGTGGGCTGGAAATCGCAGTATAGCACTGTCAAGACACCCTAAGAAGGTTCCCAGGGTGATTTTAAATATGTATGGGGTTTATAATTGTAGTGGGCAATGGTATAAGGTTATTTTTGGCCATTTTATATGAAAGTGTACTGTTTCTTTAAGAAATTTAACTTTTGAATTGGGGGCTGGAAATCGCAGTATAGCACTGTCAAGACATCCTATGAAGGTTCCCAGGGTGATTTTAAATATGTATGGGGTTTATAATTGTAGTGGGCAATGGTATAAGGTTATTTTTGCCATTTTATATGAAAGTGTACTGTCTATTTAAGAAATTTCACTTTTGAATTGGGGGCTGGAAATCGCAGTATAGCACTGTCAAGACACCCTAAGAAGGTTCCCAGCTTGATTTTAAATATGTATGGGGTTTATAATTGTAGTTGTCAATGGTATAAGGTTATTTTTGGCCATTTTATATGAAAGTGTACTGTCTCTTTAAGAATCTTAACTTTTGAATTGTGGGCTGAAAATCGCAGTATAGCACTGTCAAGACACCCTAAGAAGGTTCCCAGGTTGATTTTAAATATGTATGGGGTTTATAATCGCAGTGGGCAATGGTATAAGGTTATTTTTGGCCATTTTATATGAAAGTGTACTGTCTCTTTAAGAAATTTCACTTTAGAATTGGGGGCGCACTGTCAAGACATCCTAAGAAGGTTCCCAGGGTGATTTTAAATATGTATGGTGTTTATAATTGTAGTTGGCAATGGTATAAGGTTATTTTTGGCCATTTTATATGAAAGTGTACTGTCTCTTTAAGAAATTTCACTTTTGAATTGGGGGCTGGAAATCGCAGTATAGCACTGTCAAGACACCATAAGAAGGTTCCCAGGGTGATTTTAAATATGTATGGGGTTTATAATTGTAGTGGGCAATGGTATAAGGTTATTTTTGGCCATTTTATATGAAAGTGTACTGTCTCTTTAGGAACATAACTTTTGAATTGTGGGCTGGAAATCGCAGTATAGCACTGTCAAGACACCCTAAGAAGGTTCCCAGGGTGATTTTAAATATGTATGGGGTTTATAATTGTAGTTGTCAATGGTATAAGGTTATTTTTGGCCATTTTATATGAAAGTGTACTGTCTCTTTACGAAATTTCACTTTTGAATTGTGGGCTGGAAATTGCAGTATAGCATTTTCAGGACACCCTAAGAAGGTTCCCAGGGTGATTTTAAATATGTATGGGGTTTATAATTGTAGTGGGCAATGGTATAAGGTTATTTTTGGCCATTTTATATGAAAGTGTACTGTCTCTTTAAGAAACTTAGCTTTTGAATTGGGGGCTGGAAATCGCAGTATAGCACTGTCAAGACACCCTAAGAAGGTTATCAGGGTGATTTTAAATATGTATGGGGTTTATAATCGCAGTGGGAAATGGTATAAGGTTATTTTTGGCCATTTTATATGAAAGTGTACTGTCTCTTTAAGAAACTTAGCTTCAAAATTGGGGGCTGGAAATCGCAGTATAGCACTGTCAAGACACCCTGATATGGTTCCCAGGGTGATTTTAAATATGTATGGGGTTTATAATTGTAGTGGGCAATGGTATAAGGTTATTTTTGGCCATTTTATATGAAAGTGTACTCTCTCTTTAAGAAACTTAACTTTTGAATTGGGGACTGGAAATTGCAGTATAGCATTTTCAGGACACCCTAAGAAGGTTCCCAGGGTGATTTTAAATATGTATGGGGTTTATAATTGTAGTGGGCAATGGTATAAGGTTATTTTTGGCCATTTTATATGAAAGTGTACTGTCTCTTTAAGAAACTTAACTTTTGAATTGGGGGCTGGAAATCGCAGTATAGCACTGTCAATACACCCTAAGAAGGTTCCCAGGGTGATTTTAAATATGTATGGGGTTTATAATTGTAGTGGGCAATGGTATAAGGTTATTTTTGGCCATTTTATATGAAAGTGTACTGTCTCTTTAAGAAATTTCACTTTTGAATTGTGGGCTGGAAATCGCAGTATAGCATTTTCAGGAGACCCTGGGAAGGTTCCCAGGGTGATTTTAAATATGTATGGGGTTTATAATTGTAGTGGGCAATGGTATAAGGTTATTTTTGGCCATTTTATATGAAAGTGTACTGTCTCTTTAAGAAATTTCACTTTTGAATTGGGGGCTGGAAATCGCAGTATAGCATTTTCAGGACACCCTGGGGAGGTTCCCAGGGTGATTTTAAATATGTATGGGGTTTATAATTGTAGTGGGCAATGGTATAAGGTTATTTTTGGCCATTTTATATGAAAGTGTACTGTCTCTTTAAGAAATTTCACTTTTGAATTGTGGGCTGGAAATCGCAGTATAGCACAGTGAAGACACTCTAAGAAGGTTCCCAGGGTGATTTTAAATATGTATGGGGTTTATAATTGTAGTGGGCAATGGTATAAGGTTATTTTTGGCCATTTTATATGAAAGTGTACTGTCTCTTTAAGAAATTTAACTTTTGAATTGGGGGCTGGAAATCGCAGTATAGCACTGTCAAGAAACCCTAAGAAGGTTCCCAGGGTGATTTTAAATATGTATGGGGTTTATAATTGTAGTGGGCAATGGTATAAGGTTATTTTTGGCCATTTTATATGAAAGTGTACTGTCTCTTTAAGAAATTTAACTTTTGAATTGGGGGCTGGAAATCGCAGTATTGCACTGTCAAGAAACCCTAAGAAGGTTCCCAGGGTGATTTTAAATATGTATGGGGTTTATAATTGTAGTGGGCAATGGTATAAGGTTATTTTTGGCCATTTTATATGAAAGTGTACTGTCTCTTTAAGAAATTTCACTTTTGAATTGGGGGCTGGAAATCGCAGTATAGCATTTTCAGGACACCCTGGGGAGGTTCCCAGGGTGATTTTAAATATGTATGGGGTTTATAATTGTAGTGGACAATGGTATAAGGTTATTTTTGGCCATTTTATATGAAAGTGTACTGTCTCTTTAAGAAATTTCACTTTTGAATTGTGGGCTGAAAATCGCAGTATAGCACTGTCAAGACACCCTAAGAAGGTTCCCAGGTTGATTTTAAATAAGTATGGGGTTTATAATCGCAGTGGGCAATGGTATAAGGTTATTTTTGGCCATTTAATATGAAAGTGTACTGTCTCTTTAAGAAATTTCACTTTAGAATTGGGGGCGCACTGTCAAGACATCCTAAGAAGGTTCCCAGGGTGATTTTAAATATGTATGGTGTTTATAATTGTAGTTGTCAATGGTATAAGGTTATTTTTGGCCAGTTTTATATGAAAGTGTACTGTCTCTTTAAGAAATTTCACTTTTGAATTGGGGGCTGGAAATCGCAGTATAGCACTGTCAAGACACCCTAAGAAGGTTCCCAGGGTGATTTTAAATATGTATGGGGTTTATAATTGTAGTGGGCAATGGTATAAGGTTATTTTTGGCCATTTTATATGAAAGTGTACTGTCTCTTTAGGAACATAACTTTTGAATTGTGGGCTGGAAATCGCAGTATAGCACTGTCAAGACACCCTAAGAAGGTTCCCAGGGTGATTTTAAATATGTATGGGGTTTATAATTGTAGTTGTCAATGGTATAAGGTTATTTTTGGCCATTTTATATGAAAGTGTACTGTCTCTTTACGAAATTTCACTTTTGAATTGTGGGCTGGAAATTGCAGTATAGCATTTTCAGGACACCCTAAGAAGGTTCCCAGGGTGATTTTAAATATGTATGGGGTTTATAATTGTAGTGGGCAATGGTATAAGGTTATTTTTGGCCATTTTATATGAAAGTGTACTGTCTCTTTAAGAAACTTAGCTTTTGAATTGGGGGCTGGAAATCGCAGTATAGCACTGTCAAGACACCCTAAGAAGGTTCCCAGGGTGATTTTAAATATGTATGGGGTTTATAATCGCAGTGGGAAATGGTATAAGGTTATTTTTGGCCATTTTATATGAAAGTGTACTGTCTCTTTAAGAAACTTAGCTTCTAAATTGGGGGCTGGAAATCGCAGTATAGCACTGTCAAGACACCCTGATATGGTTCCCAGGGTGATTTTAAATATGTATGGGGTTTATAATTGTAGTGGGCAATGGTATAAGGTTATTTTTGGCCATTTTATATGAAAGTGTACTGTCTCTTTAAGAAATTTAACTTTTGAATTGGGGGCTGGAAATCGCAGTATAGCACTGTCAAGAAACCCTAAGAAGGTTCCCAGGGTGATTTTAAATATGTATGGGGTTTATAATTGTAGTGGGCAATGGTATAAGGTTATTTTTGGCCATTTTATATGAAAGCGTACTGTCTCTTTAAGAAATTTAACTTTTGAATTGGGGGCTGGAAATCGCAGTATTGCACTGTCAAGAAACCCTAAGAAGGTTCCCAGGGTGATTTTAAATATGTATGGGGTTTATAATTGTAGTGGGCAATGGTATAAGGTTATTTTTGGCCATTTTATATGAAAGCGTACTGTCTCTTTAAGAAATTTAACTTTTGAATTGGGGGCTGGAAATCGCAGTATTGCACTGTCAAGAAACCCTAAGAAGGTTCCCAGGGTGATTTTAAATATGTATGGGGTTTATAATTGTAGTGGGCAATGGTATAAGGTTATTTGTGGCCATTTTATATGAAAGTGTACTGTCTCTTTAAGAAATTTCACTTTTGAATTGTGGGCTGGAAATCGCAGTATAGCACAGTGAAGACACCCTAAGAAGGTTCCCAGGGTGATTTTAAATATGTATGGGGTTTATAATTGTAGTGGGCAATGGTATAAGGTTATTTTTGGCCATTTTATATGAAAGTGTACTGTCTCTTTAAGAAATTTAACTTTTGAATTGGGGGCTGGAAATCGCAGTATAGCACTGTCAAGAAACCCTAAGAAGGTTCCCAGGGTGATTTTAAATATGTATGGGGTTTATAATTGCAGTGGGCAATGGTATAAGGTTATTTTTGGCCATTTTATATGAAAGCGTACTGTCTCTTTAAGAAATTTAACTTTTGAATTGGGGGCTGGAAATCGCAGTATTGCACTGTCAAGAAACCCTAAGAAGGTTCCCAGGGTGATTTTAAATATGTATGGGGTTTATAACTGTAGTGGGCAATGGTATAAGGTTATTTGTGGCCATTTTATATGAAAGTGTACTGTCTCTTTAAGAAATTTCACTTTTGAATTGTGGGCTGGAAATCGCAGTATAACGTTTTCAAGACACTCTGGGGAGGTTCCCAGGGTGATTTTAAATATGTATGGGGTTTATAATTGTAGTGGGCAATGGTATAAGGTTATTTTTGGCCATTTTATATGAAAGTGTACTGTCTCTTTAAGAAACTTAACTTTTGAATTGGGGGCTGGAAATCGCAGTATAGCATTTTCAGGACACCCTGGGGAGGTTCCCAGGGTGATTTTAAATATGTATGGGGTTTATAATTGTAGTGGGCAATGGTATAAGGTTATTTTTGGCCATTTTATATGAAAGTGTACTGTCTCATTAAGAAACTTAACTTTTGAATTGGGGGCTGGAAATCGCAGTATAGCATTTTCAGGACACCCTGGGAAGGTTCCCAGGGTGATTTTAAATATGTATGGGGTTTATAATTGTAGTGGGCAATGGTATAAGGTTATTTTTGGCCATTTTATATGAAAGTGTACTGTCTCTTTAAGAAATTTCACTTTTGAATTGGGGGCTGGAAATCGCAGTACAGCATTTTTAGGACACCCTGGGGAGGTTCCCAGGGTGATTTTAAATATTTATGGGGTTTATAATTGTAGTGGACAATGGTATAAGGTTATTTTTGGCCATTTTATATGAAAGTGTACTGTCTCTTTAAGAAATTTCACTTTTGAATTGTGGGCTGGAAATCGCAGTATAGCACTGTCAAGACACCCTAAGAAGGTTCCCAGGTTGATTTTAAATATGTATGGGGTTTATAATCGCAGTGGGCAATGGTATAAGGTTATTTTTGGCCATTTTATATGAAAGTGTACTGTCTCTTTAAGAAATTTCACTTTAGAATTGGGGGCGCACTGTCAAGACATCCTAAGAAGGTTCCCAGGGTGATTTTAAATATGTATGGTGTTTATAATTGTAGTTGTCAATGGTATAAGGTTATTTTTGGCCATTTTATATGAAAGTGTACTGTCTCTTTAAGAAATTTCACTTTTGAATTGGGGGCTGGAAATCGCAGTATAGCATTTTCAGGACACCCTGGGGAGGTTCCCAGGGTGATTTTAAATATGTATGGGGTTTATAATTGTAGTTGTCAATGGTATAAGGTTATTTTGGCCATTTTATATGAAAGTGTACTGTCTCTTTAAGAAATTTGACTTTTGAATTGTGGGCTGGAAATCACAGTATAGCACTGTCAAGACACCATAAGAAGGTTCCCAGGGTGATTTTAAATATGTATGGGGTTTATAATTGTAGTGGGCAATGGTATAAGGTTATTTTTGGCCATTTTATATGAAAGTGTACTGTCTCTTTAAGAAATTTCACTTTTGAATTGGGGGCTGGAAATCGCAGTATAGCATTTTCAGGACACCCTGGGGAGGTTCCCAGGGTGATTTTAAATATGTATGGGGTTTATAATTGTAGTGGGCAATGGTATAAGGTTATTTTTGGCCATTTTATATGAAAGTGTACTGTCTCTTTAAGAAATTTCACTTTTGAATTGGGGGCTGGAAATCGCAGTATAGCACTGTCAAGAAACCCTAAGAAGGTTCCCAGGGTGATTTTAAATATGTATGGGGTTTATAATTGTAGTTGTCAATAGTATAATGTTATTTTTGGCCATTTTATATGAAAGTGTACTGTCTCTTTATGAACGTAACTTTTGAATTGGGGGCTGGAAATCGCAGTATAGCACTGTCAAGACACCCTAAGAAGGTTCCCAGGGTGATTTTAAATATGTATGGGGTTTATAATTGTAGTGGGAAATGGTATAAGGTTATTTTTGGCCATTTTATATGAAAGTGTACTGTCTCTTTAAGAAATTTCACTTTTGAATTGTGGGCTGGAAATCGCAGTATAGCACTGTCAAGACACCCTAAGAAGGTTCCCAGGGTGATTTTAAATATGTATGGGGTTTATAATTGTAGTGGGCAATGGTATAAGGTTATTTTTGGCCATTTTATATGAAAGTGTACTGTTTCTTTAAGAAATTTAACTTTTGAATTGGGGGCTGGAAATCGCAGTATAGCACTGTCAAGACATCCTATGAAGGTTCCCAGGGTGATTTTAAATATGTATGGGGTTTATAATTGTAGTGGGCAATGGTATAAGGTTATTTTTGGCCATTTTATATGAAAGTGTACTGTCTATTTAAGAAATTTCACTTTTGAATTGGGGGCTGGAAATCGCAGTATAGCACTGTCAAGACACCCTAAGAAGGTTCCCAGCTTGATTTTAAATATGTATGGGGTTTATAATTGTAGTTGTCAATGGTATAAGGTTATTTTTGGCCATTTTATATGAAAGTGTACTGTCTCTTTAAGAATCTTAACTTTTGAATTGTGGGCTGAAAATCGCAGTATAGCACTGTCAAGACACCCTAAGAAGGTTCCCAGGGTGATTTTAAATATGTATGGTGTTTATAATTGTAGTTGGCAATGGTATAAGGTTATTTTTGGCCATTTTATATGAAAGTGTACTGTCTCTTTAAGAAATTTCACTTTTGAATTGGGGGCTGGAAATCGCAGTATAGCACTGTCAAGACACCCTAAGAAGGTTCCCAGGGTGATTTTAAATATGTATGGGGTTTATAATTGTAGTGGGCAATGGTATAAGGTTATTTTTGGCCATTTTATATGAAAGTGTACTGTCTCTTTAGGAACATAACTTTTGAATTGTGGGCTGGAAATCGCAGTATAGCACTGTCAAGACACCCTAAGAAGGTTCCCAGGGTGATTTTAAATATGTATGGGGTTTATAATTGTAGTTGTCAATGGTATAAGGTTATTTTTGGCCATTTTATATGAAAGTGTACTGTCTCTTTACGAAATTTCACTTTTGAATTGTGGGCTGGAAATTGCAGTATAGCATTTTCAGGACACCCTAAGAAGGTTCCCAGGGTGATTTTAAATATGTATGGGGTTTATAATTGTAGTGGGCAATGGTATAAGGTTATTTTTGGCCATTTTATATGAAAGTGTACTGTCTCTTTAAGAAACTTAGCTTTTGAATTGGGGGCTGGAAATCGCAGTATAGCACTGTCAAGACACCCTAAGAAGGTTACCAGGGTGATTTTAAATATGTATGGGGTTTATAATCGCAGTGGGAAATGGTATAAGGTTATTTTTGGCCATTTTATATGAAAGTGTACTGTCTCTTTAAGAAACTTAGCTTCAAAATTGGGGGCTGGAAATCGCAGTATAGCACTGTCAAGACACCCTGATATGGTTCCCAGGGTGATTTTAAATATGTATGGGGTTAATAATTGTAGTGGGCAATGGTATAAGGTTATTTTTGGCCATTTTATATGAAAGTGTACTCTCTCTTTAAGAAACTTAACTTTTGAATTGGGGACTGGAAATTGCAGTATAGCATTTTCAGGACACCCTAAGAAGGTTCCCAGGGTGATTTTAAATATGTATGGGGTTTATAATTGTAGTGGGCAATGGTATAAGGTTATTTTTGGCCATTTTATATGAAAGTGTACTGTCTCTTTAAGAAACTTAACTTTTGAATTGGGGGCTGGAAATCGCAGTATAGCACTGTCAATACACCCTAAGAAGGTTCCCAGGGTGATTTTAAATATGTATGGGGTTTATAATTGTAGTGGGCAATGGTATAAGGTTATTTTTGGCCATTTTATATGAAAGTGTACTGTCTCTTTAAGAAATTTCACTTTTGAATTGTGGGCTGGAAATCGCAGTATAGCATTTTCAGGAGACCCTGGGAAGGTTCCCAGGGTGATTTTAAATATGTATGGGGTTTATAATTGTAGTGGGCAATGGTATAAGGTTATTTTTGGCCATTTTATATGAAAGTGTACTGTCTCTTTAAGAAATTTCACTTTTGAATTGGGGGCTGGAAATCGCAGTATAGCATTTTCAGGACACCCTGGGGAGGTTCCCAGGGTGATTTTAAATATGTATGGGGTTTATAATTGTAGTGGGCAATGGTATAAGGTTATTTTTGGCCATTTTATATGAAAGTGTACTGTCTCTTTAAGAAATTTCACTTTTGAATTGTGGGCTGGAAATCGCAGTATAGCACAGTGAAGACACTCTAAGAAGGTTCCCAGGGTGATTTTAAATATGTATGGGGTTTATAATTGTAGTGGGCAATGGTATAAGGTTATTTTTGGCCATTTTATATGAAAGTGTACTGTCTCTTTAAGAAATTTAACTTTTGAATTGGGGGCTGGAAATCGCAGTATAGCACTGTCAAGAAACCCTAAGAAGGTTCCCAGGGTGATTTTAAATATGTATGGGGTTTATAATTGTAGTGGGCAATGGTATAAGGTTATTTTTGGCCATTTTATATGAAAGTGTACTGTCTCTTTAAGAAATTTAACTTTTGAATTGGGGGCTGGAAATCGCAGTATTGCACTGTCAAGAAACCCTAAGAAGGTTCCCAGGGTGATTTTAAATATGTATGGGGTTTATAATTGTAGTGGGCAATGGTATAAGGTTATTTTTGGCCATTTTATATGAAAGTGTACTGTCTCTTTAAGAAATTTCACTTTTGAATTGGGGGCTGGAAATCGCAGTATAGCATTTTCAGGACACCCTGGGGAGGTTCCCAGGGTGATTTTAAATATGTATGGGGTTTATAATTGTAGTGGACAATGGTATAAGGTTATTTTTGGCCATTTTATATGAAAGTGTACTGTCTCTTTAAGAAATTTCACTTTTGAATTGTGGGCTGAAAATCGCAGTATAGCACTGTCAAGACACCCTAAGAAGGTTCCCAGGTTGATTTTAAATAAGTATGGGGTTTATAATCGCAGTGGGCAATGGTATAAGGTTATTTTTGGCCATTTAATATGAAAGTGTACTGTCTCTTTAAGAAATTTCACTTTAGAATTGGGGGCGCACTGTCAAGACATCCTAAGAAGGTTCCCAGGGTGATTTTAAATATGTATGGTGTTTATAATTGTAGTTGTCAATGGTATAAGGTTATTTTTGGCCAGTTTTATATGAAAGTGTACTGTCTCTTTAAGAAATTTCACTTTTGAATTGGGGGCTGGAAATCGCAGTATAGCACTGTCAAGACACCCTAAGAAGGTTCCCAGGGTGATTTTAAATATGTATGGGGTTTATAATTGTAGTGGGCAATGGTATAAGGTTATTTTTGGCCATTTTATATGAAAGTGTACTGTCTCTTTAGGAACATAACTTTTGAATTGTGGGCTGGAAATCGCAGTATAGCACTGTCAAGACACCCTAAGAAGGTTCCCAGGGTGATTTTAAATATGTATGGGGTTTATAATTGTAGTTGTCAATGGTATAAGGTTATTTTTGGCCATTTTATATGAAAGTGTACTGTCTCTTTACGAAATTTCAGTTTTGAATTGTGGGCTGGAAATTGCAGTATAGCATTTTCAGGACACCCTAAGAAGGTTCCCAGGGTGATTTTAAATATGTATGGGGTTTATAATTGTAGTGGGCAATGGTATAAGGTTATTTTTGGCCATTTTATATGAAAGTGTACTGTCTCTTTAAGAAACTTAGCTTTTGAATTGGGGGCTGGAAATCGCAGTATAGCACTGTCAAGACACCCTAAGAAGGTTCCCAGGGTGATTTTAAATATGTATGGGGTTTATAATCGCAGTGGGAAATGGAATAAGGTTATTTTTGGCCATTTTATATGAAAGTGTACTGTCTCTTTAAGAAACTTAGCTTCTAAATTGGGGGCTGGAAATCGCAGTATAGCACTGTCAAGACACCCTGATATGGTTCCCAGGGTGATTTTAAATATGTATGGGGTTTATAATTGTAGTGGGCAATGGTATAAGGTTATTTTTGGCCATTTTATATGAAAGTGTACTGTCTCTTTAAGAAATTTAACTTTTGAATTGGGGGCTGGAAATCGCAGTATAGCACTGTCAAGAAACCCTAAGAAGGTTCCCAGGGTGATTTTAAATATGTATGGGGTTTATAATTGTAGTGGGCAATGGTATAAGGTTATTTTTGGCCATTTTATATGAAAGCGTACTGTCTCTTTAAGAAATTTAACTTTTGAATTGGGGGCTGGAAATCGCAGTATTGCACTGTCAAGAAACCCTAAGAAGGTTCCCAGGGTGATTTTAAATATGTATGGGGTTTATAATTGTAGTGGGCAATGGTATAAGGTTATTTTTGGCCATTTTATATGAAAGCGTACTGTCTCTTTAAGAAATTTAACTTTTGAATTGGGGGCTGGAAATCGCAGTATTGCACTGTCAAGAAACCCTAAGAAGGTTCCCAGGGTGATTTTAAATATGTATGGGGTTTATAATTGTAGTGGGCAATGGTATAAGGTTATTTGTGGCCATTTTATATGAAAGTGTACTGTCTCTTTAAGAAATTTCACTTTTGAATTGTGGGCTGGAAATCGCAGTATAGCACAGTGAAGACACCCTAAGAAGGTTCCCAGGGTGATTTTAAATATGTATGGGGTTTATAATTGTAGTGGGCAATGGTATAAGGTTATTTTTGGCCATTTTATATGAAAGTGTACTGTCTCTTTAAGAAATTTAACTTTTGAATTGGGGGCTGGAAATCGCAGTATAGCACTGTCAAGAAACCCTAAGAAGGTTCCCAGGGTGATTTTAAATATGTATGGGGTTTATAATTGCAGTGGGCAATGGTATAAGGTTATTTTTGGCCATTTTATATGAAAGCGTACTGTCTCTTTAAGAAATTTAACTTTTGAATTGGGGGCTGGAAATCGCAGTATTGCACTGTCAAGAAACCCTAAGAAGGTTCCCAGGGTGATTTTAAATATGTATGGGGTTTATAATTGTAGTGGGCAATGGTATAAGGTTATTTGTGGCCATTTTATATGAAAGTGTACTGTCTCTTTAAGAAATTTCACTTTTGAATTGTGGGCTGGAAATCGCAGTATAACGTTTTCAAGACACTCTGGGGAGGTTCCCAGGGTGATTTTAAATATGTATGGGGTTTATAATTGTAGTGGGCAATGGTATAAGGTTATTTTTGGCCATTTTATATGAAAGTGTACTGTCTCATTAAGAAACTTAACTTTTGAATTGGGGGCTGGAAATCGCAGTATAGCATTTTCAGGACACCCTGGGAAGGTTCCCAGGGTGATTTTAAATATGTATGGGGTTTATAATTGTAGTGGGCAATGGTATAAGGTTATTTTTGGCCATTTTATATGAAAGTGTACTGTCTCTTTAAGAAATTTCACTTTTGAATTGAGGGCTGGAAATCGAAGTATAGCACTGTCAAGACATCCTAAGTGTTAGAACCTTGCTGTTAGGTTTTTTTTCCTTTGCTGGTCACATGACCTTGTTGGCCTATTTAATCCTGCTCCGCCCTTCTGGCTTTGCTGGACTTCATTGTATATCTACTTTCTAGCTAGCCTGTGCTCTGTATCTAACTGTTAGTTTGCTTGGTCTACGGACCTCTATGTTCTATCTATTTTGTTTGTTCGTCTGTCTGCTACTATTTCTGTTAGGAGGTGTCCCATATTCCTCCCAGTCCTTAGTACTTGTAGGGATTCCTTCCCCACATCTATAGGTCTCCGTACAGACTAGATTAGGACTTTAGCAGGTCTGATCGCAGGATCAGGTTCCCTGTTACATCGTAGGGAGTCAGCTGAGTCCTATAGTAGGGACAGATCTCCTCTCTTTCCTTAGCTTTGGTAGCAGAACATAACAGTAAGTCCAGCCTGCAAATTCTCTAAGGAAAGATTTTTTTTTTTTTTTTTTTTTTGTTCCATCATGGTGTCGGTTCAGGATTTGGCTAAACACCTGCAGGGACTCTCTCTGGAAGTGGCCGAGCTCCGTCAGCACGTGAGTAACTGTCCTGGAGCATATTTCTTGGAGCCTAAGGTATGTTTGCCGGATTTATTTTTTGGTGAACATCGAGAATTTTTTTCATTTAAAAATGCTTGCTTATTGTATTTTCGTTTGAGACCCAAGTCCTCTGGGGATGAATCCCAGCGCGTAGGGTTCATAATGTCACTTTTGCGCAAAGAGCCTCAGGAGTGGGCCTTTTCTTTGCAACCTAGTGATACATGCTTCAAATCAGTGGATAGTTTTTTTTCTGCTTTAGGACTATTATATGATGATCCTGACCGTGTGGCATCAGCTGAGACTGAGTTGAGACGTTTAAAACAAGGATCAGGTAATGTCGAAAAATATTGTACTCATTTTCGTCGTTGGTCCACTCAAACAGGGTGGAACGATTCTGCTCTGAAAAGTCTATTTCTTGCTGGGCTCAGTGAAAGGGTTAAAGACCTGCTAATTGCTTATCCTACACCTGAGGATTTGCAACAGGCTATGCAATTAGCTATACGGGTGGATAGAAGACTGCGTGCTAGGGTTAATGAGAGCAAATCCTCTGCTATGTCAGTTTCTGGTTATGATAATGTGTGTACTAACAGTGGTGAACCGATGGAGATTGGATCGGTGGCACCTCGCTCTCAAGAAAAAGACCGTCGTTTTTCGGAAGGCTTGTGTTTCTATTGCGGAAAATCTGGTCATTTGATTAAAGGCTGTGAGCTTCATATGAAGAAAGAAAAAAAAAATGGTCAGTCATGCCCGTATTGCCTGTTTAAATTCCAAGGGTATATTTTTAGCTGCTTCCACGATTGCTCAGGAAAAATTAATGGAATTTCGGGTGTTTGTTGATTGCGGGTCTACACTGAATGTAATTGATGGGGGATTCGTGGAAAAACTCAATTTAAAACCTGAACCTTTATCATCCCCCATTGCTGTGGTTTCTGTGGATGGCTCCCCTTTGAAGAATATTACTCTCAAGGTCAGTGAATTTCCTCTCACTATTAATGGTGTTCACCATGAGAAATTGGATTTGGTAGTGTTGAATAACTTGCCTTCTCCAGTAATATTGGGTTTGCCCTGGTTAAAATTTCACAATCCTGTACTGGATTGGTCTACCAGTGAAATTAATCCTGGAGCCATAAATGTTATGACAAGTGTTGTAACGGGCGTATTGCAGCTTTGGATAGGGGAGAATTGCCTGTTCCTATTCAGGATTTTTGGAGAGTTTTTTCTGAGAAGGAATCGCAGGTTTTGCCTCCCCATAGAGACTATGATTGTTCTATTGAATTTGTCCCTGGAGCGACTCTTCCTAAAAGTCGTTTATTTAACCTTACTATTCCTGAGAGGAAGGCTTTGGAGGAATACATACAGACAAGTTTGGCCGCCGGTCACATTAGGCCCTCTAAGTCTCCTGTGGCGGTTGGATTTTTTTTTGTAAAAAAAAAGGACGGCGGTTTACGTCCTTGTCTGGATTTTCGTGAGATTAACAAAATTACGGTACGCAATCCTTACCCACTGCCATTGATTCCTGATCTGTTTAACCAGTTATTGGGGGCCAAGTGGTTCTCTAAAATTGACCTTAAGGGGGCATACAATCTGTTGCGCATGAAGGAGGGTGATGAATGGAAGACTGCTTTTAACACTCCTGTGGGTCATTTTGAGAATCTGGTTATGCCTTTTGGTCTTACTAATGCTCCTGCATTTTTTCAGAATCTGATTAATGACATCCTTAGACCTTTGATCGGTAAAAATGTGGTTGTGTATTTGGATGACATTTTGATTTATTCGCCAGATCTGGAGTCTCATTGGCGGAGCGTGCGTGAGGTATTACAGTTATTAATGGACAATTCGCTTTTTGCTAAGCTGGAGAAATGTGAGTTCGCTGTACAGAGAATTAGTTTTTTGGGCTACATTATCTCCAGCAAAGGTTTTGAGATGGATCCGGTTAAGGTTCAGGCTGTGCAGGAATGGCCTAGGCCTATTGGTTTGAAATCGATACAGAGGTTTTTGGGTTTCGCCAATTACTACAGAAAATTCATAAAAAATTTTTCTAGTATTGTCAAACCTCTGACTGATCTCACCAGGAAAGGTGCTGATGCGGTTCAGTGGTCTTCTGAGGCCATTGAAGCTTTTGTGTATCTCAAGGAGAGGTTCACCTCTGCTCCCATCCTTATGCAGCCTGATGTTACTAGGCCGTTTTTGGTTGAGGTTGATGCTTCCTCTGTGGGGGTTGGCGCAGTATTGTCTCAGGATAACGGGGATGGATTACATCCCTGTGCCTTTTTTTCAAAAAAATTTTCGGAGACTGAACTGAATTACGATATTGGTAATCGGGAATTATTGGCTATTAAACTCGCATTTGAACACTGGCGCCACTTCTTGGAAGGTGCGGAATTTCCCGTTCAGGTTCTTACGGATCATAAAAATCTGATATATCTTGATGCTGCCAAGCGCCTGAATGCCCGTCAGGCTAGGTGGGCACTGTTTTTCTCGCGGTTTAATTTCTCCGTTACTTACATCCCTGGTACTAAGAATGTTAAGGCGGATGCCTTGTCTCGCAGTTTTTCTCCCATAGTCGGTGCTGAGAAAGAGGAAAACATTTTACAAGAAGGTGTTGTGATAGCTGCTTTAGACTCCGTTTTGGAAGATGAGATTCTTAAAGCTCAGGAGAATGCCCCATCTAACACTCCTCATGGGAGGTTGTTTGTGCCTGAGACCTTTAGGAGAGATTTGTTTGTTGAGTGTCACGAATCTCGGTTGGCAGGTCATCCCGGAATCTCTGAGACCAAGAGACTGGTGGGTCGCAGTTTTTGGTGGCCTGGATGGCAGAAGGAAGTCATTAAGTGGGTGCGCCAATGTACTATATGTGCTAGATCTAAATCCTCACATACTCCTGCTGCGGGGTTGCTTTGTCCTTTGGAGGTCCCCAGTGCTCCTTGGACACATTTGGCTATGGACTTTATAACTGACCTTCCCCCCTCTGAGGGTTTTACTGTCATCTGGGTGGTCGTGGACCGTTTTAGCAAGATGTGTCACTTGGTTCCCTTCGTCAAACTGCCCTGCGCTAAAACTCTCGCTAAGGCCTTTGTCAAGGAAATTGTCAGACTTCATGGCGTTCCTACTGACATTGTTTCTGATAGGGGTCCTCAGTTCGTGGCTCGTTTTTGGCGTGCCTTTTGTGACAGGTTGGGAATTCATTTGTCGTTTTCGTCCGGATATCATCCTGAATCTAATGGCCAGACAGAAAGGAAAAACCAGGATGTTGAGCAGTTCTTGCGTTGTTTTGTGGCAGACAATCAAGAGGGGTGGTCTGAGTTTCTGCCACTTGCCGAATTTGCTCTGAACAATCATACATCTTCTTCTGCTGGTTGTTCGCGTTTTTTTTGTTGTTCTGGGAGACAGCCGTCGTTTGGGTCGTTCTCCAAGTTGGGATCTGCCGTGCCTGAGGAGGAGAATTTTTCCGGTGATTTGGAAAGAGTTTGGACGGATGTGCGTGGTAATCTTCAGGAGGCCAACAGAAAATCTAAAGACTACTTTGATAGGAAACGACAGGAGGTTTTGTTCGCTGTTGGTGACATGGTTTGGTTGTCCTCTAGGAATCTGCGGTTGAGGATTCCTTCTAAGAAATTGGGTCCCAAGTTTGTAGGGCCCTTTAAGGTGCTTCAGGTTGTCAACCAATCTGCTATTAGGTTGGAGGTTCCTACCTCCTGGAGAATTAATCCGGTCTTTCATGTCTCTCTGTTAAAAAAAGCTGTTGTGTCGGATGGTGACGCCTCTGCCTCTGTTCCTCCGGTGGTGGAGGACGGGGAATATGAAATTTCTCGCATCCTTGACTCTAGACGGTATAGGGGTAGTTTGCAGCATCTTGTGGCCTGGAAAGGTTTCGGACCCGAGGATAACTCTTGGGTGAGGTCAGATGATGTTTCCGCGTCCAGACTTATCAGAGCGTTTCACAGGAGATTTCCTGATAAGCCTGGTCCTAGGGGATCCGGAGGATCCTCTTAGAAGGGGGGGTACTGTTAGAACCTTGCTCTTAGGTTTTTTTTCCTTTGCTGGTCACATGACCTTGTTGGCCTATTTAAGCCTGCTCCGCCCTTCTGGCTTTGCTGGACTTCATTGTATATCTACTTTCTAGCTAGCCTGTGCTCTGTATCTAACTCTGTTAGTTTGCTTGGTCTACGGACCTCTATGTTCTATCTATTTTGTTTGTTCGTCTGTCTGCTACTATTTCTGTTAGGAGGTGTCCCATATTCCTCCCAGTCCTTAGTACTTGTAGGGATTCCTTCCCCACATCTATAGGTCTCCGTACAGACTAGATTAGGACTTTAGCAGGTCTGATCGCAGGATCAGGTTCCCTGTTACATCGTAGGGATTCAGCTGAGTCCTATAGTAGGGACAGATCTCCTCTCTTTCCTTAGCTTTGGTAGCAGAACATAACACTAAGAAGGTTCCCAGGGTGATTTTAAATATGTATGGGGTTTATAATTGTAGTTGTCAATGGTTTAAGGTTATTTTTGGCCATTTTATATGAAAGTGTACTGTCTCTTTAAGAAATTTCACTTTTGAATTGGGGGCTGGAAATCGCAGTATAGCATTTTCAGTACACTCTGGGAAGGTTCCCAGGGTGACTTTAAATATGTATGGGGTTTATAATTGTAGTGGGCAATGGTATAAGGTTATTTTTGGCCATTTTATATGAAAGTGTACTGTCTCTTTAAGAAATTTCACTTTTGAATTGGGGGCTGGAAATCGCAGTATAGCACTGTCAAGACACCCTAAGAAGGTTCCCAGGGTGATTTTAAATATGTATGGGGTTTATAATTGTAGTGGGCAATGGTATAAGCTCATTTTTGGCCATTTTATATGAAAGTGTACTGTCTCTTTAAGAACGTAACTTATGAATTGGGGGCTGGAAATTGCAGTATAGCACTGTCAAGACACCCTGGGGAGGTTCCCAGGGTGATTTTAAATATGTATGGGGTTTATAATTGTAGTGGGCAATGGTATAAGGTTATTTTTGGCCATTTTATATGAAAGTGTACTGTCTCTTTAAGAACGTAACTTTTGAATTGGGGGCTGGAAATCGCAGTATAGCACTGTCAAGATACCCTAAGAAGGTTCCCAGGGTAATTTTAAATATGTATGGGGTTTATAATTGTAGCGGGCAATGGTATAAGGTTATTTTTGGCCATTTTATATGAAAGTGTACTGTCTCTTTAAGAAATGTAACTTTTGAATTGGGGGCTGGAAATCGCAGTATAGCACTGTCAAGACACCCTAAGAAGGTTCCCAGGGTGATTTTAAATACGTATGGGGTTTATAATTGTAGTGGGCAATGGTATAAGGTTATTTTTGGCTATTTTATATGAAAGTGTACTGTCTCTTTAAGAAACTTTACTTTTGAATTGGGGGTTGGAATTCGCAGTATGGCATTTTCCCAGGTTGATTTTAAATATGTATGGGGTTTATAATTGTAGTGGGCAATGGTATAAGGTTATTCTTGGCCATTTTATATGAAAGTGTACTGTCTCTTTAAGAACGTAACTTTTGAATTGGGGGCTGGAAATCGCAGTATAGCATTTTTAGGACACCCTGCGGAGGTTCCCAGGGTGATTTTAAATATGTATGGGGTTTATAATTGTAGTGGGCAATGGTATAAGGTTATTTTTGGCCATTTTATATGAAAGGGTACTGTCTCTTTAAGAAACTTACCTTTTGAATTGGGGGCTGGAAATCTCAGTATTGCACTGTCAAGAAACCCTAAGAAGGTTCCCAGGGTGATTTTAAATATGTATGGGGTTTATAATTGTAGTGAGCAATGGTATACGGGTATTTTTGGCCATTTTATGTTAGTGTACTGTCTCTTTAAGAAACTTACCTTTTGAATTGGGGGCTGGAAATCGCAGCACAGCATTTTCAGGACTCCCTAAGAAGATTCCCAGGGTGATTTTAAATATGTATGGGGTTTATAATTGTAGTGGGCAATGGTATAAGGTTATTTTTGGCCATTTTATATGAAAGTGTACTGTCTCTTTAAGAAACTTTACTTTTGAATTGGGGGCTGGAAATCGCAGTATGGCATTTTCCCAGGGTGATTTTAAATATGTATGGGGTTTATAATTGTAGTGGGCAGTGGTATAAGGTTATTTTTGGCCATTTTATATGAAAGTGTACTGTCTCTTTAAGAAACTTTAATTTTGAATTAGGGGCTGGAAATCGCAGTATAGCATTTTCAGGACACCCTGGGGAGGTTCCCAGGTTGATTTTAAATATGTATGGGGTTTATAATTGTAGTGGGCAATGGTATAAGGTTATTTTTGGCCATTTTATATGAAAGGGTACTGTCTCTTTAAGAAACTTACCTTTTGAATTGGGGGCTGGAAATCTCAGTATTGCACTGTCAAGAAACCCTAAGAAGGTTCCCAGGGTGATTTTAAATATGTATGGGGTTTATAATTGTAGTGAGCAATGGTATACGGGTATTTTTGGCCATTTTATGTTAGTGTACTGTCTCTTTAAGAAACTTACCTTTTGAATTGGGGGCTGGAAATCGCAGCACAGCATTTTCAGGACTCCCTAAGAAGATTCCCAGGGTGATTTTAAATATGTATGGGGTTTATAATTGTAGAGGGCAATGGTATAAGATTATTTTTGGCCATTTTATATGAAAGTGTACTGTCTCTTTAAGAAATTTCACTTTTGAATTGTGGGCTGGAAATCGCACTATAGCATTTTCAGGACATCCTGGGAAGGTTCCCAGGGTGATTTTAAATATGTATGGGGTTTATAATTGTCGTGGGCAATGGTATAATGTTATTTTTGGCCATTTTATATGAAAGTGTACTGTCTCTTTAAGAAACTTTACTTTTGAATTGGGGGCTGGAATTCGCAGTATGACATTTTCCCAGGGTGATTTTAAATATGTATGGGGTTTATAATTGTAGTGGGCAATGGTATAAGGTTATTTTTGGCCATTTTATATGAAAGTGTACTGTCTCTTTAAGAAACTTACCTTTTGAATTGGGGGCTGGAAATCGCAGTATAGCACTGTCAAGACATCCTAAGAAGGTTCCCAGGGTGATTTTAAATATGTATGGGGTTTATAATTGTAGTGGTCAATGGTATAAGGTAATTTTTGGCCATTTTATATGAAACTGTACTGTCTCTTTAAGAAACTTCACTTTTGAATTGGGGGCTGGAAATCGCAGTATAGCACTGTCAAGAAACCCTAAGAAGGTTCCCAGGGTGATTTTAACCCCTTACTTACCGGGGACGTATTAGTACGCATATTTGCGTACCGCCGGTTCAGTGAGGGCTCCGGCGCTGAGCCCTCACTGAACCGAGCACATGTCAGCTGATTCTTACAGCTGACATGTGCCCGCAACAGCCGCGGGTGGAATCGCGATCCACCCGCGGCTGTTAACCAGTTAAATGCTGCTGTCAATCTCCGACAGCAGCATTTAACACGCGCTTCCGGGTAGCGCGTCATAAGCCCCGCCCACCGGCGACCCCGTCACGTGATCGCGGGTCGCCGATGGGCGTGCATGACAACCCAGGGTCTGCAGCAGACGCCTGTGGTTGTCATGATCCTGTCGCTATGAGCGCCACCTAGTGGTCAGCGCTCATAGCACAGGACCATTTCTGCTGCATGCAGGGGACCTGCTCGTCCCCTGTATGTAGCAGAGGCGATCGGATAGTTGCTGCTTCTAGTCTCCTATGGAGACTATAGAAGCATGCAAAAAGTAAAAAAAAAAAGTTTTTAAAAATATAAAAAAAAATAAAAAAATATAAAAGTTTAAATCACCCCCCTTTCGCCCCATTCAAAATAAAATATATAAAAAAAAAACCCACATACACATATTTGGTATCGCCGCGTTCAGAATCGCCCGATCTATCAATATAAAAAAAGAATTATTCCGATCGGTAAACGGCGTAACGAGAAAAAAATTCTAAACGCCAGAATTACGTTTTTTGGTCGCTGCAAAATTGCAATAAAATGCAATAACGGGCGATCAAAACATCGGATCTACCCCAAAATGGTATCAATAAAAACGTCAGCCCGGCACGCAAAAAATAAGCCCTCAACCAGCCCCAGATCCCGAAAAATAGAGACGCTACGGGTCTTAGAAAATGGCGCTATTTTTTTATTTTTTTTTTTACCAAATTTTGGAATTTTTTTTCACCACTTAAATATAAAAGAACCTATACATGTTTGGTGTCTATGAACTCGTAATGACCTGTAGAATAAGAAGAGCAGGTCAGTTTTAGCATTCAGTGAACATGGTAAAAAAAATAAATAAAAAACAACTGTGGTATTGCACTTTTTTTGCAATTTTACCGCACTTGGAATTTTTTTCCCGTACAGGATATGATAAAACTAGTAATGGCGTTGAAAAGTACAACTCGTCCCGCAAAAAATAAGCCCTCACATGGCCATATTGACCAAAAAATAAAAACGCTATGGCTCTGGGAACAAGGGGAGCAAAAACGAAAATGCAAAAACGAAAAATGCTCCGGGGCTTAAGGGGTTAAATATGTATGGCGTTTATAATTGTAGTGGGCAATGGTATAAGGTTATTTTTGCCCATTTTATATGAAAGGGTACTGTCTCTTTAAGAAACTTTACTTTTGAATTGGGGACTGGAAATCGCAGTATAGCACTGTCAAGACATCCTAAGAAGGTTCCCAGGGTGATTTTAAATATGTATGGGGTTTATAATTGTAGTGGGCAATAATATAAGGTTATTTTTGGCCATTTTATATAAAAGTGTACTGTCTCTTTAAGAAATTTCACTTTTGAATTGGGGGCTGGAAATCGCAGTATAGCACTGTCAAGACACCCTAAGAAGGTTCCCAGGGTGATTTTAAATATGTATGGGGTTTATAATTGTAGTGGGCAATGATATAAGGTTATTTTTGGCCATTTTATATGAAAGTGTACTGTCTCTTTAAGAATCTTAACTTTTGAATTGGGGCTGGAAATCGCACTATAGCATTTTCAGGACAACGGTGATTTTAAATATGTATGGGGTTTATAATTGTAGTGGGCAATGGTATAAGGTTATTTTTGGCCATTTTATATGAAAGTGTACTGTCTCTTTAAGAAACTTTACTTTTGAATTGGGGGCTGGAAATCGCAGTATAGCACTGTCAAGAAACCCTAAGAAGGTTCCCAGGGTGATTTTAAATATGTATGGGGTTTATAATTGTAGTGGGCAATGGTATAAGGTTATTTTTGGCCATTTTATATGAAAGTGTACTGTCTCTTTAAGAAACTTATTTTTTGAATTGGGGGCTGGAAATCGCAGTATAGCACTGTCAAGACACCCTAAGAAGGTTCCCAGGGTGATTTTAAATATGTATGGGGTTTATAATTGTAGTGGGCAATGGTATAAGGCAGAGGTCCCCAACCGCCGGTCCGCGGACCAGGACCGGGCCGTTGGGGTTTTTCAGCCGGTCCGCGGGGAGAGGGGGCCCCTCCAGCCTCCAGCAGGGCCGCCATCAGGGCATGACTGCCCTGACTCCAGTATGGGGCCCGGCCGGTAGGAGCCCCCTCGGAGCCCCCATCTTGTGCGTCTCTCTCCTCATGGGGCCCCCGTCCCCATGCAAAGCGCCGGGTCCAGGACATCTCATAATTCCTCTGACTTCCGGTCATGTGACGGCGCCGTCACATGACCGGAAGGCAGGAGAACCTGGTGTCAGCGATTTGGACGAGCGCCAGGATTCTGCAGGGATCGCATGGGGGTAAGTATAACAAGTTTTATTTTTTTTTTAAATACAATTAACTAGGAGTGGGGGGAATGAGAGATGCACATGGGGGAGGGGAGAGATGAGAAATCCACATGGGGGGGAGGGGAGAGATGCACATGGGGGGAGAGGAGAGATGAGAGATGCACATGGGGGAGGGGAGAGATGAGAGATGCACATGGTGGGAGAGGAGAGAGATGAGAGATGCACATGGGGGGAGGGGAGAGATGAGAGATGCACATGGGGGGAGGGGAGAGATGAGAGATGCACATGGGGGGAGAGGAGAGATGAGAGATGCACATGGGGGAGGGGAGAGATGAGAGGTGCACATGGGAGGGAGGGGAGAGATGAGAGATGCACGGGGGGTGGATGAGATATGCACGGGGGGTGGATGAGAGATGCACGGGGGATGGATGAGAGATGCACGGAGGGGGATGAGAGATGCACGGGGGGTGGATGAGAGATGCACGGGGGGTGGATGAGAGATGCACGGAGGGGGATGAGAGATGCACGGAGGGGGATGAGAGATGCACGGGGGTGAGCTGCACATGGGGGGGTTATGTTTACATAACTTTGTTGCCTTATGAAGGGCGGGGGGGGCCCCCCAAAATTTCTTGCACAGGGGCCCACTACAGTCTGTGTCCGCCCCTGGGATGAAGTAAATGCAGCTGAACAGCAGCTGTCAGGACAGCTGCCCTGTCCTGATGCAGGGCGTGATGGAGCCTCAGTGATGCGGCTCCTGGCACAGCACATTATGTGGGGCTCCTGGCATAGCTCCTGGTCTACACTATATAAGTATGCACTAAACTCCAAATCCCTCCATTACCCCGCCCCCATATGACCAAAGCCCCGCCCACCCCACCCCCTCCTTGCTGGGCCATGGAAAAATGATCTTGCTTGAAGCCGGTCCCTGGTGCAAAAAAGGTTGGGGACCACTGGTATAAGGTTATTTTTGGTTATTTTATATGAAAGTGTACTGTCTCTTTAAGAAACTTCACTTTTGAATTGGGGGCTGGAAATTGCAGTATAGCATTTTCAGGACACCCTAAGAAGGTTCCCAGGGTGATTTTAAATATGTATTGGGTTTATAATTGTAGTGGGCAATGGTATAAGGTTATTTTTGGCCATTTTATATGAAAGTGTACTGTCTCTTTAAGAAACTTAACTTTTGAATTGGGGGCTGGAAATCGCAGTATAGCTCTGTCAAAACACCCTAAGAAGGTTCCCAGGGTGATTTTAAATATGTATGGGGTTTATAATTGTAGTGGACAATGGTATAAGGTTATTTTTGGCCAACTAACCTTATACCATTGCCCACTACAATTATAAACCCCATACATATTTAAAATCACCCTGGGAAACTTCTTAGGGTGTCTTGACAGTGCTATACTGCGATTTCCAGCCCACAATTCAAAAGTGAAATTTCTTAAAGAGACAGTACACTTTCATATAAAATGGCCAAAAATAACCTTATACCATTGCCCACTACAATTATAAACCCCATACATATTTAAAATCACCCTGGGAAACTTCTTAGGGTGTCTTGACACTGCTATACTGCGATTTCCAGCCCCCAATTCAAAAGTTAAGTTTCTTAACCCCTTAAGCCCCGCGGGTGGTTTGCACGTTAATGACCGGGCCAATTTTTACAATTCTGACCACTGTCACTTTATGAGGTAATTACTCTGGAACGCTTCAACGGATCCCCCCGATTCTGAGATTGTTTTTTCGTGACATATTGTACTTCATGATTGTGGAAAAATTTCTTCGATATCACTTGCGTTTATTTGTGAAAAAAACGGAAATTTGGCGAAAATTTTGCAATTTTCAAAATTTGAATTTTTAAGCCCTGAAATCAGAGCGATATGTCACACAAAAGAGTTAATAAATAACATTTCCCACATGTCTACTTTACATCAGCACAATTTTGGAACCAAAATTTTTTTTTGTTAGGGAGTTATAAGGGTTAAAAGTTGACCAGCGATTTCTCTTTTTTCCAACAAAATTTATAAAACCATTTTTTTAGGGACCACATCACATTTGAAGTCACTTGGAGAGGTCTTTATGACAGAAAATACCCAAAAGTGACACCATTCTAAAAACTGCACCCCTCTAGGTGCTCAAAACCACATTCAAGAACTTTATTAACCCTTCAGGTGCTTCACAGGAATTTTTTGAATGTGGAAGAAAAAAATGAACATTTAACTTTTTTCACAAAAATGTTACTTTAGACCCAATATTTTTTATTTTCACAGGGGTAACAAGAAAAAATGGACCCCAAAATTTGTTGTGCAATTTCCCCTGGGCACGCAGATACCCAATATTTGGGGAAGAAACACTGTTTGAGCGCACGGCAGGGCTCGGAAGGTAAGGAGCGCCATTTGACTTTTTGATTGTAAAATTTGCTTGAATAATTAGCGGACGCCATGTTGTGTTTGGAGAGCCCATGTGTGCCCAAACTTTGGAGCTCCCCCACAAGTGACCCCATTTTGGAAACTAGACCCCCCAAGGCACCTTTCTAGATGCATAGTGAGCACTTGGAACCCCCAGGTGCTTCACAAATTGATTCGTAAAAATGAAAAAGTGAAAAAAAAAACACTTTTACGAATCAATTTGTGAAGCACCTGGGGGTTCCAAGTGCTCACTATGCATCTAGATAGGTGCCTTGGGGGGTCTAGTTTCCAAAATGGGGTCCCTTGTGGGGGAGCTCCAATATTTGGGCACACAGGGACTCTCCAAATGCAACATGATATCCGCTAACAATTTGAGCCGACAATTTGTTAGCGGATATCATGTTGCATTTGGAGAGTCCCTGTGTGCCCAAACATTGGAGCTCCCCCACAAGTGACCCCATTTTGGAAACTAGACCCCCCAAGGCACCTATCTAGATTCATAGTGAGCACTTGGAACCCCAAGTGCTTCACAAATTGATTCATAAAAATGAAAAAGTGTTTTTTTTTTCATTTTTACGAATCAATTTGTGAAGCACCTGGGGGTTGCAATTGCTCACTATGCATCTAGATAGGTGCCTTGGGGGGTCTAGTTTCCAAAATGGGGTCACTTGTGGGGGAGCTCCAATGTTTGGGCACACAGGGGCTCTCCAAACTCAACATGGCGTCCGCTAACAATTTGAGCCGATTTTCCATTCAATTTGTTAGCGGACACCATGTCGCGTTTGGAGAGCCCGTGATGTGCCTAAACAGTGGAGCTCCCCCACAAGTGTCCCCATTTTTGAAACTATACCCCTCAAGGATTTTATTAAGGTGTATAGTGAACATTTTGAACCCAGAGGTACGGCACAGAATTTGTTTACATTAGGTCATCATATTGAATAAGTTGTCATTATTCTTGAGCGCAAGTGCTCGCTACTTGAGTTTGCATCGGGTACTCAGGTATGCACCATGTACAGCGTGTGCTTGAGTGACATGCTCGAGTCCCTGCTCCGCATGTTTCACGGTTATTAGACACCCAAAAAAAAACATGCGGGGATCGCTCGTGCATGGCAGGCAATCCCCGTAAAGTTTTTTGGCCGCGAAGCATATGGGGCAGAGACTCGAGCATGTCACTCAAATACCCACGATACTCAATGCATACCAGAGCACCCGATGCAAACTCAAGTAGCGAGCACTTGCTCTCAACACTAGTCGCCATATCGTCATCTTTTTTTCTTACTTTTGAAAAAAATCTCAACCCCAGCCCTAACCCTAGCACAACCCTAGCCCCAGCACAACCCTAGCCCCAGCACAACCCTAGCCCCAGCACAACCCTAGCCCCAGCACAACCCTAGCCCCAAACTCAGCCCTAACCCTAGCCCAATCCTAACCCAAGAGTATATTTTTGACGCCGTTCCTTGTGCGGTATAAGTGATTAGACGACTTTATTCTTCGGGTCGGTGTGATTACAGCAATGCCAGAATCATATGGGGTTTTTATGACTGACAGCTGTCACACACTAAAAGACGCATTTTTTGTAAAATCTAGTTTTTGCATCGCCATATTTTGAGAGCTATAATTTTTCCAGATTTTGGCAGACAGTCATGTGACGGCTCGTTTTTTGCGGGATGACTTGACGTTGTTATTGGTGCCATTTTCAGGCACGTGACATTTTTTGATCGCTTTCTATTCCGATTTTTGGGAGGCAGAAAAAACAAAAACCAGCAATTCAGGAATTGTTTTTTTTTTTTTTTTTTTACTCTGTTCCGCGTGTGGTAAAATTGATGAGGTAGCTTTATTCTTCGGGTCAGTACGTTTACAGCGGTACCACATTTGTATAATTTTTCTATGTTTTGGCGCTTATACACAATAAAAGCTATTTTATAGAAAAAAATATTTTTTAGCATCGCTTTATTCTGAGAGCTATAACTTTTTTTTATTTTTCGGCTGATGGAGCTGTATGGCAGCTTGTTTTTTGCGGGATGAGATGACGTTTTCAGCGGTATCATTTTTATTTATATGCGTCTTTTTGATCGCGTGTTATTCCACTTTTTGTTTGGCGGTATGGTGATAAAGCATTGTTTTTTGCTTCGGTGTTTTTTTTGTTTTTTTTTACAGTGTTCACTGAAGGGGTTAACTAGTGGGACAGTTTTATAGGTCAGGTTGTTCCGGACGCGGCGATACCAAATATGTGTACTTTTATTTTTATTTATTTTTTTTTTTATAATAATATTTATTGATGGGTACATTATATTTTTATTTTTGGTGTAATATTTTTTTTAATTTTTTATAATATTTTTGCACATTTTTTTTTTTTTTCCCACTTTCAGACAGTTTATACTCTTTATTACTTTGTTCCACTCTGGGACTTTCACTTTTTTTTTTTCTGATCGCCTGCATGGCATAGGAATGGAGCACCATCCCTATGCCATGCAGGCTGTCAGAAGTGCACAGTGTGAAGATTGCTTGGAGATGCACTGCGCATGTCCAAGCAATCTTCCTGCTCTCTGGTGACCCGGATGTTGTCATGACGACATAGGGTCGTCATGGCAACACCCGGGAAGCCTTTGCAGACTGCGCTGGAAGCCGGAAGAGGAGGTGAGTATCGCCGATCACCTCCCCTTGCCCCCGCAATGCCGCGATCGATTTCGATCGCAGCATAGCGGGGGTTAATGTGCTGGGAGCGGTGCAGGACCGCTCCCTGCACATAGTACCGGGTGTCAGCTGATAGTACCGGGTGTCAGCTGTGACAATCAGCTGACACCCGGCGGCGATCGCGCCCGCACAGCCTGTATTACAAATAGAGAGAGGTATTACAAATAGAGAGAGGCGACCCGGAGCCTCATTAATCACACGCTTAATCTTGGTTGTGTAGACGTACACAACCATCACAGGTGAGTGCACTGGCACTTTTTAATTTATATAAATAGCCCTGTGAGTCTACACATGAGCCCTTTCTTTTTGCATCAAATTCATTAAGAGGCACGCGTCAATTAATTTTGCGCATCTCATGAGTGGCATGCTACTGCAGGTGTCTTGCCATAAATGTTACTCCAGTCAGGCTTCTCCCCAGCTAATAACTTTGGTAGAGATGGTTGAAAGTGATGTGAAAGCACAAAAAGTCGTAATTTTGTGACTTTTCAAAGTGTTTTAATGTTGAAACGTGGAGTGGTTAATAAAGAACCTTCAAGGAATATCACAGCAAGAGACTTCTTTTTCAGCAGCTCAGCAGATGTTAGGCTATGTGCCCACGATGCAGAAATGAAGCAGAAAATTTCTGCAGCATTTCTGCATCTCCCTGGCAGAAAAAATGCATGCAGATTGTGCATGCGTTTTTCCTGCAGAATACATGCGGATTCACATGCAGATTCACATGCGTTAACGCATGTGGATACGCATGCGGACTGACAAGCGCTTTCCAGGCGATAGCATCACTTGGAAAGTGCTTGACAACTAGGTCACACTGTATAAATCAATGCAAAAGGCGTGGATTTATATAGCGTGACCGTAAAAATAGAAAAATAAAGCTATACTTACCCCCGATCCCCCACGTGTGCTGCAGCGCTCGTCCTGGCTTCTTCCGGGTTGCTGGCACATCGCGAGACAGCCTGCGGTCACATGACCGCGACGTCATCTCAGGTCCTGGAAGGAGAAGGTGAATATAAACTTTTTTATTTTATTCTTTTTTTTACAGGTACAATGTTACCCAGGTCTGGATAAGAGTCTTCTCTCCTCCAGACCTGGGTACCATCCGCACATTGACCCGCATATAATCCGCGTGTACAAATGTACAGACTCGGATTATATGCGTCTCAATGCAAGTCAATGGCGGCGCTTCTGCAAAATTAATGAACATACTGCGGATTTATGAGCGCTGCGGAAAAATCCACAGCATGTGCATTGACATTGTGGAATGCCATTGGGGACCATGGGGTGCGGATTACCAAGCGTTTTTGATGCGTTTCCGCTGCGGAAATTCCGGAGCGGAAACGCATGAAAAACGCATAGTGGGCATGCAGCCTTAAAGACAACCTGTCATCAGGATCAGGCATGTTAAACGTATGTATGGGTATAAAGGAGCTGTCCTACTGGTTTAATAGGTACTTTAACTGTTCTTTAATTATCTTTAGACGTTTGTGTGCAATAAGCTGTTCGTTCATCGGAGTGGGCCTGTGGGCGGGACTGTAGATAAGGTCTTCGGCTCTGCTCCGGCCCCTCAGCTGCCTCTGGTCCCAGTATCTTGTTACTGTCACAAATTTTGTGCCGGCGCGGTCTTAACAGGGGGGGGGGGGGGGTGGCACTTGCATATTGACCTTGCAGTGGGCTTCATCAGAACGCCGCTGTGTCAGCGCATGCGCACATTGATCTCTTGGCGGTCTTCAGTAAAATAGCGCCAGAGGCGGCACATTCGCAAATTGAGATCTCGAGTCGTCATGGAGCCGAAATCTAAATTTGCGCATGCGCCAACACTGGCGCCATTTTCCTAAAGCCCACTGCGAGGTCAATGTACGCAGGCGCCTCTTGCGGCGCCGATGCAAAATTAAAAACAATAACAAGATATAGACACCAGAGGCAGCTGGGGGGCCAAAGACCTTATCTACAGTCCCGCTCCAGGATCCCCCTGATGAACGAACAGCTTATTGCACACAAACTTCTAAAGATAAAGAACAACCACGCTGTCGATATCTTTAGTTTAACATGCCTGATCCTGATGACCGGTTCGCTATAAACGTGATTTTTATCCTAGTTTGAAAAATTCTGGCGAAACTACTTTGATGGGCACCAAAGTGCGTGTTCTGCAACTTTTTTCACCTTTACTATTTTAAGACATATGTAATACAAGCGTCTTTGATGGTATTTTTTATCTTTTTACATTTTCTTCATAGAATTTTTAGGTGTTTCTGAAGCACCATAGAGAAGTGTTTGCAAAAGAAAAAAATGCCGTTACCGAAAATGCATTGAAACATTGTGTTTAAATTCAACCTAACACAACATTTGGGAAATACACTCTCCTGCATGGTGTCTTAATGAAAAATAGGAATAGACTATAGGACAAAATAAAACTTTTCCTAGCAAAAGTGAGAACTTTCCTAAGAAAATGTTAGAGATGCTTATTTGTTTTCCAATACTGCATAATACAAACCTGGTTCTGATCAAAGTAATACATATTTAGCATGTGTTCTATACGCATAGATCAATTTGTAGGAACTATATATACAATATGTTCGACATATAAATATATACAGTGAAGGAAATAATTATTTGATCTCTTGCTGTTTTTGTAATTTTGCTCACTGACAATCATCTAAACCAGATACCAGGAATGCTAGGTGTAAAGTAACATGTACCCCCTTCCGGCTGAGATGATGTCGGCAGAGGAAACACACCAGTATACTATTAGCTTATTTAACCATGATATAAAGACAAGCCAGGAACCAGTGGACGTTATTCCCCTGACGAAGCGGCGCGGAGACGCGGCGATACGCGTGGGGCATGGGGCTCTGCTCCTTCATCCTTTCCACATGACTGGTATACTATAGCACTAGCCACGCTGACAGGGCACACCCGTCTACATCTTTCTGCTGGCCATTACATCTAGATTGTGTTACACCTAGATATATGCAGATGGGTCGGATCAAGTGATAGAATTACCTAATGCTGAATACAGGCTATAGGTAACATTTATTCTGTATATTGATAATAAGACCTTTTGCATCATTGGGATTTTATATAAGAATACCTTGTAATACTATTGTGCTATTTTGCAGGAGCATTAAGGATTTGATATTACCCGCTTATTTAGATTAGATATTGGGCTCTTACATTGCACTAATCTTGTTGATTAGGTGGCAAAGACCACGTTGTGGCTATTGTGTTTTTTGTTTCTCCTGTACAGTGTTCATGGTCTCTTTTCTGTAAATTGTGTATTTTGATATGCTATATACGCATGTATGTATTGCATGATATACAAAGTATTGTCTGTGTATTGGTGACCATCTATTAACCTGAGCAGTCATGAGGGCCAGACCCTTTGGCATATATATATATATATATATATATATATATATATATATATATATATATATATATATATATATATATATATATATATATATATATATATATATATATATATATATATATATATATATATATATATATATATATATATATATATATATATATATATATATATATATATATATATATATATATAATCTTTTAAATGTTTTGTCTATGAAGTTTCTGGAATAAAATTATACCTTTTATATATAGAAGTGTGCTGCTCCGTACATGTGGTTCTTTTCTCCTTTACTTGCATTCTTGGGTATACCACATGGGTTAGCACCTTCTTTAATATTATTGGACTCCATACTTGCTGTGCATTCCCGTATCCATATATATATATACGTATATAGTAAGAAAATGGAAGAAATACAAAATGACCGTCAATCGACATAGATATGGGTCTCCATGCAAAATCTCACTTCGTGGGGTATCCTTGATCATGAGGAAGGTGAGAAATCAGCCTAAAACTACACGGGGGGAACTTGTTAATGATCTTAAGGCAGCTGGGACCACAGTCACCAAGAAAACCATTGGTAACACATTACGCCTTAAAGGTTTAAAATCCTGCAGTGCCCGCAAAGTCCCCCTGCTCAAGAAGGCACATGTGCAGGCCCGCCTGAAGTTTGCCAATGAACACCTGGATGATTCTGTGAGTTATTGGGAGAAGGTGCTGCGGTCAGATGAGGCAAAAATTGAGCTCTTTGTCATTAACTCAACTCGCCGTGTTTGGAGGAAGAAGAAAGAGGAGTACAACTCTAAGAACATCGTCCCAACCGTGAAGCATGGTGGGGGAAACATTATACTTTGGGGGTGCTATTCAGCAAAGGGGACATGACTACTTCACCGTACTGAAGGGAAGATGGATGGGGTCATGTATCACGAGATTTCGGCCAACAACCTCCTTCCCTCAGTAAGAGCATTGAAGATGGGTCGTGGCTGGGTCTTCCAGCAAGACAATGACCCAAAACATACAGCCAAGGCAACAAAGGAGTGGCTAAAAAAGAAGCACAGTAAGGTCATGGAGTGGCCTAGCCAGTCTCCAGACCTTAATCCCATAGAAAACTTATGGAGGGAGTTGAAGCTCAGAGTTGCCAAGCGACAGCCTCAAAATCTTAATGATTTAGAGATGATCTGCAAAGAGGAGTGGACCAAAAATCCTCCTGACATGTGAGCAAACCTCATCAACTACAAAAAACATCTGACGGCTGTGCTTGCCAACAAGGGTTTTGCCACCAAGTATTAAGTGTTGTTTGCCAGAGGGATCAAATACTTATTTCTCACTACAAAATGCAAAAAAAAAATCTAATTTATATGTGATTTCTTGATTTTTTTTTTTTTTTTTTTTTTTTGGATATTCTATCTCTCAATGTTAATGTTAAAATTAACCTACCCTTAAAATCATAGACTATTCATATTTTTGTCAGTGGGCAAACTACCAAAAACAGCAAGGGATCAAATGATTATTTCCCCCAAAGTATATATAGATAAATATAAATATATATATATATATATATATATATATACAGTACAGACCAAAAGTTTGGACACACCTTCTCATTTAAAGATTTTTCTGTATTTTCATGACTATGAAAATTGTACATTCACACTGAAGGCATCAAAACTATGAATTACCACATGTGGAATTACATACTTAACAAAAAAGTGTGAAACAACTGAAAATATGTCTTATATTCTAGGTTCTTCAAAGTAGCCACCTTTTGCTTTGATGACTGCTTTGCACACTCTTGGCATTCTGTTGATGAGCTTCAAGAGGTAGTCACCGGAAATGGTCTTCCAACAATCTTGAAGGAGTTCCAAGAGATGCTTACCACTTGTTGGCCCTTTTGCCTACACTCTGTGGTCCAGCTCACCCCAAGCCATCTCGATTGGGTTCAGGTCTGGTGACTGTGGAGGCCAGGTCATCTGGCGTAGCACCCCATCACTCTCCTCCTTGGTCAAATAGCCCTTACACAGCCTGGAGGTGTGTTTGGGGTCATTGTCCTGTTGAAAAATAAATGATGGGCCAACTAAACACAAACCGGATGGAATAGCATGCCGCTGCAAGATGCTGTGGTAGCCATGCTGGTTCAGTTTGCCTTCAATTTTGAATAAATCCCCAACAGTGTCACCAGCAAAGCCCCCCAACACCATCACACCTCCTCCATGCTTCACGGTGGGAACCAGGTACGTAGAGTCCATCCGTTCACCTTTTCTGCATCGCACAAAGACACAGTGGTTGGCACCAAAGATCTCAAATTTGGACTCATCAGACCAAAGCACAGATTTCCACTGGTCTAATGTCCATTCCTTGTGTTCTTTAGCCCAAACAAGTCTCTTCTGCTTGTTGCCTGTCCTTAGCAGTGGTTTCCTAGCAGTTATTTTACCATGAAGGCCTGCTGCACAAAGTCTCCTCTTAACAGTTGTTGTAGCGATGTGTCTGCTGCTAGAACTCTGTGTGGCATTGACCTGGTCTCTAATCTGAGCTGCTGTTAACCTGCGATTTCTGAGGCCGGTGACTCGGATAAACTTATCCTCAGAAGCAGAGGTGACTCTTGGTCTTCCTTTCCTGGGGCGGTCCTCATGTGAGCCAGTTTCTTTGTAGAACTTGATGGTTTTTGCAACTGCACTTGAGGACACATTCAAAGTTTGCCAAATTTTTCGCACTGACTGACCTTCATTTCTTAAAGTAATGATGGCCACTTGTTTTTCTTTACTTAGCTGCTTTTTTCTTGCCATAATACAAATTCTAACAGTCTATTCAGTGGGACTATCAGCTGTGTATCCACCAGACTTCTGCACAACACAACTGATGGTCCCAACCCCATTTATAAGGCAAGAAATCCCACTTATTAAACCTGACAGGGCACACCTGTGAAGACCATTTCCGGTGACGACCTCTTGAAGCTCATCAAGAGAATGCCAAGAGTGTGCAAAGCAGTCATCAAAGCAAAAGGTGGCTACTTTGAAGAACCTAGAATATAAGACATATTTTCAGTTGTTTCACACTTTTTTGTTAAGTATATAATTCCACATGAGGTAATTCATAGTTTTGATGCCTTCAGTGTGAATGTACAATTTTCATAGTCATGAAAATACAGAAAAATCTTTAAATGAGGTGTGTCCAAACTTTTGGTCTGTACTGTGTATATATATATATATATTATACACTGCTTAAAAAAAATGAAGGTAACACTGAAATACCACATCCTAGATATCACTGGATGAAATATTCCAGGTGCATATCTTTATTCATTACATAGTGCAATTCGTTGAGAACAATAACACATAAATAATCAATGTAAATCAAAAATAATATCCCATGGAGTTCTGGTTGATCCAACTTCAGTGGAAATGCCTCAAGATAAGGAAATGATTCTCAGTAGTGTGTGTGGCCTCCAGACCTGGATAAAAGCATCAGTCAACACCTGGACAGTCTGTGGTGCAACGTGGCAATGGTGGATGGAATGAGATGTGCTCGATTGGCTTCAGGTCTGGGGAACGGGCGGGCCAGTCCAAAGCATCAATGCCTTCATCATGCAGGAACTGCTGACACACTTTAGCAACATGAAGCCTTGCATTGTTATGCATCAGAAGGAACCCAGGGTCCACTCAACCTGCATATGGTCTCACAATGAGGAGGATCTCATTCCGGTACCTAATGGCAGTCAGGCTACCTCTAGCGAGCACATGGAGGGCTGTGCGGCCCTCCAAAGAAATGCCTCCCCACACCATTACTGACCCACTGCCAAACCGGTCATGCTGGAGGATGTCGCAGGCAGCAGAACATTCACCATGGCGTTTCCAGACTGTCACGACTGTCACATGTGCTCAGTGTGAACCTGCTCTCATCCGTGAAGAGCACAGGACGCCAGTGTGGAATCTGCCAATCTTGGTGTTCTCTGGTAAATGCCAATCGCCCTGCACTTCATTGGTCTTTAAGCACAACACTCACTTGTGGACGTCGGGCCCTCATACCACCCTCATAGAATCTGTTTCTGACAATTTCAGCAGACATATGGATGTTAGCGGCCTGCTGGAGGTCATTTTGCATGACTCTGGAACTGCTCCTCCTGTAACTCCTTGACAAAGGAGGAGGTAGCGGTCCTGCTGCTGGGTTGTTGCTGTTAGGACCCTCCTGTTAGTTTTTTTTTCTATTTTGTTGGTCACATGACTTTCTGCCTATATAATCCAGCTCCGCCCTTCTGGCCTTGCTGGACTTCAGTGTTTCATTTACTCTTAAGCTAGCCAGGTGCCTTGTACCTAACTCTGTAGTTTGCTTGGTCTTTGGACCACTAGTACTTTTTGTTTGTTTGTCTTTGCTCTGCTACAATTTCTGCTAGGAGGTGTCCAACTATATCCCAGTCCTTAGTTCGTGTAGGGACCCCTCCCTTATATCTATAGGTCTGCGTTCAGACTAGCCGAGGACTTAGGCGGGTCTGTTCACAAGGAACAGGTCCCCCGCTGCATCGTAGGGAATCAGCTTAGTCCTATTGTAAGGACAGTCTTCCTATCTTTCCTTAGTGCTTGTAGCAGTTCATAACAGTAAGTCCAGCCCAATACAAAAATAAAACACTCTAAGGAAAGAAATACAGATATCAGCATGGTGTCAGTTCAGGAGTTGGCTCAACGCCTGCAGGGACTGTCTCTGGAGGTGGCCGAGCTCCAGCAACACGTGAGTAGCTGTCCTGGAGCGCATTTTGTGGAACCGAAGGTAGGACTGCCAGATTTTTTTTATGGTAAACAGCAAGATTTTTTTTCCATTAAAAAAGCTTGTTTATTATATTTTCGTTTAAGACCCAGGTCCTCTGGGAATGAATCACAGCGCATTGGGTTTATAATGCCACTTAGAACCACAGGGATGGGCCTTTTCTCTCCAACCTAATGATCCGTGTTTTAGATCAGTGGAAGATTTTTTTTCTGCTATGGGGTTGTTGTATGACGATCCTGATCGAGTCTCATCTGCTTAAAACTGAATTAAGACGTTTGAAGCAGGGATCAGGTGATGTGGAAAATTATGTACATACTTCAGCAGGTGGTCTGCTGAGGTGGAATGGAATGACTCGGCATTAAAATGTCTGTTTCTTGCTGGTCTAGGTGAAAGGGTTAAGGATCTGCTGATTGCCTTCCCAACACCTGGAACCTTGCAGGAGGCAATGCAATTAGCTATACGTGTGGACAGGAGACTGCATGCTAGGGTTAACGAAGAGAAATCTACTGCAATGGCAGCTCCTAGTTTTCAGAGGGTCTGCTCGGAAGGTGGAGAACCGATGGAGATTGGGGCGATGTCACCCCACTCTCAGGAAAAAGACCGCAGGTTTGCTAAGGGATTGTGTTTTTACTGTGGTAAATCTGACCATTTTATTAAGAACTGTGTGCTTCGTTTGAACAAAGAAAAAAAAAAAAAAGGTCAGTTACGCCCGTATAGCTTGTTTAAACTCAAAGGGAGTATTTCTTTCTGGGAGCACCTCATTCCAGGAGGAGTTGATTGAATTTCGGGTATTTGTGGATTGTGGTTCTACACTCAATGTGATTGATAAGGGATTTTTGGAAAAATTTAAATTAGAATCCAAACTTTTGTCTGAGAGACAGTGTGAATTATAATGTGTAGGAGAGTGTGTATGTGTGTGTTTTACAGTGAGTGAGTGTGCGCATGTGATAGTGAGTTTGTGTGAGAGTCTGTCTGAGAGTGTGTGTAGGAGAGTGAGAGAAAGGTTGTGTGAGTGTATGCACATGATAGTGAGTGTGTGTGTAGGAGAGTGTGAAAGTATGTTTGTGAATGCAAGAAAGAGAAAAAGAGAGAGTCGGACAGTGTGCGGAGGGGAGTGTGTGCATGTGTGTGTCAGTGAGTGAGTTATGCGCACACACAAAGGACGCAGACGTGACGTACGGTACGCAAACATGCACGCATACAGAAGGCAGACATGAACACACACGGTACGTAGACATGCACTCATACACAGACAAGCACACATACAATACGCAGACATGGACACGGAGACACGCACATATACAAAAATATACACAGATAAGTACACATACAGGATATGTGTTAGAACCCTTCTGTTAGTTTTTTTCTATTTTGTGGTCACATGACTTTCTGCCTATTTATTCCAGCTCCGCCCTTCTGGCTTTGCTGGACTTCAGTGTTACTATTACTCTTAAGCTAGCCAGGTGCTTTGTACCCATCTCTATAGTTTGCTGGGCCCTTGGACCTCTAAGTACTATTTGTCTGTTTGTCTTTGCTCCGCTCCAACTTCTGCTAGGAGGTGTCCAACTTTATCCCAGTCCTTAGTTCTTGTAGGGACTCCTTCCTTATATCTATAGGTCTGCGTTCAGACTAGCCGAGGACGAAAGCGGGTCTGTTCACAAGGAACAGGTTGCCCGCTGCATCGTAGGGAATCAGCTTAGTCCTATTGTAGGGACAGATTTCCTATCTTTCCTTAGCTCTTGTAGCAGATCATAACAATACGTACATATACATATTTGAAGACAAATTTACAGAAACTCTGCTGTGAACTCCCTAAAGTTAACGCAGTTCACAGCTGGCCATTTGACAAAGAGGTAAACAGTGGAAACCCCCCCACAAATGACACCATTTTGGAAACTAGACCCCTCAGGGATCTTATCTAGATGTGTGGTGAGCACTTTAAACCCCAAGGTGCTTCACAGAAGTTTATAACATTGAGCTGTAAAAATAAAATTTTCACATTTTTACCAAAAAAATGTTTTTTAGCCCCCAATTTTGCATTTTCATAAGAGTAATAGGAGAAATTGCCCCATACCATTTGTAGTGCAATTTCTCCTGAGTAAGCAGATACCCCATATGTGGGGAAAAAACACTGTTTGGGCACACGACAGGGTTCAGAAGGGAAGGAGCGCCATTTTGACTTTTTAAATGTAAAATTTGTTGGAATAATTAGCGGACACCATGTCGCGTTTGGGGAGCCCCTGATGTGCCTAAACAGTGGAAACCTCCTACAAGTGACACCATTTTGGAAAGTAAACCCCACAGGGAACTTATCTAGATGTGTGGTGAACACCTTGAACCCACAGAAGTTTATAACATTGAGCCGTAAAAATAAAATTTTCAAATTTTTTCCACAAAAAAATTTTCAGCCCCCAATTTTGCATTTTCATAAGGGATGCAACATGCAATTTGTTCAGTTTCTCCTGAGTAAGCCGATACCCCATATATGGGGGAAAACCAGCATTTGGGCACACTGCAGGGCTCGGAAGGGAAGGAGTGCCATTTGACTTTTTTGAATGCAAAATTTGCTTGAATAATTAGTGGATGCCAGGTAGTGTTTGGGGAGCCCCTGATGTGCCTAAACAGTGTAAACTCCCCACAAGTGACACCATTTTGGAAACTAGACCCCTCAGGGAATTTATCTAGATGTGTTGTGAACACCTTGAACCACCAGGTGTTTTACAGAAGTTTATAACATTGAGCCGTAAAAATAAAATTTTCACATTTTTTCCACAAAAATTTGTTCAACCCCCAATTTTGCATTTTCATAAGGGTAACAGGAGAAATTGCACCATGCAATTTGTTGTAAAGTTTTTCCTGAGTATGCCGATACCCCATATGTGGGGGGGGACCAGTGTTTGGGCACACGGAAGGGCACGGAAGGGAAGGAGCGCCATTTGACTTTACGAATGTAAAATTTGCTTGAATAATTAGCGGAAGCTATGTCACGTTTGGGGAGCCCCTGATGTGCCTAAACAATAGAAACCCCCCACAAGTGACAGCATTTTGGAAACCAGACCCCTAAAGGAACTTATCTACAGTTGAAACAAGAAGTTTACATACACTATATAAAAAGACACATATGCATGTTTTTCTCAATATCTGACATGAAGTCAGAATAAACCTTTCCTGTTTTAGGTCAATTAGGATTACCATAAATTTTAATATTTGCCAAATGCCAGAATAAAATATTCTATAATAAAAATATTATGTACCCCAAAATGTTACCAATAAAAAAAAACAATTTATCCTGCAAAAAAACAGCCCCCACTCAGGTCCGTCATCTGTCTCTGGAACTATAGAAATACTCAGGAAAAGCAACATGGCTTCCGCAAATAAAATCCAGTGAATTCTGCGCTCCCAAATCCAAATGCCCCACTCCTTTTAAGTCCCACTGTGCCTAAATCACAGTAAGCGGCCACATGTTTTTATTGTAGTGTGGAGAGAGCACTTAACAATTTACGGGGTGCGTGTCTCCTGAATCACAAGCTGGTCACAATGTATGGGGGCGCTAAAATATATGGGGGCACAATGTATGGGCACTAAACTGGCATATTTGCAATTCTCCAGAAAAAAAAGCCTGGCGTGGATGTCACAGAATAGTAACTGCAGCCATAGATGAATTCATTGAGAGGTGCAATTTCTACAATGGGGTCACTTTTGTTTTTTTTCCTGCTGTTCTGGCAACTTCGGGGCTCCGCAAATGTTGCACGCAAACTATTCTAGCAAAATCTGTTGTTTCTTAGGCAGTAAAGTTTCTAATATGGGGTCACTCTTGGTGAATTCTGCTGTTCCTGCACCTCAAGGGCTCAGCTAATGGAGCCCACAATCTATTCAAAAAAATCTGCATTCTAAAAGTAAAGTAGCGCTCTTTCCAATCCAACCCCTGCTGTGTGCCCCTGGATAAAATCTTGAGGGGTCTAGTTTTCAAAATGGGGTCAGTTGTGGGGGGTTTCCATTGTTTAGGCACATCAGGGGCTCTCCAAAAGCGACATGGCGTCTTTTCTCAATTCGAGCCTTTTTTGCATTCTAAAAGTCAAACAGTGCTCCTTCCCTTCCGAACTCTGCCGTGCACCCAAACAGTAGTTTTCCCCCTACATATGGAGTATTGGCGTGCTCAGGAGAAATTGCACTACAAATTTTGTGGTCCATTTTCTCTTGTTACCCTTGTGAAAATAAAAAAATGTAAGGTCTGTAGTAAAAAAAAATTGTGAAAAAAGTTAAATGTTCACATGAACTAAAGCAATGTGGAAGGAAAAAATGAGGCACCTTAAGGATTAATAAACATCTTGATCTGTGTGTCATTTATGCTAATGACACTACCTCTCTGGACTTGATATCTCCTCCCTACTAACCAAAATCCCATAATGTCTGTCCGCTATTGCATCCTTCTTCTCTGCTAGATTTCTAAAACTTAACAAGGATAAAACAGAATTCACCCCCCCCCTTCCCATCTGACCTATCTATAAACGTCAATGGCTGCTCACTCTCCCAAGTACCGCAAGCTCGCTGCCTTGGGGTAACCCTGGACTCTGATCTCTTCTTCAAACCACATATCCAAACCCTTTCCACTTCCTGCCGACTCCAACTCAAAAATATCTCCCGATTCCGCACATTCCTCAACCATGAATTTGCAAAAACACTAGTGCACACCCTCATCATCTCCCGCTCGACTACTGCAACCTCCTTCTCTGTGGCCTCCCCTCTAACACTCTTGCACCCCTCCAATCTATCCTAAATTCTGCTGCCCGACTAATCCACCTGTCCCTACGCTATTCCCCAGACTCACCTCTCTGTCAATCCCTTTACTGGCTCCGCATTACCCAGACTCCAGTTCAAAACCCTAACCACGGCATACAAAGCCCAAAGCCATCCACAACCTGTCTCCTCCATATATCTGTGACCTAGTCTCCCGGGACATACCTGCACGTAACCTCCGATCCTCACAAGATCTCCTGCTCTACTCCCCTCTTATCTCCTCTTCCCACAATCGCATACAAAATTTCTGCCGTGCGTCCACACTACTCTGGAACTCTCTACCCCAACACATCAGACTCTCGCCCACCGTGAAAACCTTCAAAAGGAACCTGAAGACTCACTCACCTCTTCCAACAAGCCTACAACCTTTGCTCCAGCCAGTAACCATTGCTCCACCATACCGCTGCATGACTAGCTCTACCCTCACCTACTGTATCCTCACCCATCCCTTGTAGACTGTGAGCCCTCACGGACAGGGTCCTCGCTCCTCCTGTACCAGTCGCCGTCACACTTTGTTAAAGATCATTGTAATTGTTTTTGTAGGTATACCCCTTTTTTCACATGTAAAGCGCCATGGAATAAATGGCACTATAATAATAATAATAATATTAATGTGTTTTTTAGCACCTTGAGGGATGCAGTTTTTAGAATTGTGTCACTTATGGGTATTTTCTGTCATATAGACCCCTAAAAATCACTTCAAATGTGATGTGGTCCCTAAAAAAAAAAAAAACGGTTTTGTAAATTTTGTTGCCAAAATGAGAAATCGCAGGTCAACGTTTAACCATTATAACTTCCTAACAAGAAAAAAAAATGGTTTAAAAAATTGTGCTGATGTAAAGTAGACATGTGGGAAATGTTATTTATTAACTATTTTGTGTGACATATCTCTGATTTAAGGGCATAAAAATTAAAATTTGAAACTTTGCAACATTTTCAACATTTTTGCCAATAAACGCAAGTCATATTGAACAAATTTTACCACTACCATGAAGGACAATATGTCACGAAAAAACAGTCTCAGAATCAGTGAGCTCTGTTGAAGTGTTCCGGGGTTAGTACCTCATAAACTTACCCTGGTCAGAATTGTAAAAATTGGTTTGGTCATTAAGGGGAATCTGTTACCCCTTGGGACTTATCTGACCTACTAAGATGGGCATACAGGTGACAGAAATGTAAATCTATTTATACCTGTATTCCTCATATTAGAGGTCTTATTGCTGTGAAATGTCTTCTTATTCATTCTGGTTTCTGATGCGTTCCAGTCCCTGGGCCCGGAAGAAATCCCCACCTCCTGTGTGATTTATAATGTTTCCCCACTCCACTGCACGTCACGGTGCCCTGTGACGTGCAGTTGCGGCGGCCAAATCCCGGACCGGGAAGTCATAGAGACTTGTAGGTGCCTGCGCACAAGATCCCTGCAGTACTATGACCAAACACGGGAGTGCGCCTTCTGCAAAATGTGAAGTGCGCAGGCGCGGGATTTGGTCGCCGCAAATGCACGTCACAGGGCACTGTGACGTGCAGGGGAGGGGGGAAACATTATAAGTAATATAGGAGGCAGGGATTTATTCCAGGCCCAGGGCCCGCAAGCCATCAGAAATCAGAATGAATAAAAAGAAATTTCACAGCAACAAGACCTCTAATGTGAGGCATACAGGTATGAATAGATATACATTTCTATCACCTGTATGCCCATATTGGTAGGTCAGATAAGTCCCAGGGGGTGAAAGATTCCATTTAAGGTCAAAATTGGCTTGGTCACTAGGGGATAAAATATATGGGGGGAGGCCACGGCGTTTTTTTTTTTCATTTATTTAATGCGCTGACTGCAACTGTCATCAGCGTTGCCTGGTCTTGCTAGTCACAGGAAGACCAGGAGAGGATGATGACAGTTGTCAGCACCCGGTATCAGCGCTAACCAGGGCTGTGGAGTCAGAGTCCATTTTGGTGGAGTCAGAGTCAGTATCAAATGGACTGACTGACTCCTAAAATATATAATAAATTGGGTACAGTAGTTCAATGCAGTTTGTGGGGAATATTTTTTCATAAGAATTTTGGAAAGTTATGAAATGTCCTATAAATGTCTGTCCTATTCCTGATCTAAGGGTCTAGACTTTTAGCTGAGATGAATCTGTGCTACAGTAAATTTATCACTTAAACATGAGCCATGTATGAGGGAGTCGGAGTCGTGGAGTCTGTGTCATGGAAATTGAGGAGTCGGAGGTTTGGCTTACCGACTCCACAGTCCTGGCGCTAACTGTACTGCTTTTCCAGGCGCTGGAGCTTCTCATTCTGGTACATGTCAACCGTGTGTCATCAGTGTGCACGTGTGTCATCAGTGTGCACGTGTGCGGCATGCACACATTTCCTTCGTGCTGCTAGAAAAAATTACATGTCTGCAAGTTTTTCACACGGACACGTCGTCCATGTGAAAAAAACGACATTCGTGCACCACCACTGAATACAATGGGTGTGCGTGTGTCCGTTTTTGCAGCCCTTAAAGGGAATCTGTCACCACTTTGGAGTTATCAGACCTCTACTATGGGCATACAGGGTACAGAAAAGTAAATCTATACATACCTGTATGGCCATGGTAGAGATCTGAATGCAGAGAAACGTAGTATTATCTCCTTGGTTTTTCACAGGCTTGGTGTCCCCCCACAGGGAGGGCCCTTTGTTTCCTCCCGGGCCCGTTTGTCTGAGTACAGTACCACAGTGCTCTATTGCGCAGGCGCCGGGGAGTCACTGTGGCACTGTGCTCAGCCAAATGGGCCCAGGAGGAAACAAAGCGCGCTCCCGGTATGCCGCGCTTTGCGCTTGTGCCGGGAGGTGAGGGAAGAAAGCGCACGTCACAGGGACCTGTCAAGTGCGGGGAGGGGGAGAAATATGGTAAACGTGGACATAGGCGGGAATTGGTGGAATAATAAGCAGATTGGTGGGGACAGCTTGGTATCTTGTGAAAAACCAAGGAGATAAAACTACATTTCTCTGCATTCAGACCTCTACCATGGGCCATACAGGTATGTATAGATTTACTTTTCTATACCCTGTATGCCCATAGCTCCAAAGTGGTGACAGATTCCCTTTAAAAAGTGGATGTGTGAAGGTAGGCTAACACATACACTTCACATACTGTGTGTAAATAGACAGCACATCTATACTACAGATATGCAACCACCACATATACACTATGGATTAAATCAGCATTTTTTAAGAGAAAACCAGGAGTGAAACAAACAGATAAAATCTATCTTGGAGAGACCTGCACCTCTTTTGCACCGACTCCTGATTTTCGCTTACAAATTCTTGACCCAAATCCAGGCCAAAATCTGTCTGTGAATGTGTCCCCAGGATGGCGGCAGTAATATGGGACAGTGTCTTTATGATTTCTCCCACAGTCCCTGCAGCAGGTTCAGCCGCACAGTAACAGATGTGATACCAGGGGTGAGGGGAGACACCTGCTGCAATCCTGGTATCCTGCAGTACTGCGGCCATTGTACCGGGGTCCTAGAAAGTTCTACCGCAGGGAAGACAGTGGAGGGAGGGATACGGACACGGATCATTAATACTTATCTGTCACTTTGTGCGGAGCCTGAGATCAGTAAATCACAATCTTCCATCTGCGGCCTGGAGAAAATGCTGCTCATGTTTGGGGTCTAAGGGGAGGACACATCTGCCGGTGAGACGACTGCTCTGCTCAAGTGATCGGCTGCAGCTGGTGCGAGTGGCGGATCGAGCGATGTCATAAGGCAGAAGGCGATGAGGTCAAAAGAGAAGAGAGAAGCCCAGGACCAGCACAGCAATTCATTATTGTCACTGCTTTCTTCATTTTCTTTGTAATCTGGAATAAATATTTATTTAGAAACTTCTCTGTGATAGAACAACCACCCCCAATAAACCCAGCACAGGATGTGCCCCGGAGTCTCTACTATAGTGCACATGATATAATCCATATCTATACACTTCATGGTACAAATGGTGACAAGAGCACTACCAGCAGCCACCAGTAGAGGGAGCGCAGGAGCGAGCTGCATGAAGCCGCACATTACATGTCGTGTCAATACATTTACCGGGCGGTAGATGGCGCAGTTTTAAACAAAATCACCAACTGTCGCAGCCAGCGCTGGCCGCCAGGCTCCTTCCTGCGGCTCCAGCACAGTGACGGCCGGGGGGCAGACGGCCCCCAACACCGCTCTCTGCCCGCCCCCCGCCGGCGGTACCTCCCTGGGGTGTCAGCGTCGCCCGGGACAGAAGCTGAGGTCCTCGTCTGTCACTTCAGCAGGACGCAGGGAATCCGGTGTCACGCAGGGGACGTCGGGCAGCGCGGTGACGTCACTGCATGGCGCGCAGAGACACGTGATAGCAGAGGAGCCGGAGGCTGCGGTGCACCCTGGGGCTGGAGCAGGGTTGTGGCTCTCCCAGTGCGGTAAAGGGCCTGGTCATTCTGGCCACTGTCATTGTGCTGTCACCCGGAGCCGGCTATTCCCTGCTGGGCAGAGGGACCAGGCCCTTCTGGCCACTGGGCTTTATCCTGCCCTATATGACAATGCTGAACCCCACTGGGCTGCAGGACACTTATTGGATGTAGATCTATTTAGGGGCGGACCTACCGCCCGTGCAGACGGTTCATTGAACGGGGCCCCTCCAGCCTCCAGCAGGGCCGCCATCAGGGCACGACGCAACGCTGGAGTCCGGATCAGCAGTAGGTAAGAAGGGAGGTGAGTATTTGATTTTTTTTTTTATGTATGGGGGCATGAGGCATTATATGGTGGGGGGAGAGTGGGTGTGACATCCTGCATGGGGCATTATATGGGGGGGAGAGGTGACATCCTGCATGGGGCATTATATGGGGGGGGAGAGGTGACATCCTGCATGGGGCATTATATGGGGGGGTGACATCCTGCATGGGGCATTATATGGGGGGGTGACATCCTGCATGGGGCATTATAAGAGGGGAAGGGGGAAGTGACATCCTGCATGGGGCATTATAAGAGGGGGAGGGGGGAATTGACATCCTGCATGGGGCATTATAAGAGGGGGAGGGGGGAATTGATATCCTGCATGGGGCATTATAAGAGGGGAAGGGGGGGAAGTGACATCCTGTATGGGGCATTATAAGATGGGGAGGGGGGAATTGACATCCTGCATGGGGCATTATAAGAGGGGAAGGGGGGAAGTGACATCCTGCATGGGGCATTATAAGAGGGGGAGGGGGGAATTGACATCCTGCATGGGGCATTATAAGGAGGGGGTGTGTGTGGCCTCCTGCATGGGGCATTTTAAGGGAGGGGGTGGTCTGACATACTGCATGGGGCATTGAAAAGGGGGAAAGTGACATCCTTCAAGGGGCATTATATGGGGTGAGAGGTGACATCCTGCATGGGACATTTATGGGGGGTAGAGGTGTCATCCTGCATGGGGCATTATAAGGGGGGGAACAGCCTGCATGGAGCGTTATATGGGGGCCAATATTCTGTATGGAGCGTTATATGGGGGACAGTATTCTCTATGGAGCGTTATATGGGGGCCAGTATTCTGTATGGAGCGTTATATGGGGGCCAGTATTCTGTATGGAGCTTTATATGGGGGCCAGTATTCTGTATGGAGTTTTATATGGGGGCCAGTATTCTGTATGGAGTTTTTTATGGGGGCCAGTATTCTGTATGGAGTTTTTTATGGGGGCCAGTATTCTGTATGGAGCGTTATATGGGAGCCAGTATTCTGTATGGAGCGTTATATGGGAGCCAGTATTCTGTATGGAGCGTTATATGGGGGCCAGTATTCTGTATGGAGCATTTTATGGGAGCCAGTATTCTGTATGGAGCATTTTATGGGAGCCAGTATTCTGTATGGAGCATTTTATGGGGACCAGTATCCTGTAGGGAGCGTTATATGGGGACCAGTATCCTGTAGGGAGCGTTATATGGGGACCAGTATCCTGTAGGGAGCGTTATATGGGGACCAGTATCCTGTAGGGAGCGTTATATGGGGACCAGTATCCTGTAGGGAGCGTTATATGGGGACCAGTCTCCTGTATGAAGCGTTATATGGGGACCAGTATTCTGTATGGAGCGTTATATGGGGACCAGTATCCTGTATGGAGCGTTATAAGGGGGTCAGTATCCTGTATGGAGCATTATATGGTGTCCATTATACTGTATGGAGGACTATACTGTCCGGTCTGCACTGTGCGCTATGAGGATTTGCCGGTTTCTGAGCTATTGTAGAATTTACAATAGATATCGCTCATGTAATGTAGTAAGTGAAATCCTTGGCCTTGTACTATATATATTTCTCTGCGGTATCTGTGCATCATGAATCCATGGTATGTGTTAAAGGGGCCCACTGAGACTCTTTCGCCCAGGGCCCACAAAAACCTGGAGCTGGCCCTGGGGGTAAGTATAACAAGTTTTATTTTTTTTAAATACAATTAATTAACTAGGAGTGGGGGGAATCAGAGATGCACGGGGGGGATGAGAAATGCACTGGGGGGGGCCCTTCATGCCCCCTATGAAGGGCGGAGGGGTGGGGCCCCAAAAAAATTCTTCCACAGGGGCCCACTACATTCTGTGTCCGCCCCTGGATCTATAGGAATCCTGGAATGGTATTTTTCGCAGTAATATTGAGCCGTGGACTAGATATGGCTCATATCTATTTTTATGGTGCTTTTATACGCAGGAATTTCCCCCCTGATTTCGGTCTGTACAATATCCTGCTCTGATCACATCCACGTCCATTTCATTTACTGGTGATCATTTTTGTTGATCACAGGACCACAGATTTCTTCCAAGCTTGCACCTAGGGGTGTTTTAACCCTTGGGCCATTTTCAGTTTTATCATTTTTTTCCTTTTTTATTTTTCTGTCCACATAGTCTTTGGGGGCTTTTTTTTTTTCTTTTTTGGCGGGACGTTTTTATTGATACCATTTTGGCGTGGATACCATGTTTTGATTGCCTCTTATTGCATTTTATTGCAATGTTGTGGTGGGCAAAAACACCTAATTCTGGCCTTTCAATTTTTTTCTCATTATGCCGTTTAGTGATCAGATTAATTTATTTTATATAAGGGGTTAATACTATAACTACTGGCCCAATGCACCAGTTCCTTCCTCCCTCTAGGATTTAGCCTGCTTTATATAAGAAAGCTAAATCCCAGTGGATGATTTCATGGTGTTTTTATTTGAAGTAAATTGATTTTTTAAAGGGAATCTGTCACCCCCTGGGAGTTATCAGACCTCTAATATGGGCATACAGGTGATAGAAATGTAAATCTATACATACCTGTATGGCCCATATTAGAGGTCTGCTTGCTTTGAAATATCTTTTTATAAAATCAGGATGCCGGGAGGAAGTGGAGACCAAACCTTATTGTTGTGCACACCGGAGGTCACTGGAGCGGAAGTCACAGTGACTCCCCAGCACCTGCGCACTAGAGCCCAGCAGTGTAAAATAGGGAAGGGAGAAAAAAGAACGCGCCTTGCATTATAGGCGCATTGCGCATGTGCGGGATGTGCAGACCTAGACTGTGATGGTGAGGGGGGGAATATTTAAATTAGGTAGGTAGACGGGCATTTCTTGGCGTCCCCTGGACGCCAAGCTTAGCAGAATGGCTTTTATAAAAAGATATTTCAAAGCAAGCAGACCTCTAATATGGGCCATACAGGTATGTATAGATTTACATTTCATACACCCATATTATGTATGGCCATATTAGAGGTCTGATAGATCCCAGGGGGTGACAGATTCCCTTTAAGTGAGTAAACATCCAAAGTTGTACATTCATTTTTAATACCGTTTTATATTTTTTATGTATTTCGATGCAGCCAAAAAAATCTGCAAAATTTAGTTTTTTGTGATGAATAAAACTAGCAATTTTATTATACAAATAATTACACTCAGTGCTGATTGTTCAGTTTGTCCCAAATTCAACTTTTGAGGAATGTAACATAGTAACATAGTTTTTAAGGTTGAAGGAAGACTAAGTCCATCTAGTTCAACCCATAGCCTAACATGTTGATCCAGAGGAAGGCAAAAAAAACCATGTGGCAAACACTAAGCTCCACATTGGGGAAAAAAATTCCTTCCCGACTCCATACGACAATCAGACTAGTTCCCTGGATCAACGCCCTATCAAGGAATCTAGTATTTATAACCTGCAATATTATACTTTTCAAGAAAGGCATCCATGCCCTTATTAAATGTTATTAGTGAATCACTCATTACAACATCATGCGGCAGAGAGCTCCATAGTCTCACTGCTCTTCCAGTAAAGAATCCCCGTCTGTGATTATGATTAAACCTTCTTTCCTCCAGACGTAGAAGATGCCCCCTTGTCCCCCCGTCTCTGGCCTCAGAGTAAAAAGATCAGTAGACAGGTCTTTGTACTGTCCCCTCATATACTTGTACATAGTAATAAGATCACCCCTAAGCCTTCGCTTTTCCACAGTAAATAACCCCAAGTGTAATAACCTGTCTTGGTATTGCAGACCCCCCCAGTCCTCTAATAAGCTTTGTCGCTCTTCTCTGCACCCGCTCTAGTTCAGCTATGTCTTTCTTATACGCCGGAGACCAGAACTGAACACAGTATTCTAAGTGTGGCCGCACTAATGACTTGTATAGAGGTAAAATTATCTTCTCCTCATGAGCATCTATGCTTCTTTTAATGCATCCCATTATTTTATTTGCCTTTGCAGCAGCTGCCTGACACTGGCCACTAAACGTGAGCTTGTCGTCCACCAATACACCCAGGTCTTTTTCAGTTAGTTTTGCCCAGTGTTTTACAATTAAGCATATAATTATACATTTTATTTCCTCTGCCCAAGTGCATTACCTTACATTTATCCCCATTAAAGTTCATTTGCCATTTATCAGCCCAAGCTTCTAGTTTACATAGATCCTCCTGTAATATAAAATTGTCCTCCTCTGTATTGATTACCCTGCAGAGTTTAGTGTCATCTGCAAATATTGAAATATTACTCTGTATGCCCCCTTTAAGGTCATTAATAAATATGTTAAAAAGAAGCGGGCCCAATACTGACCCCTGTGGTACCCCACTGTTAACTGAGACCCAGTCTGAGTGTTTTCCATTAATAACCACCCTTTGTTTCCTATCACTGAGCCAGTTCTTAGCCCACATACATATATTTTACCCTATCCCCATTGTTCTCGTTTTATGTATCAACCTTTTGTGTGGAACCGTATCAAAAGCTTTTGAAAAGTCCATATACACAACATCCACTACATTTCCTCGGTCCAGTCCAGAACTTGCCTCCTCATAAAAGCTGATCAGATTAGTTTGACAGAAACGGTCCCTCGTAAACCCATGTTGATATTGGGTCATGAGGTTATTCTTCTTCAGATACTCTAGTATAGCATCTCCTAGGAAACCCTCCAGGATTTTACCCACAGTAGAGGTTAAGCTTACCGGCCTATAATTTCCAAGTTCGGTTTTTGTCCCCTTTTTGAATATTGGCCAGGCGCACCACCGTTTTTAACAGTGGGCGGAGCTTTACGGGGAAAAGCGTAACGGAGCGCAGCCGACAGTCATCAGAATTTACAACAGAAAAACAATGTAAATTACTTCAGAAAAGTACAGGGTTCCTGGAGTATAAGGACATCCTTCGCCCAACAACTCTATTCTAGCTGACTCACTACAGAAAACCAAGTAAGGCTGTGTGCGCATGTTCAGGAATTGTTTGCAGAAATTTCTGAAGCGTTTCTGCACCTCTTGGCAACAAAAATGCTGCAGAAAATCCGCAGCGTTTACAAGCGTTTTTGCCTGCGGATTTTCCAAGCGTTTTTTTTCACATATGAAATCCGGTCAGGAAAATTCCTGATCATGTGCTCAGAACTTGCAAAATGTCATAGGAAGTCATGGGATAAAGGTATGCAATGCGTTTTTGGCCCATTTCCACATTGAAAAAAAAAACGCACCAAAAACGCACTGTGCGCACTTAACCTAAATGAGCCGAAGTATAAACTTGATATACAGTACAGACCAAAAGTTTGGACACACCTTCTCATTTAAAGATTTTTCTGTATCTTCATGACTATGAAAATTGTACATTCACACTGAAGGCATCAAAACTATGAATTAACACATGTGGAATTATATACTTAACAAAAAAGTGTGAAACAACTGAAAATATGTCTTATATTGTAGGTTCTTCAAAGTAACCACCTTTTGCTTTGATGACTGCTTTGCACACTCTTGGCATTCTCTTGATGAGCTTCAAGAGGTAGTCACCGGAAATGGTCTTCCAACAATCTTGAAGGAGTTCCCAGAGATGCTTAGCACTTGTTGGCCCTTTTGCCTTCACTCTGCGGTCCAGCTCACCCCAAACCATCTCGATTGGGTTCAGGTCTGGTGACTGTAGAGGCCAGGTCATCGGGCGTAGCACTCCATCACTCTCCTTCTTGGTCAAATAGCCCTAACACAGCCTGGAGGTGTGTTTGGGGTCATTGTCCTGTTGAAAAATAAATGATGGTCCAACTAAATGCAAACCGGATGGAATAGCATGCCGCTGCAAGATGCTGTGGTAGCCATGCTGGTTCAGTATGCCTTCAATTTTGAATAAATCCCCAACAGTGTCACCAGCAAAGCCCCCTCACACCATCACACCTCCTCCTCCATGCTTCACGGTGGGAACAAGGCATGTAGAGTCCATCCATTCACCTTTTCTGCGTCGCACAAAGACGAATGCCTAGAGTGTGCAAAGCAGTCATCAAAGCAAAAGGTGGCTACTTTGAAGAACCTAGAATATAAGACATATTTTCAGTTGTTTCACACTTTTTTGTTAAGTATATAATTCCACATGTGTTAATTCATAGTTTTGATGCCTTCAGTGTGAATGTACGATTTTCATAGTCATGAAAATACAGAAAAATCTTTAAATGAGAAGGTGTGTCCAAACTTTTGGTCTGTACTGTATGTGGAAAGGGTAAGAACACGTTCACACCATGGCCATTTCAGAGAGAAAACACGAGAAAAAAATTTGAGCATATACCCTATTTTGTGACAAAAATGTATATTTGGTGGAGAAAGGTTGGACTTGATAGACCTAGGTCTTTTTTCTTCCTATGTAACTATGTAAATAAATAGTGTGCTATTACTAATTATTTATTTACTTACTATAGGGTATAGGCCAGGGCTGGACTGGGGCTAAAATTCAGCCCCGGCACACAGACCCCACATGCCATATTGTCGTCCCCCCCACTCCTACATCACAAAAAACGTCAGCACCACTTCTTTCAAAGGGGTTGTCCACAACTCTGACCACCCTTTCTCAATCAGCATGTTTTCCCCCGTTAAAATAACAACACTTGGGGCTCATACCCATATGTGTGGAAAAAAAAGTTCCGATATCTGGACCGAAAAATCGGACGAGTGCCATACAAGTGTCATGCGATTTTCATGAGAGGACAATGGGATTTTTCACACCTAGCATCCATATGCAATACATTTTTTTTTCTCTGCAACTATTATTCTGCAATCATTTACAGGACCATTTACAGTGTTCTTGCTTCAGAATGGTAATTTTTTTCTCGCACCCATTGACTTGCATTGGCAAGTCTCATCCAAGATACGTGGCAATACGTAGCATGATTTTTTTCTCAGTCCAATTTCAACTGAGAAAAAAATTGCAGATGAGATGTGCCTCACAGAATAACATTGGTCAGAGTGCAATCAGATTTTTTATCGGATTGCACTTGTCCGTTTTTCTCGCATATTAGTATGAGCCCTTATACTCACGTCCGGCGCCATTCCAGCAATGTTACCACTCACTCTCCCGGGGCCCATATGACACTATGTCACACGAGCCCGCTGGCTTCTCTCTTCCCTCCTTTCAACGAATCCATAATCAAGAAGAAGTCAGAACTGCAGCTGGCTTCTTACTTCCTCATGATTACTGATTTGTCCGAAGGCGAGGAGAGAGAGAGTGATTAAATGAAGTCTGGAGCCGCACATGTAAAATTTCTTCTCTGCCCTCTCCTCCTCTCTGGTGTTGGAGTAATTGTGCACTGAGCACTTGGCGACACCAAGGGTGCACCAAAATCCCCTCATTTGCATTTGAAGTAAGTTAGTTTCTCATTAACTGTACCACAATTGTGCTAGTATGATTTTTTTTGATCAGTATTTTACATCAGTATTTGTAAACCAAAACCAGATTTCGGCTTACGACTACTGATGTAATATACTGACCAAATACTGAATAGTCTAAAAATAAATGTGAATGCAGAGCTATTCAATCATGTATGTGCCTTTAGGCGATGTTTACACAGTGCTTTTTTGCAGCATTGTTTCCTGCACAAAAAACTATGTTGGCAGGAAAAACGCTGCATACATTATGTGCTTTTTTTGATGCATTCATTTGAATAGATAAAAAAATCCAGCAAAAACGCTGCAAGAATTTAAACACTGCAGTTGTAAGATGAACGCATAGTAGCTCAAAAACGCAAAGAAGAAAAAACTGCAAATTAAATTTTAGAAATCACATTTATTTTGCTATTATTCTAAATGCTGCATTTTTTTTCAAACGCATGAAAAGCATGGAAAAAGCAGCAGAAATGCTGTGTGAACAAGCTCTAATTAGGATTCCAGGTGTCACAATACTGTTGCCTGATAACTCGGGACCAGGGTCTCCTACCCTGCCCCTAACGTTAGGGGCGCCCTAGCTATCCCTGCTCCCGAGGTTACTTCTGACGGTGAAAATGCTGGGGCCACGTACCTTTCTGTAGCCTGAATCAACCCTTATCTGTCCCCACCCAGGGAAGTGGGGAGGAATAGTGTATGTAAATACGCAAACCAGATAAACAAGGAAAATACCAAACATGCAAAATATGCACTCACAGACAACAGAGGGAAACACTGAAGGGATTAAGAGGGAAAACAAAAATAGAAGACAAAGGGACTATGCACACAGCCAAAATACCAAGAAACAGTCACAGTACAACTCTCCTTATACGCCTCTTCCGAACAACGAATCCTCCACTCCTCACCAGGCAGTACAAGACTTAACACTGGCAATCCAGATTGCCATAGCAGAGACTGTATAGGAGAGGGAAGTGGCTGATACTGCACAGCTGAGAACTTCCAAGAAGGAAGCTACAGAGACTCAAGGTTGAGCAGTTTAACTCCTGCACTGCTGAAAGAAGCCAGCACCATTTAATAAGATGGAGAAGTGCTTCTATTCAATCCAGGAGTATGTGAACTCAGATGCTGCGATCTTCTGGCTCCACTCTGTCGCGGTAAACCCGTGAAACAAGGTATGTTTGTTTTTTAAAGATGATTGTAGAAAACACATTAAAAAAATTCATGTAAACTGGCAGCGTTTCTTACACCAAAAATGTTTCTGGCAAGGTGAACAGCGGTGCCTCAGTAAATGTGCCAAATTCAATAAGTGGTTTGTGCCTCTTAAGGAATTCGGCACATCTTATTCCTTCACTCCCCTCATTAAGGCTGGCATACAAAACACCAGTCTTAATGAATTGGGGCCTTTATATGAAATGGAGTACTATACTAAGCTATTACAAAACACGAAAAAATAATTAAAATACAGTAAATCAGAAAAATCAGGACAAAAGTACATCCTTTTTGTCTCTGCTTGTTGAGTGGAGCCCTAGGCAGGGGCGTAACTCCAATTGGTTCAGGGGTTGCAGTCTCACGCAGGCCATGGAGTCTAACAAGCCCAAACGGTCCTTTAAGCCCATATAAGAAGACCAATACTATTACAGACCCATGATTGCTAGGGGCCCTGTTGGAGATTTTGCATTGGGGCCCCTGAAGTTCAATTTATATCACTGGCCCTATGGATATGTAGCACCCTGAGGATTCGGCTGCTACAGGGGTATTGCACCTCAGCCAGAGGTGTGGTATTCCACTCCCGGGTAAGGATGGAGTGTGGGACTGAGCTCGGTAGGCTGCATGCACTACATACATCCCATTTCCGGGGGACAGAACTACGGTACTCCCACCAAGTTTATGTGCAGGTACGACAGCGTCTGTCCCTGGCTGGAGTGGGAGGGGGGGTGGAACATCCCAGTAGTGTAGGGGCAGATAGGGGGAGTAGTCTGGGTAAAGTTAGGAGCCCATTGGGTGCTGGTCACCTGGGCTCACACATAGAGGGAGTATATAAGGTGGGCACCATCTAGTTGCAGGGAGAAGAAGAGTCTGGTCTTTTTAGCCTGAGGAGCAGAGCAGAGGAGCTCAGCCAGGAGGGCTGACAGGGAGCTGTGGCTCCGGATGGGCCCAGCTCCAGAGCAGAGCCTGCAGAGGGAGAGAGGAGAAAAGAAGGACCCAGAGAGAAAGACAAGAAGGGAACCCCAAGACCCCAGAATAAAGACAAAAGGGTGAAGGGTTGGCGGACAAGGGTACCGGATCCCAAGCTGGCAGAGGCCAAAACAAACCTTAGCCAGGAACCGGAGGTCGTGGACAGGATCTGCCTCGACCCTCACCAAATCCACCAGAATGGCACACCGAGCATAGGGTCAGGGAAGGTTCAACCAACAAGAGACCCGAGGGAGCCGGACACAGGTGGATCCCTGGTGGGAACGGCCAGAGAGAGAGAGAGAGTCAGAAGGGAGCTCAGGACCACGCTCCGGAATCGCCTGGGGGTTGGCCGAGTCCAGGACCTGGTGGACGCAGCACGGCTCGGGTGGTCACTCAAGGCCAGAGTGACCAAAAGAACACCAGTAAGTAAAAGCCCTGAACTGCATCTCCTGACTCTGAGTCTTCCTTCTGCATCTTCACAACCCCCATCATCTACCCCTGCTGCCCTGAGGCCATACCCCTCCCGTTGGGGGTTATACCATCACTGCTGCACATATTCCACCGGCCTCAGCGGACTGCTCTGCAGCGGCGGCTTCAAAGCCGCACTCAACGGGTGGCGTAGTCGACATCCAAGTAACATCTACTGCCTTAGACTGCCACTTAGTTTGACACCCTGGGCACGGACCGGGTCACCGCCACGAGGACTACATCCCCTATCCAGATCCGGCTCCGGGTATCCCATGAACATGGCCCAGGGGGCGCGTCAACTTTGGCGTAGTCGGCAGGATAACGTGCCCGCAACCACCGGGTACTGTGTGCCTGAAGAAAAGTTCACATTTACCTCAAAAAGAAGTCTCCCGCCAATTCCGGAGGGTCCCCGCCATCGGACGCCATCTCAGATCGGTTCCCGCCGTTTGCCCGCCATCTGCAGTCTTTTCCCGCCATCCACGGAGTTTCCCGCCACTGGGAGATGATTCCCGCCATCTGAGAAGATTTCCCGCCCTGGCAGAGCGGACGCCATTATGGGCGTGCCAGAGGGTGGCAAGAGGCCACCTCCCATCGTGGGCCAGGACCAAGAATGGCGCCAAAAACGAAGACCGCCCCCACCAGCAGAGACTGTGATGCTTGAGATGTCCATCAGCGTGGGGGGTCTGCCCCTGGAACTGACAATCACCAAGTTGCCCCAGGACCGCTCTCAATGGGGGCGGATACAGAACAAAACAGAGAAGATGGGTGCAGCCTGGAGGAGTCTGGAGAGGAGTCTGGAGAGGAGTCTGGGGAAGCCGTACCCGGAGATGGAGGAAGAGTCAGGCAGCACCGACCCTGTGGTCAGGAGCCTGCTGCAAGCGACAACCCCACTAGGCCTGGTGGAGATCCTGGCACAGCTCCCCCGAGACCGGGAGTGTGCGCAGACCGAGCTGGAGCGCCTCGCACGGAGGATGGCTGTTAGAACCTTGTTCTTAGTTTTTTTTCTTTGCTGGTCACATGACCTTGTTGGCCTATTTAATCCTGCTCCGCCCTTCTGGCTTTGCTGGACTTCATTGTATAACTACTTTCTAGCTAGCCTGTGCTCTGTATCTAACTCTGTTAGTTTGCTTGGTCTACGGACCTCTATGTTCTATATATTTTGTTTGTTCGTCTGTCTGCTACTATTTCTGTTAGGAGGTGTCCCATTTTCGTCCCAGTCCTTAGTACTTGTAGGGATTCCTTCCCCACATAGATAGGTCTCCGTACAGACTAGCTTAGGACTTTAGCAGGTCTGATCGCAGGATCAGGTCCCCTGTTACATCGTAGGGATTAAGCTGAGTTCTATCGTAGGGACAGATCTCCTCTCTTTCCTTAGCTCTGGTAGCAGAACATAACAGTAAGTCCAGCCCAGCAAATGCTCTAAGGAAAGATTTTTTTTTCTGTTCCATCATGGTGTCGGTTCTGGATTTGGCTAAACACCTGCAGGGACTCTCTTTGGAGGTGACTGAGCTCCGTCAGCACGTGAGTAACTGTCCTGGAGCACATTTCTTGGAGCCTAAGGTACGTTTGCCGGATTTATTTTTTGGTGAACACCGAGAATTTTTTTCATTTAAAAATGCTTGCTTATTGTATTTTCGTTTGAGACCCAAGTCCTCTGGGGATGATTCCCAGCGCATAGGGTTTATAATGTCACTTTTGCGCAAAGAGCCTCAGGAGTGGGCCTTTTCTTTGCAACCTAGTGATACATGCTTCAGATCAGTGGATAGTTTTTTTCTGCTTTGGGACTATTATATGATGATCCTGACCGTGTCGCATCAGCTGAGACTGAGTTAAGACGTTTGAGACAGGGATCAGGTAATGTCGAAAAATATTGTACTCATTTTCGTCGTTGGTCCACTCAAACAGGGTGGAACGATTCTGCTCTGAAAAGTCTATTTCTTGCTGGGCTCAGTGAAAGGGTTAAAGACCTGCTAATTGCTTATCCTACACCTGAAGATTTGCAACAGGCTATGCAATTAGCTATACGGGTGGATAGGAGACTGCGTGCAAGGGTTAATGAGAGCAAATCCTCTGCTATGTCAGTTTCTGGTTATGAGAATGTGTGTACAAACAGTGGTGAATCGATGGAGATTGAAGCGATGGCACCTCGCTCTCAAGAAAAAGATCGCAGATTTTCTGAAGGCTTGTGTTTCTATTGCGGAAAATCTGGTCATTTGATTAAAGACTGTGAGCTTCGTATCAAGAAAGAAAAAAAATGGTCAGTCATGCCCGTATTGCCTGTTTAAATTCCAAGGGTGTATTTTTAGCTGCTTCCACGATTGCTCAGGAAAAATTTATGGAATTTCGGGTGTTTGTTGATTGTGGGTCTACTCTGAATGTAATTGATGGGGGATTCTTGGAAAGACTCAATTTAAAACCCGAACCTTTATCATCCCCCATTGCTGTGGTCTCTGTGGATGGTTCCCCTTTGAAGAATATTACTCTCAAGGTTTGTGAATTTCCTCTCACTATTAATGGTGTTCACCATGAGAAATTGGATTTGGTAGTGTTGAATAACTTGCCTTCTCCAGTAATATTGGGATTGCCCTGGTTAAAATTTCACAATCCTGTACTGGATTGGTCTACCAGTGAAATTAAATCCTGGAGCCATAAATGTTATGACAAGTGTTGTAACGGGCGTATTGCAGCTTTGGATAGGGGAGAATTGCCTGTTCCTATTCAGGATTTTTGGAGAGTTTTTTCTGAGAAGGAATCGCAGGTTTTGCCTCCCCATAGAGACTATGATTGTTCTATTGAATTTGTCCCTGAAGCGACTCTTCCTAAAAGTCGTTTATTTAACCTTACTATTCCTGAGAGAAAGGCTTTGGAGGAATACATACAGACAAGTTTGGCCGCCGGTCACATTAGGCCCTCTAAGTCTCCTGTGGCGGTTGGATTTTTTTTTGTAAAAAAAAAGGACGGCGGTTTACGTCCTTGTCTGGATTTTCGTGAGATTAACAAAATTACTGTACGCAATCCTTACCCACTGCCATTGATTCCTGATCTGTTTAACCAGTTAATGGGGGCCAATTGGTTCTCTAAAATTGACCTTAAGTGGGCATACAATCTGTTGCGCATGAAGGAGGGTGACGAATGGAAGACTGCTTTTAACACTCCTGTGGGTCATTTTGAGAATCTGGTTATGCCTTTTGGTCTTACTAATGCTCCTGCATTTTTTCAGAATCTGATTAATGACATCCTTAGACCTTTGATCGGCAAAAATGTGGTTGTGTATTTGGATGACATTTTGATTTATTCGCCGGATCTGGAGTCTCATTGGCGGAGCGTACGTGAGTTATTACAGTTGTTAATGGACAATTCGCTTTTTGCTAAGCTGGAGAAATGTGAGTTCGCTGTACAGAGAATTAGTTTTTTGGGCTACATTATCTCCAGCGAAGGTTTTGAGATGGACCCGGTTAAAGTTCAAGCTGTACAGGAATGGCCTAGGCCTATTGGTTTGAAATCGATACAGAGGTTTTTGGGTTTCGCCAATTATTACAGAAAATTCATAAAAAATTTTTCTAGTATTGTCAAACCTCTGACCGATCTCACCAGGAAAGGTGCTGATGCGGTTCAGTGGTCTTCTGAGGCCATTGAAGCTTTTGTGTATCTCAAGGAGAGGTTCACCTCTGCTCCCATCCTTATGCAGCCTGATGTGACTAAGCCGTTTTTGGTTGAGGTTGATGCTTCCTCTGTGGGGGTTGGCGCAGTATTGTCTCAGGATAACGGGGATGGATTACATCCCTGTGTCTTTTTTTCAAAAAATTTTTCGGAGACTGAACTGAATTACGATATTGGTAATCGGGAATTATTGGCTATTAAACTCGCATTTGAACACTGGCGCCACTTCTTGGAAGGTGCGGAATTTCCCGTTCAGGTTCTTACGGATCATAAAAATCTGATATATCTTGATGCTGCCAAGCGCCTGAATGCCCGTCAGGCTAGGTGGGCACTGTTTTTCTCGCGGTTTAATTTCTCCGTTACTTACATCCCTGGTACTAAGAATGTTAAGGCGGATGCCTTGTCTCGCAGTTTTTCTCCCATAGTCGGTGCTGAGAAAGAGGAGAACATTTTACAAGAAGGTGTTGTGATAGCTGCTTTGGACTCCGTTTTGGAAGATGAGATTCTTAAAGCACAGGAGAATGCCCCATCTAACACTCCTCATGGGAGGTTGTTTGTGCCTGGGACCTTTAGGAGAGATTTGTTTGTTGAGTGTCACGAATCTCGGTTGGCAGGTCATCCCGGAATCTCTGAGACCAAGTGACTGGTGGGTCGCAGTTTTTGGTGGCCTGGATGGCAGAAGGAAGTCATTAAGTGGGTGCGCCAATGTACTATTTGTGCTAGATCTAAGTCCTCACATACTCCTGCTGCGGGGTTGCTTTGTCCTTTGGAGGTTCCCAGTGCTCCTTGGACACATTTGGCTATGGACTTTATAACTGACCTTCCCCCCTCTGAGGGTTTTACTGTCATCTGGGTGGTCGTGGACCGTTTTAGCAAGATGTGTCACTTGGTTCCCTTCATCAAACTGCCCTGCGCTAAAACTCTCGCTAAGGCCTTTGTCAAGGAAATTGTCAGACTTCATGGCGTTCCTACTGACATTGTTTCTGATAGAGGTCCTCAGTTCGTGGCTCGTTTTTGGCGTGCCTTTTGTGAGAGGTTGGGAGTTCATTTGTCGTTCTCGTCCGGATATCATCCTGAATCTAATGGCCAGACAGAAAGGAAAAACCAGGATGTTGAGCAGTTCTTGCGTTGTTTTGTGGCAGACAATCAAGAGGGGTGGTCTGAGTTTCTGCCACTTGGAATTTGCTCTGAACAATCATACATCTTCTTCTGCTGGTTGTTCGCCTTTTTTTTGTTGTTCTGGGAGACATCCGTCGTTTGGGTCGTTCTCCAAGTTGGGATCTGCCATGCCTGAGGAGGAGAATTTTTCCGGTGATTTGGAGAGAGTTTGGACGGATGTGCGTGGTAATCTTCAGGAGGCCAACAGAAAGTCTAAAGACTACTTTGATAGGAAACGACAGGAGGTTTTGTTCGCTGTTGGTGACATGGTTTGGTTGTCCTCTAGGAATCTGCGGTTGAGGATTCCTTCTAAGAAATTTGTAGGGCCCTTTAAGGTGCTTCAGGTTGTCAACCAATCTGCTGTTAGGTTGGAGGTTCCTACCTCCTGGAGAATTAATCCGGTATTTCATGTCTCTCTGTTGAAAAAAGCTGTTGTATCGGATTGTGACGCCTCTGCCTCTGTTCCTCCGGTGGTGGAGGACGGGGAATATGAAATTTCTCGCATCCTTAACTCTAGACAGTATAGAGGTAGTTTGCAGTATCTTGTGGCCTGGAAAGGTTTCGGACCCGAGGATAACTCTTGGGTGAGGTCGGATGATGTTTCCGCGTCCAGACTTATCAGAGCATTTCACAGGAGATTTCCTGATAAGCCCGGTCCTAGGGGATCCGGAGGATCCTCTTAGAAGGGGGGGTACTGTTAGAACCTTGTTCTTAGTTTTTTTCCTTTGCTGGTCACATGACCTTGTTGGCCTATTTAATCCTGCTCCGCCCTTCTGGCTTTGCTGGACTTCATTGTATAACTACTTTCTAGCTAGCCTGTGCTCTGTATCTAACTCTGTTAGTTTGCTTGGTCTACGGACCTCTATGTTCTATATATTTTGTTTGTTCGTCTGTCTGCTACTATTTCTGTTAGGAGGTGTCCCATTTTCGTCCCAGTCCTTAGTACTTGTAGGGATTCCTTCCCCACATAGATAGGTCTCCGTACAGACTAGCTTAGGACTTTAGCAGGTCTGATCGCAGGATCAGGTCCCCTGTTACATCGTAGGGATTAAGCTGAGTTCTATCGTAGGGACAGATCTCCTCTCTTTCCTTAGCTCTGGTAGCAGAACATAACAGTAAGTCCAGCCCAGCAAATGCTCTAAGGAAAGATTTTTTTTTCTGTTCCATCATGGTGTCGGTTCTGGATTTGGCTAAACACCTGCAGGGACTCTCTTTGGAGGTGACTGAGCTCCGTCAGCACGTGAGTAACTGTCCTGGAGCACATTTCTTGGAGCCTAAGGTACGTTTGCCGGATTTATTTTTTGGTGAACACCGAGAATTTTTTTCATTTAAAAATGCTTGCTTATTGTATTTTCGTTTGAGACCCAAGTCCTCTGGGGATGATTCCCAGCGCATAGGGTTTATAATGTCACTTTTGCGCAAAGAGCCTCAGGAGTGGGCCTTTTCTTTGCAACCTAGTGATACATGCTTCAGATCAGTGGATAGTTTTTTTCTGCTTTGGGACTATTATATGATGATCCTGACCGTGTCGCATCAGCTGAGACTGAGTTAAGACGTTTGAGACAGGGATCAGGTAATGTCGAAAAATATTGTACTCATTTTCGTCGTTGGTCCACTCAAACAGGGTGGAACGATTCTGCTCTGAAAAGTCTATTTCTTGCTGGGCTCAGTGAAAGGGTTAAAGACCTGCTAATTGCTTATCCTACACCTGAAGATTTGCAACAGGCTATGCAATTAGCTATACGGGTGGATAGGAGACTGCGTGCAAGGGTTAATGAGAGCAAATCCTCTGCTATGTCAGTTTCTGGTTATGAGAATGTGTGTACAAACAGTGGTGAATCGATGGAGATTGAAGCGATGGCACCTCGCTCTCAAGAAAAAGATCGCAGATTTTCTGAAGGCTTGTGTTTCTATTGCGGAAAATCTGGTCATTTGATTAAAGACTGTGAGCTTCGTATCAAGAAAGAAAAAAAATGGTCAGTCATGCCCGTATTGCCTGTTTAAATTCCAAGGGTGTATTTTTAGCTGCTTCCACGATTGCTCAGGAAAAATTTATGGAATTTCGGGTGTTTGTTGATTGTGGGTCTACTCTGAATGTAATTGATGGGGGATTCTTGGAAAGACTCAATTTAAAACCCGAACCTTTATCATCCCCCATTGCTGTGGTCTCTGTGGATGGTTCCCCTTTGAAGAATATTACTCTCAAGGTTTGTGAATTTCCTCTCACTATTAATGGTGTTCACCATGAGAAATTGGATTTGGTAGTGTTGAATAACTTGCCTTCTCCAGTAATATTGGGATTGCCCTGGTTAAAATTTCACAATCCTGTACTGGATTGGTCTACCAGTGAAATTAAATCCTGGAGCCATAAATGTTATGACAAGTGTTGTAACGGGCGTATTGCAGCTTTGGATAGGGGAGAATTGCCTGTTCCTATTCAGGATTTTTGGAGAGTTTTTTCTGAGAAGGAATCGCAGGTTTTGCCTCCCCATAGAGACTATGATTGTTCTATTGAATTTGTCCCTGAAGCGACTCTTCCTAAAAGTCGTTTATTTAACCTTACTATTCCTGAGAGAAAGGCTTTGGAGGAATACATACAGACAAGTTTGGCCGCCGGTCACATTAGGCCCTCTAAGTCTCCTGTGGCGGTTGGATTTTTTTTTGTAAAAAAAAAGGACGGCGGTTTACGTCCTTGTCTGGATTTTCGTGAGATTAACAAAATTACTGTACGCAATCCTTACCCACTGCCATTGATTCCTGATCTGTTTAACCAGTTAATGGGGGCCAATTGGTTCTCTAAAATTGACCTTAAGTGGGCATACAATCTGTTGCGCATGAAGGAGGGTGACGAATGGAAGACTGCTTTTAACACTCCTGTGGGTCATTTTGAGAATCTGGTTATGCCTTTTGGTCTTACTAATGCTCCTGCATTTTTTCAGAATCTGATTAATGACATCCTTAGACCTTTGATCGGCAAAAATGTGGTTGTGTATTTGGATGACATTTTGATTTATTCGCCGGATCTGGAGTCTCATTGGCGGAGCGTACGTGAGTTATTACAGTTGTTAATGGACAATTCGCTTTTTGCTAAGCTGGAGAAATGTGAGTTCGCTGTACAGAGAATTAGTTTTTTGGGCTACATTATCTCCAGCGAAGGTTTTGAGATGGACCCGGTTAAAGTTCAAGCTGTACAGGAATGGCCTAGGCCTATTGGTTTGAAATCGATACAGAGGTTTTTGGGTTTCGCCAATTATTACAGAAAATTCATAAAAAATTTTTCTAGTATTGTCAAACCTCTGACCGATCTCACCAGGAAAGGTGCTGATGCGGTTCAGTGGTCTTCTGAGGCCATTGAAGCTTTTGTGTATCTCAAGGAGAGGTTCACCTCTGCTCCCATCCTTATGCAGCCTGATGTGACTAAGCCGTTTTTGGTTGAGGTTGATGCTTCCTCTGTGGGGGTTGGCGCAGTATTGTCTCAGGATAACGGGGATGGATTACATCCCTGTGTCTTTTTTTCAAAAAATTTTTCGGAGACTGAACTGAATTACGATATTGGTAATCGGGAATTATTGGCTATTAAACTCGCATTTGAACACTGGCGCCACTTCTTGGAAGGTGCGGAATTTCCCGTTCAGGTTCTTACGGATCATAAAAATCTGATATATCTTGATGCTGCCAAGCGCCTGAATGCCCGTCAGGCTAGGTGGGCACTGTTTTTCTCGCGGTTTAATTTCTCCGTTACTTACATCCCTGGTACTAAGAATGTTAAGGCGGATGCCTTGTCTCGCAGTTTTTCTCCCATAGTCGGTGCTGAGAAAGAGGAGAACATTTTACAAGAAGGTGTTGTGATAGCTGCTTTGGACTCCGTTTTGGAAGATGAGATTCTTAAAGCACAGGAGAATGCCCCATCTAACACTCCTCATGGGAGGTTGTTTGTGCCTGGGACCTTTAGGAGAGATTTGTTTGTTGAGTGTCACGAATCTCGGTTGGCAGGTCATCCCGGAATCTCTGAGACCAAGTGACTGGTGGGTCGCAGTTTTTGGTGGCCTGGATGGCAGAAGGAAGTCATTAAGTGGGTGCGCCAATGTACTATTTGTGCTAGATCTAAGTCCTCACATACTCCTGCTGCGGGGTTGCTTTGTCCTTTGGAGGTTCCCAGTGCTCCTTGGACACATTTGGCTATGGACTTTATAACTGACCTTCCCCCCTCTGAGGGTTTTACTGTCATCTGGGTGGTCGTGGACCGTTTTAGCAAGATGTGTCACTTGGTTCCCTTCATCAAACTGCCCTGCGCTAAAACTCTCGCTAAGGCCTTTGTCAAGGAAATTGTCAGACTTCATGGCGTTCCTACTGACATTGTTTCTGATAGAGGTCCTCAGTTCGTGGCTCGTTTTTGGCGTGCCTTTTGTGAGAGGTTGGGAGTTCATTTGTCGTTCTCGTCCGGATATCATCCTGAATCTAATGGCCAGACAGAAAGGAAAAACCAGGATGTTGAGCAGTTCTTGCGTTGTTTTGTGGCAGACAATCAAGAGGGGTGGTCTGAGTTTCTGCCACTTGGAATTTGCTCTGAACAATCATACATCTTCTTCTGCTGGTTGTTCGCCTTTTTTTTGTTGTTCTGGGAGACATCCGTCGTTTGGGTCGTTCTCCAAGTTGGGATCTGCCATGCCTGAGGAGGAGAATTTTTCCGGTGATTTGGAGAGAGTTTGGACGGATGTGCGTGGTAATCTTCAGGAGGCCAACAGAAAGTCTAAAGACTACTTTGATAGGAAACGACAGGAGGTTTTGTTCGCTGTTGGTGACATGGTTTGGTTGTCCTCTAGGAATCTGCGGTTGAGGATTCCTTCTAAGAAATTTGTAGGGCCCTTTAAGGTGCTTCAGGTTGTCAACCAATCTGCTGTTAGGTTGGAGGTTCCTACCTCCTGGAGAATTAATCCGGTATTTCATGTCTCTCTGTTGAAAAAAGCTGTTGTATCGGATTGTGACGCCTCTGCCTCTGTTCCTCCGGTGGTGGAGGACGGGGAATATGAAATTTCTCGCATCCTTAACTCTAGACAGTATAGAGGTAGTTTGCAGTATCTTGTGGCCTGGAAAGGTTTCGGACCCGAGGATAACTCTTGGGTGAGGTCGGATGATGTTTCCGCGTCCAGACTTATCAGAGCATTTCACAGGAGATTTCCTGATAAGCCCGGTCCTAGGGGATCCGGAGGATCCTCTTAGAAGGGGGGGTACTGTTAGAACCTTGTTCTTAGTTTTTTTCCTTTGCTGGTCACATGACCTTGTTGGCCTATTTAATCCTGCTCCGCCCTTCTGGCTTTGCTGGACTTCATTGTATAACTACTTTCTAGCTAGCCTGTGCTCTGTATCTAACTCTGTTAGTTTGCTTGGTCTACGGACCTCTATGTTCTATATATTTTGTTTGTTCGTCTGTCTGCTACTATTTCTTTTAGGAGGTGTCCCATTTTCGTCCCAGTCCTTAGTACTTGTAGGGATTCCTTCCCCACATAGATAGGTCTCCGTACAGACTAGCTTAGGACTTTAGCAGGTCTGATCGCAGGATCAGGTCCCCTGTTACATCGTAGGGATTAAGCTGAGTTCTATCGTAGGGACAGATCTCCTCTCTTTCCTTAGCTCTGGTAGCAGAACATAACAATGGCCCAGGTGCAGCGAGAAACGCTGACGGAGTGGAGCAGAGAGATGGCCCTGCAGGCTGGAACCCGCCAGCGGAGCACGCCACCCGAGATGAGGAGTCAGACCGCCTCTGAGGATGGTGCAGGAGGAATCAAGGCCGGAGACGACGCCGAGGAAGGAGCTAAAGAAACGGAGGCAGGTAAAGGGGACGTCACTACCCCGAGCCGAGAAGCCGTGAGCCTGCCCCAGCTCCCCGTCGCAGAGCCCGAAATTTCCCCTGCCGTGCCCGTCGTTGCACCGTCACCGCTCCCGACTAGGCCTCAAACAGAAGCCGCGGCCACGCCCCCTGTGACGTCACGCGCCTCAACCCTGAGCGCGGCCAAGCAGGAGACACCACCGGCCTGGTCGCTGGGCCAAGTAACCCCGGGCGCCGCCGTCTTCAAGGTGCCCTTTACATTCAGGGTGCCCCAAGCCTGGTCGCAAGGCCTGGTGAACTCGGGCGCCGCCACCACCACCGCGCCCTCAACGTCCACAGCGCCACACCTGGGTGAAGACCTATTTGCCCAGCACACTTGCCCGGATGGGCAGCCCTTTGTGTAGCCGCCGGAGTACCACCAGCCCCGACTCCGGAAAGAAAGACCCCTGGATGAGCCCCTGATCCCGGCTCCGGCGCCCGTCAAGATGACCCCGCTCTCGTTAGAGGAGGCGCAGTTCGAGTGGGACCCCGCAGGAGGAGACCTCATCGGGTTCACTCAGGAGACCCGGGCGGCCGCAGCTGAGCGTGCGGAGTGCTGCCGCCAGCAGTTGGAAGTCTTTGAGCGAGAACGGAGAGAAAGACGGGTCCGCGAGGAGCGGCTGCAAGTGAGGAGTGCAGAACAAAAGAGCCGGACCCGAAGGAACCCCCGTGCAGCCCACGGTCCCCGTGCCACCGGGACTGTAATTAAATTCCAGTTGCAGCACGGTTGGGGCTTCATCAGGGATCATCACACCCCCGGCGACGTCTTCGTGACCAGAAGAGATGTCGAGTCCCACCTACCGGAGGGACACAGAGGTCGTGACCTATACCTGGGTGACTAGGTCACATTCACCCGGCACCAATGTGCCAAAGGACCCTATGCCCTTCATGTACACCGTTTGACAGAGGTAGAGCTGAGGTGTCAGGAGGAGCAAGAGGACCCGGACGGGTCTGAAAGGTACACGAAGGAAGCATCAGAAGGACGCCGCTACTAAAAGTACGGTAAAGAGAACTGTAAAATAGTTACCCGTCAGGGTACAGGAACTGTCACCATTATAGTCCCCGTTGGGACCAGCAAATTAAACTGTTACCCGTATGTCCCTTATCCCCACTGGCTGAGGACTGAGAACAGCCATTCCTTCTCCCCACTGGCCGAGGACTGAGAGCGGCCATATACCCTTGTACATAGTTGCGCTTTCTAAGGCGCCCCCTACTGGTTTTATAGAAAAACTGTTTTTCTTTCTTGAACTGACTGTTGCACTTTACCCGGTCACAAGTTGCACCGTGGCCGGAGGAACAAGAATGTTTACTATGAAAAGTTTTATATGAAAAGTTTTATGTTGATGATATATATATAATGTGTTATATGTTTATGATGTTTTTGAAAAAAAAATTGTATGTTTGTGGATGTTTTTATTCCTTTACAGCCCGAGGGCGTGCTGTGATTTACCAGGGGGGAATGTAGCACCCTGAGGATTCGGCTGCTACAGGGGTATTGCACCTCAGCCAGAGGTGTGGTATTCCACTCCCGGGTAAGGATGGAGTGTGGGACTGAGCTCGGTAGGCTGCATTCACTACATACATCCCATTTCCGGGGGACAGAACTACGGTACTCCCACCAAGTTTATGTGCAGGTACGACAGCGTCTGTCCCTGGCTGGAGTGGGAGGGGGGGTGGAACATCCCAGTAGTGTAGGGGCAGATAGGGGGAGTAGTCTGGGTAAAGTTAGGAGCCCATTGGGTGCTGGTCACCTGGGCTCACACATAGAGGGAGTATATAAGGTGGGCACCATCTAGTTGCAGGGAGAAGAAGAGTCTGGTCTTTTTAGCCTGAGGAGCAGAGCAGAGGAGCTCAGCCAGGAGGGCTGACAGGGAGCTGTGGCTCCGGATGGGCCCAGCTCCAGAGCAGAGCCTGCAGAGTGAGAGAGGAGAAAAGAAGGACCCAGAGAGAAAGACAAGAAGGGAACCCCAAGACCCCAGAATAAAGACAAAAGGGTGAAGGGTTGGCGGACAAGGGTACCGGATCCCAAGCTGGCAGAGGCCAAAACAAACCTTAGACAGGAACCGGGGGTCGTGGACAGGATCTGCCACGACCCTCACCAAATCCACCAGAATGGCACACCGAGCATAGGGTCAGGGAAGCCAGGGAAGGTTCAACCAACAAGAGACCCGAGGGAGCCGGACACAGGTGGATCCCTGGTGGGAACGGCCAGAGAGAGAGAGAGAGTCAGAAGGGAGCTCAGGACCACGCTCCGGAATCGCCTGGGGGTTGGCCGAGTCCAGGACCTGGTGGACGCAGCACGGCTCGGGTGGTCACTCAAGGCCAGAGTGACCAAAAGAACACCAGTAAGTAAAAGCCCTGAACTGCATCTCCTGACTCTGAGTCTTCCTTCTGCATCTTCACAACCCCCATCATCTACCCCTGCTGCCCTGAGGCCATACCCCTCCCGTTGGGGGTTATACCATCACTGCTGCACATATTCCACCGGCCTCAGCGGACTGCTCTGCAGCGGCGGCTTCAAAGCCGCACTCAACGGGTGGCGTAGTCGACATCCAAGTAACATCTACTGCCTTAGACTGCCACTTAGTTTGACACCCTGGGCACGGACCGGGTCACCGCCACGAGGACTACATCCCCTATCCAGATCCGGCTCCGGGTATCCCATGAACATGGCCCAGGGGGCGCGTCAGATATATTTGGTGTGGTTGATAAGGAGTTTTTTTGGCATACAAGCTAAGTGAAGACCACTAGCTTGATGTGAACATCATCTAATTTCTGAGCCCATCATCCACAAAATTAAAAGGCCATCTCAAATTGCAGCTGCCATGAGCAATTATCAATAGGAGCGTCTCAGCCCGTCACCTTGTCACTTCTGGTACCCCTGCCAACTGAACATAGTTCAGCTCTGCTTCATGGACACTGTCATTTTGTGACCACATTAGTATTTTTCCAGTAAATACTCCAGGAGGCTGGCACTTATATACATGTGTGAATGTCTGTTCTGACAATGATGAACTTCAGGGAAAACCAGGAAGATTTAGAAGCTACTAATTAGTGCACCATATAGGAGACCTGCTTGTCAAATCTGTGTCCAGGTGCCTTGTGGAGTGACCTTCCTAAACTCTTAGAACACTGAGTTGTCCAGTCATTTTGTTTATTTATCTACCATGTAGATCAGCAGATGACCTCAGACTCCACAGAATGCAGGACTCACTGCTACATAATGGTACACTGACAACAGCAGTCAGGCGGCCCATTTTATGACCTACCAGACCAGCCCACACCGGGCATCTGCCAGATAAGGCAGATTATCAGTCTGGGCCTGGTATAGGCTCAACTTGTTTCTTTTCTTGAGGTTTGTCTCACTGCAGGGATAACTAGATTGGAGTTGCTGTATTTAGGTTCAAGATTTCTGGGCACACAGAATAAGGACGTCCTCCATACAGCAACTCCATTCTAGCTGTATCACTACAGAGATGACTAGATCGGAGTTACTGCACGGAGGTTCATGATTTCTGCACCGTCAGTACTGTCTATCATTGCTCATTCAGATATCCATACACGTCTCGGAATGAAATGCACGTACTGGCTGCGGGTCTCCCGACCCAAGAATGAGCCTTCATAGATTTTGTATGAGGCTGTCATGCTCTGGTTGGCAGAGCCTCGGCTAGTCCATGCATTGCATTCTGAGATCAGACCGAGGTGCATGGACGTCTGAATGAGCCCTTACACAGATTACTCTAAGGCTATGTTCACACACGTGTTTTTTTCTGCTGCAAATCTGCTGCTAACTTTACTCTGGCAGGAAAACAGCTGCGTAAAAAACGCCCATATTTGCTGCGTATTTGTTGCATTTTTTTGCTATTTATTTGCTGTATATTTTTGACCACCCATTACTTCCTATTGGTGAAAATACGCAGCAAAAAAGCAAGTGCGTTTTCTGCTGCAGAAACACTGAAAGAAGTGACACGCTCTATTTTCCAAATACGCAAGCAAGGCAGAAAATACACAGCAAACAAAAAGCAACATATGTGAAAAGAGAATTTGGTTTCTCATAGACTTTGCTGGTGTTGCAAGACGCAGCTGAAAATTTGCATAAAAATCTGCAAAATACGCAGCAAAACACAAAATGTGTGAACACAGCCTAAGGCTTCCATACACAAAAAGCAAAAGCCGGCAGGATCAGCCAACAATCTGACATGTATTGGGGCTTTCTGCCTCTCCCTTGATAACCAATGTCAGGGGAGAGAATGATCCGGCGCATTGGAATTCCAGTAGTTGATCCTCTTGTTCTCTCTGAAGATAAGCTGCCACCAGAGGAGCTCGACACCTGCTCTCTAATAGAGAGCACAAGAACACAAGGCTAAGCACTCCTGTATGATAGTCATGAGAGAGCTGTCAACCAAAGGATTGTAGGGATTGGGCCTTAAAGGGTTTGTGTAGTGAAAACAAGTTACCACCGATCCAAGAGACAGGTGAAAACTTGCTGATCAATGAGTGTCCGACTCACACTGCTTGGAAAAATGGGGAATTACAGAATTAGGTCTTTTTCACACATCCGGATATTTCCGATACTGGAAAAAACAGTACTGGAGATGTCAGTGTCCCGTGTGTGTGATACGTGTGGCAGCCATGTGCCGCATCAGTATCACAAGTACTGGCGCCTGGAATCAGCGTACAGTGAGTGCTGTTCCCAAGCGCCGGGTGCTCAACGCTGCCCTCATCATTGTCGCTTGCTTTCGCTGCAATCAGCGCTAGCAAGGGACAATGATGAGAGCAGTATTCCGCTCCCGCTGTGCCTTGGTGTAAAAATAAGAATAAAATTTAAAAAATCCTTATACTTACCTGTCTGAAGATGTCCCCCGCTGTAATCCACCTGACCGCTCACGCCGGGGAGAATGACTCACTGCAGCGAGCGGGCGCTGGACCACCGCTAAGCTCACTAAGTGGTGTCCTGTCACTCACTAAGCTCAGCGGAGGTTAAGGGCTCGCTCGCTACAGTGAGTCATTCTCCCCGGCTCCTCATTGTGAGCGGTCAAGTGGATTACAGCGTGGGACACTTAGGACAGGTGAGTATAAGGTTTTTTTTTACTTTATTCTTATTTTTACACTTGCTGGACACAGCGGGGGCTGAATACTACAGCGCAGCGCAAGCTGGGGACAATGATGAGGTCAGCATTCAGCACCCGGCACTTGGGAACAGCGCTAACTGTACACTAATTCCCAAACGCCGGTATGTGTCACACTGATGACACACATCATCACTGTGAACCTGTGCAGGAAGTTTTGCGACCAGTGCTGCGAGAAAAAACCCGACATGACAGCGTGTTTTGCCCAATGATCACGGTCCGAGGAAACACATGTGCACAGACCGATTCATTAAAATGGGTCTACATGTGTCAGTGTCTCCAGTACGTGTGGAGACGGACACCACACGTACTGGAAACATGGATGTCTGAAACGCGCCTTAAGAAGTAGGTTGGATGTCTGACCATTGCTATGTGGCTGCCAGAAAAAAGCAACATCGCTGGAGAGCCCCGTAGGGTGATAATGGAGGTCAGACTGAGCATGTGCACTATATACCCATGCTGAATAAGTGCTGCGTCACTCACCCCCTCGTCATGTGGTCTGTGTGACGCGCCCCTTGGTTTAGCTGGTCACTTCCAGGTGCGCGTCGCGCTGGCCACGTGACCGGACATCCTTTATTCAGCATGGGTATATAGAGACCCCGAGCCATGTCCTCCTCACACTCTCTGCCCTTGAGAAAGCGGCCGGTGATGCCGCGAAACGTGCGTTGGGCTACGAGGCTACGGTCCTCACCATCTCCACGCTCCCCCTGTGACTTGCTATGCATCTTGGATAGGTAATCCTCAATTTCACCACTGTAAATCACCTTTCATCTTGAATGGATTCGAGTGAGCTGATTATAAGTCTTTATTTAACAGCAATCATTTTGCCCTGACCATTTAGCATATGCTCCTTTCCCATTTATTTGTGTCTTCTATACAGCCTAATTGAGGAAGAACCTTTAATATTCACACAATTTTCCCTCTACCTTCAATTGATACATGACACATTTCTTGACAATAGCCTAGCTATGACATTGTATTGTTTTGAGGGCGTTAAACTAGAAGAAGAGGGGATGGGAAGAAAAACGCCGGACACGAACATGAAACCAGAGAACATACTAACGAAAGATATGAAGTGCGACAAAGAAGGTCCAAGACAAGATACTTGGAAGGGAGGTAAGAAAATTTCTAATACAATCCACAGGGAGAAGATTGGAACAAAACAAAATTGTGTAAACTGCGTGCTAGCAAATGCCAGAAGCCTGACAAACAAGATGGATGAACTGGAAGCAGAAATATCTACAGGTAACTATGACATAGTGGGAATAACCGAGACATGGTTAGATGAAAGCTATGACTGGGCAGTTTCAAAAAGGAATAGTCGGCACTCCGTATAGCTAGAGTGGTGCACGTGGAAAACAATGTCTGTAGGAAAAGAAAATCCCGGCACTCACGTGTTGATAATCAGTTGATTTATTCCACAACTCACACAAGATGTTTCAGCCTGTCCAAGGCTTTTTTCAATTGTGGTTAAATACATTCAGTCAAGATATTTATAAACAAATCCACGGAAATGACATAATTCTCATTAACATAAAAAAAGAGTAGACCAATAAAAGAAATTATATATAACAGAATTTACAACAACATACAAAAATTAAGCAATAATAAACTCAAGTTGCACAATGAAAAAGAACAAGTGAATTCATATATTTAAATAATCCCCAATTACACATAAGACCATATACATCGCAGATTGTAAAATTTATTGCATGCATATACCACATTATATCTTTATTTCTCCATATTCTTTTAGCTAAAAATATGTAACATTTCATAGTTTTTCCAGAAAAAATCCTCAATGTTTTTAAGATTTTTTAATATTTCCAATGGAATCAAATATATCAATGACAAATAAATTCATATATATAAATAATCTCCAACCAAATATGAGAATATAAATCCTAAAACATGGATTCCATTTCATAAATGTATCAAAAATATTCCCATCTAAATTTCTCAATGTTCTTTTTATTAAACATATTCAACATTATATAATTTTTCTGGAAAAAAATCCTTGATATTTTTAGATTTCTTCAAAAAGATTTTTATTAGAACAATACTGTTTATTACATTTGTATATACAACTAATTCCTCATGAACAGCCTGCAACAAGTGACTAAATCTATCTTTTATTCTCTTGCCCTTTATAATTCTATTAGTAAATACCTTATAAAGAGATCAGTATACTGCCATATTCCCATAAATCCCCATTCACATAGTAGAAAAAAATCATCATATTATTTCTATATCACTTTATATCTCATTATAAATTGTAACTACATACAAATCTACTGCTGAAGGAACAATTATAAAGGGCAAGAGAATAAAAGATAGATTTAGTCACTTGTTGCAGGCTGTTCATGAGGAATTAGTTGTATATACAAATGTAATAAACAGTATTGTTCTAATAAAAATCTTTTTGAAGAAATCTAAAAATATCAAGGATTTTTTTCCAGAAAAATTATATAATGTTGAATATGTTTAATAAAAAGAACATTGAGAAATTTAGATGGGAATATTTTTGATACATTTATGAAATGGAATCCATGTTTTAGGATTTATATTCTCATATTTGGTTGGAGATTATTTATATATATGAATTTATTTGTCATTGATATATTTGATTCCATTGGAAATATTAAAAAATCTTAAAAACATTGAGGATTTTTTCTGGAAAAACTATGAAATGTTACATATTTTTAGCTAAAAGAATATGGAGAAATAAAGATATATAATGTGGTATATGCATGCAATAAATTTTACAATCTGCGATGTATATGGTCTTATGTGTAATTGGGGATTATTTAAATATATGAATTCACTTGTTCTTTTTCATTATGCAACTTGAGTTTATTATTGCTTAATTTTTTTATGTTGTTGTAAATTCTGTTATATATAATTTCTTTTATTGGTCTACTCTTTTTTTATGTTAATGAGAATTATGTCATTTGCGTGGATGTGTTTATAAATATCTTGACTGAATGTATTTAACCACAATTGAAAAAAGCCTTGGACAGGCTGAAACGTCTTGTGTGAGTTGTGGAATAAATCAACTGATTATCAACACGTGAGTGCCGGGATTTTCTTTTCCTACATGACTGGGCAGTTAACTTACAGGGTTACAGTCTGTTTAGAAGGGATCGAAGAAGTCGGAAAGGGGGTGGAGTCTGTCTATATGTAAAGACGTGTCTAAAGCCTACAATACGGGAGGATGTATGGGAGGGAAATGAGGAGGTCGAGTCCTTATGGGTGGAGATACATGGGGCAAAAAAACAATAATAAAGTTGTCATAGGAGTCTGTTATAGACCACCAAATATAGCAGAAGCCACGGAAAGTCTATTAATGAGACAAATAGACGAAGTAGCAAAAAATAACGAGGTGATTATTATGGGGGACTTCAACTACCCCGATATAGACTGGGAAACCGAAAGCTGTAGATCTCAGAAAGGAAACAGGTTTCTGTCAATTATCAAAGACAATTATTTGTCACAACTTGTGCAGGAACCAACTAGAGGGACGGCCCTTTTAGACTTAATATTAACTAACAGGCCAGACACAATAACTGAGGTGCAGGTCGGGGGGCACCTGGGAAATAGTGACCACAACATTATACAATTCCACATGTGCTTCAGTAGGGTGCCCAGCAAGGGAGTCACAAAAACACTGAACTTCAGCTAAGATATGCCCTTCACCTTATAGACTGGGATAGTATCTTTAGTAATAGGAGCACGGATAGAACATGGGAAATTTTCAAAACAGTCCTACATAGTCACTGTAGAAGGTACATACCTTATGGGAATAAAAGGGCTAGGAATAGGAGGAAGCCAATGTGGCTAAATAAGGAAGTCAAGAGGGCAATGAAAAACAAAAAAAGGGCTTTCGGTAAACTTAAACAAGAAGGCAGCGAGGAAGCGCTAATATCTTATAGGGAAAAAAACAAAATCTGTAAGAAACAAATAAGAATAGCAAAAGAGGAGACAGAGAGACTAATTGCCAAGGAAAGTAAAACGAATCCCAAACTGTTCTTTAACTATATAAACAGTAAAAGGATTAAAACTGATGGAGTTGGCCCATTGAAAAATAACCTGGGTAAAATCATAGAGGGCGATGAGGGTAAAGCAAACCTACTGAATAGCTTCTTCTCCATTGTTTTCACAAAAGAAAACAATTTATCGGAGGAAATGCAGAGTGATAAAGTAAACCCTCCGCTAAATATCACCCACCTAACCCAGGAGGAAGTTCAGAAACGCCTAAATAATATCAAAATAGACAAGTCACCAGGCCCAGATGATATACACCCCCGGGTACTAAAAGAATTAAGTAATGTGATAGACAGACCACTGTATCTTATATTCAAGCACTCTTTATGGACAGGGACTGTCCCACTAGATTGGCGCCAAGCAAATGTGGTACCAATATTCAAAAAGGGGTCTAAAAGTGACCCTGGGAACTATAGACCAGTCAGCTTAACGTCTGTTGTGGGTAAATTGTTTGAAGGATTTCTTAGAGATGCTATTGTAGAATATCTTAATGATAATAACTGTCTAACTCCATATCAACATGGATTCATGAGGGATCGCTCCTGCCAAACAAACCTGATCGCCTTCTACGAGGAGGTGAGCTCACAGCTGGACCGGGGAGAGTCAGTGGATGTTGTATACCTTGACTTCTCCAAAGCGTTTGATACCGTGCCACACAAAAGGTTGGTATATAAAATGAGAATGCTTGGTCTGGGGGATAATGTATGCAAGTGGGTAAATAGCTGGCTGAGTGATAGAAAGCAGAGGGTGGTTATCAATGGAGTAAGCTCAGGGTGTGTCAGGGTTACTAGCGGGGTGCCTCAAGGGTCTGTCTTGGGCCCTATATTATTTAATATATTTATTAATGATCTAGTGGAAGGGTTGCATAGTAGAATAGCAATATTTGCAGATGATACTAAACTTTGTAAAGTAGTTAATACAGACGAGGATAGGGCACAGCTACAGGAGGATTTAGATAAATTGGGGAGTTGGGCCAAAAAATGGCAAATGGGGTACAATGCCGATAAATGTAAGGTCATGCACATGGGAAAGAAAAACAGCAGTCACCCATACATATTAAATGGGAAACCGTTGGGGAAATCTGACATGTAGAAGGACCTGGGCGTCTTGGTTAACAGCAAATTAAATTGGAGTGCCCTGTGTCAGGCAGCAGCTGCGAAGGCAAATACAGTCATGGCATGCATCAGAAGAGGAATAGGGGCATATGATGAGAACATTGTTCTTCCTCTGTATAAAGCGCTGGTAAGGCCGCACTTAGAATATTGTGCACACTTCTGGGCTCCGGTGCTCAGGAAAGACATATTGGAGCTAGAGAGGGTACAAAAGAGGGCGACTAAGGTAATAAAGGGAATGGAGGGACTGGAATACCCAGAGAGGTTGTCAAAATTAGGCCTATTTACGTTGGAAAAAAGAAGGCTTAGGGGAGACCTCATAAACATGTATAAATACATCAGGGGGCAGTACAGAGATCTCTCCCATGACCTGTTTATACCAAGGATGGTGACAAAGATGAGGGGGCACACTATGCGTCTGGAGGAAAGGAGGTTCCTGCACCAGCATAGAAGGGGATTCTTTACGGTCAGAGCCGTGAGACTCTGGAACTCTCTGGGAGAGGAAGTGGTGATGTCCAACTCACTTAATGAGTTCAAGAGAGGCCTGGACGCCTTTCTTGAGAACAATAAAATTACATCTTATGCTTAGTGATAGTTAATTAATCCATGGATTTAATCTGACTGCCAGATTGGAGTCGGGAAGTGAATTTTTCCTCAATGATGTAAATTGGCCTATACCACATTGGTTTTTTTGCCTTCCCCTGGATCAACGCTGCGGAATAGCTGCAGTGCACAAGAAATAGGCTGAATTGGATGGACCCTTGTCTTTTTTCGGCCTTATAAACTATGTGAACGGAGTATAAGAAAGTTGTTATGGACGTGGTTTAGCGAACATTGTGCAGTGAGTCTGGTCTCCTTATAGTGACAGATATTGCTTGTTGCTAAAACTGATATTTTTTTCACGTTAAATATTTTTTTAAACAACTCTCCTTAGTGCAATCATACAACACAGAAGCCTCTGATTGCTCAGATGATGCACTGTACTACTGTAGTGCGTGTATTATCCCTGCCTGTCAGTGTAATACTAACGACTCCATACACAAGAGATAAGTGTTTCCTGGGTGGTCATTTGGCAGACGGCTATCTCTCCTAACTCCCCCATACACACAAATATTCCAGCTTTCCTCTGGTCTGAGAGAGTTGCCTCCAGACTCCTTTAGCGGAGGATTATCTATAGGAAGAACAAACGGATTAGCCTCTGAAATTCAGGATCCCAGATCCTCCTCTGCCCCGACATCATCTGTCGGGAGGTCTCCAAATACATTATATAGTCAACCAAACCACCGAAATCAGTGTTTTCATGCAACTTTAGTCTAATGTGTATGGCGGCGTTAAAATATGACTTATTGGGTGCTGCCTTTGGCCCGTCCTAATAGACTTTCATACATTGCAGACCCAGACACCATTACTAGGCATTTAAGTATCATAGTAACTAAGTAACTATGCAGCCCCATACTATCGAGTACTTGGGGGAGGAGGGGCATTGAGCCAAACTCTGTCACACCTTCTTAGATGCCATGTTTGCTTTTGACAGCAGCAAGTGGTTAAACTGCCAGGGTTTTTGTTGCAGCTGCACATGTGAGATCCCTGTGATGTACATCTATGTTCTGGTGCCCAAAAGAGTGTTTTTTTATTTTTATTTTTAACAAATTAACGTTTAAAAAAAATAACAAAATGTGTCTTATGCTTTTTGCATGGTTTTTTCTTTTTACAAGAATTGTTGGTGCCAATTTTCTTTTGAAACATTTTAATATCTGCTTTTTTTCTTGTAATATTGGAAAGCCTTAAGCCAAAAATAAACCCCATGTACATGGAGACCTTGATAGCAAATAATTTCTGTTTGTGGTGTTTGTGCAAGCAAAAAAGCTTTTACAAAAGCCTCAAACGTCTGTGTGTGAATCAGACATGAGATCTAACGTGATAGAAGTTTATAGTCCGGGGAAGACGGGAAATATTCACAAATAAACTGTGATGTAGTCAGTGACAGACTCTGGCCAAATATGTTTCTAGAACAGTAGTAGAAAATTAAGATATTGTCCTCATCATGAAGTAGTTATTTCTCATGTCACGTGTAATGAATATCTCCTGCAGTATTACTAATGCTGATTCCAGTGTCAGTAAATGAGACGAGAATTAGCGTCATGGAAGATGAGTCTATGATATACATATTCAGCTACAGACTCCAAGGAAGAAAGAATAAAACTAAACATTGTAAAATAATATACAGTTATATGAAAAAGTTTGGGCACCCCTATTTAATCTTAAGCTTATTGTTTTATAAAAATTGGTGTTTTTGCAACAGCTATTTCAGTTTGATATATGTAATAACTGTTTGACACAGCAATGTTTCTGCCTTGAAATGAGGTTTATTGTACTAACAGAAAATGTACAATCTGCATTCAAACAAAAGCTGACAGGTGCATAAGTATGGGCACCTCACCAGAAAAGTGACATTAATATTTAGTAGATCCTCCTTTTGCAAAAATAACAGCCTCTAGTCGCTTCCTGTAGCTTTTAATGAGTTCCTGGATCCTGGATGAAGGTATTTTGACCATTCCTCTTTACAAAACAATTCCAGTTCAGTTAAGTTTGATGGTCGCCGATCATGGACAGCCCTCTTCAAATGATCCCACAGATGTTCAATGATATTCAGGTCTGGGGACTGGGATGGCCATTCCAGAACATTGTAATTGTTCCTCTGCATGAATGCCTGAGTAGATTTGGAGCGGTGTTTTGGATCATTATCTTGCTGAAAGATCCATCCCCTGCGTAACTTCAACTTTATCACTGATTCTTGAACATTATTGTCAAGAATCTGCTGATACTGAGTGGAATCCATGCATCCCTCAACTTTAACAAGATTCCCGGTGCCGGCATTGGCCACACAGCCCCAAGGCATGATGGAACCTCCACCAAATTTTACTGTGGGTGGCAAGTGATTTTCTTGGAATGCTGTGTTTTTTTGATGCCATGCATAACGTCTTTTTGTATGACCAAACAACTCAATCTTGGTTTCATCAGTCCACAGGACCTTCTTCCAAAAAGAAATTGGCTTCTCCAAATGTGCTTTTGCATACCTCAGCCGACTCTGTTTGTGGCGTGCTTGCAGAAACGGCTTCTTTCGCATCACTCTCCCATACAGCTTCTCCTTGTGCAAAGTGCGTTGTATAGTTGACCGATGCACAGTGACACCATCTGCAGCAAGTTGATGCTGCAGCTCTCTGGAGGTGGTCTGAGGATTGTCCTTGACTGATCTCACCATTCTTCTTCTCTGCCTTTCTGATGTTTTTCTTGGCCTGCCACTTCTGGCCTTAACAAGAACTGTCCCTGTGTTCCTCCATTTCCTTACTATGTTCCTCACAGTGGAAACTGACAGGTTAAATCTCTGAGACAGCTTTTTGTATCCTTCCCCTGAACAACTATGTTGAATAATCTTTGTTTTCAGATCATTTGACAGTTGTTTTGAGGAGTTCATGATGCCACTCTTCAGAGGAGATTCAAACAGGAGAACAACTTGCAAGTGGCCACTTTAAGTAGCTTTGCTCATGATTGCATACACCTGGCTCTGAAGTTCAAAGCTCAATGAGGTTACAAAACGAAAAAAAGTGCTTTAGTAAGTCAGTAAAAAGTAGGTAGGAGTATTTAAAGCAAGAAAATGATAAGGGTGCCCATACTTATGCACCTGTCAAATTTTGTTTGAATGCAGATTGCACATTTTCTGTTAGTACAATAAACCTCATTTCAAGGCAGAAACATTACTGTGTCCAACAGTTATTACATATATCAAACTGAAATAGCTGTTGCAAAAACACCAATTTTTATAAAACATTAAGCTTAAGATTAATAGGGGTGCCCAAACTTTTTCATATAACTGTATCTCCTCATGTGTTTCCTCTTATTATCTCCAGTAATTGTAGTATTACCCAGGATTTTTATGATGCTACATCTTCTTCTCGTTCAGGTCCCTACAATATCAGATCCTCTCAGTGAAGATCTTCTATATAAGAGAATTTTCCTTATTGATCCATAAATGATGGATCTGGACAGAGACAAGATGGCGGAGCGGATATTACACCTCACCCTAGAGATCCTCTTCCGGCTTACTGGAGAGGTGAGAGATTCTGATGACGTCTCATTACATCATTCTTATCTATGGGAATAACAGATGGACAGAACTGGAGAGGTGAGGACTCTGGAAATGTCTGTAGTGAGATTTATTAATGTGTCTCTCCATAATCAGGATTACACAGTAGTGAAGAAGACCTCTAGTGAGCGCCATCAGGCCCATGTGTCTGAGGGATGGGGAAGACCCGTGAGCTCAGTCACTGGGCCTCCACCTCTTCCCCTGATGCATGAAGACATCAATGACCAGAAGATCCTAGAACTCACCTATAAGATGATTGAGCTGCTGACTGGAGAGGTGACACTGCTGGGAATGCTGGGACATTATACAGTAACGCTATGAAGGGATCGGGGGGATGACGGTATCATTGTATGTGTCAGGTTCCTATAAGGTGTCAGGATGTTGCTATTTCTCCATGGAGGAGTGGGAGTATTTAGAAGGACATAAAGATCTGTACAAAGACGTCATGATGGAGGTTCCCCAGCCCCTCACATCACCAGGTAATAGGACAGGACTAAATACACACGGCCTATAATTATCTGTATGTAAAGAATGAATTCAGTCCCTGTATGTGTTTTCTCCAGATCTATCCGGTAAGAGGACAACGCCAGAGAGATGTCCCCATCCTCTTCTTCCACATGACCGTAAACAAGAAGACCCCAATGTTCTTCAGGATCATCAGGTAGATGAAGAGAAGATGTCATGAGATCTCCCCTATGATGTGTGTCAGCTATGAAGGTCTTGTGCTCAGTCTTGTTTTATCCACCAGTATTATATGGTTTATACTTGTGTAATGAGAACGGTGGAGATGGCAGGATTAGAACTGATCATAGATGTGACTTCTCCATCTGTCTGTGACTTTTACAATATTTATTTCAGGGTGAATATCTGACCCATATTAATACTACAGAGACATATGTGAGGGGTGATGAGCGGTGTAAAGAGGAGATTCCTACATATGACTACCCAGGTGAGTAGCGACCACTAAATACAGAGAAGTCGTCACAGATTCTTCTCAGTCATTGGCTGTGGCTGTTTTTTCGGTAGTGTAGTCCGGCTGTATCACAATCATGTGATCACCATTTTGCTTCTAGACCACAACATTCTTCTCCACCCAAAACTGTTCAGATGAATTTGGGCATTGAAAACCCTTTTCTATAGAACTTGCAACCTGGAGGATCCACCTACCCCCTGGGATTAGGAGACGCTGACCGTTACCTGCCCAGATCTGTAAACTATAAAGCTAAATGACAGCGTACGTAGAATGTGCTGACAAGTTAAAAAATTACTTGAAGAAAAATATTATGATGAGCCTGTAAGAGAAAGTGGAGGGTAATGATGGTGTTTGCTTCCTAGGACCCTGATATCTTATTGGATGAATCTACCTTCTCTCCCTTCTGTGCTGCTGAATGTGCTCATATGATCCCTACAAGACCAGGTCCAGTCTTCTGACCAAACTTCACTTTTATGATTGAAAATATTAAATGTGCAGTGAGGTCTAAGCGTGACTATCTGCACAATAACAACAGAGTTTCCCTTTATTCTGACTTTTTAATTTCTTTTAAAACTGACTAACTTCAAACAGGATCGTGATAAACTATACAAAAAACATTACACCTGTGCCATGATATATCTCTAAGCTGTGCGTGGCTGATGGATGTAATATACATTTATTCACGCCTGCAGGAGATGTGTTGGCATGGCTCGAGCCCTGGTTTCATGGATTCACTCAACGTCATAAATTCAATTATGCTTTCGATCCTAAGGAATTCGGATTACTGCACAATCTCTCCTGAAATGGGGGCGCTAATACTTTCTCTACTCTTCTGATCGGTGTTATTATCTGTAGTCACTGTTTTGCCCATTACCCTTTAATCCCTCCTTATGGATCTGGACTTACACAGAGACCCCTAGGCTTGGGCCATAGTGTTACTTGCTCTTCTGGGAAGTGAGATGGGAAGAAGAATAGTCAGGTAGCCGGGTCAGAACCAGGAGGGCAGAGAAAATACAAAATCAAAATACGCAAAAGTAGTCAGTAAACGGGCCGAGGTCACAGCAGGAAACAAATACACAAGCCGGGAGGTGAGCACAGAGGACTGAACCAGAGGAGAACAAGGCTGTATCTGGCAGCTTCCAACAATATGCTTCCAGCTTTAGTAGGGTGTGGTGCTTTCCAATCGGCTGAAGTAGTGAGCAGATTACTTCAGCTGGACAGCACACACACCCATACTGCGAAACTGGATGGTACTACTGGTCCCAGGCTCCCTAATCTTAGTGGCTGGACAGAAGCTGTGCTGCCCAGAGCTTTTGGTTCCGACATCTTCTCAATCACCTGCGCCGCCTGCAGAATGAATAAGATGGCACCTGGTGACAGAAGCAGACGTCACAGGAGCAGATCCCAGAGGAGATGGGACACACCACACCATACTAAATGTCATAAAATCAGAGCAGTAGAAATCCCCAGATATTGACTCCATTTTGAAAATTATGACCCTCAATGAATTCATCTTTAGAAGTTGTCACTACTTTGACTCCACAGTCACTTTCCGAAAATTAGCACACAGTGGATGTTTCAAAGTGAAAATTACAAATATGCCATTTTATTGCCCAACACATTATGCCCAGATTGTGCTCCAGGAGACACACACCGTAAATCAAGTGGGTTCTTCTCACTATAGTAATGCCAAATACATGGAGGCTAAATGTGGTTTGGGCACACTGCAAGGCTCAGAAGCGAGGGGAGATCTGACTTTGGGAGAGCGGATATTGCTGGATTGGTTTATGGAAGCCATGTTGCTTTTCAAAAGCCTTTCAGCCACTAATAATGTGAAAATCTCTGTTTTCCACTGACAGATGATGGACCTGAGTGGGGACTTGTTTTTTGTGAGATGAGTAGAAGTTTTTATTGGTATTATTTTCGCCTACATAACATTGTTTGGTGGCTTTTGATTCCATATTTGGGAGACAGAATGAACAAACAGTTGAACACCACGCTCTACTGGGTCTTGCTATGAGGTTTTCTATTACACTGTGGACTGTCATTTTCTTGGTGAATAATTCAAGATTTTTTACATTGATATTTAAGTTGCTATTTTACAGTTTAAGTAGAAATGTTAAATATATAATTCAATGATATTTTATTCAAAAATAATTAATTGGTTTTATTCTTGGCAGATGACTGTACCAGTAGATCAGAGGGACAGCTGACATCTTCAATTTTTAAATCAGACGATCTTGAGATCCCACAGGACATTACTCCAGATATATCATCATCCTTTCACTGCAAAGATCTGTCACCTGATCCTTTGAAACAGGTCCTGTCTTCTGATTCATTACCGACCACTAAGGAAAATCAAAGTCGCAAAATAAGTATTAAAAAACAAACTACTTCTAATTCAAAGAAGCCATTTTCACGTTCAGAATATGGAAATAGTTTTCCCCTCGAAAAGTCTTTTCTTAAACATCAAAACATTCACACAGCGGAGAATAGATTTTTTTTGTTTCCAGTGTGAGAAATGTTTTAATCTGAAATCAAATCTTGATAACCACCAGAAAACCCATACAGGAGAGAAGCCATTTTCTTGTTCAGAATGTGGAAAATGTTTTACATTGAAATCAAGTTTTATCAGACATCAGAGAACTCACACAGGGAAGAAGCCTTTTTCCTGTTTTGAATGTGAGAAATGTTTTAACCAGAAATCAGATTTGGTCAATCACCAGAGAACCCACACAGGGGAGAAGCCTTTTTCCTGTTCAGAATGTGGGAAATGTTTTAACCGTAAAGCGATTTTTGATAGCCACCAGAGAACCCACACAGGGGAGAAGCCTTTTTCATGTTCAGAATGTGGGAAATGTTTTAACCAGAAACCAGATTTGGTCAATCACCAGAGAACCCAGACAGGGAAGAGGCCTTTTTCCTGTTCAGAATGTGGGAAATGTTTTAACTGTAAAGCGATTCTTGATAACCACCAGAAAACTCACACAGGGGATAAGCCTTTTTCCTGTTCAGAATGTGGAAAATGTTTTAACCAGAAATCAAATCTGGTTAAGCACCAGAGAATTCACACAGTGAAGAAGCCTTTTTCCTGTTCAGAATGTGGAAAATGTTTTAACCAGAAATCAAATCTGGTTAAGCACCAGAGAACCCACACAGTGAAGAAGCCTTTTTCCTGTTCAGAATGTGGAAAATGTTTTAACCAGAAATCAAGTCTGGTTAATCACCAGAGAATCCACACAGGGGAGAAGCCTTTTTCCTGTTCAGAATGTGGGAAATGTTTTAACCAGAAATCAAATCTGGTTAAGCACCAGAGAACCCACACAGTGAAGAAGCCTTTTTCCTGTTCAGAATGTGGAAAATGTTTTAACCAGAAATCAAGTCTGGTTAATCACCAGAGAATCCACACAGGGGAGAAGCCTTTTTCCTGTTCAGAATGTGGGAAATGTTTTATCCAGAAATCAAATCTGGTTAAGCACCAGAGAACCCACACAGTGAAGAAGCCTTTTTCCTGTTCAGAATGTGGAAAATGTTTTAACCAGAAATCAAGTCTGGTTAATCACCAGAGAATCCACACAGGGGAGAAGCCTTTTTCCTGTTCAGAATGTGGGAAATGTTTTAACCGTAAAGAGATTCTTGATAGCCACCAGAGAACTCACACAGAGGAGAAACCTTTTTCCTGTTCAGAATGTGGAAAATGTTTTAACCAGAAATCAAATCTGCTTAAGCACCAGAGAATCCACACAGGGGAGAAGCCTTTTTCCTTTTCAGAATGTGGGAAATTTTTTATCCAGAAATCAGATTTGGTTAAGCACCAGAGAACTCACACAGGGGAGAAGCCTTTTTCCTGTTCAGAATGTGGGAAATGTTTTAACCGTAAAGAGATTCTTGATAGCCACCAGAGAACCCACACAGGGGATAAGCCTTTTTCCTGTTCAAAATGTGGGAAATGTTTTGTGAAGAAATCCTCACTTCTTAGTCACCAAAGTACTCACACAGGCCAGAAGCCATTTTCTTGTTCTTAATGTGGGAAATGTTTTACACGGAAATCAACTCTTAATAAACTTCAGAGAAGTCACACAGGGGAGAAGCCTTTTTAATTTCTAACCGAAAATTGTATCTTCATAAAGGGGTTGTCCACTACTAGGACAACTCCTTCTCATTCCTCATGTTTGACCTTGTTAAAATAAAAACAATCATACGCACTTCGTGTTCTGGTGCTGTTCCATTTGTGTCACAACTCGCGTTCCCGGGCTCACATAAGGTTGTTACATCACACAATCCTGCTCCCAATCAATGCTGCCTTTGGACATATTGAGCATCAACAGGAAGGACATGGCCTGGACATAACACACTGAGAGCCCTCTCTTCAGACCGTGTTCCTGGGGGAATTATAAGCAATTTACGGCCTTAAACATGACGCCTGATATGGGAAAGAAAGACAAGAGATCGGAGGTTAATCTGAGGTCCTCCACCTCTGTCAGCATGTCTGGTATGCAGCGTTTCTTATCTTCCTGCTCCGGAGCCATTACTGCCTCATCTCAGCTTGGAAAAAGAAGCAGTCTTAACCCTCATGATGCCAGACAGCTCCAGCCGGTAAGTCCTGCACCAACTTCTCTCTTAATGTAGGCCTCACAAGAAAACAGCTCCACCAATCTCCCTGTACTCTCACCAAAGCCCCCATACTGAGCAGTGCTTTCTTCACAGGGACATTTACCCCCCAGCCACAGGTTATTCTGATATGGGGAACAACATAACTTATTTGTATATCAGATTGCTTCTATCCCTACTAAAGAAGATATGGAGCAATATATTCAGAGGCTGGAGACCACATACAATACTGAAATACGTCCCCTCGCTTCTATCCTGTCACAGCTTACTGACAAGGTACAGAGATTATAGGATAATATCGTCCCAGTTAGAGGCCATCATAATGCTCAGAAACTAACACTGGATCTTCACAGCCAGTAAATAAACCACTTGTTAAATATGTTTGATGATCAAGAAAATCACAATAATATCCCGAAAGCATCAATGCACAAGCAATTATGCCAGCACTGTGGACATTATTCACTAATATCCTTGGTGACCCTATTGATAAGGAGCTGGAGACTGACAGGGCGAACCGTACAATAGGCAATCATGGCCCAGATCCTGAGCGTCCAAGGGACAGTATCTGTCACATACATTTTTTTCAATGTAAAAGAGGCCATTGCGAGGAAAGCAGGGGATTTTGGTCCTGGTGATTTCAATGGAAAATTGATACAATTGCTCATAGATCTATCCTGCATGACACTTTCTCAAAGAAGGGTATTGAAACCACTTCTTGATGCTCTCTGGGAAAATGGCCTGATGTACTCCTGTGGTACCCTTTCCAGCTGCAAGTCTGAAAAAAATGGAACATTGTATACTTTGAAAGATCAATGCGACATGAGACTATTCTGTGATGTCTTGGACCAGGGGTCCTCAAACTACGGCCCACAGGCCACATGCGGCCCGCGGAGGATTTTTATCTGGCCCGCCGGCCTGTGGGCGGAGGAGAGCGGTGTCAGCGCTCGCTCCCTCCCGCTTGCTCAGGGCCCTGGCAGCTGGATACTTGCCTCTCCCCGTGCCTCTGCAGATCCGCTGTCTTCCTGCTGTGTGCTCCCTGTGATGTCTCAGGTCAGAGGGTGCGGTGACGTCTTTCCACCGCGCCCTCCCCTGAGCCATCACAGGCAGTGCAGAGCGGGAAGACGCCGGCGACGCTGAGGAGTCCGGACCCGAGCAGTTTCAGCAGGTGAGAAGTGAGGTGAGTATTTTTTTTTTTTTTTTTTTAATGTATGGAGGCATGGGGCATAATATTAGGGGTGACATCCTGCATGGGGCATAATATTAGGGATGACATCCTGCATGGGGCATAATATGGGGGAGTGACATGCTGCATGGGGCATTATATGGGGGAGTGACATGCTGCATGGGCATTATAAAGAGAGGGGGGTGATATCCTGAATGGGGCATTATAACGACAGGGGAGTGATATCCTGCATGGGGCATTATATGGGGGGGTGACATCCTGAATGGGGCATTATATGGGGGGGTGACATCCTGAATGGGGCATTATATGGTGGTGTGACATGCTGCATGGGGCATTATATGGGGGGTGACATCCAGCATGGGGCATTATATGGGGGGGTGACATCCTGAATGGGGCATTATAAAGACAGGGGAGTGATATCCTGCATGGGGCATTATATGGGGGGGGTGATATCAAGTATGGGGCATTATATGGGGGTTGACATCCTGAATGGGGCATTATAAAGACAGGGGAGTGATATCCTGCATGGGGCATTATATGGGGGGTGACATCCTGCATGGGGCATTTATATGGGGGGGTGACATCCTGCATGGGGCATTATAAAGACCGCGGAGTGATATCTTGCATGGGGCATTATATGGTGGGAGAAAGGGACATCCTGCATGGGGCATTATATGGGGGGGTGACAGCCTGCATAGGGCATTATAAGGGGGAAACAGCCTGCCTATTGAGGACCTATACTGCCTATTGGGGACATTTACCTCCCCATTGAGGACCTATGCTGCCTAATGGGGACATTTACCTCCCCATTGAGGACCTATGCTGCCTATTGGGGACATTTACCTGCCTATTGGGGACCTATGCTGCCTATTGAGGACCTATGCTGCCTATTGGGGATATTTACCTGCCTATTGGGGACATTTACCTGCCTATTGGGAACATTTACCTGCCTATTGGGGACATTTACCTGCCCATTGAGGACCTATGCTGCCTATTGGGGACATATGCTGCCTATTGGGGACATTTACCTGCCTATTGAGGACCTATGCTGCCTATTGGGGACATTTACCTGCATATTAGGGACCTATGCTGCCTATTGAGGACCTATGCTGCCTATTGGGGACATTTACCTGCCTATTGGGGATATTTACATGCCTATTGGGGACATTTACCTGCCTATTAGGGATATTTACCTGCCTATTGGGTACAGTTACCTACCTATTGAAATACTGGTTGATTTAACTTTACTTGTTCTTCATTTTAAATATTGTATTTGTTCCTGTATTGTTTTTTTTACTTCAAAATAAGATATGTGCAGTGTGCATAGGAATTTGTTCATAGTTTTTTTTTTTTAAATTATATTCCGGCCCTCCAAAGGTCTGAGGGACAGTGAACTGGCCCCCTGTTTAAAAGGTTTGAGGACCCCTGTCTTGGACATTCCCAGAATCCATATATCTGACTGGCCACCTGCTCCACCATTGCCACTGAGAGTTCCAGCACATCACAGAAGGCGTCCAATGGATCAGCAACTTGATGGTGATGCCCCCAGACGGGAAAGGAACCTGCCAATCATATGAGCTCCTGAAATGAATCTCTTTTTCCCTGGTGAGAGACAGTTTGCCGATGCTTACTTATTTCTTTAAGCATATAATCTATAATATAACCGGGGATGCGTATCTCTGTCTGAAGCCTTTATAGACTGGGCAAGCGCGACACGCCTGCACAGTCTGGCTCCAGACAGAAGCACGCATGGAGCCGTTACAGGTAAGAGGAGTGTGTATGGCGCCGGAGATCACGGTATGCGTAGACACTGAACGCATACCGCAATCTCCGGCGCCATACTTACCTGACCGGGAGGAGCGTTGCCGTGGCGCCTCTCTTTGCCAGAGACCGGGGCAGGAGTGAAAGCGTCGGAATCGGCGCATGCGCATAGTGCTATCCGGCGCTGTTTTTACTGAAGACACGTGCAGTGTGTCTTTAGCAAAATGGCGCCGGACAGCGCGGTATGGGCACGCGCGTGCTCCGGTGCCACACTCCTCCCCCGGTCTCTGGCAGAACAGGACACCGCAGCGCTGGAGCACGGGGAAGAAAGGTGAATATAAGTGTTTATTTTTTTTTTGTATGTGTGCAGAGTGAAAGGGATGAGGGGTACCATACATACCAGGATTGGGGGATGATGGGTGCCATGCATACCAGGATGAGAGATGGGGTGCCATGCATACCAGGATTGGGGATGAGGGTTGCCATGCATACCAGGATTGGGGGATGAGGTGTGCCATGCGTACCAGGATAGGGATCTGGGGGTAACATGCATACCAGGATAGGGATGAGGGGTACCATGCATACCATGATGAGGGATGGGGTACCATGCATATCAGGATTGGGTATGAGGGAGCCATGCATACCAGGATGAGGGGCACCATGCATGCCAGGATTGGGGGTGAGGGGTGCCATCCATACCAGGATTGGGGGTGAGGGGTGCCATGCATACCAGGATTGGGGGTGAGGGGTGCCATGTATACCAGGATAGGGATGAGGGGTACCATGCATACCAGGATAGGGATCTGGGGGGGCTATGCATACCAGGATAGGGATAAGGGGTACCATGTATACCAGGATAGGGATGAGGGGTACCATGCATACCAGGATGAGGGATGGGGTGCCATGCATACCAGGATAGGATGAGGGGTACCATGCATGCCAGGATGAGGGGTACCATACATACCAGGATAGGGATGAGGGGTGCCATGCATAACAGGATTGGGGATGTGGGGTGCCATGCATACCAGGATAGGGATGAGGGGTACCATGCATACCAGGATGAGGGATGGGGTGCCATGCATACCAGGATGAGGGGCGCCATGCATGCCAGGATTGGGATGAAGGGTGCCATGTATACCAGGATTGGAGGTGAGGGGTGCCATGCATGCCAGGATAAGGATGAGGCAAGCCATGCATACCAGGATAGGGATGAGGGGATCCATGTATACCAGGATAGGGATGAGGGGTACCATGTATACCAGGATAGGGATGAGGGGTGCCATGCATACCAGGATGGGGATGAGGGGTGCCATGCATACCAGGATAGGGATGAGGGGTAGCATGCATACCAGGATGAGGGATGGGGTGCCATGCATACCAGGATAGGGGTGAGGGAGCCATGCATACCAGTATGAGGGGTGCCATGCATACCAGGATTGGGATGAGGGGTGCTATGCATACCAGGATTGGAGGTGAGGGGTGCCATGAATACCAGGATAAGGATGAGGCAAGCCATGCATACCAGGATAGGGATGAGGGGTGCCATGCATACCAGGATTGGGGGTGAGGGGTGCCATGCATACCAGTATTGGGGGTGAGGGGTGCCATGCATACCAGGATTGGGGGTGAGGGGTGCCATGCATACCAGGATGGGGGTGAGGGGTGCCTTGCATACCAGGATAGGGATGAGGTGTGCCATACATACCAGGATAGGGATGAGGGGAGCACATAACAGGATGGGGGGAACAGGTTCGGGGTAGCACAAATACCAGGATGGGGGCAGCACAAATACCAGCATGGGAGACCATATACCAATAAAAATGCTCGCCACTCGGGCTTAGAACGGGCTCAATAGCTAGTAAGATATATCGAAATAGAGTTTTAGGTGACCATCAGCTGATTGCTAAAGCCGGTAATCAGCGGATCGGTCTGATGATGCTTGAATGTTCCCACCTTCTCTGGTGGGTGATCAGCCCCAGTGACCCCCTGCAGCAGTGTATCCTGACAGGGGGTGATTTTACACCCCTGTCAGTATACAGTGCTGTATTCTACAGCTGTGACATCAGTGATTTCTGATGTCACAGCTGTAGAAATGATCCAGATCGTCGTGGGACAGTCGCCGCTAATCATGGACTACGTCGTTGACGGCAGACTGGTGAAGAATATTGGGTTTTTTTAATGTTTTTTTCAGGAGATCGAGGGCTTCGCGGAGGTGGGTAATAAAAAAAATTGTAGAACCGTGTTTCTTTTATTTCATTAAAATACTTTATTCTGGCGCTGTCTTTTATTGAAAAAGTGGCGACCATTTAACTACGCAGTTAGTAATGGGGGTGTCTTATAGACGCCCTCCATTACTAATCTGGGCTTCACGTCAGCTGCCAATACAAGGCTGATGTGAACCCCAACCCCATTACCCCCTGCCACCGCTACAGGGCAGTGTGGAAGAGCTAGGCAAAGCACCAGATTTGGCACATCTTATGGATGCGCCATTTCTGGAACTGCTGAGGGGTGATATTAATAGTCGCGGAGGGGGCTAGTATTCATGGGCCCTTCCATGACTATTAACTGCTTCCCGACCGCCCACTGTACATAAACGTCGGCGCTGCCTGGGCTCTGTGCAGCGCCGACGTTTATGAACGGTCGGCGGTCCCGCAGCCCTCAGGACCCCCAGGGTCCTGCAAGTGCTTCGGTTGTGGTTCAGAGCGACAGCTCTGACAGGGGACATCATCGGGACCTGATTGGATCAGGTCCCAATGATATTAACCCTTTCCTATCTTCTATATGCCGCGATCTATAGTGATCGCGGCATATAGAAGATAGTGAGAGGAGAGGGGGTCATCCACTTACCTCTCCGACGGCCCCCTGATGCCTTCCAGGACCTGCCGTTGTTATGGCAGCTGGAGGTCACATGACCGCCTCCAGATCTGCCATATATTGTGTCCTACTAGGCTCAGCCTGCAGCTGAGTCTAGCAGGAGACAGACAGTGTGAAACTGTCAGCAAAGTTCTCATGCAATGTGTATTACATTGCATGAGAACAGTGATTAGAAAAATAAAAATTTATGTCCCATACAGGACTAAGTAAAAATGTAAAAAAAAAAGTCTAAAAAATGTTTTCAAACTGTTAAAAAAAATCACAAAATAAATAAAAATATATAAATAAAATATTAAACCAATAAATCCATATATTTATGCAAAAACAAAGAGTACACATATTTGGTATCGCCGCGTCCGAAACAACCCGATCTATAAAACTGTCACACTAATTAACTCCTTCTGTGCACACCGTAATAAAAATAAATAAAAAACGGAGCAAAAAAACTATGCTTTATCATCATATCGCCAAACAAAAAGTGGAAAAAAATGCGATCAAAAAGCAAAATGGAAATAAAAATGGTACCGCTGAAAACGTCATCTTGTTCCGCAAAAAAAAAGCCGCTATACAGCTCCATCAGCCAAAACATAAAAAAGTTATAGCTCTCAGAATAAAGCGATGCAAAAAAATATTTTTCTAGAAAATTGTGTTATTATGTAAAAGCGCCAAAACATAAAAAATATATAGTAAGTGTAGTATCGCTGTAAACGTACTGACCCGAAGAATAACGCTGCCTTATTACTTTTACCACTCTCAGAACGGCATAAAAAAAACCCTCAAAAAACTTCCTGAATTGTTGGTTTTTGTTAATTTTACCTCCCAAAAAACAGAATAGAAAGCGATCAAAAAATGTCACGTACCCAAAAATGGTACCAATAAAAATGTCAACTCGTCCCGCAAAAAAGCAAGCCGTCACATGACTCTGTCGGACAAAATATGGAAAAATTATAGCTCTCAAAATATGGCAATGCCAAAACTAGATTTTGCAAAAAAAAGCGTCTTAGTGTGTGACAGTTGTCAGTCATAAAAACCCGATATAAATCTGGTATCTCTGTAATCGCACCGACCCGAAGAATAAAGTAATCTCATCACTTATACCGCACGAGGAACAGCGTAAAAAATAAATAAAACCAATTCTTCACCTGCTACTGATTTGTTTATTAGGTCTCCCAAAGATCGCAGTAAGGCTCTGCTCACACTTATCCTGCGCTCTGCTCTGAGCACTTATACCAGAGTTTCCGTATAAATCTCTGAAATACGTGATTCAGACGGAACCCATGACGGAAGATTCCCTGTAATGAGGCAGATATAGGCCACTGTGAATGCCATCTGGCCTGTGATCCCACGGTGTCATTTGTTTTAGGCGTGCATAAAAGTGCGGTTGGCCACAGTTTTGTGCACTTCTCAAAAAAAGGACACCGCTACACAGAGGCCAGACGGAGTCCAGAGTAACTCTGCTGCCTCATTACAGTGAATGGATCCCGCAGGGGTTTCATCTGAATTACATCACTTGGAAATTTAGATGGAAACCCCGATGTAAGTGCTCAGCGTAGAGCCCCGGATAAATGTTACGTAAAATGTTCCCAATAAAAGCTTCAACTCAGTCCTCAAAAAAAACTAGTCCCCACTCAGGTCCGTCATCTGTTAAAAATATAAGGGACTTCCAAGTTACTGGTAGCAGAAAGGCTCTGGAAAAGCGAAATGGCCCTTGCCCCCGAAAAGAAATTCAGAAAATTTTGTGCTCCCAAATCCAAATGCCTATTCTACAATAATTTGTTCTCCAATTGTCAAATAGCGCTCCGTCCCCCCCAGATCTCGCCGTACGGCTGAGCTGTACGATACAGCCACATATGGGGTATTGCCACTTTTAGAAGAAATTGTGTGACACATTTCGGCACCATTTTTACCCATTGCCCTGTGTGAAAATGTAAAATCTGAGGGTAAAACATTTTTTTGTGGCAAAAATATAATTATGCTTTTTTCACTGCCCAATGGTATAAATTAAAAAATTAAAAAATACTCACTACTTCCCTAGATGAATTCCTTGAGAGGTGTAGTTTACAAAATGGGGTCACTTGTGGGGGTTTCTGCTGTTTCGGCATGTCAGCGACTCTTCAAATGTGACACGGTGTCTGCTGTCTATCCCAGCCAACATAGCGCTCCTTTCTCTTCCGAACCCTGCCGTACACCAAAGCAGTGGTTTTCCCCCACATATGGGGTATTGGCTTACTCATGTACAACAAATTTCATGGTGCAATTTATCCTGTTACCCTTATGACAATACAAAATTAGGGAATGAAAAACATTTTTTTGTGGGAAAAATGTGAAAATTTTATTTTTACGGCTCAATATTATAAACTTCTGTGAAGCAACTGGGGGAGCAAGGTGCTCACCACACATCTAGATAAGTTCCCTAAGGGGTCTAGTTTCCAAAATGGTGTCACTTGTGGGGGGTTTCCACTGTTTAGTCACATTAGGGGCTCCCCAAATGCGACATGGCGTCTGCTAATTATTCAAACAAATTTTACAATCAAAAAGTCAAATGGCGCTCCTTCCCTTTCAAACCCTGCCATGCGCCCAAACAGTAATTTGCCTCCACATATGGGGTATCGGCGTGTTCAGGAGAAATTGCACAACAAATTTCATGGTGCAATTTATCCTATTACTCTTATGATAATGCAAAATTAAGGGATGAAAAACGGTTTTGTGGGAAAAATGTGAAAATTTTATTTTTACAGCTCAATATTATAATCTTCTGTGAAGCACCTTGGGGTTCAAGGTGCTCACCACACATCTATATAAGTTCCCTAAGGGGTCTAGTTTCCAAAATGGTGTCACTTGTGGGGGGTTTCCACTGTTTAGGCACATCAGGGGCTCCCCAAATGCAACATGGCGTCCGCTAATTATTCAAACAAATTTTACATTCAAAAAGTCAAATGGCGCTCCTTCCCTTTCAAACGCTGCCGTGCGCCCAAACAGTGGTTTGCCTCCACATATGGGGTATCAGCGTGTTCAGGAGAAATTGCACAACAAATTTCATGGTGCAATTTTTCCTATTACCCTTATGATAATGCAAAATTAAGGGATGAAAAACGTATTTGTGGGAAAAATGTGAAAATTTTATTTTTACAGCTCAATATTATAAACTTCTGTGAAGCACCTTGGGGTTCAAGGTGCTCACCACACATCTAGATAAGTTCCCTAAGGGGTCTAGTTTCCAAAATGGTGTCACTTGTGGGGGGTTTCCACTGTTTAGGCACATCAGGAGCTCTCCAAACGCAACATGGTGTCTGCTAATTATTCAGACAAATTTTACATTCAAAAAGTCTAATGGCGCTCCTTCCCTTCCGAACCCTGCAGTGCGCCCAAACAGTGGTTTTCCCTCACATATGGGGTATCAGCACGCACAAGAGAAATTGTTACCCCTGTGAAAATAAAAAAATTGGGTCTAAAGTAACATTTTTGTGAAAAAAGTTAAATGTTAATTTTTTTCTTCCACATTCCAAAAATTCCTGTGAAGCACCTGAAGGGTTAATAAAGTTCTTGAATGTGTTTTTAAGCACCTTGAGGGGTGCAGTTTTTAGAATGGCGTCACTTTTGGGCATTTTCTGTCATAAAGACCCCTCAAAGTGACTTCAAATATGATGTGGTCCCTAAAAAAATGTTTTTGTAAATTTTGTTGGAAAAATTAGAAATCGCTGGTCAACTTTTAACCCTTATAGCTCCCTAACAAAAAAAAATTTTGGTTCCAAAATTGTGCTGATGTAAAGTAGACATGTGGGAAATGTTATTTATTAACTATTTTGTGTGACATATCTCTCTGATTTAAGGGCATGAAAATTCAAAGTTTGAAAATTGCAAAATTTTCAAAATTTTCGCCAAATTTCCGATTTTTTCACAAATAAACGCAAGTTATATCGAAGAAATTTTACCACAATCATGAAGTACAATATGTCACGAAAAAACAATCTCAGAATCAGGGGAATACGTTGAAGCGTTCCAGAGTAATTACTTCATAAAGTGACAGTGGCCAGAATTGAAAAAATTGGCCCGGTCACGAAGGCAAAAACAGGCTCTGGTGCGAAGTGGTTAAGAAAAGCGAGTAGAATTGTCTCCAATATAAATCGGAAAGATATACTCCGAAATAAACAGAAAAATAACATTAACACATTGGATACTAGGGTAACGTTTTCTACCACCTATAGTCCTCAGTATAATAAAATTACATCTAGAATTAAAAAGTATAACCCTATTATATATCAGAACAAGAAACTAAAAAACCTACTTTCTAATGACATCGGCTTTGTAGCCAGGAAAGCGCCCGCTCTGGGAACCATCCTTTCTCCTAGCTTATACACCAGTGAGACTAATACTGTACAACCAAATTGGCTCAGCACAAAAGGTTTCTTCAGATGTGGAGCCAATCGGTGCAAAGCGTGTCTACACGCGGTTAAAACAGATAGTTTTATGTCCTTAAGTAATGATAGAGAATATAAAATTCATGATTTCCTCAATTGTAATTCATCAGGGGTTATATACCTTATAGAATGCACCTTGTGTAAGGTCCACTATGTGGGTTGTACCACAGGTGCGCTGAAAGTCCGTATCAGAAGACATCTTTCTGATGCGATTAATTTGGAAGCCATAAATACATCAGCAGTATCGAGGCATTTTGCGAGAGTTCATAAAGGTGACACCTCATTCTTTAAATATATGGAGATAGAGAAGGTATATAGATCCACACGAGGGGGGGATCATAAGTGCAAACTTCTGAACCGGGAGTCCCTGTGGATTTTCACATTGGATACCACAGGGGTTAAATTCAAGACAGGATCTGATACTGCAGTATTAAGAAATATAATTCTGCATTGATTTCCATGCATGTACAGTGGGTACGGAAAGTATTCAGACCCCTTTACATTTTTCACTCTTTGTTTCATTGCAGCCATTTGGTAAATTCTAAAAAGTTCATTTTTTTCTCATTAAAGTCCACACTGCACCCCATATTGTCTGAAAGAAAACAGAAATGTAGAAATTTTTGCAAATTTAATAAAAAAGAAAAACTGAAATATCACACGGGCATAAGTATTCAGACCCTTTGCTCAGTATTGAGTAGAAGCACCCTTTTGGGCTAGTACAGCCATGAGTCTTCTTGGAAATGATGCAACAAGTTTTTCACACCTGCATTTTGGGATCCTCTGCCATTCTTCCTTGCAGATCCTCTCCAGTTCCATCAGGATGAATGGTAAACGTTGGTGGACAGCCATTTTCAGGTCTCTCCAAAGATGCTCAATTGGGTTTAGGTCAGGGCTCTTGCTGGGCCAGTCAAGAATGGTCACATAGTTGTTCTGAAGCCACTCCTTTGTTATTTTAGCTGTGTGCTTAGGGTCATTGTCTTGTTGGAAGGTGAACCTTTGGCCAAGTCTGAGGTGCAGAGCACTCTGGAAGAGGTTTTCATCCAGGATATCTCTGTACTTGGCCGCATTCATGTTTCCTTCAATTTCAACCAGTCGTCCTGTCCCTGCACCTGAAAAACACACCCATAGCATGATACTGCTGTTATGATCTGCTACAAGAACTAAGGAAAGAGAGGAAATCTGTCCATACAATAGGACTAAGCTGATTCCCTACGATGCAGCGGGCAACCTGTTCCTTGTGAACAGACCCGCCTTCGTCCGCGGCTAGTCTGAACGCAGACCTATAGATTAAAGGGAGGGGTACCTAAAAGAACTAAGGACTGTGACAAAATTGGACACCTCCTGACAGAAGTAGTAGCAGAAGAAGACAAACAGACAAAAGTACTTAGTGGTCCAAGCACAAAACAAACTAGAGAGATACAGTAGGTACAAAGCACCTGGTTAGATTAAGAGTCAAAGTAACACTGAAGTCCAGCAAAGCCTGAAGGGCGGAGCTGGAATAAATAGGCAGAAGGTCACGTGACCACAAAATAGAAAAAACTAACAGGAGGGTTCTAACAACTGCCACCACCATGTTTCACTGTTGGGATTGTATTAGGCAGGTGATGAGCAGTGCCTGGTTTTCTCCACACATACCACTTAGAATTATCACCAAAAAGTTCTATCTTTGTCTCATCAGACCAGAGAATCTTATTTCTCATAGTCTGGGAGTCCTTCATGTGTTTTTGAGCAAACTCTATGCGGGCTTTCATATGTCTTGCACTGAGGAGAGGCTTCCGTCTGGCCACTCTGCCATAAAGGCCCAACTGGTGGTTGATAGTTGACTTTGTGGAACATTCTCCCATCTCCCTACTGCATCTCTGGAGCTCAGCCACAGTGATCTTGGGGTTCATCTTTACCTCTCTCACCAAGGCTCTTCTCCCACGATTGCTCAGTTTGGCTGGACGGCCAGGTCTAGGAAGACTTCTGGTGGTCCCAAACTTCTTCCATTTAAGGATTATGGAGGCCACTGTGCTGTTATGAACCTTGTGTAATGCAGAAATTCTTTTATAACCTTGGCTAGATGTGTGCCTTGCCACAATTCTGTCTCTGAGCTCCTTGGGCAGTTCCTTTGAGCTCATGGTTCTCATTTGGTCTGACATGCACTGTGAGCTGTGGGGTCTTATATAGACAGGTGTGTGCCTTTCCAAATCAAGTCCTATCAGTTTAATTAAACACATTTGGACTACATTGAAGGAGTAGAACCATCTCAAGGAGGATCACAAGGAAATGGACAGCATGTGACTTAAATATGAGTGTCTGAGCAAAGGATCTGAATACTTATGACCATGTGATATTTCAGTTTTTCTTTTTTAATAAATTTGCAAAAAAATTCTACATTGCTGTTTTTTTCAGTCAAGATGGGGTGCAGAGTGGACTTTAATGAGAAAAAAATGAACTTTTTAGAATTTATCAAATGGCTGCAATGAAACAAAGAGTGAAAAATTTAATGGAGTCTGAATACTTTCCGTGCTCACTGTATGTATCTATATACACTGCTCCAAAAATAAAGGGAACACTTAAAACAACAGAATATAACTCCAAGTAAATCAAACTTCTGTGAAATCAAACTGTCCACTTAGGAAGCAACACTGATTGACAATCAATTTCACATGCTGATGTGCAAATGGAATAGACGATAGATGGAAATTATTGGCAATTATCAAGACACCCTCAATAAAGGAGTGGTTCTGCAGGTGGGGACCACAGACCACATCTCAGTACCAATGCTTTCTGGCTGATGTTTTGGTCACTTGTGAATGTTAGTTGTGCTTTCACACTCGTGGTAGCATGAGACAGACTTTACAACCCACAGAAGTTGCTCAGATAGTGCAGCTCATCCAGGATGGCACATCAATGCGAGCTGTGGCAAGAAGGTTGGCTGTGTCCAGAGGCTGGAGGCGCTACCAGGAGACAGGCCAGTACACCAGGAGATGTGGAGGGGGCCGTAAGAGGGCAACAACCCAGCAGCAGGACCACTACCTCCGCCTTTGTGCAAGGAGGAACAGGAGGAGCACTGCCAGAGCCCTGCAAAATGACCTCCAGCAGGCCACAAATGTGCATGTGTCTGCACAAACGGTTAGATACCGACTCCATGAGGGTGGTATGAGGGCCCGACGTCCACAGATAGGGGTTGTGCTCACAGCCCAGCACCATGCAGGACGCTTGGCATTTGCCACAGAACACCAGGATTGGCAAAGTCGCCACTAGCGCCCTGTGCTCTTCACAGATAAAAGCAGGTTCACACTGAGCACAGGTGACAGACGTGACAGAGTCTGGAGACGCCGTGGAGAGCGACATCCTTCAGCATGACCGGTTTGGCAGTGGGTGAGTAATGGTGTGGGGTGGCATTTCTTTGGAGGGCCGCACAGCCCTCCATGTGCTCGCCAGAGGTAGCCTGACTTCCCTTAGGTACTGAGATGAGATCCTCAGACCCCTTGTGAGACCATATGCTGGTGGGGTTGGACCTCGATTCCTCCTAATACAGGACAATGCCAGAGCTCATGTGGCTGGAGTTTGTCAGCAGTTCCTGCAAGATGAAGGCATTGAAGCTAAGGACTGGCCCGCCCGTTCCTCAGACCTGAATCCGATTGAGCACATCTGGGACATCATGTCTCGCTCCATCCGCCAACGTCACGTTGCACCACAGACTGTCCAGGAGTTGGCGGATGCTTTAGTCCAGGTCTGGGAGGAGATCCCACAGGAGACCATCCGCAACCTCATCAGGAGCATGCCCAGGCGTTGTAGGGAGGTCATACAGGCACGTTGATATATATATATATATATATATGCCTTTTTGTCATTCTAGTAGTAGGGCCATAATTAAGACATGATTTGTTGAAATGTGTAGGTCTGTAAGCTATGATAGTTGCACATTTGCTGTATTCTTTGTGGAGCAGTGTTTTATATGGCTAATAAAACCTAAGTTTTAATATTTTTTCTACTAAACAAACCTTTACGCTGGATCATTTGCACTTTTCCCTTGTCTGGCTACACTTACGTTTCGCCCTGGTACCACTTATCGGCATCTCCAGAAGTTTGCCATTTCTCTATTATACTCTTCAAATTACATTTTGAGACTTTCTCCTCCTGTTGTTGCACATATTTTTTTCCCTTCATCTGCACAGGTATCATTAATCTATCAACTATAATGGCCGTACCAGGTCCTGCAGGTCCTGTATCCCGTACACATGACGCGGGCAGTGCACGGCATGCCGCTAGTTTTTATTCTGAGTGTTCTTATATACGGTGGTAGTTTTACACAATGTTGAGCCTGTGATTTGCAGAGTGAAATGTCTGACTGCTAGAACAGAAGTATACGGCAGATTCTGCAGCATGGATACATAAAGGACGTCCTGGGGGAATATACCTCCCTCCAACACTCGTCCAGTCCCTGCCTCACACTAGAGACATTTATAATAACTCCAGGACTATGGAGCTGGTCATTTTCTCATAATCTGTGGCCATTATTAGTGATCTCGCATTGTACGGTAATATCACCCTGGAGGTTGTGATGTATTTAGTGTAATAGCGCCATCTAGAATATACCGTATATATCAGGCGATACCATGCTTTCTATAGTTAGTCATCTTATGTGCCCTCTATAGCTATCTATTATACTTTATATTTCTTTATAATAATTTATAATAAATTACTCGATAGTTTTACAGCTTTATGATGTTTATTAATCTGCTGTAATTATAAAAGAAAGTCCAACCTTACAGTGGACACAGGTGGAAGTGTCCTCCATGATGGTGTAGGCTTAGGTGGAGCAAGTATATAGTCAGTGGGGGGATCAAGATGACCAGTATTCCCCAGGGTTCCTTGTTATCAGGGAAGGACCCAGTGTATGCAATCAAAAGATCTTATCCTCTGACCGGCTGTGTGCCATCAACAGGTAATGATCCTCTTTCCGGCTGTGTGCCATCAACAGGTAATGACCATCCAGCAGTGCGACATCAACTGGTCATCACCCTCCAGCTGTGTGCCATCAACGGGTAATGACCATCCAGCAGTGCGACATCAACTGGTCATCACCCTCCAGCTGTGTGCCATCAACAGGTAATGACAATCCGGCAGTGCGCCATCAACAGGTAATGACCCTTTGGCTATGGCCATCAGTAGGTCATCACCCTCCAGCTGTGTGCCATCAACCGGTAATGACCATCCGGCTGTGTGCCATGAACAGGTAATGACCATCCGGCTGTGTGCCATCAACAGGTAATGACCATCTGGCAGTGCGCCATGAACAGGTAATGACCATCCGGCTGTGTGCCATCAACAGGTAATGATCCTCTGTCCGGCTGTGTGCCATCAACAGGTAATGACCCTCTGGCTATGGCCATCAATAGGTCATCACCTTCCGGCTGTGTGCCATCAAATGTTTTTATCTTCTGTCCAGTTTTGTGCCATCAAGAGGTAATGACCCTCCAGCTGTGAGCCATCAACAGGTCATCACCCTTCGGCATTTAGGCTTCTTGTCTTCTGTAAGATGCGATTCTTGAGTCTCCTGATGTTAAAAAATATTTAAAAAATCACCGATTAAACTAATAATCTATCTTGTACATAAGCATCACAATTTATAATCTATCTAGTTAATAAGTATGACAATTTAGCTCACAGAACATACACTATGCTAAAACATTAGACCCTACAAGCAGAAATTTGCTAAACTAACATAAATATAACTGACAAATCAGTAGAAAAATCGCTACCAATGGCACAGCTCTCTTCACATCAACCTGTAACCATAGTAGATAAGAAATAGAGGACAATGCTCATAGTCAGTTATCAACAATTCGGCATGGGGCATCCCACCAGAGACATTATAATATCTAGTAGATTATAGATGGCAATAGAATTTACCAACAAGCACATAGTACGCCAAACTCAAGTACATAGTATGCCAAACCTCGACACGTTTTCCTAAAATAGGTTCATCAGAAGCACATACTAGACAGTGATACTTAGCAAAGCGTTCATAGATATATGCGCCATATGATAAGGTGCTAAACTGCAAGTGTGTGACAAAATATCCATTCGATTTCAGGTGCAATGCTGCATTGTATGTAGTAAGATGGTGCCCATCAGACAGCATGTATAGGACTAACCTGTGATGAAAACACGAACAATGGGAAAGTTCAAGCAGTTGCCTTCTCAATCTTCCTCGCCTCTAAGACATCTAAGGAAACATCTTCTCCTCTTGATTTTGGGTGGAGGTGTTGTAGGCATTTCAGGCTCTGGTACTCTAGGTTCTGACATACTAGGTTCTGACATGGTAGGTTCTGGTGTTCTAGGTTCTGGTGCTCTTGGCTCTGGAATTCTGGGTTGTTGGCTTCTCTGAAAAATCAGTAACCTCTCTTTATGCTCCGTGGAACTTCGAGCTCTTCTTCCTATATTGTTGTGAGGGATCGTTCTGACCCAGACAATATCACTGAACGCCACTTTATAGTTGCAACTAGGAACCTTTTTCGCATCCTGCGGTGCAAGAGTCATGGATGGAGTAGAACATTTGCCATTGGGCAGGACAAGTGTTCTCCTGGAGTCTTGCTCCTGAATCTGAGGGATGCAAATCGGCTCCTTACAAGCACTTTGTTCCTTCAGAATGGTTTTGTTCTCAGGAGTTTTCTGATTGTTTCACCAGGTTCAGACATTGCCCACTTGCTCAGGACAAGACTTAAGGCCAAATACTCTAGTATTGTCAGTAGTGTCATCACCGCAACAAAAACTGCGTCACGGAAGAGCCAAAGAGGAAGATTGATGGAAGCTTGATAGGTGCTTCTCCTGAGATCCACGGGTAGTGGGTCATCCTATAATAAAGAAAAAAAACATAATAAAGTCCTGTATATTTATACCCAATCCAGTCAAACAGAGAGCCCTTGTTATTATACAGTGATGGATACATTATCAAGCAACTTTCAGAAATATCCCATTGAGAAGATCAGGAAGAAGTTTGGGATTCACCTCCAGGGTCCATGGAATATTATTTACAGTTGGACTTTCATATGACGGACGGTCACGTGTCCAGTATGAGAAGTCCTGCAAGAGGCGATATTCTCATTAGCTGATCCTTGTGACCTCCATATTGATGAGAACATACTCGCCCTCAGTGTACTGTAATGTGGGGGGTAGAGCAACGTAAAGCACAGAAATGATAGGATGATACTCATCATCTCCAGAGGTCTCTCAGCACCAAGGTATGGTCAATGAGATACAAGCTGCAGATGGGCCGAGGCTTCTAATATACCCAGGGGTGACATCACAAAGCCCTCTGTGACATCATTGCACAGTTCTATCCATCATGTCACTGATACTTTGGACCTAACTAAATGTCTAAAAGAGAACCCTTCCACATGATTTCCAATCACGGAGCAGCTTCAGTTTTTCAAGAAAAGTTTAAAAAATATAATCTGTGCTGTGATTGGTCACAATGGCACATGAAGCAGAACGTCTTTAGATCTTTTAAAGGGAAAGTGTCAGCAATTTTTTTTACAATTGTAAAATTGTAAAGTATTTATATTTATATATAAATACAGATATATATTTAAAAAGGTTTTAATGGTATAAAATCTGAAAAAATATTTTAACTGTTTTGATGTTTTCATCTTGTAAACACTAGGGGGAGCAGCTACAGACATTTCCATGAAAACAGAATACAGCTAGCTCGCATTACGACTGCAGTAAAAGTGGGCGGGATCTGCTCACATGGGTGTGATGTCACTCCTCCCCTTCTGGGCATTTGCAAAAAGGTAAATGAGACTGTAGTTTAGGATCACAGTGCGGAGCGATCACTGGTGACTGCAAAGTGATATATAAGGGACAACACCAAAGTCATTAATCACTACAAGGACAAGGCAGGAATGTGGGAGTCAGAGGGGTCACCCCACACTTATATCCCCTCTGACTGTCACTTCCTAAGCTCCTTTCCCTGCCATAACCTCTTATTCCCGCAGGTAAATTTTTACAGGACCCCCTCCCCATCCCCTTCCCCTGCCGCAGCTGATTCTAAACATCCTCCATATGTAATAATAGACAGGTACTCACCGGCAGCCTATGGTAATTCACAGGGTAGAACAGGGTACAGCACAGAAACAATATGGCGATCCTCATTGTCTCCAGGGGGTATCTCAGCACCAAGATATGGCCAATGAGATATGAGCTCCAGGTGGATGGAGCCCCCTTATATACCCCAAGGGTGACATCACAACGCCCTCTGTGACATCATCACCCACAACATTCCGTCACATGACATCACCCAGCACCAGCATCATGTGACCCAGCGTAAATAGAAACTGTCCCTGTTGCCTATAGCAACTATTCAAAACTAAGTTTAAACTTTTCCAACAGCTAAAGGCGGCTCTGTGATGGCAGTTTCTTCTTGTGGACGGTTGTGATAAATCTGCAGAACATCTACATAACGCGACATGTAGAAAATCCTGTCTTTTCCCCTCTGTTCTTCCTCTGGTGCTACAGAGACGGATAGAAGGAGCTTTTCCAGACCTTACAGTGCACAATATGGGACCTAATCACTGATATCCCAGATCTCCTCAGTACAAGCATACCGCCAACCTATGAGGACTAGAAAGAGGGCGAAACCATGCGGCACACGTAGTCTGACCACGCCCCTATCCACACCCCAAGCCACACCCTTTTTATACCTTGGCAGGAGGAGATGTCTGTACAAAGCGCAAGTTATCAAAAGGCTGAAGGAACACTTTATCAACATGAATGAAGGTTTTGAAGGGCATCCACTGTCCCGGCACTACCGGAAGTTCCACAACCAATCTTATAAGGACACTAAGTTTTGTGGGATCCGATTAGTCCCCAGAAAATGGAGGGGAGGTGATTACCTGAGATTAATGTCGCGGATGGAATCCAAATGGTTCTTCACATTAAATAGCTTGGCTCTGAAGGGCCTTAATCACGAGAGTCAGCTGTATGCCTACAACTCGCAGCGGTATATACTGTATGTATTTTTTATCCCAGTACCAATTGAACATTTACATTGCACTTTTATGAACCTCCTTATATTTTATCAATATAATATGTCTTTTGGATATATCCCTTTGAATCCACCTATTTTATATATGTATTTGTTTCTATACATTGATACCCCTATTGGAGATACAATATAATGTTTTTATTTTTCTCCTTCATTTTTTCCTTTTTATCTCTTGATGGTACTAAGTGCCGAATTTATACTATCCTGGTAATATACACTGATTAACAGACTGTTTTTTATAGCCATCAGAAATATAAGTATATAAATTTTATTCATTTTTAACTAATTGTGAAAGTTTGAACAAAGTCTTTTTTATTATTATTTTTTTCACACACAGTCTATTCTTATTGGAATTCTATCTTAGTTCTATTGCACCTCCATAGGTCCTTTTGCACTGTCTTGATAGTATTGGATCTTCCTCCATTTCTTTGGTTGTATTATCTTTGTGGGGGGCGTTTGGACTTTATTAGGTTACCAGTTTGACTACCAGCGAGAAGCTGACGAAGAGGAACTGTGAGTCCTCGAAACGCGTAGTTTTTTTTGGCCTATACAGGACATCGAAGGAGAAGGAGAGAGTCAATGCACAGGGATAAGCCCTCCTGATATCCAGAAGATATATATAACCATATCATATTATTGATACAAAATATAAATGCACAGAGTCAATAAAATCACTTAAAAACACCAAACCCCATCCTTACTTTGCAAGATACCTATTCCAAAGGTGTATCTAGGTTTTCTGGCACCCGTTGCAGCAGGGGCTGGCTGGCACATTTTAGCCTGGGGGGCAAGCACACAGCAGTGGCCCATGAGTAGCGGCCCATCCTTAACATGTTTATTACCAGATGCATCATAAGCCTATATTCACACGACCGAATTGTCTAAGTGTTGCCCGTGAAAAAAGCTGACAGCACTTGGACCAGTTCAGATGAGTGTTTGTAGTGGTCAGACATAGTACATATTATTCTTATGTATTACTATTTTTAAAGCAGATATACCTTTTTAGAGATGTAGTACCAGGGGCGGACCTACCGCGCGTGCAGCCGGTTCATTGAACGGGGACCCCCGAGGGAGAGGGGGCCCCTCCAGCCTCCAGCAGGGCAGCCATCATGGCATGACTGCCCAGACTCCAGCATGGGGCCCGGCCGGTTGAGGCCCCCTCGGAGCCCCCCTCTTGTGCGTCTCCTCATGGGGCCCCCCCCGCAGGGCCCTCCGTCGTCACATGACCGGAGATGTGCCTGCGCTCAGCATGGGCCCCATGCTGAACGCAGGGACATCTCCGGTCATGTGAAGGCGCCGGCACAATACTTACCCCTCCCCGTGCCTCCGCAGCGTCTGCCGCGTCCTCTGACTGTGACGTCTCAGGTCAGAGGGCACGGTGACGTCTTTACACCGCGCGCTCTCTCCTGAGCTGTCACATCACAGAGCGGGAAGACGCGAGCAGCAGGTAAGAAGTGAGGTGAGTATTTGATTTTTTTTTTTTTTATGTATGGGGGCATGGGGCATTTAATGGTGGAGGGAGAGTGGGTGTGACATCCTGCATGAGGCATTATATGGGGGAGGTGGTGTGACATCCTGCATGGGGCATTATATAGGGGGGGAGATTGCCATCCTGATTGGGGCATTATATGGGGGAGGGGGGAATTGACATCCTGCATGGGGGCATTATATGGGGGTGGGGGGGAGGGATGTGGCATCCTGCATGGGGCATTATAAGAGAGGAAGGGGGAAGTGACATCCTGCATGGGGCATTATAAGAGGGGAAGGGGGGAAGTGACATCCTGCATGGGGCATTATAATAGGGGAAGGGGGGAAGTGACATCCTGCATGGGGCATTATAAGAGGGGAAGGGGGGAAGTGACATCCTGCATGGGGCATTATAAGAGGGGAAGGGGGGAAGTGACATCCTGCATGGGGCATTATAAGGGAGGGGGGGCGTGACATTCTGCATGGGGCATTATAAGGGAGGCGGTGTGACATCCTGCATGGGGCATTATAAGAGGGGGAGGGGGGAATTGACATCCTGCATGGGGCATTATATAGAGGGTGGGTGTCCTCCTGCATGGGGCATTATAAGGGAGGGGGTGGTCTGACATGCTGCATGGGGCATTAAAAAGGGGGGAAGTGACATCCTGCAAGGGGCATTATATGGGGGAAGAGGTGACATCCTGCATGGGGCATTTTATGGGGGGTAGATGTGACATCCTGCATAGCGCATTAAAAGACGGGTGTCAACCTGCATGGGGCATTATAAGGGGTGAACAGCCTGCATGGAGCGTTACATGGGGGCCAATATTCTGTATGGAGAGTTATATGGGGACCAGTATCCTGTATGGATGCTGTATGGAGCATTATATGGGGACCAGTATCCTGTATGGAGCATTATAAGGGGGTCAGTATCCTATATGGAGCATTATATGGTGCCCATATTACTGTATGGAGGACTATACTGTCCGGTCTGCACTGCGCGCTGTGAGGATTCGCCGGTTTCTGAGCTATTGTAGAATTTACAATAGATATCGCTTGTGTAATGGGGCATTATAAGGGGGGAACAGCCTGCATGGAGCGTTATATGGGGGCCAATATTCTGTATGGAGCGTTATATGGGGGTCAGTATTCTGTATGGAGCGATATATGGGGGACAGTATTCGGTAGGGAGCGTTATATGGGGGCCAGTATTCTGTATGCAGTGTTATATGGGGACCAGTATCCTCTATGGAGCGTTATATGGGGACCGGTATCCGGTATGGAGCATTATATGGGGACCAGTATCCTGTATGGAGCATTATAAGTAGTGTTGAGCCACCCCCGTAGTGTTCGAGTTCGGTTCGGTTCGTCGAACACCCGTGTGTTCGCCGAACTGTTCGTCGAACTGTTCGTCGAACACCTTCGAACACCGTTAAAACCAATGGCAGGCAAACAAAAACACATAGAAACACATAGAAAACACCTTCAAAGGTGTCCAAAAGCTGACAAACTGCTCAGAAGACATAACTAACACATGGAAAAGTGACAAGTACATATAGTCATGCGAAAATAAAAGAGGTGGAGGAGTAAAAGGAGGGGGAGACACAGATATAGGCATGTCATGCCCTTCTAAAATCCAAAAAGTGAGAAGCCGACACGGCCAGTCCGCTCCTGCCCGTGCCACCTCCGTGTCGCCGGGTTTGTGCCAGAGCCGCGGTGAACCCTGACGGCCAGCCCCCCTCTCCCAATACTGGTGCCTGTCCGCTGGTGGGTCGAGCGAGCCCCCCTGTGGTGGAGGCAGCTCTAAGCTTTTTAATTTAAATTGTCTCTCTAATTTGAATGAATACACTTTAAATCCATTTACAAGGATCTATTGGAGGGCAAGTCTCATGCCAGCAGCCGCGGTAATTCCAGCTCCAGTAGCGTCCACTAAAGCTGCTGCAGTTAAAAAGCTTTTATAAGGATCGAGCTCGGCTGTCCACCGCAAGGCATCCTACTGCCAGTCCCAGCCCCTATGCCTTGGGGTGCCTCCTGATGCTCTTCACTAAGTATCCCATGGTCCCGAAGCATTTCCTTTGAAAAAATTAAGTGTCTAAACTACAGGTGGTGTAGCTTGCTTAACAGCCGGGATAATCCGCTGACTAGCAGACACTGCTACTAGGCACAAAGTATTTCCTGGGCTAGATGCAGTTAAAAATTTGTAATTAGATACTCTCGTTGGATGCTGAGAAAGCATTCCATAGAGTCTCCTGGCACGCCATATATGATTCTCTTAAAAAGCTTGGGGTAGGGGTCTAGGGGACCCTTTTATAGCCAAAATCACGGCCCTGTATCGCAATACGTCACCTAGGCTGAAGATAAATGGAACTGTAGCACCCTGAGGGCTCGGTTGCTACAGACGTATTGCACCTCACCCAGAGGTGTGATATCTCACTCTCAGGTAAGGATGGAGTGTGGATCAGGACCCGACACCTGCATGCATTACACCACATTGCCGTGGGGCAGGGTGACCAATATGCCCCTGAGATGGGCACGACAGTCCCTGTCCCTGGCTGGAGTGGGGGGAGGGAACACTGAGGAAGGGGAACCCTGTAGTGCAGGAGCAGGGAGGAAGCAGTTCCTGGGTGCATTGAGAAGGGAGTATAAAAGGTGGGCACCATCTTAGTTCAGTGCAGAGAAGTCTGAGCAGAAGTGGCAGGGAGCAGGGGCTCTGCATGAGCTCTGCTCCGGAGGCGGGCCTAGTAACAGAGGCCCAGGCCTGGAAGAGGGAGAAGGAAGGAAGAGAAGCGGAGAAGGCTCCAGGAACGAGGAATGAAGGGATCCCAGGGGTGCGGACGGGCGAGTCGCCACCGCACGCCCGAATCCACCTGCGTGGAGGGGTCAGGCCAAAGGGGGAGACCGGTCCCCGAACTAGTGGAGGCAGGAAACGACCGTCAGCTAGAAACCGGAGGCTCTGACATTTTATGTGGCGCAGCCCCTCACTACACCCGCTAGGAAGGCACCACATAGGGTCAGGGAAACTGGCGCCAAGTTTACCAAGAGGAGGCCCGAGGCAGCCGGACAGAAGTGTTGGTAAGAAAGGCCAGACAAAGGACACACAAAGGGGGTCCTGTGAAGTGCTCCAAAGTTATCTGGGAGTTGTCTGAGCCCCTCACCTGGTGAGCACAGTACGACGTGGGCAGCCGTTACCTGCAGACGTGGTCTGGATAATAAGAACTGTGAGTAAAGGCCCTGGACTGCATCACTGACTCCGTGTCGTTACTGCTGCTGCCCTGCACCATCACCCCCATCCTCCGCATACACTGCCCTGAGGCTATACTCCTCCCGTGGGGAGTTATGCTACGCTCTGCTGCACCCACAACACCAGCCTCAGCGGTCTGCCCTGTAGCGGCGGTTCACTCTGACCGCAATCCACGGGTGGCGTAGTCGGACATTTAAACATCAAAACCACATAAATAGTTCCGCCACTGGTTTGACCGCCCTGAGCCACGGAACCGGGTCGCCGCCACGAAGACTACAACCACCAGCATCCACCAAAAAGGGTCCGGCTCCGGGTGTCCCAAGGCCCAGGGGGCACGTCAGAACATTTTCATCACCTTTCACAATCACAAATGGGACAAGGCAGGGATGTTCTCTGTCCCCTCTCTTATACATCCTAGTGACGGAGCACCTGCTCTCATCAATTCGCCATAACCCCAATATTAGGTGGATTGAGGTGGGAGGCACCGAGTACAAGTGCTCTCTATTTGCTGATGATGTCCTAGTATATATCACTCAATCACATATATCCATCCCTGCTGTTATGGCTGAAATAGATCACTTTGTTACATGGTAAAATTTTAAAATCAATGCAGCGAAGTCTGAGGCCCTCGATGTCTCCCTCCCCAAATCCATATAGGATTCCATCCAGTCCAACTTTCCCTTTGCCTGGCCCTCACAGGGTATCAAATACTTAGGAATTCCTATTCATAGAGACCTCTCCCATCTATGTTATCTTAATTTTGGGCCCTTTATTGAACAACTCCATACAGACCACGGTTGGCAAGTTAGAACTGTAAGATTCACTACGTGAACCACTGGTGTTTTGTGGAAAAGCACATGTACACTGTGTTCCAAATTATTATGCAAAAAGTGTTTAGGAGTGATAAGGGAAGAATTTGTTTGTTTGTCAGTTAAACTCATTGATGGTGATGTGTGTCAGGGCTCTTTATATCACTGTAAGCAATTGCAGACACATGTGCTAATTAGTTTGGCAGGTGTGTCCAATGAAAGGCAAGACTACTTAAGAAGGCTGTCTCACATTATTAAGCAGCCTACATTTTCTGCCAAAATGGGAAAGAAAAAGGATGTGTCGGCTGCTGAGAAGCAACAAATTGTGGAGTGTTTAGGTCAAGGCATGACTACAATCAACATTGTGCGATGATCAGGATGAAGTGTCTTGGCAATCAAGAAGTATGTAGCTGATTCACAGTACACACGTGTGCGTGCTGATAAGGGCAAATTGAGGACTCTTTCCTACAGGCAATTACGTCAGGTTGAAAGAGCAGCGGCAAAAAAGCCTTGTCATAGCAGCAGACAAGTTTTTGAAGCTGCTTGTGCCTCCAACGTCCCCCGAACAACAAGATGCAGGGTCCTTCAGAGGTTTGCAGCTGTGCATACGCCATCCTGTCGACCTCCTCTATCCACTTCACACAAGCAGAAACGGCTCCAGTGGGCCAAACATTACATGAAGACTGATTTCAAAACTGTTTTGTTCACGGATGAGTGCCGTGCAGCGCTCGATGGTCCAGATGGATGGAGTGGAGGATGGCTGGTTGATGGACACCCCACGCAAACACGGCTACAGCGCCAACAAGGAGGAGGTGGAGTAATGTTTTGGGCTGGAATCATGGGGAGAGAGATTGTCGGCCCCTTTAGGATCCCTGAAGGCGCTAAAGATGAACTCCATAATGTATGTGGATTTTCTCAAACAGCACTTCCTGCCATGGTTCAAGAAGAAGAACCGTGTATTTCACAGCAAGATCATTTTTCTGCATGATAATGCACCATCTCATGCTGCACATAAAACATCTGCATCTCTGGCTGATATGGGCATAAAAGGGGACAAACTTATGGTGTGACCCCCATGCTCCCCTGACCTCTACCCCATTCAGAACCTTTGGAGCATCATTAAAAGGAGTGTCTATGATGGCGGGAGGCAGTTCACATCTAAGCAACAGCTCTGGGAGGGTATTCTGTCCTCATGCAAAACAATTGAAGCAGAAACCATCCAAAACCTGACAAATTCAATGGACGAGAGAGTTCAGAAGCTCCTTTTGAACAAGGGGTCCTATGTGAAAATGTAACATCACCTAGAATAAAGTTTTGAGTTGAAAACTGTTTGATTTCAGTTTCTAACAACCTGCTAATGCTTATAATTTCAAAAATGACCATTTTTTTGGTCTTTATTAAAATGAAAAGGTTGATCGAAAAGTTTGGGGGATCTAAGAGTGTGGCAACCCAGTAGTCATGATTACTTCGAATTCTGACAATATGAGGGTCATGCTGCAGGTAGTGCAGCAAGAAGGCACTTATGTGTCTTGCGCATCTCGGAGCCCCAAAATTATTTTCCGGGCTAGATGCAGCTAAAAATTATTATTAATTTTAAATCTGGTGAAGCTTTAGTATAGATGGCCTAATAGGATCAGTGCTGCACACTGCTACAAAGCCCAAATTATTTTCCAGTCAAGATACAGATAAACATGATTAGTAATTTTAAATCTGGTGGAGCTTATTATAGATGGCCTAATAGAATCAGTGCTGCACACTGCTACAAAGCCCAAATTATTTTCCAGCCAAGATACAGATAAACATGATTAGTAATTTGAAAGCTTAAAACGGTTGGTAGGGTGATTTTAACCAATCATCAAGCTTTTACTCTCCCCAGGATGACACAGGGGTAGAAAAGTCGTTTCGGATCCATGATTTGTTCATCTTTATGAACGTGAGTCTGTCTACATTATCAGTGGAGAGCCGTGTGCGCTTATCTGTCAGCACACCACCAGCAGCGCTGAACACACGTTCAGACAGAACGCTGGCTGTGGGGCATGACAAGATCTCCAAGGCGTAAGTGGCTAGCTCCGGCCATTTATCCAGATTGGAAGCCCAAAAAGAGCAAGGGTCCAGTGACACAGTCGTGGCTTCAATGTTTACTTGGAGATACTCCTGTACCATCGTCTCTAGGCGTTGACTATGTGTCAGACTTCTTGTCTCCTGTGGCCTTGCAAAGGATGGGCTAAAAAAGTGGTGAAATGATTCCGCAAAATTGATGTTACCAGCAGATACTGTGGTTCTGTTACGGTTTGAGTGCTGAACACTTGACGGTCCCACGGTTGGCAAGTTGGAACTGTGAGATTCACTACGTGCACCACTGGTATTTTGTGGAAAAGCACATGTAAGATTCTGCAACAGTCTCTGCTGATACTCCTGCATGCGTGCATCCCTTTCTATGGCAGGAATAATTTCTGCAAATTTACTTTTGTACCGGGGATCTAACAGTGTGGCAACCCAGTAGTCAGGATTATTTCTAATTCTCACAATTCGTGGGTCATGTTGCAGGTAGTGCAGCAAGAAGGCACTCATGTGTGTTGCGCATCCAGGAGCACCAAGTCCCTGTTGTGTTGGTGGCGAGGTAACAATCATGCTTCCTTCCTCTGTCCTCTCCCCCCAACCTCGCACAACAGAAATGTGATCAAGGTCTCCCTCATCTGATGAGTCTTCCATCAGTTCGTCCTCCACTTCTTCCTGGGCTCCTGCACCTTCCTCACTAGTTTGGCTGCTACCATGCGCCCTGGTAAAACCATCTCCCCCACCCTCACATGCCTGCCGCCTTGGTGCTGCCGACCGTCTGGACCTTGCAGATGCTAGCCCTTCCGCATACAACTCCTCCTCCTCTACTTCCTCCACCTCCTCTTGTGCCACCACCTGACTCCGAATTCTGTTTAACATGTGCTCCAGCATGTAAATCACCGGAATAGTCATGCTGATAATGGCATCGTCAGCACTAAACATCTTCGTCGCCATTTCAAAACTGTGCAGAAGGGTGCATAGGTCCCTGATCTGAGACCACTCCTCCAGCGTGATTTGCCCCACCTCTGGATCTCGTTGGCCCAGGCTATACGTCAGAACGTATTGCACCAGGGCTTGTCGGTGCTGCCACAGTCGCTGCAACATGTGCAGAGTTGAATTCCACCGGGTAGGCACATCGCATTTTAGCCAGTGAAGTGGCAGGCCCAACGACTTCTGTAGAGATGTAAGTCGCTGAGCTGCGGGATGCGAACGGCGAAAGTGAGCACACAGCGACCGTGCCCTCTGCAGAAGGCCATCTAGTCTGGGATAGTGGGCTAAAAATTGCTGGACAACCAGGTTCAACACGTGAGCCATACAAGGCATGTGTGTGACATTGCCCCGGCGAAGGGCTGCACCCAGGTTTGCAGCATTGTCGCACACGGCCTTCCCTGGTTTCAGGTCCAGTGGAGACAGCCATTCATGAAATTGGTTCTCCAGAGCTGACCACAACTCCTCAGCTGTGTGACTCACATTTCCCAGACATTTCAATGTAAAACCGCCTGATGACGTTGAGCCCTACTGCCAGCATAGTAAGGAGGTGTGCAGGATCCCTTCTGCGCAGTTAGAAAGCTTGTGGCATGACCAGACAGGCTTTGGGTGCAGGTGGAAGACCGAGAGGAGGTTGAGGAGGCAGAAGCAGTGGAGGAACTTTGACATAAAGAGGATTGACGCACAACTCGTGGGGACGGCAAGACTTGGACAGCAGCCCCTTGTCCTGCTGTCACCATAGTTACCCAGTGCCCAGTCAGCGACATGTAACGCCCCTGTCCATGCCTACTCGTCCAAGTGTCTGTGGTGAAATGCACCCTGTCACACACAGAGTTTCTCAAAGAAGCGGTGATGTTGTGTGCGACATGCTGGTGGAGCGCAGGCACACCTTTCTTTGAGAAGTAGTGCCGACTGGGCATCTGGTACTGGGGCACTGCGACGGACATAAGGTCTCGAAAATCCTCTGTGTCCACCAGGCGGAAAGGCAGCATTTCTGTAGCCAAGAACTTGCAGATGGTGAAATTCAACCTCTTAGCTTTCTCATGGCTAGGAGGAAATGGTTTTTTACTTGTCCACATCTGAGGGACCGAGGGCTGGCTATTGTGCTTAGACGGGGTTGATAACGGTGTCCCCGGCAAACTGCCGGTCTGTGAGGAAGATGCAGGCGGACATGTTAGGTTGCCTTGATCCAAAGGTGGTGCTATCGATGTCGGACAGCGCTCAACACCAGCTGGTGTTACCACCTCCAAAGAAAATGATGACCTGCCAATCACGCTGGCTGTTGCGGGTAAAGAGGTGGCAGGTCTGCGCCCCAAAACAGGTGTGACTGCTGTCCCCCCAGTCACAGAGGATGAAGAGGCCGCGGATGCACAAGATATGGCAGACGGTGGTTGGCCCGGCCGGCTAGGCCGCATTGTAGCACACTGAGCTTCCCACTGCAACTTATGCTTCATGTCCATGTGCCGGTTCATGCATGAAGTACTCAAACTATGTATTTTTTGGCCTCTACTTAGCTTTTGCTGACAAATGTTACAGATAACACGAGTTGGGTCATCTTTATCGATCTGAAAAAATGCCCAGGCTATGCAAGGCTTAGCACCCATGCGACCTGAAGAGCCACCACGACTTGTGGTGAGAGGCAGAGTTGTGTTTGAGGATGCAGTTGTTGACGTGCTTCCAGTACTACGTCTCTGTCCAGGAAGGCGCAACCTGACCTCGTCGTCACTAGCATCTTCCTCCACCTCCTCTGCTGACCTCATCTCTTGGCTGACTGTGGGTTGACAGTAAGTGGGATCTCATCATCATCACCCTGTGCGTTATCACACCCGTCGTCCTCAGAGCCAACCTGTTCCTGCCCTGACAAAAAACTAAAGTTATCGCTCCAATCAGGTATTTGAGTCTTATCATCGTCTTCCTCATTGTCTCCACCAACAGGAGTTACAGTTTGGGAATGAGGGTCTACATTATGGTCAGAACCTTCTGCGTCTGGTCCTGGATCCGACTCATAAAGATTCTGGGCATCAGTGCAGATCATTTCCTCGTCTGGATTCACAGAAGCGCTGGAGTCGACCTCTGATTCCCAGGCTATAGTATGAGTAAACAGCTCTGCAGACTCAACCATCTGTTCTACCTCATACTCAGACGGGCAGCTGGAGATTTGGGAGCTGTGAGGAAGCAAGTGCGATTGGGGTGACACCTTTGAGGACTGGAGTATTTGTGATGTTGAAGTTGATGTGGAGGAGAGCCCACTTAAAGGAGCACTTGATATCCGTTGAAGCACCTGCTGTTTTTGTGCCTCATCTGGAATTTGTAGCGATTGGCGTGGCCGTAAGAAAGGGATCTTATCACATTGTCCGCTAAAAGAAGTAGACATTTTAGTTTGGCTGGAAGATGGTCTTTCTTCTGCAGATGTTACTGTTGCTTTAACACCTACCCCACGGACACAACCTTTTTTCCCCTTCCCAACACGCCTATTCCCCTTTCCACCAGCAGCAGGCCTTTTTCCACTCATTTTGGTGGTTAACTAATTAACAACCCTGGAGTTGTTTGCACAAAAAAACAATGGATGGGAACCGAGCAGAGCTGAGTGGCCAAACTGTGGTATTAGGCCAAAACTATTGGCTGGGTTAGATGCAGAAAAAAATTATATTCAATTTGCAACCTGATGGAGGTCAGTATAGATGGACTAATAGAGAAAGTCCCACACACTGCTAGAAGGCCAAATATTTTTTCAGAGCTAGATGCAGAAAAAAATATATTCAGTTTGCAACCTGATGGAGGTCTGTATAGATGGATTAATAGAACAAGTCCCACACACAGCTAGAAGCCCAATATTTTTTCAGAGGTAGATGCAGAAAAAAATATATTCAGTTTGCAACCTGATGGAGGTCAGTATAGATGGACTAATACAACAAGTCCCACACACAGCTAGAAGCCCAATATTTTTTCAGAGGTAGATGCAGAAAAAAATATATTCAGTTTGCAACCTGATGGAGGTCTGTATAGATGGATTAATAGAACAAGTCCCACACACAGCTAGAAGCCCAAAATTTTTTCAGAGGTAGATGCAGAAAAAAATATATTCAGTTTGCAACCTGATGGAGGTCAGATTAGATGGACTAATACAAAAAGTCCCACACACAGCTAGAAGCCCAATATTTTTTCAGAGGTAGATGCAGAAAAAAATATATTCAGTTTGCAACCTGATGGAGGTCTGTATAGATGGATTAATAGAACATGTCCCACACACAGCTAGAAGCCCAATATTTTTTCAGAGGTAGATGCAGAAAA